>NW_028261384.1:54816169-55446169 GCF_051295495.1 Thamnophis sirtalis | reverse complement strand
TAATGTAAAAATGGAAACATATCAAGTCTCTGATAATTTTATAAAACAAATATAATATTGAAATGATGTAATACAGGCATGAATTCATCTTGCATAGCAATTTTAATTCAAAATCTTTCCATTACAATTAGCACAAGATGTCAGTGAGGTCACGTTTAAAAACAATGCCAACATCCTGAAATTCCTTTAGTTTTTTTCTTCCTAGCTACGTCCACAAAGAAGTAAAGTTGCAACCCTCTTGGCTTAATTGAAAAAAGCAAATACTTTTTTTCTTAAAATTACTCTCTTTTGTAGATTAAATCATAATGATCTAATTAGTCTCTCCAAAGTCCATCCATACTAACTTGAACATCTATTAATTTTATATGAATTACATATAGAGGAAATTAAATTGTTGAAAGCTATTTAAATCATGTATTAGATTGTCCAGATGAAACAATACAATTGAATCCAGTTCAGCATTTTATAAACCCCTTCATTTTAAGAATCACTGCCTCTAAATTTGATCACAAATATTTTACTATACATAAGTACTTACACACATCAGGGCACAAAGCATATCAATCGAAGCATGGGTAACTCCATCATTGTTTCTTTTAAGAGCCTTTACTACCTTTACACCCAGGCGCTCTCGAAATCTTTCAAAACAATAAGGCAATGTATTACATAAATTATCCAAATCAGTATTAAAACTCAAAAATAAACAATTCCATTAATTTGAAATGTTCAGTTCAGATCTAACAACATAACATTAAACTGAAGGCAGATAGATAATAGCTCAAAGGAAAGGAAAAAGAACATTGCCATAGAAAAAACATTGTATATCTATTAGCAATTAGTTCATACTAAGCTGGAGTTTATAGGCCAGTGATGGCTAACCTTTTTGTCCTCACGTGTCAAAAGTGTTTCCACACCCATACTGCAATGTGCACATGACACACACACTATGCACCCCGACCTCTATGCAGGCATGTGCGACCCCGTGCTCTCCCCACCCTCCGCGCATGCATGCGTGATCACCCCACTGCGCCCTGTTTTGGGCCTAACAGGCCTCCCTGCAGCCTTGTGAGATCAAAAACAGGCTGCAAGGAGGCACACCGCACCCCCACGTCCCATTTTGAGTCTAGCAGGCCTCCCTGAAGCTTCCTGGGACCAAAAACAGGGTGCGGGGGAACGTGCAACCTCAGCCCCTTCATGCATGTGTATACACCTCCCGCATGTGCAGCAGAGATCTGGAAATCAGCTGGCCGGCGGGAGGCATGTGCATATGCGTGGTGGAGCTGAGCTGGGCAACGCGTGCTATAGGTTTGCCATCATGGTTATAGGCAGTATAACAAAAGTTGGCAACATTTAACGGCACAGAATTCTTTGAATAGTTAATTTTAGTAGAATAAATCAAAATGTCCTGGGAATTTAGATAGAAGAAGATAAATCAATTGTAAACAAAAGTTGTATGAACTAATAGAATTTGAGTTGCATTTTCCATTTACATTACAGGAGTACTATCATTAGTTACAGGATTTCCTGTACTTCCTTCCAATAATGTTGTGGAGACACTGTTAGAACAAGACAATATAAACTGATCAAAACAAAGGTCTTGTCCAGATAACTAGTCTATTTGTATTTTAAAAACTGGCTGCCAATAAATTCATCACAGGAACAATCAGCATAATCCAACTTGCCTTGTACATCTAGAATTCCTGTTTTAAAATTGAGTTGGCTTGCTCTAAGCATAATGGAAAAAGTCCCAGTAAAAGCTACAGAAAGCGATTTCCTAGAAATAGTTTGTTGAATTTTTTTAAAACAGATGGAGTCAAAAGTATCTATTATAGTTAAGGGGATCAATCCAACAGGACTATATAATACTTTCAACAAAATATTAAAGATTAATAATTTAAAGACCAGAATCAACTCTACTTATTTAGCATATGGCAGCAATCCCCAATCTTTCTGGTTCCACGAACTATCAGCAGCTGCGCGGGGGGTGGTGGTGGTGTTAGAATGATTTAATGTGCAAAATGGAGATGGTTTGTTATTTGTGCAAATGAAGCTTTCAATGCTCACCTGCCGCTTGTGCGGTTCCCAATGGACCACTGACAAATACCAGTCTATAGACCAAGGGTCGGGGACCTCTGACATATGGCATAAGTATAAGTATAATCTTTATTGCCATTGTACTTAAATACAACGAAATTGGTTAGTATCTACAGAGATCATGCAATCACTCATATACTCATTAAGTTTAAAATCAGTGGTTCCCAACGTGGGGCGCACACCCCACAGGGGGGCAATTTAATTTTTAATGGGGGCAATTTGAACCTTGTTTAAACCAAGTTAATGGCCTTTTAGGCTTCTTCCATGTGAGTAAAGTTCACTTTGTGAGTAAAATAAGAATTATATGTCATGGGGAACGGATGGACGGGACACCAGGATTTTAATGATGCTTAGGTGGGGCATGGTCAAATAAAGCATCAGCAAATGTGTGTATGTCCGTGCGCACATGCGTCGGGGTGTGTGTATAAAAGATATGTGAACAAGAGATTGACTGATTGGTGTCGCAGTGGGCTAGGAGGGCTCTGCAAAATCCAGCCAATACGTGCTTGCCAGGAGACCCTAAGGGGCCAAAGCCACCCTAGAGGGGTGGTGAAGATAGGAGAGACTATTTGTCAATAGCCAATGAAACACTCCTGATCCGCTGCAGAAATGACAACAATTATGGCCAGACTGAAGCTGTGACAACTGGGACAAGAAGATTATGAGCTTGCAGCAGTTCGTGAACAGAGGATTGGAACTGGATGAGACAATTTTCAACTTCTATATTAGAGCCTTAAACCCAAATAAAAGAATTAAAAAAAAAACTCTCCAAAATGCTGAGAAAGCAGTCAGTTAACCCACGGAGATAGATTACAGACCCAAAAGAGAAACAAATTTTAATGGAAGGCTATGAAGTTTTAAAATATAGAAAGATTGGACTGGAACTTGTACTATTGTGAAAGTGACTTAATTTGCAGATTATACTGTCCGATTACTGAAATAAATAATATAAAGAAAAATTGATGGTTTTTTCTCTCTGGACTTTTGTCAATCAGCTGTTCTAACTTTGCTTCATTTGATTCTGAACTTAAGAGCAGGGGTGCCACCTACTGATGAAAAGGAAGTTGGTCCTACCTGAACGTTCTTCTCAGTGTGGCGCAGGACGGTCCAGAAGTGGGTTGTTACATCTTTATATGCCCAAGAGACTTAATCATAGTTAAAGCCACGCCTTTAGTCCTTTCCTTCTTGGCTTCAATTCCTACGAAGATGCAGCTCCAACTAGGGAACAAAAGAAGAGCAGCCCCTGCCCTGCAGCTCACCCAATCCAGTGGACTATGGCCCTAACTAATAGGGAGAAAAGTGGACCATCCTGCACCACGCTGAGAAGAATGTTCAGATAGGACCAATGTTCCTTCTTCATCTGATGGCGCAGGACGTTCCAGAAGTTGGACATTCCAAAGCCGCAGTCCCTAGGGTGAGGAACTCACTGGTCTGCAGTTCCCGGTGGATTATGCACTCTTTGAAGCAACCTTCGGCTAAAAGATGCCTCGGCAGATGCAAAGGCATCCAACCAATAGTGCTTTATGAAGGGTGAGGGAGAAGCCAATGTAGCCGCCCTGCAAATGTCCCCAATTGGGGCTTGAGTGTTCCACGCTGCCGTATTAGCAGTGCTCCTAGTTGAATGTGCCGTGATCCCAAGGTACAGATTTACCCTAAGCCTCATAGGCCCAGGCAATACAAGTTCACAACCAATGCCCAATGGTGGAAGGTAACATTCTAGAACCACTACAGATGGCTGGAACAAGACAAACAATTCCTCCGTCCTCCTAGTGCAATCCGCTTGATGTAGATACGGAGAGTCCTACACACATCCAACTTATGCCAGGATTTTCCCCTATCATGAGTGGGATTGGGACAAAAATCCGGGAGAACTATCTCCTGTGCCCTATGAAACTATGAGTTAACCTTGGGAATGAAGGTGGGGTAAAGTCTCAGCACGAATGTGTTGTGATGAAAAGCACAGATGTCCTCCCTCACTGAGAGAGCCCCCAGCTCTAATATCCACCTTGCAGACGTGATAGCTATCAAAAAGGCCACCTTTAATGTGAAACTGCAATGAACCAGTCCTCAACGGCTCAAAAGGGTCTTTGAGAAGAGCCAAGAGGACCATGAACAGGGCCTATGATGGAAATCTGTGAACCACCAGGGACCTAAGGTTAGCAGCCCCGCTGATGAACTGTTTTGATAACTGGGTGGTGACCCAGGCTCTCTCTGCCATCTAGCACCAGGACAGTGGGCAAGGTCGCCACCTGTCTATGGAGAATGTTATGAGACAGACCTTTCTCCAAGCCATCCTGAAAGAATTCCAGGATGTGAAGAAGAGAGGATGTGAGGACCCTGAGGGTCCACATTTGCCATGTGGCACCACTTACAAAATGCTGACCATGTGGCATTATAAATACTACTTGTGGAGGGACGGTTAGATGCTACAATGGTTTGGATCACCCTTAAGGAGACATTCACTTCCCTCAAGAGCTCCCTCTCAAACACCAGGTGGTCAAATAGAGCCACTGCGGCTTTGGAAGGACCAACACCCCCTGGTAAAGAGAGATCCTCTCCCATGGTTTCCTCCAAGGTTTGGCAATGGACAGACCTACCAGGTCCACAAACCAAGCTCCAAGAGAAACCATTCCTCTGCAGGTTCTCAACACTCAGGCCAAGGTCCTGAAGTGACTGCACCAGAAAGCTCACCTGGAATGTCATCCAGGTAGCATTGAAGCCTGATCGGGATGGATCTGATAGGCCACAAAGGCTGCCAGCACCTTCATAAATGTCCTGGGGGCCGAAACCAAACCAAATGGAAGAGCCCTGTACTGGTAGTGAATGCCAACATAAGAAGACCTAAGGAACTGTCTATGTTGGTGAAGTATCATGATATGTAAATAGGCCTCCATTAAATCAATGGATGCCAGGAAATCCCCATCCCCGAGGCCCTCAAGAATAGGGCGAAGAGAAGCCATCTTGAACCTTTTATATACCAAAAAGCGATTGAATCTTTTAAGATCTAGAATCGCTCTCCACCCCCCCATCCCCCAATGACTTCAGACCACAAAGAGGTTGGAGTAAAACTCCTTACCTTTCTCATCCTATGGGACCAACTCAATAGCTTGGTTCTCCACCAAGTGTGGAAGTGCACAATGAATCAGCTTCCTCTTTTGCTCACACTTGGATGATATGAAGGTTCAGAAGAAGTTCGGGGTTGTGGAAAGGAATTCTAATTGCAGGCCAAATCTGATCGTATTTAGGACCCAGAGGTCAGAATACTCTCCCACCGGTTGGCAAACTATGTTAGCCAACTACCAATGGGAGGAGCAGACACCAAATCATTTGTTTCTGAAGAAAGGGTGTCTGCTCACTCATTGAAAGGGCCGCCTATTCTGTGGCTGAAAATGGGACCTGTCCCTGAAGGAAGACCTATCTTGGGCCCTGTCCTGGTGAGGCTGAAACCCCCCTCTGTTGGTACTGATAATCACTATCTGAACCCGGATCGTTAGACCTATATTTGTAAGTGGTAAGTGGCTATGGTAGGCAAAACCTTATGTTTATTCTTATCCTCAATAAGAATCGCGTCCAAGGTCTCATCAAACAGGTTTTTCCCCGTGTACGGGGCCGCCGCCAATCTTCGCTTCACCTTAGCTTCCAGCTGCCAGTTTTGGAGTCACACCATCCTCCTAGCTAAAACAGAGGAAGAAAGAGCCCTGGAGGCAAACTAGTTCAAGGGGGCATCTGCTGAAAACTGTGTAACAGCAATGACCTTGCTGATGTCTTGCAGCAACCTCAGATCGTGCGATGGCATTTGCTCTAGCCACATCAATGTTGCACTATTGAAAAAAGATGCAGAGGAAGCAGCCTTAATTGTCCATGTTGCAGCCTGAAAAGTCTTACGTAAAGCCAGCTCTGTTCTCTTATCCTCTGCTTTCAAGTTGTCCACCACATCGCCCGCGACCAGAGAGGCCGGGGTTGCCAAGGCTCTCACAGGAGCATCCACTGCTGGGACATGCAATGCTTGAGAGAAATCATGCTCCATATTATAGAAGCGTTCCCACCTGGGATCGGGAAGGTTCCTGGCTTACCCCATTGCTTTTGGGCTACATCCAGGAACAGTTTGGGCGCAGGAATCTCCTCCTTTTTTGCAGCAGGCTCAGCAAATAGCTCCCTTTTTCCACAGGCATTTTTGGACGTCGAAGCCTAGATCATTTCCTCCTTCTCCATTTCAAGAGCTGCAGCAGGAAACGAAACAAACCCGGGGGAAACAGGCCCGCAAAGGCTCGGACACCGGGGACCAATTTCTCATTATCAGAGAGCTCCAGCTCCTTCTGCTCTTCCTCCTCCGGGACGGACAGCTCACTCCTTAGTGAGAGGGACACAGCCCTGTGTTCTGCTAGAGTGAGTGGCCGGCCCCTGGGCCATCCAAAGCCCAGCTGCCATCAGCTTGATGTCAACTTTATCAGACTGGCATGGAAGAGGACTATTATCAGACTGGCATGGAAGGGGAAATTCCATGCATGCCTTTGGCTGATGTTGCATCTCATGTCTACCGCCTAGTTGGAGAATATGAGTTATAATGCAGGACAGAAGGGAGGGGATATAGGGGTAAAGTTCAAATGCAATTAAGTGAAAGTAGTTTTGGCTCCACAGGAGTGGAGTGTTGATCCTAATAAATGATTGGATTTCTTTTGAACTTTGTCTCAAGATTCATAAATTAATTAGGTCGTCTCTGGGAACTTCACACTCTACATCTGTCTGGTCTGGAGACCAACCCTGAAAGGCGATGCCATGAGCTATGGCCCGATGAATAAGAGATTGGCAAATCATTGAATTCACTCTCAACGTGACTGGGGCCTAGTCTAGGTGCCAGTCTTTGTTTTTGTGCTGGTCTTGAAACAGGCTCTAAGCATGCAAAAAGATGACCAGCCCCCTCCTCTCCTTCCATTTCCGAAAGAGGAGGAGAAATTGAACTAGCCCTCAGAGAATCAGAAAGCTTGGGAGGAGAGGGAGAAGGGGACATTTGCACCTCCCTCAAAGAGGGTGGAGATCTGTGAGAGGCAAGAAGACATTGTCCCCACTGCCAAGTCTGGGTCTCTCTGCCCCACCCTCGGATCGCTCTTGAACCTTTTGCTTGCTGGCATCCTGCTTCGAGGTAGCCTTAAGTTCTGCTGAAGGTGCCTTCTTCTTCTTATGGCCCTTCTTGGAAGAAGAGGATGAGGCAGGCTTAGAGGGCCCTGAAGCTGCACAGGGGGAATCAGCCATCCTGCCACACAGCCCGCAGGTACTCGCATGGGGTCGCCCAGCTTATCCTGACTTTGGGAGAATTCACAGCCCAGCTGCTGCCCTGCTCGACTCTGTGACACACAGTGAAGAGTCAAGCAGCTCCAATGAGCCCCGTGCTGGCAAAAAGGCAAAACAAAATGGCCACCGCTCTCATGACTAACTAAAACAAAGAAAACAAAATGGTCGCCACCTCATGGCTCCAACCAAGATGGCCTCCACCATGAGAACCTCATCAAAATGGCTACCTCACTGAGAATCTCACCAAAATGGCCGCCCCCAGGGACCGTGGTACTCATAAAAGCAGCTCGTTGCTTGCCGATTGTCCAGACAGCTGGCCGGCCCCGAGATCACCTGGCAAGGTGCAACATCACAGCTGTCCCGAAAAAGCTGCCGTCCATGGCTCCTGGCTTCACTGATCGCAGCCGCTGCCTCGTAAAGGTGTTGATGCTCTTCCAATGCGTTCCAGCAGACCGCAGCTCTACTGACAGCCTGACTTTGCCCCTGATCACCAGCAGCAACTGCAGGCATCTCAATTCTCCCTTCCAAAGAAGTACTTCCAACCAAATGGTTCTGCATCAGCTATTGAGCTGCAATTAGAGCCCCGATCGCCGGCGCTGCTAGCGGCGCTCCCCAGACAACTGGGGAGTTGTCTGGGGAGTTCAGTGAACTCCAAAAGGTAATTTAGAAAAATAATTTAAGGCAAGCCAATTGAAAATCAGAGGGAAACAATTTAGAGCTCCAAATAAGCCAAATTAGAACAAAAATGACAAAAAAGAAACTAAAACAAAAACTCTAAATCACGAGCAAATTAAATTACGTCTCTATCAGGCAAGACTGAGTTGGAATTGGAGCCAAGAAGGAAGGGGCTACAGGTGTGGCTTCAACTATGATTCAGTCTCTTGGGCAGATAAAGATATAACAACCCACTTCTGGAACGTCCTGTGCCATCAGCTGGAGAAAAAGATACTACATGGTGGAAAAATACCTTGGAAAGAAAATTTATAAAATTACGACTGATAACATAAGGAAAAAGAAGGAGAAAAAGAAAAGAAACAGGGAAAGGCAAACAACACCTGGGAAGGCCTTTTTATTTTGGTATTATATGTATTTGCTTTTTGGCTGCTTGGAAGTAACTGGTGAGCCTTTTGAAGATTTTCGAGGCAGTGTGGACTATAATTAACAACAATTACCCTTGAAGCTGAATACTTGACTTTGTGGATGAACGGGATTTGAGGAAACTTTGTGGGCTATTCTAGATGATTAATACTATCTGATAGGTGGTGAAAAAAGAAAAATTAAACAAGACTTATACATTTGGATACCTTAGAGGGTGCAAATTGGAAAATTCTGAAGCACTGTGCATTTTACAGGAATAGCTCCAGGAATGAGCAAATTTTACTAATTTTGGCATTTCTGGGCAATTGGAACATTGGTGGATTATTGAGTATCTTATAGCCTGTGTCTCAACAGGGAAAAACAAACACATTTCAAAAATAAATACTATTGATGCTTCAATGTATTCAGGAAGCTAGGGAGATAATGAAATTGATTCAGGATACAGATGTGAGACTAGAAAACCCTCAGCAAATGATAACAAAAAATGAACAAAAAATTCAGAAAGCAGAGGAGAAATTATAAGGTACTGAGGAAAGAATAGAGGAGATAAATCAACAAATGACACAAGTAGATAAAGATACAGAAGAGATAGTAATAATTTCTAAAATGGAA
Organism: Thamnophis sirtalis; assembly: GCF_051295495.1. Taxonomy (NCBI): domain Eukaryota; kingdom Metazoa; phylum Chordata; class Lepidosauria; order Squamata; family Natricidae; genus Thamnophis; species Thamnophis sirtalis. The sequence goes on along the minus strand of NW_028261384.1, from coordinate 55,437,076 downwards.
CAGGTAGATTACTCTTTAAGAGGTCAAAATACAAGAGAAAAAAATATCCCAAAAGTGATGAAAGAGTTATTGATGAATGCTCTAGAAATTCCACAGCAAGAGATAGGTGTTGAAGCAGATGAAATACTTAGATTAAATATGAATGATATGAGATACAAGATTCCAAGGGAGGAACATGAGACATTTGTCAAAAAGTCAGTAAGAGTTGAAATATTAAAAAGGACAAGAGATCATGGATAGATGTAGAATATTTCCTGATATGGTAATTGCTTCATTAAGGGTTAGAAAATAAAGGTAGAAAATAAAAATTGGGAAAATAGTATTATGTATACGGATACATAATAGAATACATTATAATTACTATGTATACGTAAATGTTAGAAGTTGAAATATTATTATGTATCCCTAAATGGTATTATTGTTATTAGTATGGTGTATAAGGTACATCGCCACAGATAATACACTGTTCACTAAGCACTTATGGACATTAAAGAAAAACTACAAATAAAATTATTTTTAAAAAAAGTTATGTGGGCTATACGATATGTGAGATAATATATTAAATTAAAATTATAATAAGATCATTATCATATGGACCCATAGAACTACAACGGGATAGATGTTATAATTTAACTTTATTGACTGCTACTTTTTGACAAACCTTTGTATCTGGGATTAAAGGAACAACTCTCTCTACCTTTACTCAGTGCAAGCTATAGGTGTAACACTGAAAATATATGCCATTGAGATCAATAACAGAACAGGAGTAAAAACTATCAAAATTATTGTGGAAGACACAATATATATTGAGATTCAAATACTTACTTTGGAAGTTGTGTGAAAGCAAGAAATCCAGCTTTGGAGGCAACTAATCTTCTAACAGCTTGGAACTGGCTTTCAAGTTCTGCAATAGATGCTGTAATGTCACCTTCTTGGGACAGTAATGCTGTTATAGCATTATTTATTAGCTTTTCTTTGTTTTCGGAAAAGAGACCCTGAAGGAAGAAAGAAAGAAAAAATAAAACAAAGAAAGAACGTGTTTCACCAGCAACAAAAATAATTATGAAAAGAGGGATTGATGTGTTTATTTTCAACTTACATCTTGTGTGACTGCATGCAGAACTCCACTGTATGAAATGTTAGAATTAAACCTAAAGACAGCATCTGCAAAATTGCCATCTGCAATAGAACAAGTAGCAACCAAACATTTAAAAAGTTAGTTTGCTTTCTGGATCTGCAGGAAGACCACAAACTAACTTATAAAGCAATATAAATCCCAAAGACAATACTTACTTGGAGGTGCTGCCAAAAATCTTAGATGAAGGCTTTCAACTTCCTCGTCTACTGGCATACTCAAAAGACCCCACCGCTGCCCTTTTTCTGTTGGTGTCATTTTCACACAAACATCCCTATTACCAGATGCTCTTACTCCATCCAGCAAACTGGCTAACAGTGAATCCCTAGGAAAATTGTTTAATTTTTAGCTAATATTGTCATGAACAGCAAAGGCATGATGCTTTTCTATTGAATTGTATAAAATATGAGGCAGCATTTGCAAATATAACATGCCCTGTAACATACAGTATCAATTTGGCTATATCTGAAACCACATCACCCTTCTGCCTCATGTCTGCCAGGAAGATGGAATAAAGAAACACATTTTCCAAAATTGACATGTGAGGAATTGATAAACAGTTCAAGACATAACAGGAGATAAATGAACAATTAAATGTATTGCTTGAGGCAAAGCAGTTGACGAGATAATGGACCATATTCTATTTCCTCAATGTCTATATTTATTTGAAAAGACATGCCTTGGGTAAGTTAGCTCCCAAAATGGACAGGATTGATTTGTTTTCCTTGAGTACTAGGTGGTTTATTTTATTTTAGATACACTTTCAGTTATTAACCTATAGTAAAGCTTATTTTCTAGATTACAATTTTAATTGTCTCTAATTTTTTTCAGGATTTGCTAAAGGAATTTAAAAGTAGTGTGTTTTCTTACCAATATAAAAACACAAGCTATATATATGAAGAACTATTTGATTTTGAAAAGTAAAATAAGTAATATATGATGTATGTAAGAATACTACCTAAACTGACATACCAACAAAGTAATTGATAATTCAATAATATTTTAAAATACCTCTCTGTTGAAGAGTATTTTCGGATTTGTCCCTTGATAAATTCTATGGTAAAAAGCTGTGGATTTTCAGAATCGCATACTAGCGCAAATACCTTTAAAGAAAGAGTTCATCAAATAGAACTTGTCACACTAAATCTATTATTCTACACATATTTAAATACCACATTACAAATGCCAATATTTCATAATCTTTTCTAAATTTTAATGTAATTTATGAACTCACAAATTATGTGTATTAGAGTTTCTAAATGAGTGAATCTTGAAGTGAAGCTGATTGTCAGGTTATGCTTCTGCAATCTATTAAACTTTTATTAATTCTTACCTCTCCTAAAGGTTTTAGTGTTGCAATATTGTATGAAGCTGGGTCACGTTCCACCAGGCATGTTTCTGTAAGAGCTAATATCCGTTTCACTGGTTCCTTGAAAAAGACATATTTTACTTAATTAACCATGCAATTAAATAGGAATTATAAACCAGATTAAATGGAATAAATTAAATACTAAGCTCTCCTTATGCAGGTAATCTTCTCCTTATAACCATTTTAAGCTATGATGGTATTGGAAAAAAAATGCTTACAACCGATCCTTTATTTATGAATATAGCAGTGTCCCCATGATCACATAATCAAAATTCAGAGGCTTAGCAATTGGCATGTTATTTATGAATCATAAATAACATGCCAGTTGCCAAATATCTCAGTTGCAGCATTCAATAGCCACATAATCATCCTTTGCAACCTTCTCATGGATCTGCTGGCAAGCAAAATAAATGGGAGAAGTTGGATTTCTTAACAATCCTGGTGATTTGCTTTAAAAGCTTGATAAAAAACGAATACAATTTGGTACAACTCCCTTAATGACTGTATCACTTAACAATGGAAGTCTTGGTCTAATTGTGATTGTAAGCCAAATACTAACTGTATTAAGACGTTTAATGTTAACATATATTGAGGTCCATGAACTACATAAATATATGCAAATGAGATACAAGTTCCTTAAGATTCTTGACATATTTTAATTATAATACAAATCTGCTGTAGAGATTGATTTTTCACATGTATCCAGAAACTGTTCATTTTAGAAAATAGGCCCATTATCCTGATTGACATTGCAGCAAAAATATACGCTAGGTACCTTTTGAACAGAATTGAAATCTGGGAAGAGGAAAACAATATCATCTCAGAAGAACAAGCAGGTTTTAGACAAAGCTGATCTACTATTGATAACTGCTTTGTGTTGAACCATCCCCGTTTGCTGCTTTCATAGAGCTTACAGCAGCATTTGATATGGTAAACAGAGAAGTACTATGGAGTAAACTGACATCTCTTAAAATAGAACCTAAACTGCTGAATTTGATTAAAGCCCTTTACAAAAATACAGTACTTGTTTGAGGGTGCAGTATGGGGTTAATGGGGCTCTGACTAACAGGATTTACACAAATAAAAGGGTAAGGCAAGGCAGTAGCCTACCCCCATTATTTTTTAGTTTATATATCAATGACTTGCCAGGGATAATGGTACACACACATCTAAATACTTACTGAAACAGCTTGCTTTATGCTGATGATATGATTTTATTATCATATTCACAAGTAGGATTATGTCAGGGGTGGATTAAAAATTTTTTTTACAACCGATTCGGTGGGCATGACATGTGACTGATTGGGCGTGGCTAACTTCACATTACTCACTCAGTCACATGAACCCTCCCCAACAACCCACGCCCACCGAAGAGGTGGCGAAAAGTTTTAAGGGGGGGGGGGCTGCCAGGTTAGGGCTCTTCGCTGCCTTTTGGGGGGGGGGGGTCCCTGCCTTTATTTTGTTCTGTGGCCTACCTCACAGGTAACTTCTCTTTCTGGCCCACAAGCAGAGAACAAGGTTGCTACCTGCCCCACTGCAAGCATCTCTCAGCTGTTTTGTGCAGGAAAAAACCTTGCACAGTAAAGAAAAACTTCCCAAGTTTGAGAAGCTGTTAATTGCCTCAGATTCACGAGGTTTTCTTTACTGTGCAAGGTTTTTTTCTGCACAAAGGGGCAGAGAGAAGCTTGCAGTGGGGCACAATTTGGGCCTAGTGTGGAGTCCAGCACTCCGGGGGGAAGGAAACTTGGCCGCAGCCCACTCCCTGCATGAGGGGCTGCCTCACCCATCCCCCAGCAGGTTCTGCTTCTTCTTCCACTTCTTTGCAGTAAGCAGTGCCACAGCCAAGGAGCAGGCAGGGGGCTGGGTGGGAAGGCAGTGGTTTGCTTTGGAGCCCGAAGCCCTGAGGAGCTGGCATGAGAGGCATGCGGGCCTGGGTAGAAGTCAGCTTTTTCTGCAGCATCCTCCTCCCCTCTTTGGATCACCCTGCAGCCGGGGGCGGGGGTGTGGGCTCTACCTTTGCAGAAATGGGGGCATGTGCAACAGCCCTGGGATATCTACTTGCCCTCCTGCAGCATTGCCGCCGCTGCCCCTCTCAGCCTCAGTACAGCATCTGTGTTTCCACCAAGGGCCAACTACCCAATCACTGGCTAGGCCGGGCTTGACGCCAACCTCAGAATGCAAGCGGGTACGGAGGACCACTGGTAAGGCCACCCTGAAGGCAGGGAAACATGGCAAGGCTGCAGAGAAGGGAGTAAGCTGCTTGCTCCCTTCCCCGCAGACCTGCCATGTTTCCCTGCCGTACACGTCCCTGTCTTCACAAGCTGGCCATGAGGATGCTGGGAAGACAGGGAAGCATGGCAGGGCCATGTGGAAGGGGACAGGGGCAGCTAGCTAAACTGCAACTCGCAGGCTTACCTAGCAGACAGATCAGGCAGGCAAGCTGCAGAGCAGAGACTGGGTGGGGCGGAGTGAGCGGCAACTAGAGGACTGTTTCAGGGGCATGGCCAGGCTGCCATTACTACCGGTTCGGAAAGGTACGCCAGATTTTTACTACCTATTCAGCCGAACTGGACCAAATAGATAGGAACCCATCTCTGGATTACGTAGGCTATTAAGAAGATTCAGCTCTTATTGCCAGGATAACTCCCTAACCATTAAAAAATAATGGTGTTTGGAAAACATTATCAGAGACATAGGTGGCAATTAGACGGTGAACCAATTGAACAGGTGAAGGTGTAATATTTAGGTGTAGCTTTTTCCAAAACTGGATCTTGGGCTTGCCATCATCAACGGAGTATACTTAGAACAAATGTCTGTTTTGAATTTACTGCTTAAACTAAAGAACCATAGTTATCCAAGCTCCATAGCCCCATTAATTAAAGTATATAAAACTAAGGTTACCCTTATGCTCTTGTATGGAGCAGAAGTTTGGGGTCTATAGTCAACCACAGTCCTAGAACAAATGCAGTTCCAGCATTTGAGATGTATTTTGGGTGTAGATCCAAGAACATCTGCTGCAGCAGTTAAAGCTGAATTGGGAATCCACACAATTCATCCACTATCCAAATTTAGAGCATATAACTACTGGTGCCAAGTCAATGAAATGGAGAATGATAGACTCCCCAAGTTATGTCTACTACAGCAAATAAAATTACAATCTCCTGGATCACCAAACTAAAAAAAAATTGTAAGAAGCTGTGGCTTTCTTGTTGCTTGGGTAATAGAAGAACAACTCAAAAAAAAAGGGCTGCCCAAAGAATTAAGAATATAAAATAACAAAATGATATAGCTATCTTTAGTAAGATGGATAACTTGAAATGGCTGAGCAAATACAAAGTATTTCAAGTAGACATCTCTTTGAAGTTACAATTGCCAAAACATCTTAGGGAGATATTTACGCAAGCAAGATTCAAACAGCCTGACACAATGGTCAGATATGGGAGATTCCATTCTATACCCTACACTCTGCATTTGCAGAGTGGCAGAGATAGAAGACCTGGCTGACATCCTATTTGATTGTTGCTTGTATAAGGGGGTGAGAAACAGGTACCTTGATCTATATACCAAACGAATAACACATTGGATCCCCACATCAAAACAACTTACTTTATGTGTGGCCAGAAAATAACATTTAACACAGGGCAGTACTTAAACAAAATGGTTCGGTTGAGATCTGCATATGTGGGACTGATTGGGGTAGATTGTAAAGATGACACTGAAATATAATTTTATGTAATTTTATTCTATTTTACATATTTATGTATTAAATTATATTGTATCTTATCCTATAACTATTGTATTTTACCCTATCCTTATTTTAAATTGTTCGTATTGGATTTTATAATGATTTGTTTGAACCTTGTGCTTTGATATGGCTTATAGGCTAATCAATAAAGCTTATTATTATTATTTTAGAAAATAGCAAATAGACTTTGACTCAAATACAGTTAATATTTATAAAATAAGCTTACCTGGATCTCTTGATCAACCAAAAAGCAAAACAAAGTTGGTACTGCTAATGGGTCTAGTTCAAATATATATCAAGTAAACTGTATACTGAACACTTTTGGTACATATCAAGCCTTTAAAACTTTTTCTAAAAACAGTTGTTCAATTAAAATGATAAAAAAGTAGCAAAAATGCATATCTCTATTATCTTTTGGTTAAAAAGTTTTTTTTATCTCAGTGCTAATTCAGCATTTTGAAAGTTCATACATTTCACCTGTGAAATTACATCTTTATGCCAGCATCTATATACATTTTCCTCAAGAGAAACACTATTTATTGTAACATTGCACACTAAATGAGACATATTAGGTAATACCTACTATTTTATATATTTATAAATTACATTAGACATTTTCATTTCTTATTTTAAAATTGTTCAAAGATCAAATAGTTTTTGTTGTGATAAGTACAAGAAAATATATAAACCAGTGAAAGTCAGTAAACATTCTTCAATGTGGAGAAAACTAGGCATAAAACTGTTGCTCAGCCACATAGTGCAATTCTGGAAGCAGCCACCAATCACCAAATTGATTTCTGGTAGCTGTAAACACTGCTGCCATTTTCAGAAATCCACCACGTGGCCACGCAATGATGCAACCCATTTGGACACTCTGGAAGGTCTCAGAGTTCTTAAAAAGATATGCAGAGAATCTGGATCTTGGGATAGTGGGAATCAGGTTGAAGGACTGTAAGAATTCTGGAGGAGAGAGGAAAGGCTTGCAAGGACCCAAAGGGAGGGAGCAAAAGCCTGTGGAGACCCAGTGTGGGAAGGAAAATCCTCCAAAAACCTGGTGGGAGGGGAAAAGCCTGAAGGACCAAGTGGGAAAGGAAGCAGATCTCTCTGAGATAGGGTGGCTTTGGAGGTCCAGATATCTCCGAGTACAGATATCTCCGAGATGGGGTGGCTTTGGAGGTCCAGGGCAGGTGGAGACACCCTGTGCTGGAAAACACGTTTGTTTAATAGGAAGAGCAGGGGATGAGAGTCATTAAGAGAGGCCATTCTTGCTTAATGTGACTATAACTGACAGGTTTCACTATGATCTTATTTTGTTTATATTTTTGTAGAAGGTGTGAGGTTACAGACTTCTACAAAGATTGAATTATTACAAAGTTGGATAGAGAAAAATAAATGACAGCAATGAACAAGCATATATAAAAAAGAGTATTTGTAGATCTTGCAGTCTATAGATCTTACCGCATGCCTTGGAGATATCTTTTGGACCACAAATTCTGCTAAAGATGTAATATATTCATCACTGCTGTATTTCCCAAAACGAAGACTCAAATACTGCTCAAATTCTAAAGGTTCCTTTCGAGTTCTCAAGGAGATGCCAATGTAATTGCCAGCATGTTCGATTGCACTTTTAATAATGTCTTCCCTTTGCTCAGAAGCAAATAAATGCTGCAAATTTAAAATAAATACCTTGATATGAATATTCTAAGAATATTGCTAAATATGAAAGATTTTATAGTTTAAAAAACAAAGTGGTGTGTAAAACTAAAAAAAAGTGTGATGCTATATTAAACAATACTCATTGCTGCATTATCAATACTGAGTTAAAATAGTCAAAGAAAAAATTGTTTCCTTTCAAAAAATAAAAGTAAAAGTATTATATAAAAGTAATATTTTATTAATAGAGCATATAGTAATATAGTTACAGTAATTAAGTTCAAAACTTCATTTAGGTAATTATGACATAACATATATCAAAACAATCTCATTTTTTAAGAACAAACAAGTATACTAAATATTAAATATAGGTAAAATAGGTATTTTATAATACTTACTAATCTACTAAATCCTCCATAAATTATACAAAACCCTCCTGGATAATCAGACAGATCAACAAATCCTTCAATATATCTATAGTCATAAGAACACAGGATTTTATTTGTTGTAGGATTAATTTGGTCAAAACTTCCCGGAGTCACTTCTAGAATTACAGGTTTTCTTGAATCACTCCAGTGGTGCTTATAACTGTTGTATCTCTATGATAAAAAAGGAGTAGTTTAAAAATGAGGTGTAATAATTCTATTAGCTGAAAAAAGTATAGACATATTCTGTGAATGCTGATGGTTTCAGTAGATCAAATTTAAGAAGTACACTAGGGCTTCTTCATAGACTATATTTTTCTTTAGAGATCAAACCATAAAACAAAAGCAGGACATTTGTTTCAGGATGAGGCCAATATATAAGGGTTTCTGTATACCAGAAAAATAGGATCAACAGTGTTCTCAATACTGTGTACAAACAGTGAAATATTACATATGTAATATGTAACAACATGAAAAAGAATACAAGTGGGAAAATGGAATGTTGCATAACAAAATGTTTCACACAGTCCTACAAAAATATGCTTCAAATAAATTGGCTTCAATGCACTGAAAACTCAAAATATAATTAAATCTGTCTTTTGATTAAAGTTCTAAAATGCAATCTAAAACAGACTAAAGCTAAATTACTTTCTCAGATATAACAATATTTGGATTTTTTCCACTTTTTGCAGAACAATGCAATCACATGACAACTATCAGAGCAGAGTAATAGCTGACAGGAAGGAAGAGAAAATGAAAAATCTACTGCTACTTCTTTTGTGGTCAGTAGTTGAGATCAGATTTGTGTTTATCCTTCCCTGAGATATTTCCTCCAAGATAGAGATTGTTTTCAAGTGCCATATATTCTTCTACCTCAGTGAATGTTTCAAACTTATCAAATTTAAGTGTGTGGACTTAACTCCTAATTGCTGAATAATTCTGAGAGTTGAAGTCCACACAACTTAAAAACACCATGTTTGAAAAATGTTGCTTAGAAGAAGGCCTCTTTTCTTCTGCTACTTCCAGAACACCAATTTACCCTTAGCATACATATGTTGTAATCTAATTTAATCTAAATTATCTGTGAGAACTTCAGCATGAAAGGAAATCTAAGAAGTAATTAACTAATATTTATTTTCTTATTCAAAACACAAAAAATACTTACCCTTCCTGTGATTTTTCCTTCGGCAAAATCAGTTCTAAATCGCTGAGACAGAGAGGAAAGAGAAGTAATCAACAAAAGATGCCCAAAGAAATTATATTATGTAGGGAAATTGTGTGCCTTATATTGTATAACATAAACCAATGTTCATTTTAGCCATGACTTGCTAGACAAGCTAGAACTTTGGTTTATGTATATTAATTTAAATAATGTTTTATAAAGCAGAATAACTGGTTTCATAAATCACATTAATTCAAAATCAAACAAACAAACCATTTTATTGATTTCAACAACTCACATCTGAGAGCTTTCAAACAATTGAAAACCAATATTATTAAGATCATTGAACAAGAAAGACAGAGATCTCTCAGCCCCAGAATTTTCTGGTGACTTTAAAATTAGTCATTTTCCCTCAGCTCCATTACCTCACTGGTCTGATTTTCTAAAGAAAGGGGGATCTGTACTTTATCTATCTCTTTATATTTAAATGGCTATGTGAGTGAGTGAGTGTGTGTGTGTTCTAGCGTAACTCTGGAATGCCTGGAGCAATTTCAACCAAACCTGGTACACAGATGACTTACTCTCTGGAGAAAAATACTGTGGGGGTAAGACACCCCTAATAACCCCTCAGAATGTGTATTCTGCTAAGATGCAGTCTGTTGTGCTTTTCAATGGCTTCTACTGTACAGAGTGGAGTAGCCATGGTAGCGGCTTCACAGTACTCCCCAAAGGGGTTCCTTCTGGTAAGGGGTAAAATCCAACATCAGAGATTACATTTGATCCAGACATTTTCCCCCTATAAATAAATACCCGGGTGACTCCAGGTTATCGGGTAGTATAAGCAAAATATGAAGCACATGATCTGCATCCAAGGCTGCACTTAATAAAATATGCGTTTCATATTATAACAACTGGAGAAATGTATGAAAATAAATCAAATTCAAAAAAATCCAAAAATAATGTTCTGTAGCATGTGCAAGAGATTGTCATTTTATTTATACTGTAAATACAGCGCAAAAATACAAAGAATTTAGTTATTTAAATCAATAAATCCTACCAGTGCTTCAGTAAGAAGTTCTGCTCTGTGTTCTGTAGAAAACTTAAGTGTTTCAGATTTTTTACCACTTCCTTTACGAAATGTGAGGCTGAATTCTGTTCCTTGTCCTTTTCCAACGGGACTGATGCTACAAATGTCTCCATATGGCCACTAAGTCAAGAAATCACAATCTGAGAATATTCCATTTTATCCCCACAGAATTTGTGTTCTTATATCAATATATACTATTTCAAAAATTTCCCTAGCTTGATAACATAACATATTTTTAATTAACTATTTCCTAAACATAAATCAAATCTTATCCCAGTGTCTCATATATCGTCATTACAAGTTACTAGCTTTAAAATGTAAATTATAAGGTGAACATAGAGACAATTGTTCCTTCTGAAATGCTGATGTGAATTACAATTGCAGGCCATTAGAAGGATGATAAAGCATTTCAAAGAGTGTCATATTGTGTTGCTAACTACAGGCACCTATTATGAAATTCCAGGCTCCTAGTTAATATTTCCCAAATATGTACAGCCAAGCAAAATAAATTTCTATTGCATTTATTAGTATAATAACGTAAATAATATAATACTGTATAATAATGTTTATATAATTGACTGTTCTATTTAATAAGAAAGACAGCTATGATTCACGTTCTCAAATAAACAAAACATTTAATTCTATATCTAATCATTGCAATCATTTTTTAAAATGTTTACATATTTAGCCCCTTTAACATCAGTCTCTTCAAGACTTTCATATTGGATATTTATTTGGTACCCAATTATGGTGAACTCATTATTCCAAATGTTTAATTATTATAAAAGATATTAATAAAAATTAATATGGAAATGTGATCTGTAGAACCTACATATCAGTGTAGGTTAATTTAATTACAGTGGTGCTTAATTGTTTGTGAATCCTCGTTTCTCTATAAATACGATATAAAATGTGATCTGTTCTCCATGCAAGTCCTAAAACTAAATAGAGAACCCAATAAAATTAAACATTATTTATGGAAAAAAATGATCTAAAGCCACATATTTGAGTGTGGCAGATTTCTCTTCTCCTCTGAAAATCAGGCTGAAAAATATTATAAACCTCTTTCTAAAGAGTATGGACTGCATAAGTCCACTGTCAGGCAGACTACGTAAATGGAGGCAATTTAATAACACTATTACCCTCTCCAAAAGTGGTCAACTAACCCAGATCATTCAAAGAACATGGCATATAATATTCCAGGCCTCAGAAAACTTCAGCGCAACAAATAAGGAATCTTTTGCATTGCTCAATATCAGTGTTCATTTACACCACAATCAGATAAACCTAAACAAAAGTGGTAGGTATATGGCAGGGTTGCAAGGATAAAGCCATTCTTCTCCAAAAAAGAACATTGCTGCCTATTGACAGTTTGTGAAAGACTGCAGGAATAAGCCAGAAGGTTATGTGAAGAATGTTCTGTGGCTGGATAAGACAAAAAATAAAACTTTTTTGCCTCAATGAAAACACGTTTGGTGAAGGGCATTCCAGCGTAAGAATCTTATCCCATCTGTGATATGTGGTGATATTATCATGGCAGGACAGGAAACAATGGTTGGAAAATAATTAAGGAGAGAAGCAACCTGGAACTAATGAGAAACTTCCTAATGAGGACAATTAACCAGTGAAACAGCTTGTTGCCAGAAGTTGTGCGTGCTTCATCACTTGAGGTTTTAACAAGAGATTGGACAGTCATTTATTTGAAATGGTAGAAAGCAGGGATGTCAAACTCTGCTGGCCAAAATGGTCCTCCGCATGGCCCATTTTTGGCCAGCAGAGTGCTGTTGAAGGCCGGGGAGTCTGAAACGGGCTGCAAGAAGGCGTCAGGAGGCCTCCTCGTGGCCTGTTTTGACTGGCAGTGTTGCAGGCAGTCATGGAGGGTGAAAATGAGGATTAGGGTTAGGCGTGCCCACTCCGTTTTGGCCAGTAAAATGCTGGAGGCTGTTCAGGCTGAAAATGGGGTAGAGGGGACTTTGTGTGGCCGTGTGCGGTTCCCCCATGCCCCATTTTGGCCAGAAGGGTGCTGCAGGAGGGATCCATCCCATCTCCCTCCCTGCTCCCTGCCCCCCAACCGGCCCGGAAGAGAACTATAATGCTGATCCGGCCCTTGAAGAAATCCAGTTTGACACCCCTGCTATAGGCAAATGTACAGGACTGATCAACATTCATTATATTTTAGAATCTGAAGTTCTAACTACTGCTATCCAAGGTAGGCATACAACAGTTATTGAAAGCAAAGGTTCACATGTTTTTGCTACCCACTGAGGTATGTAGCTTTGGACCATTTTCCTCAATAAATAAGAAGATTCTTAGGCTATATTTCGGCAAAAATATTGGACATTCAAAAGGATTCACAAACTTTTAAGCACCTCTATGCATCTTACAGCTCTACCTTCTGCAAAGCAAATATTGAGTCATCATGTACAAAATAAATTACAAATTATTCTAATTTATAATCTATAAAGTTTCAAATAAACCCACAAAGCAGGATGAAAACTAAGAAATTAAAATTAATAAATATGAAGTATCACTTTAATAACTAGCAACTATTATCATCTAATCCCATAAAACCAACTCAATCTTTTATCAATTTTAAATAATAGTTATACAACTTCATAATTCAGTATTCCTGTTTAGAGAAAAATGAGCTAAATGGTCATAAAATATATGTTGCTAGTTTCCTAACTGGACATTTTTTTAAAAAAAGTTAATTATTCTGAATATATATCAAGCAGCATAAATTCATTTTATGTTTATTAATTTATGCAAGTGAGACAATATTCTTTTCATTCTCTGAATCATTTTCACACAGAAGTTAATAAATACTCTTGGGGGAATATATTTCTAATTACCTGATTTGTAACTTCTAATGTATTAGGATTGTATGTTGTGATGGCATGAGTTCCAACTGAAAAGACTCGTTTATACCTATATTAGCACGAGAAACAAGGCTTTAGATTTACATGAAAATACACAGAATGTTATCTATATTATTACCTAGACTAGTGATGGCTAACCTTTTTTTCCTTGGGTGCTGAAAGTGCATGCGTGACAACATGCATGTGAATGCCGATACCCATAGTGCAGTGCCCCCTGCAGGCCCTGCTATCACACCGCGTTTTCCCCACATATGCATGTGCCCCCGGGCCACATTTTGCTACTAGCAGGCCTTCCTGAAGACTCCTGGGACCAAAAACGGGGATGGCTTTGGCTCTTCCCTAACAAGAGAAGATTGGTACCCAGCCTTGACTTGAAATGGGGAGCTGCTCCAGATCCTCATTCCCCAAATGAGTTTGCCGCATTCAATGGGAGGGGGAGACCAAAAAGAGAGCGAAAGCCATCCCCAAGCTATTAAACTAAAATATTCCAAGCATTATGAATCACATGCTCCTTTGGGCCAGGAAGGTGGCGTTTACAAGCTACATGAAGTTGAGCTGTCCATCTTGTGACGCAAGTCCAGAGAACAGCAAGATGGGGGGGGGTGTTTTCTGGAAAGAGGAGAGGGCCGTCGTTCCTCTATTTCTGAGAAAATGAGTGAGCAAGGCAACGATTTAGCATCCAAACAGCTGGGCTTCCCTAACCATCATACTCCTGATGAGCAGGGATGACTATACGCTCTTGTTTCTCGCCTGTTACTAATGTCACTGGCCACAAAGGACATCCGTTTGGAGAAGAGGTGATTTTCACCTGGTGTCCGTAATTCGGAGCCTCTGGTCTGGCCTTGTAGCGGAAAAGGCAAGCATTAAAAAATGAATATCCTGCAGCCTGTTTTTCATCCCAGGAGGCTTCAGGAAGGCCCACTATCACTAAAACGGGGTTGGGAGGGCTCCCTCCTTACTTTAGCTGAGTGACTGAGTGCTTTTTAAAGTGGAGAGCCACCACTGATTTCCAGGGCCTTTCTGCCCCAACAAGAATTAGAAAGTAAGCAGAGCAAATGAGGGTGGAACCGAGTTTTTTCCGGAAAGTCGGAGGAGCAATCAGCTCATTTAACTGTACAAGAGGTCCAAGCAAGGTATGTTTGCACAGGTTGTGCACTCTGTGCGCTCTTACTGCTGAGCTCAAGTAACTGCATTCGTGCATGAGCCCCCACACTTGTACACATCCACATCACTCTTTAAGGAGGAAACAGGTGAGAAAAGCCGTCTTAATGGCCAAAAGCACTTGAAAGCAGCCGATGGAGCGCAATGTTAATTAACTGTCTCTGAGAGATCTTGCCTGTTGCAATTTTTCAAGCCAAAGGCACTTAGGAGGCACATACGCACTCAGGAAGGAAAAAGATCAGATGGAGAAAGGGGTGAAGAAGCAATGGCCATTGTCCCCCCTTGCAAATGTGCCGCAGCCAAGTGCCACCACCTTTCTGGTCCCTTTCTCGGCGATTCCCACTCAGGGGTGAGAAGAAGAGGCAAGCAGGCTTTTTAGGGAGTTATCCTCACCCAGCAGCAGCTGAGAGAGTCAATCTTGCAAACTCATTTGGCCAACACATTTGAGGAATGAGGATCCAAGTGGATCCATTTTGGGCCTTGCAGGCCTCCCTGAAGTCTCCTAGGACCAAAAACAGGGTGTGGGGGGGACGCACTGCACACACCCCTCCCCCCGCATTTGTGCATGACCCCCTGCGCTCCCCCATTCGTCTCCTGCAGGCATCAGAGACCCGGAAATCTGCTGGCCGGCAGGAGGTGCACACACATCTGTGGTGGATCTGAGTTGGGCAATGGCTCACATGCCCGCAGAAAGAGCTCGCAGAAAGGTGCCATAGGTTTGCCATAGGTTTTCACAGTGCTAGACTATATAAAGGTGTACAAGTTATATTTTTATGTTCTATATTTATTAAAGCATGCTGCTATGGTTCATAAATCTTATAATAGCCATAATATATGAGAACCAGTTTGGTGTAGCGGTTTATTCCTGGCCTAGAAACCAAGTCTGTGAGTTCTAATCCTGCCTTAGGCATGAAAGCCAGTTGCGTAACTTTGGGCAATTCATTCATTCTATTTCAGCTCTGCTCATCTCACAGAACTGTTATGGAGAAAATAGGAGGAGGAAAGAGAATTATGTATGTTTGCTGCCTTGAATTTCTTATACAGTAATAAAAGTGGATTAAAAATTGAATGAACAAAAATATATTATGATATAGAAATTATACAATATTAAAATTATCACATTTATCGTACAATAAGTATATATTGTAATAGTATATGTAATATGATTTGTTTTCATTTAAGATAACGGGTGAATCTACCCATAGCTTAATGTTAATTCCAACACTTTATTCAACAATCAGAGATAAAACAAAAGTATGGCTTAATATGAAATGTTAATTAGGCTATTATACAATAATCATCTGAAATAAATGCCACCAATATTTAAAAAAATGAGAAAGAATATTAATGTCAATATACAAAACAAAATTACATGGGAAAATTATTATATAATATATATGAAAAAGAATGTCTCATAAAAACAGTAATATCAGGGGCAGGAGGAGGAAGGGAAGAAGAAGAATGCACTTGAAATGAAGCGAATATGTTGCTGAATCTTTAACTCAACTGACAAAAACTATAAGCAGGTGTCAGAAAAAAATTATACAAGAACTTGCTAATAAAATAGGAGTATGCAGAAAATGTGGCATGTTCCATTTCCATACCCATTTCAGGATATTTTACTGATACAAATGTATTTTTTACTTGTCCTAACTTTTCCAACAATTATTAACAGGCCAATTACAGGCCAACTTAGATTTCATTGTATGGGTGTAGTGTATATGTGTTTAGAATTATTTACAAGTTTCAAAGTTTCTACAAGCCAGTAATTCTTTGCTCTTATGCATTAATGTGCTGTCAGGCATGAACAATCAGACTTATATGTGTAAACTTCAAGCTGACTACTTTATTATGTTTTGCCTATAAAACAGGAAATTTTCCAGTCTGGCAGTCTACTTCTGGGAACAATTATATAAGGTTTCAAGGAACTTGAGGGGGTTTGACCTTAGCTTTTTTGCAGTTGTGTATGACTCCAGGCTAGCTCTATACTTGAACCCTCCTCATTGCCAGCCTATATGTTTCTCAACATGTGCTGACAATTCAAAATATAAATTTCAGCTCATAGCTATGTTACTTACCTTCCTCTCCATGAATGCTTTGTTGTATAAAAGCAGGCCAAATCTTTATTTTCTCTAATTATGTTCATTTTGTGCTACAACCTGCAACAAAAAAACTTAGTATTAAAAAATATTAGCTTCAATAATTTTTGCTTTAGTAATTTAATGTTTAATAAATGTTACATACTAATTTGAAACTTTAAGCAGAACGCATACTAATTGTGCTCATAAAGGGATGCTTATATTATTTTTTTTAATAGCCAAATCATATTTTCTGATTTCCCAATACCCCTTTAGGTTACCAATCATGACTTGGGTTTATAAGCCTCAGTTATGACTTGTTTTCTAAATTTAATTAAATTTCATATTACATGAGATTACAGCACTTCAGATGGTATATTCCTTTTACTATCGCTACATGTTATAAAATGTAAAGATAGTAAAAGGAATATATAAACTGAAGTGCTGTAATCTCATGTAATTTTCTGTATATTTTCTTTATTTTTTTTGGTTTTATGCTGACACACTCTAACTTTCTTTGCATTTAAAATCATCTGTTCAATCATCTGTTTTATACCATGCCTGCCACTAGACAAATTATTTGAAAAATATTTCAGAAAATTTGAAAAAGAACAAGAAGAGTATAATAACAAGGGTTAAGAATTGGTTACAATATACTAAACCATTTCCTGCAATACATTTTGCTATTTGAACATTTCAGTCAAATATATTTAGCTTTAGCAATTAAAGCACCTAACCACATTGCAATTTTTGACACAAAGGAACAGTATGGTTGAAATAGACTTCTAACTGCCTGCAATAAAAATTATAAATTACAATAAAATTAATAGTACACATATAAAATTTAAAATAGATTTATAAAATGACCCACATTCAGGAATCAGATGAAATATTTAAAAGTCTGAGAAAATTGTTTTACAACCCTTTAATCCCTTTATTTGGGGTGGAGTCAGGACATCTGAATGGAGCTGAGTGTTTACTGGCTGGATGCCCTTCTGACTCTATGCATAGTTCACAGCAGATAACTTCACAGCAAATATTTTCTTTTTTTGCCCTGATAGAGAAACATCTGATTCTGCCTAGGATTGAACTCTCAACCTTCCAAGTGGGAGGTTAGTGTCATTACACCAATCAAGTCTGAAAAAATAAAGAAGTATATACACAATGCTAGAAGGACACTGCAGTAAATCTCCAACAGTATTTGAGACAAAAGGTGACAGTAAGTGTTTGGAAGTACAGTGTAGCTTTATGCTGGAATTTTTTTACTGTTTAATCATTGAGTAATGGCTGCAAGACGGAATGTTAATTTTAAATTGTTACTTTTAAAAAGAGAAGGTATGAAGAGGCTATATTTTGTTCAAATAAGTAATTGAAGACTAGAAGATTGTAATAAGAGTGATATAAAGTGGAAATAAAAAATGTAAGGCTACATGGCATGCTTAGCCATTCTTTCAACATTGAGCAGGAAGTAAAACAGGAAAGTGTGATTACTCTATAGTTTAATATATTTATGCAGAGATGTACCAAAAGTGAATACAATGATCATAAATATATGAATATTTTGAATGCAAATAATAAATAGTATAGTTAAGAATATCAATGCATCAAAAATAAAAACAATTGTATTTGACAAGAAAATGGGCGTTGGTTCCTACCTGATACGCCCTTTCTCAGGATGGTGGAGACATCATCCAGGCATGGGTATGACTCCGTCAGGATCCAATACAACTGGGTTTACAAGTATTAAAGATATGCCCACGAGGCTCCTCCTCAGAAATAGATGAAGGAGTGACTTGTAGACCACTGTGTAAACTATTTGAAATGATAGATATGATCTCTCCCCAAGGAAAATAGTGGAGAAGAAAAACCAGGAGTAAGTCAAAGTAACAGGGTGGGGCTGGAT
Source organism: Thamnophis sirtalis (assembly GCF_051295495.1). Taxonomy (NCBI): domain Eukaryota; kingdom Metazoa; phylum Chordata; class Lepidosauria; order Squamata; family Natricidae; genus Thamnophis; species Thamnophis sirtalis. The sequence goes on along the minus strand of NW_028261384.1, from coordinate 55,418,479 downwards.
GATGTCTCCACCATCCTGAGAAAGGGCGCATCAGGTAGGAACCAACGCCCATTCTCCAAGTAGGTGGAGACATCATCCAGGCATGGGACATACCAAAGCCCAATAGTCCCATTGGGAGGGAATGGAATAAGATAAGAAAACTTAAGTAGAAACCACACGCTGCAACACGCGCCATCCGAATGAAGTGTCTGCTGAGGCGTATCTATCAAGCTTGTAGTATCAGATGAACAGAGAAATTGAGGTCCATGTGGCCGCTCGGCATATCACCTCCAAGCTTGAGATGACCAGGTCACAGAGGTGGCCACGCTGCGTGTGGTGTGCGCCATGATATGAGGTGGAACAGGCAGAGAGAGAGCAGAATACGCCCTAGAAATAGTCGCCCGTACCCAACAACCAATGTTTGAAGAGGAGGCCTTAGAGCCTCTCTTACCTCCAGGCTGGAACTTGACGAAAAGAGCCTCAGATCGCCTGAAAATAGTTCGTTTAATATAAACATGTAAAGCACGTCGTACATCAAGGTAGTGCCACTTACATTCCAGCTTGTGTGATGGCTGAGGGCAGAAGTTGGGGAGCACCAATTCCTGGGTTCTATGGAATACAGAATGTACCTTAGGTACAAAGGCCAGGTCAAGCCGAAGGACTACCTTAACCGGATGAAAGATGCATAAATCTTGTCTGATGGACAAGGTTGCCAACTCAGAAACTCGCCTCGCTGAGATAATGGCTACAAGAAAAAACACTTTTAATGTCATGTAAAAACACAGAATGCAAAGGATCAAATGGAGACTGATTCCAGGACTATGGAGACATCCCAGGTCGGGAATCTGTGTATTGTCGGCGGCTTAATATTTGTGGCACCTCTCAAGAAACGACGAATAAGAGGTTCATGAGAAAGGAGCTGAGTAGAAGTCAGAGAGATGACTGAGGACAGGGCTGCGACCTGGCAGCGAAGAGTATTTGGCGAAAGTCCTAGATCCAGCTCGTTGCAGAAACTGGAGAATGTAAGGAATAGAGCCTGTAGAGGACGATGCCCTTTGTATGGCACCAGACAGAGAATTGAGTCCAAGTGGCATCGTAAATGCGGTTAGCAGAAGATCGTCTGAAGGCTTGAATTGTGTGAATGACCTTGGCGGACAGGTTCGCAGTCCTTAGAGCTTCCCACTCAACCTCCAAGCGGTGAGACGCAACCAAGGTAGGTAGAATGACCCTTGGAGGAGCAGCGAGGGGAATTGAGGCAGTTGCTACGGTGGAGCTACAAAGAGGTTCATGAGGTCGGCAATCCAGGGCCTGCGGGGCCACTGGGGCGCAATCAAGATTAGTTCTGCCCTTTCCACCAGCAGTTTTCGCACCATTTGCTGAATGAGAGGGGTAGGGGGAAAGGCATACAGAAGGCCCGGAGGCCACACGCTCCTCAGAACAGCCACACCCTCCCCACCTGGAGTCGCATAGCGTGCAAAGTACCTTGGTAGCTGAGTGTTGTCCTGGGAGGTAAAGAGGTCGAGAACTGAAAGTCCGAACCTGACCGTAAGTTGTTGGAAGATGCGCCGATGTAAGCTCCACTCTCCTGGATTGATGTGCATGTAGCTGAGGTCATCTGCCTGAATGTTTTGGGCCCCTGATATGTGCTCAGCCCGGAGAGACAACAGGTGGGTTTCCACCCAAGATATCAGTTGGAAAGACAGAGTCTGGGATTTTGTCCCCCCCCCCTGCCGGTTTTGTGTGCTTTGGTGGTGGTATTGTCCATAAGGATGAGTACGTGCACATTGGCCACGAAAGATTCGAACCGAAGCAGGGCGAGAAACACGGCTCTTAGCTCCAACCAGTTGATACTGTTCCTCTGGTCGGAGCATGACCAAAGGCCTTGGGCCGTGTGCGACAGAATGTGAGCTCCCCAGCCTTGCATCCATTGTTAGAGTGATGCATAAGTGGGGGGTCGCAAAATAGAGATCCCTGTTCCACGGCAGGGGAGAGCCACCAGTGCAGGGATCACCTTCCAAGGTCAGGCGAATTCTGTGTGTCAAGCAACTGCAGTCTGCCTTCTGATATGGGAGCAGCAGCCATTGGAGCTGGCGACTGTGGAATCTGGCCCACGGAACGATGTGGAAAGCGGACACCATCTTTCTCAGAAGTTGAGACAGTTGAATGAGAGGAACCATCTGTTGGCCATGGATGGATGAGACAAGGTCGCGAATGCTCACCTGCCTTTCTGGAGATAAGAATACCTGTTCCAGAGAAATGTCTATCACTGCCCCCAGGTGCGTGAGACAAGTTGTGAACTGCAGGTGACTCTTCTTCAAGTTGACCAGAAAGCCGTGGTCCTCTAGGATCTGAAGGGTGAGCTGGACATCCCGGTGGGCCTGATGTGATGACCTGGATAGTAATAAAATATCATCAAGATAACATTCTAACCGGCAGAGATCTGAGATGGGCAGCCAGAGCAGCAAGGATCTTAGTAAAAATCCTTGAGGCCGAGAATAAGCCGAATGGAAGTGTTTGGTATTGGAAATGATTCCCTTCATAAAAAAAACGGAGAAATTTCCTGTGATCTAGAAGAATAGGGATATGGAGGTATGCCTTTGTGAGGTCAATGGAGGAGAGAAGTTCATTGGGTCGAATGCTCTCCAGAATGGACAGCAGAGAGTGCATTTTAAACCTCCGGTAGACTATAAATTTGTTTAGAAATTTGAGGTCGAGAATTGCTCGCCAACCTCCCGAAGATTAGGCACTATGAAGAGACGGGAATAAAAACCCCACCCCTGTTGCTCAAGGGGCACCTCCTCGATGGCTTGAATTTGGAGGAGATGGCCGATAGCTAGTTCAACCAGATGTTTTTTGGAAATGTCTCTAGAGACAGGACATGGTACGAAAGTCTGCAGGGGACTGGAGAGAAATTCCAGGGCCAGGCCAAAATGGACAGTACGCCTGATCCAGAAGTCATTGGTGATGTCATCCCAGCAACCAGCGAAGGCTGACAGACGGCACCCAATAGGGAGGTTTTCAAAGATTTCATTTCTGCTTTCAAAAGGTACGGTTTGAGCCGCTCTTGAAGGCCTTTCTATCAGAGAATCGCTGGGAGTTCCGGTTGGACCTGTCTTGGGGGAGCCTGTCGCTGAGGACGGGGGTAGGCAAATCCCCCATCCGTCCCACGAAAGGACAACCTGCGGAAGAAAGAAGAAGGTTTAGGGTCAGTCTTGCGGTTTGCAGAAGGAAGCATCTTGCGCTTGTCCTTGGACTCTACCAAGTGAGGTTCCAAAGGCAGACCAAAGAGCAGACTGGGTGAGAAAGGGGCAAATGCCAAACGCCACTTTGCTCTGGCCTCCGCCTGGCATTGCTTCAACCAAAGAAGACGCCTCATGGTGATTGTAGAAGCCATCTGGAGGAGAAACGAGCCGCATCCAGAGAAATATCCGCCACGTACTCCGCCACTTGAGCTTGTTGATATCCTGGTGAGCGCAGGAATCGTCACTTTGAGCTTGTTGATATCCTGGTGAGCGCAGGAATGGCCAGGAGGGATCCTGTCCTGCATCTGCTTCAGTCAACGAAGAGCCACCCTATTGAAAAAGGAAGCAGAAGAGGCGACCCTGACCGCCCATGTGGCAGACTGATAGGCCTTTACCAGTGATTGCTCAAAGCGTTTGTCCTCAGGACGGAGAGCGTCCTCTGGAGCATTGGTGGCCGCATTGGGAGATGACTGAGAGACCACAGGAAGATCAATGAAAGGAACCTCCAAAAGTTTAGAGAGCTCTGTGCTGACATTGTACAACTGTTTGTCCAGAGTAGAAGGGAGGGGTTCTGACCCCGGAGACACCCACTGGTTTTGAATTACTTCCAGGAATAGTTTTGGGGAAGGAACTATATCCTTTTCAACGGGTGGACATGAAAAGAGGGGATCTGGGTGTCAGATTTGTCGACCTCTGCAGAGGAGAATGGTTTTGAGGCCAGAATACCAGAGACCTTTTTGGCCTTAAACAAGAGGGAGCAAAACAAGGCAGGCTTGAACAGGCCCAATAAGGCAGAAGGAGCAGGAGTCAAGTCCTCATCCTCTGACAGGAAATGGCCACCACAGATTTCACACCTAATTCAAACTGCCGCCCAGGTAGACAGGGCCCTGAGGAAGGGCTGAGGTAGCAAGCCGACAAGGTGGATTATTGGAAGACAATTAGCTGCCCGCCAAACGCTCCGGCATCAGGAGCAGAATTTGAAACCGTATGAAGGACACTGCTGGGGCAGCAAGAAGAGGCGGTGGCATGCGAAATGCTGATTCCTGTGACTGCTGCGATTAGAAGCGGCTTTTCCGGCGGTGCAGCTGCAGCGATCATCTCGTCGGGTGGCACGGCTGCAGCATTTGGCTCCTTTGGCAACTGAGAGATTGGTCTTTTGGGCAGCACGGCAGCGGTGAGAGACAATGAAAGGAGCCTGGGGGAAAACCTCATAGGCTGGCCACCAATGCTCTCCGTTGCTGAAGCAACCAAGCCAGAGAGAGACAAAAGCCTCCTAGAGGCTGCAACGCCTTAAAGGAGAGAAGAAGTAGCGCAAATCGAACACAATTTGAGAGGAAGCCAATTAGAGAATTTTTGGAAAGATTTTAGAGAAATTTTAGAGAAAAGGTGATTAATTAGCAAGGAGAGATACAGAGACACAGCTAATCAAAGGATTGACTGAGTCTATTTCTGGGGAGGACCCTCGTGGGCATGTCTTTAATACTTGTAGACCCAGTCGTATTGGATCCTGACGGAGTCATACCCATGCTTGAATGAGGTCTCCACCTACTTGGAGAATGGAAGGGAAAAAAACCACCAGAGCAAGAAGAGAAATGCAGAATTTCTAAAGGATGGACAAATTTTAAGATTTGCAAATGTACGTAGAAAGTGTTGAAAAGGATGTTTGTTAAAGGAAATAAATACGGCAATGCACTAGAACCTTGATGGTGAACCTATGGCACGGGTGGCACATGTGCACCTAGCAGCTGTACTCTTCTGGGTTCTGCTGCACATGTGCACACTGGAACCCAAAAAGAAGCAGCTAGCCGCTGCAAATGCACGCAACAGAACCAGAAAGAGCTGCACACATGCGCATCAGTCAGCTGCTCTTTTTCAATTTCTAGTGCTCTGGCGTAAGCGCTTGTTTCGGCACTCAGTGCCGAAAAGGTTAACCATCACTGCACTAGATAATGCTTCTACCTACTTTGATATATGGAAATGGAAACGCAATATTTCATGAAAAACATAAAAATAAACTGAAGGTAGCTGGAATGAGGTACCTAAAAGTGTGTAGTAAAACAATAAAATACAAATGGTGAAGAAATATAGATTGAAAAGAGAATGACCAGTACACAAGTAATACTTCTTTTTATTGTGTAGAAAGAATGAGGACTGAAGTATAAAACAAACAAAAGTAAATGATTCTTGAGGAAGTATCTTTGCATAAAGTTGTAATAGGATGGAATTGATTATATTCTTTTAAAAATGTGAAGAGAAATTTAAAGAGCAAAAAGCAGGGTGTTAGGTAGTGTTTGAATATGATGGAAAGAATGATGGTTTGTAAGGGGAGAAGGGAGAAAAACAGTTAATGGTGTTGGAATAGCTTTAGCTATATTTCCTTTTCTATGTATTTTTAAGATTTTTCAAAATCTAACAATGCAGTAAAAAAAAGGCCTTCCATATGTTGAAGATTAATCCATTACACAAATGTTTTGTCTTAAAGGAGAGGGAAACAAATGTGGCCTGCATGGCTGAAACCTTCTGAAATGCATCTGACCATAAGTTATGTGGAAAAATCAAGTAAGTATTCACATATAGTGACTCATGTTTATTTTGAAATTCTGTTTATGATGTAGTTCTCATTAGTAATTTAAGTGCAAATGTATGCCTAGATATACTAGTTTATGAAATTTAACATCAGCCAAAATCTATTTGCAGTTCTTATATTCTCTAACTAAACAAGCAGAATGTTTCCTCTATTCATAGCATTTTATTATACATGTAAAAGCTGTTCTTCAGTTCTTAATGTGTTTCGACTGCAGTGTTATAAGATATATTCTATATACAGCCTTTACATTTCAAGATTACACATTTTTAGTAATTCCTTCAAACTTAAATTCAGTTAAATCTTTTCATTAGGTATTACTTTGACACAAACATGAAACACTGTTGCAAACTTAAATGAAGGTTTTTTTCAGAGTAGTTTTATTGAACTTAGTTAATTTTTATAGCTATTTCTTATATAAAGGAAAATAAAAAAACTCTGCCAGCACAGTGTGTGTCTACATGCGCACGTGTGTCACCATTTAAACTGTTTTTCACTGCAGTCAATGACATTATATAAACTTTGTTAACAAAAAAGGGCAATGTCCACTTACCAAGAAGTAAATCTCAATGTAACAAGCTTTATTTTCACCTAATTTATAAATTTCATCTTTTTTTCTAAAATGAAAAACTCTGCTGAAAAGCAAAACATTGCAATGTATTTAAAATACTTCGTAAGCTGTCTCACTGATTTATGTTCTGTTTCATTCATGAAAAAAGCTGAAAATGAAGGCTAGTTTTATTAAAATTTAAAAGCAATGCTCAAATATTATCCCAAAATAAACAAGTCAATAAAGTCAGTAAAACTACAAATATGTATAGTATGTTAGCACTAAAATACACAGTGATGATTTAAACACAATGGATTTTTTAAAAGGAAATATTTTTCCTATTAATAATCAATCTGAAAATCAGTGAAGTAAAATGTTTTGCCTCTTTAAATTTAAAACACAAAATTGAATCTGGAAAATTAGAGATATTGATAGAATCTTATTCAAATAATGGATGAATATATTTCTTAAAGCTGTATATTAAAAACTTTCCCAAACCTAGTGGAACTTGGTTCTGAATTATCACAGTTTATTGAACAATGTATATAGTGTTTCACTTTGTTAAAATTCTGAAATCATTCACTGCAAAACTAGACATAAACTCAGGGGATATCAAAACAGTTATTAAGACTAAGCTGTCAATATAAGATCAAAGGAAATGTACTATAATTTACAGGATTGCAACAGAATTTTGGAAAAGGTGCTAAACGAGTAATTACAATCTGCAAATAGCATTTGAAAATAGGTGGAAACATTTTCACCAAACTATATTAAACTATTCCTGAAACTGTAAAACGGAGTAGAAACGGATAGCAGCCTAGTTTATCTACATCCAGAATTGGCATATTACAGAATTTGCATGTTAACTGGCATAAAAACGATAACTAACATTGTATGCATAACTCTTTCTTTGCAGAAAACCTTATTTTACAGGTAACGAAATCTCAGAATGCATGTATAGGGTTAGGTTTTTTTTTTAAGAAAATGCATAAAATGCAGTGATATGGGCAGTATGGAAATTTAATGAATAAGTAAATACACTATACTTATGAATCCTAAATCCTAAAGGTAATATCATATACTGGGTGCTAACGATTGTATAATTGCAATCAAAAAAACATTTGCTTAAGTCCTCATATATATAAACATTCACGCTTGAATGATACACAAGATAAAATTCTGCAACTCCTTTAGATTTTTATATAATACCTTTCCTGGCAAAGAGAAACAAATACAGTACTGATAATTCTATCTGTGGGTGCACCTCTTAATTTTTCTTCAAAAACAGAACATGCAACACACAAACATATTTACTGTTTCTAGAAAAGGCTATTGATTTAGTTAGGATTAAGTTTGTGAGCCATCAGTTTTCTGCAAGCCCTTGCAAAAATACAGTACAGGGAACTTCAAACCACCATATATAGTTAAAAGAGAAAGACATTTCCATAACAGCAACTTGAAACCCGTTGTATGAATTTCAGCTCATAGTATAAGCTAAACATTTTGGCATACATAATTGCCAAAATGTTTGGAAGTTAAAAGCATAAACTAACAGTTCTGCTTAGGTTATATCACTACTACTACTGGGTACTTTTCTGACAGAGCAGATAAAGATACTGCTTGTGTTGGACAAGGAAGACAGACGACATGGAAGAGATACTGTGGCCATCAGCCTTCACTATCCTGAAAACTACAAACAAGGAGCATATGGACCAATAGAGCAGGAACAGCCAAAGGGACAGCAGCTACGGGAATAAATTCAGGTACATGAACACCCCTATGGTAATGAATTTCTTGCCTACGGCCCAGCTAAAAGAAAGCTCGAAAATTTCACACAAAAGTTTGGGTTGGCGGGGAGGGGGAGAGCCGGATGCTTGCTCTTCCTCATTTACTATTTCAGTGCATGGGGAGCAGACTGGCTGAATCAAAAGAGCCTCGGCTCACAAAAGAGGTAGACAATCCCTAGTTACACCTTTTGTCTTCCTATCCACGCTTTTTTGCAAAGCTTTTCCTGAATCTCTCTTCCATTTTCATTTTTCCATCCATTTACCCTGACCCGCTGCAGTGGTTCCCCAAGCCTTGCACAGAAAAGAAACGTACCGAGCCAACAACACTCGAAACAATTTCAAGTGGTGCTGCGGAGGAGCAGCTTCTTCCTAGTTGGACTTCACGGCTACTCGAAACTCGTCTAGTACTATTCAGAGATGAGATGTGGAGGCAGCCATTTTCACTCGGGCAGGGAAGTCAGCCACCATGCGCACGCGCAGATACTGCAGATCACGAGACAACTTAAACTCAGCTGATGGTTCGCTCCTCCCTTTCCCCTTGTCTCCTGTTGCTCGGATTGCGCCTGCGTTTCTCACGTCGCTTCCCTTTTTCAAGGAATTGGAGCATGCGCAGAACGAGCAACAGAAGGAAAGCAAAGGTCGACGGCTTCCTATTAGAAAAGGAACGGCCACGTTCCACAGGGCGAGTGGGGTAGCAGGGTAAAAATCGAACGGAAGGAGGTCGTTTCTTACAGTTGCGGCATAGATCGCTTTTGGGGGCGGTAGGGTGAACGTGGGCACGTGGTAGTTGTAGGATCGATAGAGCGCCAAGTTTGTTTTATAGATTGGCCGAACAAGACTGGAAAATCATTTGAAAAAATGAGAGAATGGAATGAAAAATTTGTAATTCTGTGGTTCTCTCGATGCTACATATTTTCATATATGGTGGACTTGTCAAAAGGTTAAGGCATTTTGGATAAAAATGTGGTGGATCATGCAAAATATATTTAAAAGAAGGATAAAGTTTACTCCTCAGTTATTTTTACTAGGTATATGTACTGACTTTACAGCGGTAGAGACCAAGTTGGTTCTGCACCTAATAACGGCAGCAAGACCGTTGGTGGCGCAATACTGGAAGAAGGAAGACTTGCCTACAACTCAAGAATGGACATTGAAAGTTACAAACCTAGCCAAGATGGCTAAAATATTGGCATATCTTAAAGCCCATTCAAATAAGAGATATAAACGAGACTGGAAAAAATGGATTGACTATATACAAAACAAATACGGGACTAAGAAATTCCAGATCGCCTATGTTTAAGATTAGGAATAATTTAAACTGCTCAAAGTTAGTGTAACAGGAAGAAGCTGAGTTCAATGCAGGTGTTATTGACTTCCTTTTTTTCTTTTTTTAACTTCCTTTGTCTTAATATATTTTAGACTGTGTTAAAAATCTATACCGTGTTCGGGCTCTGGGAAGTCGGGGGGGGGGGAAGGGAGGTGGGGTCTTAGGGGGGAGGGGGGTATATAGTATGTGTCTGATTTTAAAGTAATGCGATTGCACTTGTGTACTGTTGCTCTTTAATTCCAGTGTAAAAATAGGACAAGCTGAATATATTAGTAGATAGTAGAAATACACCAAAGGGAGGAGTAGAGGGATAGAAGAAAGAGGGGTAGAGAGGGTGGGAGAGAGGATTGGAGGGAGGGTGAGAAGGAAGGGAGGGAGTGTATCGGGAGAGAGGAGGGGTAGAGGGGGAGGGTAAGTAGGGTAGAGGGAAATGATGGAGGGAAGATGGAAAGTTGGAGGGGGGCGAAAGAAAGGGTGTATGGAGGGTCAAAGAGGTACATTGGGTTTCTATTTTGGGGGGTATTATTGACAAGAGGAATGGCTGTGTTTATTGTTTAATGTTATACTTCCCCGGTTGTGCAGAGTATATATGTGACTGTACAAAAATGAAAATGGAAAATAAAAACACATGTGACCAGGAAATTTTTTTTTAAAAAAAAATGTAATTCTGATGATAGCCCTTGAGATTGGGGAAAGAAACTGAACATTTCATTGCGAGGGTATAATCTCTTTATGCCATTATCTAAGCCAGAGGAACCACTAAGTGGCTAAGTATGTTGGGTGAGACAAGCCGATGGAATTTGTAAACCATGGTTTTAATATGTGAATGTTATTCAGAAAATTGTGCTATTCGACTCAGCATGCTTTTTGTTACCTTCGCTGTAACACACATTGCAAATATCTCTTGCTTTTGTTTTGAAAGTTTTAAAAAGTTGCTCTTTTGAAGCAGTTGCAAATGGCAATTGTTCCCACATTTCCAATAGCTTTGTAAGGGAAATTGATTTCCAAGTTAAGACTCAGATACTGCTGTAATTTGGAGCGGTTGGTCTCATTTCTTGGTTGCTGGACATTACAAACATAAAAAATAATGTTGCCTGTAAGGTCTTGCCTCTCCAATCTTCCCCAAGAAAGTAAGACTCTTGAAACTGAAGTTATTCCAAAAGGAACTGTTATTGAAAGGCTGTGATATCAAGAGGTCTAGGTAGGAACTGAATTTTCCCACTTAAAAAAGCAATTTAAAGCAGTGCAAACAAAACTCCTCACAATAGAGCCTGAAACGGAAACTCACAGCCCAGCAATACAGGAAACAGGAACGTTAAATAGAGATCTCTCCAAGCAGGAAATAGAAACAGAAACTTCAGATAGAGATCCCTCCAATCCTTCCCCTGACCCTTGGACATGACACCTGCCTTATTTTCTGAAAATAAAATAAAAACCAATTGGACAATACTGTAAAGTTGTTCTATACTGATTGTAATGATATTTTGTAGAGAATCCATTTGCATAAAGGATTTGATTATAGTTTTGCAAGAGCTTTATAAATTTGAGTAAGAAAAAAGGCAATGATTCCATCCCCCCCTTTTTTTTTACAGAAGCCAAATTTTAAAGTAAAAGATGCTTACTTGTTTTATAGGACGGGAACCAATGGATTAAAACTATAAGGGATATTTCAAATTATATGTCAGAAATAACTTCCTGACTGTTTAACCACCCAAGAAATGGAACAGGACAATATTCAAAGGAATGAGTTCTTCTTTGCTATGGGTCTAGAACAGGGATAGTGAACCTTTTGTAAAGGCGTGCACATGTGCCCACACCCACAATGAAATGTGTCCTGCCTACCAGTGCATGCATGCACAACCCCCCCTGCGCATGCGTGCACAACCCCTTGGGAGGATGAGTTTTTGTCTTCCTCAGCCTCCGGAGGCTTCCCTGGAGCCTGGGTAGGGCGAAAACTGCCTCCCCCAGCTTACCCGGAGGCCCTCCTGAAGCCAAAAACACGGATCATTTCCAAACTTCAGGTTAGCCCGTTAGGCCTGTTTTCACTCTCCCCAGGCTTCAGGAATGCCTCTGGAGCCTGGGAAGGGTGAAAAAAGACCCAACAGGCCAACTGGAAGTTCAGGAATGATCCATTTCTAACTTCCAGAAGGCCTCTGGGGAAAGCCATTTTCCCCCTCCCCAGGCTTCACGAAAGCTTCCGGAGCCCAGGGAGGGTGAAAAACGGCCAACGGGCCAACCGGAAATTCAAAAACAGCCTCCCCCGGTCCTCCAGTAGGTTGATAGACAGCTGGTGGCTCTCATGCCGGCAAATATGGCTCTGCATGCCACCTGTGGCACGTGTGCCATAGGTTTGCCATCACAGGTCTAGAATCTAGATAATCAGCCATCAGATTCTCTAGTGTGTTCTGTACTGAGCTCAAAGTTTGACCTCTTAAATCTCCTCCAATTCTCCAATTCTATAAGGAAAATCTATTCATAAATAGGTGGTTTTTAATCATCTTTTAAGGCAAAGATAAATACAATATCACACAATAAAATTATTAGGCAGGACAATGTTCTATAGTCTATTTTCACGGAGCACTAGAATTATTTTGGCTAAAAAGCTATCAAGGTCACTGAACTGTAAAATCTGCAAATAATTAACAGATCATTCACAACATTTCTTGACAGTTCAATAAATGACTGTTTCCCAAGGTTGTTTCCAGAGAATCTCTTGTACTTCTTCCTTCCTCCCTCCAGCCACTTCCCAACAGAGAACTCTTGCTTTTCATATTCCTGACTTTCAGATGTGCTATCTGATTAAACAGAAAACTAGCCATATAGCTTTAGGATTCAAAAAAGCTTTCCTTAGCCAAGTATTGAATGTTGGTGCATTTTTACAAAGATCAGAAACAACACATCATAAATGCTTACATTTCTCTGTCCTTGTCCAATGCATCTAATTATAAAGGATTCAAAAAGTTTAACTAAAAATTTCCTAGGAGAGTTTTTTACTTCTTCCTTTTACCATTAGCCTTAAGCTACCAGTTGGAAGAAATATCCATATGGTTGAGTTCTAAGTAGGGAGAAAGACACTGGAAAAATGGAGGCTGATTGGAAAGATGGTTTATTGATGGACAGGACCACATGGGTTTGAGGCCCTGGACAGCTGACCACATGGAGTGGAGAGTGAGGATTATTTATCTCTTGGGCCTTGCCCTTAAGTTTCCTGTTCCTGTGCAAGAAATGTATTCTATTGGCTGAAATCAGACTCCCGTGGGGCCATGTGGGATAATGTTTGTTGTTTGAAGCCCAGAGGGTGATGCAATGTCCCCAGGTGATTTTCCAATGCAGTGAACCCTGCTGCTAAATAATCCTATTATTACTGGAGAGTCATGTCTTAATCCCATCACCCTGGATCTGAAGGCCTTTTGTTTTGTAGATAGGCTGGCCAGTCCTTCTCAATGGGCACCAAATATTTGCTGGGGATAGGGAGCTGAAGTTCTGAGTTTCTGTTTTCCTTAAGATTTCTATTTCTCTTTTAGGGGAAATATAATATTCTTCATTTTAATATTTCCTAAAATATTTCATTCTTCTAGGAGAGGGGTGGGTGCTAACTTTCTACATACCCAAGACTCAATTTTCAAGTATATTTATTTTAAATATATATTTGTTAAGGCTTCTGTATTCTGGAGGGCTTATATACTCTTATTGCTGCATGATCTACACAGATCTTTTTCAAAGGTGGGCAAACGGATTTTAAATCAAACACTGGAACAGGAACAAGTCATTGTTTTTATTTTCCATTCATTATATTTACTTTTAAAATAAATGTTTTCTGCTTTGGTATATACAGTATACTAGCTTAGTTTTTAAAAATAAAATAAAAATATGGGGTCAGAGTCAGGTACAAGGCAATTGGTCTAATAAATGTCACATGCTCTAGATTGTAGAATTAGAGCATGGTGGGTTTTAAACATGTATACCTGTTGCAGTTAAGTATTAAATTGGGCCTTCTAACTTAAACATTGTCACTTTGCTACTGCAAACGTGTCATATTGAATAGGCTTTTTACAGCATATGCTATTAAAAAATGAAATTGTGGGAAAAGTGGGAAAATCTGCTCTTTAAATATATTTGCATTTGAAATTCACAACTGCTTTACTACATTCATACAAAGAAAGGTGATAATCAAAAATTCTTATATAAAACTTGGCTTATTTGCTTGGGCAATTATCCTGCTTTATCAGTGTAGAAAGTTATCACTCAGCCCTCCCAGAAAAAAATGAAATATCCTAGGAAATATTGAAAGGGCAGAATATTTCTCTGGATGTGAAAAGGAAGAAAGATGTTTTAAAAGACAGAATAGCTGCCTGCAGCTTCCCACCCATCCCCCTTTGTCAATGAGCCATTAAAGCCTGAGCTAGTCCACTTTACATAATAAAGAGTTCTCCCCTTCAGAACCAGAGTGATGGGATTAAGGCATGATAATATTGACCCTTTACCCAACTCACCACATGGTATCTGAGAACTCAACCAAACCTGGATTCAAAACGCAGCCTAGAGAGTTGTCCCTGCATGGCCCCATGGGAGTCTGACAACCAATCAGAATACAAACTCAAGATCAAAGGCCAGAGAGGGCATAAAACCAGGGACTCAGCTTCTCTTCCTCCCTTCCCTTTTCTTCTCCACCAACATCGAAGCATGTGATCACCTTTTCTGTTCAGACATGTGGTCCTATCCACCATTAAAACCATCTTTCCAAGCAGCCTCCATGTCTCCAGTGTCTTTTTCCCCACTTGGAGCCGAATCCAGAAGGACAACATTAGAAATTGTTTTCTTACCTCACTAAACTCAATAAGAATTGTTTTTAAATAGCCTGTATAGGTTTGAAATGCTTGCATGATACCAACAGTGCAATTAGAAAAAAGTGATTTATCAAAAAGCTAATAAAAATTTGGATAAGTATATGAGTAAAGCCCATTTAAAACATTCTTACAATTTGCTATACTTCTAAGCTAAGCAGTTTTTTAAAGAAAAAAATTACTTATATTACCATAGAGGATTACTATATGCAATACAACTTAATTTTTCTGTTTACCTTAGTTTGTTCATAGAAATTGTAGGATTTCCTGTTCGTAGTGTACATTGTATTAATGGGTCTCCTTCCCCATTGCTTCAACAAATCTGAGAATTCATAATACTGTAAGAGAGCTGCCTAAAGTCACTTAAAATAAATAATTCACCTACAATAAAAGTGCCTTTAATATGCTTTATTTTTACATATATATGAATGCAATTTGACGTGTATTAAACAATGTTGCAAAACACACAAAAAAATTATAGTTGCTGGAATTTGGCATGTATATTTAAGCAATGCTGCTAAACAAGAAAAAAAAACAGAATTCCAGTTGCTGTAGTTAGAATTTGTCCCAAGATAGTTCCCTTCACCGGTGCATTGCCTAAAAGAAATTAAGAATATTTCAGTCATGTCATGACTTAAGTTTCAACTGTCAGTTTTCATGCAATGAAATTATACCTTGAGGTGTCATCATGGTCACTTCCACAGGTGATATCTCAGTGTTCAGATCTGCACTGTCAGAGTGTATCTCATTAGATTTGTCATCAGAATCCATGCCCAATACTTCATCTATGGACAAGTGTATCTGAATGTTAAAACTCAATTTTAAACATTTTTTTACTATTTTTAAGTCTATTAGAGCTTTAAAAGTCAAAGGGATTATTTTGTAATTTCCAATCCCCCCCTCCCTCAAAAGGAGATCATTCAGATTTGCCTCAAACCTGAAGATATAATTTCCCACATCACTCTTATGTAACATTTTGTTGACTGTCATTACTTTAAGCAAAACTACTCAACCTCTAAACTATAGCGTCTCCAAATTGCATCCTCAAATATTGTAGTTCTTTCAATACCCCTACCATTGGTACCACCCAGATCGCTTTGCGAGGGGACATGGGATGGTGGCATCATAGTATGGCAGGTTAAGAGGAATGTAGGATTGCTTTTTCAGCAACACCATTGTGACAAGCAAAAATTCTTGTAGCAAAATGGCAGTGAAAATACAGAAATATCAGATTATGCATTATGTTGTATGGTTAATAGATATTTAGGATAGAAAGAACTACAATATTTGAGGAAGCAAGAGAGCTGTCTAAAGTCACTTGAAATAAATAATTAACCTAAAAGTGTCTTTAATATGCTTTATTGTTACATGTAAATGCATACAATTAGGTATGTATATTTAAGCAATGCTGCTAAACAGGAAATAGTGGAATTCCAATTGCTGTAGTTAAAATTTGTCCCAAGATTGTTCCTTTTACTGGTACATTACCTAAAAGAAATTAAGCATATTTCAGTCATGTCATAACTTAAGTTTCAGCTGCCACAGTTTTCATGCAATGCAATCAAGATACCTTGAGGTGTCATCATGATCATGTCCACAGGTGACATCTCAATGTTCAGGTCGCCACTGCCAGAGTATACCTCATCAGATTCATCATTAGATCCCATGGCCAATACTTCATCTATGGACAAGACTGGTTTTTAAACATAAGTTTTACAATTAAGTCTTTTACAGCTTTAAGAATCAAATAGATTGTTTCGGCAGAAAGTTGCATGGCATTCTCCACCTCTGCTCCCTCAAAAGCAAATCATTCAGATGTATGTTCAATATTTCTTTGGCTACCTCAAACCTGAAGATATAAATTCCCACATCGCCGTTATCTAACATTTTGTTGACTACACTTTTATTTTAAGCAAAACTGCTCAACCTCTAAACTATAGCGTCTCCAAATTGCATCCTCAAATATTGTAGTTCTTTCAATACCCTTACCATTGGTACCACCCAGATCGCTTTGCGAGGGGACATGGGATGGTGGCATCATAGTATGGCAGGTTAAGAGGAATGTAGGATTGCTTTTTCAGCAACACCATTGTGACAAGCAAAAATTCTTGTAGCAAAATGGCAGTGAAAATACAGAAATATCAGATTATGCATTATGTTGTATGGTTAATAGATATTTAGGATAGAAAGAACTACAATATTTGAGGAAGCAAGAGAGCTGTCTAAAGTCACTTGAAATAAATAATTAACCTAAAAGTGTCTTTAATATGCTTTATTGTTACATGTATATGCATACAATTAGGTATGTATATTTAAGCAATGCTGCTAAACAGGAAATAGTGGAATTCCAATTGCTGTAGTTAAAATTTGTCCCAAGATTGTTCCTTTTACTGGTACATTACCTAAAAGAAATTAAGCATATTTCAGTCATGTCATAACTTAAGTTTCAGCTGCCACAGTTTTCATGCAATGCAATCAAGATACCTTGAGGTGTCATCATGATCATGTCCACAGGTGACATCTCAATGTTCAGGTCGCCACTGCCAGAGTATACCTCATCAGATTCATCATTAGATCCCATGGCCAATACTTCATCTATGGACAAGACTGGTTTTTAAACATAATTTTTACAATTAAGTCTTTTACAGCTTTAATAATCAAATAGATTGTTTCGGCAGAAAGTTGCATGGCATTCTCCACCTCTGCTCCCTCAAAAGCAAATCATTCAGATGTATGTTCAATATTTCTTTGGTTACCTCAAACCTGAAGATATAAATTCCCACATCGCCGTTATCTAACATTTTGTTGACTACACTTTTATTTTAAGCAAAACTGCTCAACCTCTAAACTATAGATTGTTTCCTCATTTATTGCAGTTGTTTCAAAACCCCTCCCTTTGATACCACCCAGATCACTGGGGGGGGGGGAGTACGACACACGGATGATGTTTCAAATTTCATATGTAAATACATACCTAGGGTTTTAATATTTGGCTTAAGATAATGTATAGACTGTACCTTTCCTAATCTATTAAGATTTTGATATCAGTAATTGTTTATATTATATACCTTCATGATATTTGTCAACATGATCTGTATATGACAGCTTAACGAAAAAGTAGGGCTTCTTTTACAGTAGAACCATTGTGACTAGTTATGGTTTCCTGCAGAAAAAAATTCTTGTAGCAGAATGGTAGTCAGAATAGAAATGGTAGATAATGCAATACATTATGTTACACGATTTTTAGACATCTGCAAGATAGAAATTTGCAGAGCACTACTTGCCTTTCACAGTTCTGTTTGGAAGGAGAATCCAATGTAGTTCTTTATCAGCCTTAAGGATAAACTCATGTCCAATTTCATAATCAGCATCCACTTCTATCACAGGAAATATATCTATAAAAGGGACAGGTCAAGAATAAAGTACTAATTGCTCTGGCAAGTTATTTTACCAGCCTGTCAGAACCTCTAGTAAGCAGACCTCTATCAAGGTTTAATCTACATAAAATAGCTCTTTTGTGAAGATTGTGATTAAACAACAAACATGATTGGGGACGGAGGGAGACACACACACACACACACACACATTGCATTCTGAGTGAACATATAACAAAGTAAAAGGGGGTCTGAATACTTTCTGAATGCACTGTATCTATAGAAAGCTTAACATGTATTCTCCAGGTAGGGAGTTTCTTCCATTGCATAGATTTGCAAGCAGAGCTGGATCAATAGTTATGAATCTGGATAGTACTCCTATCTAAAATGCCCTACAGTCATCTCAATTAACAAGCTGGTTTGCATAAACACCACTTCAATATTAGATTCAACTTTAATGAGAAAGTCAAATAATTCTATGCTTGTAATGCTAATACTCTAAATTGTAGTTAACATTAATAAAATATTTTTCTATTTTTAGCACTTTAAATAAAATGCTTACTATCGCTAGTTAACATTGTATAAATGTTACCAATTGAAATATGTGTAACATATCAATGCATTAAAAAGGCAAAAAAGAACATCACAGTTACGCACTAGCTTTCTGGCCTTTTGCCAGCATCTCTTCTTCTACTCCTACTTGGTCTCTTTCATGATTCCCAGCAGCCTTCTGGATTAAGACAGGACCCACCACAAGGTCAGCTTCCATTTCTTCTTTAGAGAGGTCAACTACAGGTATCCAAACACAAAACATATTTTGATTACGACAAAAGTTTGGAGAGAGTCCCATCCCAGGCTTTATCATAAAACTACACTTAACTGTTCCCTATACAAGGGGCAAGAGATCCAGCTGTGTGCAATTCATCTTCAATAGTAAATTAAAGTACTATTTTTAATACAATTTATGAAAGTGTACAGTGTTTTCTTTCATTATGAGGCAAGTTTCTGGGAAACTTCATCTTACTAATATTGAAGTTACAGTTCTTTATCTAGGACATTATTTCTGTTTCAACCTACCATAATTTCTGTTTGAACCAGTTTTCCTTTGGCTGGACACATGAAGACTGCCGGTATCACTTGATTTGTGCTTTCCAGGAGAACCACAATCTCCAGTCTCACAGCAGTTACAGATTTCCATGGAACCCTCTACAGGTAACCAACTAATAGATTAAAAAAAAACAGGTCAGAGTGTTTCAGAAATGTTTCAGTCTTTTTTTTAATGCAAGCACATATAGTACTTACATCTCTCTTTCTCTGTTGAATGAGCAAGCTTTATTTAAGAAATCTGGATCCTGGGCAGCTGCAGTGGCTTTCAGATGGCATGCAATGTAGATCTTGATAGGGAGTGGAAATAAGAAACGATTAGAAGAGGGAAAGCTAGCATCTCACCGCATAAAAAGATAGCCAAGGGCATAACTCAGTGCTCACCATGCTGTTTTCGTCTCTAGCGATTTGGGATGCTGGAATGGTAAACTGGAGTGTTTCTAACTGAGTCCTTGGAATTATGAAGGATGGCCCTACATCATGAAAATTTCTTTCTATGAGACATCTAAACCCAGAAAAAAGAGATGTGGTTGGAGAATTATTGTAGTGTAAACTAGTTCATTTTTTAAAAAACAGCTGTTCGTTATTCATTGGACATCTCTGCTTCATTTAATTCCAAGGAACTGTATATTGCTAAAGTACTGCATATGATTCTGGAAAAGTTGTTTTAAGTCTACTCCCCATAGAGTAAGCAAACTTTTTTTAAAAATGGTGATACTCAGCAGAGAATGAAGTCTCTTAACAGCTTACTTCCCCTTTTGTATTCTTTAGAATAGTAACAGTGTTTAACTTTGAGAACTTTGAAGACCCATCAACCATTTTGTAGAATTTTGACCTCCTAGCATCTATTTGTGTGGTTAAAGTAGATATGACAACATAACATATCCATTATACCATTAAGTAGTTTATGGCCATAAAGTAGTTTACAATTAGAGTAATACTCAATATTAATACAACTCAATCTGGTAAATCAGATTGTTGTGGCTGGATGAACCAGGACTTACTAAATGTCTATGAAGCTGAGAATTGCACAATCAACCCAGTCTTTAAAATCCCATAGGAAATTTTCTATTTTTGGAAACTTGTATCACCAATGCATAGTTTATACCCAGAACTGTAATTTTACCCATGGAAGTCGAGGATATTATATTGTGGATCAGAATCTCCATCAGCTTTTGATGTGGCCATGCAGGTATCAATAAACAGGCGGAGTGGTGAGTGGTTTCCTTTTCTGATATCTGCTTGAACATGGAGGTTATCACCCAACAAGTATACAGTAGAATTTTTTTCAGCTTGCCAGTCATCTGTAGTAATACAACAACAACAAATTAAAACATTTTCCCCAAGGTGTTCACCTAAAATATGGAATCTAACTTGCCTGTCATCAGACGCAAGGAAAAGTACTGCTTTTCTTTCTCAAACGTTGCTGAAGTAAAAGGTACCCAGGTGGTCTGGATGGCATTACTGCTCACATCATTTTTCCTGAAATGAAAGTGTGTCATTTATTGACATGATGCAAGTGAGCAAGTAGACAGCAAACATAGACAACACTTCTCACCATGAGTAGTGGCAAGCAATGGGGAACTCTTCTGCACTCTTAACAGTTGTCAAGTTGCTTGCAGACTCCGGCTTATAGTACAAGCTAACATTATAGAGCATGAAATCAAGTACCTGGAAGAAAGCAATTTTGAATTTATAGTTTTATAATGGCGAGTTATAAACCAAGTTATAAACCAAGTTATAAACCAAGTTATAAACCAGGCATGTTGGGGGTTTGCTCTCCTCTCCCTTTTATTTGAAGGAATAAGTCCATTTAATTAAAATTGGTGGTTTAAAAGCAGCACTTTCTCAGAAACTGAGCTCAGAGGTTTAACTAAGACTAACTCTTTCTTCAAACCCAGATTTGTAAAAAGTGGAGTTTGAGACAAATTTAATTCTGGTTTCAAAAATCATGCTACACCCAAATTAAACCTCCAAACCTAGTTCATAAATCATACATGACAGAAAATAAAACGTCTCACATTAGTTTGTAACTTTGAACTATAGTTAAGCAAATAAACCACAGTGAGCTGAGTTTTCATAACTCATAAGTCATGGCTGACAATTCACTGTAATGAACATATCACACAAGTACAGCTACAGATTTTGGATCCCCCCCCCAGCTGCTAGGTATTTTAAGTCTTTGCAGAGGGGGAAGTATGGTGTTAATAGTGAAGTGAATGCAGATGTTAAGATTTCCAATTCAAATTAAGCTGACTCAGGAAACCATAAACACAGTGGTGGTTCATTTATAATAAAACTGCCAGTCACCATTTGTTAAAAAGATGGTCTTAAGTTTGCCTGAATCCCATATTATTTCAAGCTTTTGAATGTTAATAAATCAACAAGTCTGAAATGTTAATACCACTTTATAATGCCTTGGTAAGGCCACACTTGGAATACTGCATTCAGTTTGGTTGCCACGATGTAAAAAAGATGTTGAGACTTTAGAAAGAGTGCAGAGAAGAGCAACAATGATGATTAGGGGACTGGAGACTAAAACATGAAGAACGGTTGCAGGAACTGGGTATGTCTAGTTTAATGAAAAGGAGGATTAGGGGAGACATGATAACAGTGTTCTATTATCTCAGGGGTTGCCACAAAAAAGAGGAAGTCAAACTATTCTCCAAAGCACCTGAGGGTAGAACAAGCAGCAATGGGTGGAAACTAATCAAGGAGAGAAGCAACTTAGAACTGAGGAGAAATTTCCTGACAGTTAGAACAATTAATCAGTGGAACAACTTGCCTCCAGAAGTTGTGAATGCTCCAACACTGGAAGTTTTTAAGATGTTGGATAACCATTTGTCTGAAATGGTATAGGGTTTCCTGCCTAGGCAGGGGGTTGGACTAGAAGACCTCCAAGGTCCCTTCCAACTCTATTATTCTATTGTATCATAGCAAGATAGTCTACCATGCATAGCTAAATTACATAGCCATGATTTTAAGCCTTTTGATTTTAAAACAGGGAAGCATCCTATAGATTTTAACATAGCTATACATAGTTATGTTAAAATTTGTAATTACATATAATAGACCCATGGCTAACATAAAGCTTGGCACTAAGAAGGATGTTGTATCTTTCACTAACCCAAAAAGTAATTTATTTCTGGCTTAATAATTCCAGTCCTTGTGGGTTATAAATTATGTTTTAGTTTTCTGTAAAAATGCAATGCATTCTAATTCATTAAAATTTACTTGAACAGATAACTTAACACAAAAACATCAGCCCAACATTTTGCAATATTACCTGCAAGTTCTGGATACACTCATGGAGTTCCACTTTGAAGATAATCAAGGTAGCAGACTGATTAACAATAGAGTAATGGCAGGCTTGTGGCCAAATGCTGAGATCCTTTGCTTGGATAAAGTGGCCTGTCTGAAAGAGATCACGATGAACCTGAATCATCATTTCATCTTCTCCACACTGCACCATGATGGGTTGCCAAGAACTGGGAAACAGACCCTCTCTAGGAGAGAAGACTTTAGGTTCAGCATTTTGGATCAATTTAGTTACTGGCTCTTCTGTAGCAAAGTCTGAAAAATTAGCAAAAGTCAGTAAACAAAAAAGATAACTCAGAAACAAAAACTGTAGAACTTTTAACAGCCTCATCCTGTTTCTTTCACCACCTCAATCCTACTACAAAATAAGCTCAGGGACTATTCCTTTTTTATGTCCTATCATAAGCCTCATTGCTTAATTGAAAGCAATCATTGTCAACTCTTTAATGACCTTCAAGGGTATCAGCTTCACCTGGGCCTTTTCAGCCAAAAAAGAAGTAGCCTCTATTCCCATTGCCTTTTATTACCTGTATTCAGTAAATGAAATTCCAGTGTATCATCTTGTTTGGGAAGTCTTACATGGGCTGTATTTGCATAACATACTGAGCCTAAACTCTATTTCAGGCTGGCATGTTAGCCAATTCTTGTACTTCATTTATGTTTCATTTGTGTGAGGTAGAAGCCCAGAAAAAGAAAATATAGATCACTATAAACCACTGTTTCCAAAACTTGGGAACTTTAAGATGTGCCCATGACATCTGGAAAATATCAGATATACTCTACATGCCTTAGTTACCAGGTTTGAGATACATTGAGTTAAATTGTGGGGAAGTCTGTCATATTAGTGTAATCATACTGATTCTCCCCTACAATATAATAACTCAGTGTAGAAGACAAAAAGACCAATACAATCAAAATATTAAGGTAAGATGTTCATAATTTTATGGGTATTTAAAGCATGGGCATTTACCATTCATTTTATGATGCCTGCTGAATAGAGCAGTAAAAACATGACAGGAATTTTAGTTTTTTCTATCACTTGTTTCCTGGCCGCACCCCCTATTCCCTCCTAAAAGTCATTAACTCCTATCACTTTTGCTTGTTTCCCTGCCACTTGCCAGTGGGAAAATCATAGTCTGGTTATTTATTTATTTTTTGCTAACCTTTTGCTATCCTTTTCTTTTAACTTAGTTAATTTTGTATGATTCTGGAGTCATAGCTGGTGTCATACAATTTGTATTGTACAGCCCCAATTTAACTTCCAGCATATTAGATCAGTGTATTGAGCAAACCCATAAAGTTGTTTTAACCAAATAAACCACAGTTATACTGACATAGTTAAACAATAAAACCTGGCAACTAATGGAGAAGCAATTACATGCTCACATTTTATAGAAGTTACTAGCCCTTTATTCTTTGAAACAATAGTTTAAACAAACAATATATTATGATACAAATTACAGCAGATTAAACCTATTGTTAATATGTGTAATTATACAGAGGGATGACGTCAAGAGGTAACATCAAAATAGGCATGTTCTCTTCATTCCTCAGCCTTCTGAAACTTCTCCATAAAGAAACTGACAGGACAATTAGGGTACACTTTATTACAGTGCTAAATTTGAATCAATTGCTTTATAAGCCCTCTATATTTAAAAGAAACATTTTTTGCTCATTCTGTTATTCCAGAAGCTGCCAAAACTACAGCATATTTCTGGGTATCGGGCCACTCCATCTTGGCTTGCATCAGCTGACTATGGCACTAGCTAGCTGATGCATTGATGACATTACCTAGTTTGTTCTACTTCTAAACTATCAGGTTGGGCCATATAAATCCAAGCAACTACAAGACAGCAGGAGAGTCTTTTTGTGTCTCTGTACTGGTAGTCCTTGTTTACAACTGTCTTGGTAGATGTCCAAGGTAGATATCTATCCTTATTCCACTGGTCTCCTACATAGCCCTCACTTTTCATAGAGATTTAAGGGAGGTTGAAAGGTAGAATTTAAATAAATAAGGTAAATAAATGAAACATGGCTCAGAATTGACCTTCATGGCTCCTAGGGAGAAAGCAGATAATGGAATTACTGACCTTGTTTTAATTACTGTCGCTGAAACTATCATCAGCAAATTGTCTTTAATTTTAGATCATGCAAGATCTCTCTGCTAAATAAAATGGGGCCGGAGTGGAGACGTCGGCTCTGTCTAATAGTTACAGCACCCAGCTAGAATGCTTTAGAGATTGTGAGTTCAAGTGTTGCGTATCTGTGACTAGGTTCTAATAGTGAGGCAGAAACTTCTCAGCTCCATTTTAGGGAATTCATTTATTTCAGTTTTCCCACAAACTTGAAAGCAAAATCAATCCTTTAAAGATCCACTCATCAAAACCGATGCAACTCTTGGAGCAGTGGAATTTTTTCCTGCTTCGTGCAGAAAGCTGCAAAAAGTTGGCATGCTTTCATTAGTTAGCAGAGTGACGCTGCTGTCACAAGCACTTTTTCCAAATAATTTTTTAAGCGAAGTGAACCAAGGATTGACGAGGCAGGAGGCTCCTGAGATAAGTTAAACAGCTTTATTCCAAACAGAGAAGCAACGATAACAAGTAAGTAACAATTCAGCACCTCGCCCTGCTTGACAGCTATTTATATGGAGCCGTCAAGCAGGGCGACCAATAGGTGCGTTTCTGACAGCCCGCGCTCAGCCAGCCATGCCTTACCCAATCAGGCATGGCTTGGCTGTTGCCGGCTGTCAGTCGTAAGCATGAGGACTAAACACTTCTTACCTCCCTTAGTGAGGGCGCATGCGGAAACGTTGTGCATGCATACTCACTAAGATAGGTGGGATGGCGGTGGACATGTCCAGAATGCCTCAGTTCAGGAGGCGGCGCCGGAGAGGTAAGATGTCCCTGTTGTGGCTCCTCCCTGAAGGGAGTGGAGCTCTGGGTGATGTCACCAAGGCCTGCACTAGAGGGTGGAACCACAGATACAGGTAGGCTGTGGCGGTCGCTGGAGGTGAGGTTGAGTAAACTGGCCGGTAGGCGGTGCCTGAACAAGGAAGGCCTCTGGATGGGGTAACCCGGGGGGGTGCAACGCCGGATGGAGTCGGTAAAATAAATGGTTGCTGGAAGGCGGTAACAGGGTAGGAGAGGCTTGACTGGGGGAGGGCCTCAGGCAGAAATGAGGCCAAAAGCTGCGGCGGAATGGAGACCAGCTGCTGGGCGACGGTGGCCGGGCTCGACGGGCCAGTTTGAGTGGAGGCCTCTGGTGGTAGGTGGCACCTTAGTTGGTCTACATGGTGCCGCCACTTGGTGCCTTCTAGTAGGTAGACCCTGTAAGAACAGGGACCAGTTATTGTGGTGACGGTGGCAGGCACCCACCTAGGATCCCTGGAGTAGCTCTTGGCCCAAACAAGGTCCCCCTCCCTGAATGTGTGGGGTGGGGCCCCCAGGTTGCCAGGCTGTTCCCCAGAATAGAGATGGTGCAGTCTATCCAGGGTAGTCCACAGGTGCCGGCCCATCAGTAGCTCCGCGGGGCTCTTTCGAGTGATAGGGCAAGGGGTGGAATGCTGACCCATAAGGTAAGCAGCCACCCTTGCCGGCCAGTTGCCACGGTCCATCCAGCCCAAAGCCTCTTTGGCCGATCGGACCGCCTCTCCGCCCAGCCATTGCTGGCCGGATGGTAAGGGGTGACAGGTGCATGGTGGATCCCCTGCACAGCCAGGAACTCCTGAAATGTCGTGGAGGAGAATTGTGGGCCATTGTCGGACACGACAATGTCTGGCAAGCCATGGGTGGCAAATAGCCGCCGCAAGGCCCGCACCATACTCTCAGCTGTGGTGGACAACATCAGCGAGAGTATGCATCCACGACAGCCGGGAACATCTGGCTGCGGAAGGGGCCCACAAAGTCAAGGTGCAGGCATGACCAAGGTCCTCTGGGCATCTCCCACTCCCAGGGGGAGGCAGCGGGGAGGGCAGGTCGGGACACTTGGCAAGGGGAGCACCTAGACACCCAGGCTGCTATCTCATCATCCAAGCGGGGCCACCAGACATAACTCCAGGCAAGCGCCTTCATGCGTGCAACACCCGGGTGGTCCGCATGGAGACGAGACAGCACCTGGTGGCAGAGGGTGGGGGGAATAATGACCCTGTCCCCCCACAATAGGCACCCACAGTGCAGGGATAGTTCTAACTGACAGGCCTTGAATGGCCGGAAGTCCTTGGAGACTCCGCCCATAGGCCAGCCTCTTAGGACCCAAGCCATGATCTGTGAGAGGACAGGGTCGACTTTGGAGTGGGCTGCCACGTCAGTGGCCATCAGGGGCAGTTCCAGGTCTGCAATGGAAAGAACTGAAAGACAAGGACCTGGCTGTGGATCAGCGCAGGGAAGAGAGCAATGGCTAAGGGCATCAGCATGCCCCAGCTGTTTGCCAGGATGGTATCTCAGTGTATATGAATACGCTGCCAGGAACTTTGTCCAGTGGGTCATCCTTGGAGAAAGGATGGGAGGGGTCAGCCCAAGGAGAGGCTTGTGATCTGTGTAGAGTGTAAAATGCTGACCGTAGAGGTAGTCGTGGCATTTTTTAATCCTGGACAAAGCAGCCTGAGCCTCCTTGTCAATCTGGCTGTAGTTCCTCTCAGCCGAGGAGAGTGTCTGGGAGTAAAAAGCCACTGGGGCTTCTGAGCCATTTGGGAAGACGTGGCTCAGAACTGCCCCAGACCGAAAGAGGAGGCATCACATGCCAACATCAGCGGCATCTTGTCACTATATTGGACTAAGACTGCCTCTGACGTAAGCATGGCTTTGACAGCCATGAACGCATGCGCTTCATGGCTGCCCAAGCGCCAGGCCGCGGATCAGTCGAGCAACCGATGCAGCAGCTTGGCTAGTGACACCTTGTGTGGCAAGAAAGGTGCGTAAAAATTTAAAAGGCCAAGGAACGCTTGCAACTCTGCCTTAGTGATGGCCGCTGGGGCGTTCCTTATGGCCGCAACTTTGGAGGATGTAGGGTGGATGCCCTGGGTGTCAATTAAGAAGCCCAGGAACTTCACCCTAGGCACAGCAAAGGAACATTTGCTGTGTTTTAATTTGAGACGGCGCCCCTGAAACGGAGGACCTTCCGGAGTACTTCGATGAGCCCTGAGTGGCTGTTTGCAGCGATCAGGACATCATCGAAGTAGGGAACGACGCCAGGGAGCCCATGGAGCAACCGCTCCATGAGGCTCTGGAAGATCCCCAGGGCAACGGAAACGCCAGATTGGAGGTGGCAACAATGAAAGACCCCACAGTGGGTGATGATGGTCTGTGCTGCTGCCGCATTGTCATCCACCAGGAGCTGCTGGTAGGCCTGCGCCATGTCCAGTTTGGCAAAGGTGCAGCCCCGCCCCAAGGAATGGAGCAGTTGCTGCACCACAGGGACTGGATAGGGGTTTGCTTGGAGGCCAAGGTTGATGGTCGACTTATAGTTGGTGCAGATCCTGATGGACCTGTCAGCCTTGACAGGGACCACTATGAGGGTCTCCCATCTAGAGTGGTCGACGGGTTCCAGGCCGTCCTGCGCCAACAATTTGTCGAGTTCCACATCCACCTTTCGCCTCAAGGAAAAAGGCACCCTGCGGGCCTTCAGCCTAATAGGGGCACCCTGGGGGTCTAGGTTCAGGGAGATAGGGGTCCCCTTGTACTCCCCCAGCTTACCATTGAAGACATCAGCATACTCCGCCAAGATGTCTTCAATGCAGGGGGGCATGTCCGCTGTGTGGTGCACCCCCATTAGTGACAGGCCCAATGGGGAAAACAAATTTAGGCCCAGCAAGGCCGGCAGCGGCTTCTGGACAATAAGAACAGGGAGGCAGCAAGTAAAATCCCCATACTTCACCCGCACCACATAGCAACCCAGGGAGGGAATTTGAGTCCCCTGGTAGTCTCAGAGAGTGGTGTCTGCTGGAGACAGCTGGGCTTTGGAGATGCAGGGGTAGAGTCGGGAGAAGGTTGCCCATGATAGGAAGGAGCGGGAGGACCCTGAATTGACGTTTATCATGCAGGGCGACGCTTCGATGAGGAGTGAGAGAGTTATTTTTTTAGAGCCAGCCGTCACTTGGCTGACTGACTCTGCAAGGGTGGCAGGGAGACTCTTGTCCACGGCAAAGCAATCATCACATCTGTGCTGCTGGCAGTGGGGCTGCTGGCGGCACGGCTGCGCCAGCTGGCCGTATGGCTGCTGAGGAGCTTCAGACTGTGGAGGCAGTGGCAAGGTGGTCCAGCAGACCTGTGCCAGGTGCCCTTTTTTATTGCACCAGTGGCACATGGATGCTTTAAATGGGCAGGAGGCCCCGGCATACTTGCCCCCACAACCAAGGCAAGCTGCTGCTGCTGTGGCTTGATGATCCACTGGCTGCTGCTGGTGCTGGGAACAGCCCTCAGGCGGTCGACCTGGTCTTCATCCTCGGGCTCATTCAACAGAGTGAGCTCATCGATCAGACAAGCCCTGTATGTAGGTTATGGCGGCAGAGGCTGGAACCGGGACATCTCGGCAGTTGATTGTTCGGACAGCTCTGCTGCCCTCACCTCATCTACGACCTGATGTCGGCTCTGACCAGGAGCCTTCGTTTAAGCCAGATGTCGCGCACCCCACACACAAATTGTTCCACAAGCGAGTCGTCCAGATCAATGAACTCACACTGGATCGCCGCAGTTCTCAGGGACTGGAAGAACTGGCTGACAGACTCTGTCTCTTTTTGCACACCTTGCCGGAAGGCATAGCGGCATGTGATCCAGGAAGGGGTAGGCAGGTAGTGATTTTTAAGCCCCGCCATTAGTTCATCCCAGTCAAGTTCATACACAGGCTGGGGTGCTGTGAAAGCCCGGGCTGTGCTGAACATTTCTGGACCGCAGGCGCTGAGGAAAAAACTACATTGTGGGCTTGCAAATAGCCTTGCTGGTTATTCGCTATTAGAAAACATTCAAACCGCTCCAGGAACCCAGCCCATGACTTGCTGGCGGTTCCGAAAGGAGCGAAAGGAGGCATGAAGGCCATTGCTCGAACGTGAGGTACTCGTTCCTTCAGTTACGAGGAAGAGAGGGAAAAAAAAACATAGTTTCTGTGTTCTCTATTCTAGGCTGTTTAGTCAGGGCCTCAGTATCCCACCCTCGTCGCCAGTGAAGTGAACCGAGGATTGATGAGGTAGGAGGCTCCTGAGGTAAGTTAAACAGCTTTATTCCAAACAGAGAAGCAACGATAACAAGTAAGTAACAATTCCGCACCTCGCCCTACTTGACAGCTGTTTATAGGGAGCTGTCAAGCAGGGCAACCAATAGACGCGGCTTGGCTGTTGCCGGCTGTCAGTCGTAAGCACAAGGACTAAACATGAAGATTTTTTTTTGTTGAACAAATATGTGGAGAGCCCTCTAGTTCCTGCAGTGTTTTTCACAACTCGATCAAATCCGAAATTTAGCCCCAGTTCTAGGAATGTCTACAGAGTATTGTGCAGAAAATCAGATTGGTGATCAGATTGGTATGATTCATATTCTGCCTTTTTTGTATATAATCAATGCAAGGTTGTGGTTGCTACCTTGACTTTTTTAACCAAATCCTAAAGATGTTATAACCAGTTCCTTATGTTACACAAGCCTCTGGAGAGGGAGGTTGTTCTGTGATATAAATATTTCAATTTGTTTTGAGTTTATTCATAACTAGCCTAAGGTACAACCATATAAGCAACAAATGTTGTAGAACAGGGTAAAGATCTTGAATTCTGAGGACAGCAGCAATGCTTATGACTGCAGAAAGATATTTATACACCCCAGATAAGATATTAAAAATTTTAAAGTTAAACCAGAAAAGCTGAAAGTATACTGTCCTCAGACATGCAGTATACTGCATACTGGTAACCAGCTCTTCCCCTTTACTTCACAAAAAGAAAACTAATTCTCATCCCCCTCTCTCCACACATTTTGTGCATTTTTGGTGTAGTTTCTCCTTTGGCTTGCAGTACATTCCTCCTATTAGACTGTTGGGAGCTCAGGATTTGCAAAGAAGGAGTAAATTCAGAATACATTAAAGAGCAGAAGGCTATCTCTCCAACAGCTAGATCAATCCTGCATATGAGGCTCATTTTTTTCAGCAAACCCTGAGAGAATGGCATGGTTCTTATTATCTGGACTATTTTTCAAAGTTCATTAATGTGTGATTAGTTCTCCAATGAGAAAACATAGGCCTCAAATTTTGGAGGAACTCATGAGGAAATGATTCATCAATAGCAATAGCAATAGCAGTTAGACTTATATATTGCTTCATACGGCTTTCAGCCCTCTCTAAGCGGTTTACAGAGTCAGCATATTACCCCCAACAACAATCCGGGTCCTCATTTTACCCACCTCGGAAGGATGGAAGGCTGAGTCAACCTTGAGCCGGTGAGATTTGAACAGCCGAACTGCAGAACTGCAGTCAGCTGAAGTAGCCTGCAGTGCTGCACTCTAACCACTGCGCCACCTCGGCTCATTCCATGTTCTAAATTATGTAATGTATTAGTCAATTAAACAAACCAATATATAACACAACAATTAGGATACAGTCAAAGGTTGAAAAAATATCTATAATGATAAAATGAAGTAGAACATTTTTAAAAAGGAGACAAACATTAATCCAGATATACAACTGTACAATCTCTGAAGGGATAAGGGAAAAAAATTCTTTTTCTGAGGGAAAAAGAAATCCTCAAAAAGTTTGAAAGTTACTGCTTTTTTGTGCTTGCTGCCAATTTGTGCAATCCAAAGGGGCATGTCCCTTGCAATCCAAGGGAAGGGGAAATAATTGTGCATTCATTACTTACTGATATTTCAAATGTGAAATTTTGTTAAAGGGAAATGGTAAATACTTTAGAATCTTAAAGTTGTCAAGTCTGAAAAACTCTGGACTACGCACTCTGTGCCTCTGAGTAAATGAAGCCAGTTCATGAAAGCTTATGCCTTCAGTAAAATGTGCAGCTCACAAAAGATGCTACTAGATTTCAGATTTTTACTTAGGAGAGACAT
Source organism: Thamnophis sirtalis (assembly GCF_051295495.1). Classification (NCBI taxonomy): domain Eukaryota; kingdom Metazoa; phylum Chordata; class Lepidosauria; order Squamata; family Natricidae; genus Thamnophis; species Thamnophis sirtalis. Next base: position 55,387,344 of record NW_028261384.1, on the reverse strand, counting down.
TTACATATCTCTCTTAAGTAAATATCAGGTATAAATGCATAAAAGGATTTTCAGGTACTTTTAGGAGTCAACCCAAGGGTTCTCCCAAACAGCATAGTTCAGGAAGAAAGTCCTCTATAACACACCATGCCCCAAAGAGAATAAGTAAACAAAAAACTCAAAATATGGTCTATCCAGTCATTTTGTTCTATTAAACAGCAGCTGTAGAGCTAAAGCATCTACCACAGATTGAACAGTCCAAACAAAGACAGATGGATCTGCAGCCTTCAGGCTGGAATGATAAAGCCTGGTACTGGGACCTAAACACTGGTGTAGGATAGCAACACTTGAGAAACATTTTGTTTATAGTTTCACATACACCCAGGCTGATTTGATCCAATGAGCACTGCTTCTTGCAAATATCGCAAAGGCACAAATATTGCAAATATTTTCCTGCTTATCCAAGAAGCTTCTTCAGTTCTGAATGACGAAATGAAATGTCCTCAAGGAAAAAATAAAGTCCAGTTGCCTTCTGTTAAAGCAGCTTTCGGACAACCATGATCAAGATGATCTGGATGACTAAGAATCTTCATAGAAAATTCCTGTAAATATATAACGAAAGGAAAAAATCACGGTAGACAACTGTATACACAATATGATCTACAATATGGTATGGATCAGAAATTAAGTAAAACTAAAGAGAAAAATCAAAAGCAACAAACCACTATATACTATGTAATGTGAGACATTTTGTCTTCAACTGACAAATCCTTTATGGATCAATGCAGTCTCATTAAAAAACCTGAAGCCTAGCCTTTTCAACTCCATATAAAATAGATATGTTGGCAGTTGAATTTGGAACACCAAACTCAACAGAGGGACAATTCTTGAAAGGGCAGCAACCTGTTATACTGGTGAAAAAAAGCCTAGTGGAGCATGGAGTGCCTTTTCATAAACACCCAGCCCAAAATCAGTATGTCGTACATTTGGCGCGCGGACACACACACACACACACACACACACACACACACACACACACACACATCATCCCCATGATCAAGTGATCAAATTGGATGCATGGTAACTGGTTTATATTTATAACAGTTGCGGATGTGAAATAGTTAAAAAGGTCAAATATTTAGGAGTTCATATTTCAACCTCAAACGGGAAGTTATATAAGTATAATTATGAACCACTTTGGCATAGTATACAGACAGAGATGAAAAAATGGGAAAAGTTACAGTTATCTTTGCTGGGAAGAATAGCAGCAGTGAAAATGAATATTTTACCTAAATTTTTATTTCTTTTCCAAATGCTACCTATACTTAAAAAAGATGTGAACCTGTTAGAATGGCAGAAGGGTATTAATAAATTTGTATGGGCAGGAAAGAAGCCGAGAGTAAAACTAAAAATAATGCAAGATGTGCGTGAGAGGGGAGGTTTGAAATTATCCAATTTAAAATTATATTACGATGCAGTAGCTTTATCTGTAATTAGTGATTGGATTAATTTAACAAATGATAGGATACTTAATATCGAGGGGTATGATCTGGTATATGGCTGGCATGCTTACCTGTTATATAACAAAAAAGTGGACAAGAATTTTAAAAGTCATATTTTAAGGAATGCTTTACTGTGGGTCTGGAAAAAATATCAATACAAATTAAATGATAAGATACCCATGTGGGCAATTCCTAGACATGCAATAGAAAATATGAACATAGTACAAAAACAGGATATAATTACTTACAGACAGCTTCTTACCCTAGAAAGGGGTGTATTACAACTAAAATCCTTGGATGAATTAAAAGAAGAAAAGGTAATTGAAACATGATTCCAGTATGGACAGCTACAGGCCAGGTGGAAAACAGACCAAAAAATTGGTTTTATGCAAGTCGAGGATAATTTATTTAAACAAATAAGAGATCAAAGTTTAATGCATATAAAGAGAATATACAATGTATTAATACAGATGGATTCCAAAACAGAATTAGTTAAAGACTGTATGATAAAGTGGGCTCAAAATATTGAAGGACCAATAATGTTGGATACATGGGAAAAGATCTGGGTAAGAAATGTAAAATTTACACAAACCCAAAATTTGAGAAAAAACTTTTATAAGATGTTTTATAGATGGCATTTAGATCCTAAAAAGTTGGCTTCTATGTATCCGAACTTACAACCCAAATGCTGGAGATGTGATTCTCTCCACGCTACATATTTTCATATATGGTGGACTTGCAAAAAGGTTAAGGCATTTTGGATAAAAATATGATGGATTATGCAAAATGTTCTTAAAAAAAGGATAAAGTTTACCCCTCAGTTATTTTTGTTGGGTATAATTACTGGTTGTACAGCTGTAGAGATTAATTATATTTTGCACTTAATAACTGCAGCTAGATTGTTGGTGGCGCAATACTGGAAGAAGGAAGATTGGCCTACAATTCAAGAATGGCTAAAATATCTGCATATCTTAAGGATCACTCAAAGGAGAGATATAAATGAGACTGGAAAAAATGGATCTGTGACATACAAAATAAATATGGGACTAAGAAATTCCAGATAGTTTATGATTAAGATCATGAATGATATAAATTGCTTAAAGTTAGCCTAGCAAGGAGGAGCTAAGTTCAATGTAAAGATGTTATCAATTTTCTATTCTTTTTTCCAATATATTTTAGACTGTTTTTGTTAAAGATTTATACCGTGTATGGATTCTGGGAAGTCAGGGGAGGGAAGGCTGGGGGGGGGGAGGGGGAGGGAGGGATGTATATTAGGTTTGACGAGGGGTGTTAGATTTTAATGTAATATGATTGCACATGTATACTGTTTTCTCTTATTTTTTCTTTAAAACTAAGATATGTTAAGTATATTAATATGGAAGCATAAATACCATCAACATAGAATGGAGTTTGCTCAGAAGCGGAAATACACCAATGAGAGGAAGAATGGGAAACAGAGGAGAGAAGAAAGATAGGAAGAGAGGAATAGGAGAGAGGGTAAGGGGGGAAGATGAGGAGGATAAGGAGGAGTGGAATGCAGAGAGAGGAGAAGGAGAAAGGAAGGGGAAATAGAGTAGAAAAGGATGATGGAGGGAAGAAAGGAGGTAGGAGAGAGGTAGAAGAAAGAGGTGTATGGAGAGCAGAAGAGCTAATAATGGGTTTTTATCTTTCTGGGAATTGATAACAAGAGGAACTAATGTAATTACTACTTAATACAATAGGATATTGGCTATGTAATAGTATACATGTGATTATATGTTATGAAAATGGAAAATAAAAGTTTTTTTAATAGTTATAACAGTTGCAATGTCCTGGGAGTGTGTGATTCCCCTTTTGCAAGCTGACAAGCGAAGTCAATGGGGAAGCGAGATTCACTTGACAACTATATTATTAACTTAACAACTGCAGTGATTCACTTAACAACTGTAGCAAGAAAGATTGTAAAATGGGCAAAATTCACTAAACTACTGTCTTGCTTAGCAACAGAAATTTTAGACTCAGTTGTTGTCATAAGTTAAGAACTACCTATATTTTGTTATTCAAGTAAGCCTAAAGTTCTGTGTCAAACTTCAGTATTAACTCTCTATTACTAATAAAAATTAGGTCAGCTTATGAATGAAAGCAAGTACTCTTTAATTGGTAAAAACATTTACAAATCTAAGCAAAACATTTCAGAGCCATTTCCTTTAGTTGCTGTATATATAGATTTAACAAAACATTTAAAAACTCATAGATTTACAGAAAAATAATCTAAGCTGTATCTCAGTGTCAAGGGGTCTTTTTGTCATTCCATGTTCTATCTATTTGGAAATAATATCATTTCTTGCTCAACTGTAGCAAAAATTGTATTGCTACACTATTGCCTCATTGTCCCCTCTTCTGAACTGAACACAAAATATGTGCTGCTACAGCCAAAAGCTTTGTTGCAAAACTTACTTTTCCTTAAACATTTTATAACTAAATTTCACTCACTGAGAAATGGGCAACCCAGTTGATTTCCTAACTTGTAGTGATGACAGAAGAGGAAAAAATGCCTAACTTCAAGATTGGAAGAAAAGCCTAACAAAACATGTTTATATAAAGAGGCAAAAGACAATATTCGCAAGAAATTTTAAAAAATCCACAAACTGCAGAAATCTTTAAGAGCAAAAAAAAAAAAAGTCTGTCCTATAGAGAAATCTAATTCTTTAAAAAGACAACACTTATGCAAAACAAAGCTGTGCACACTGCCTTTTTTGGCAATATGAGAGAAAAGCAGATATCAGATATCACAGTCTACCACTCCTTTCTCAGGCAAAAGCTCAGGTTTTAATTAAGAAAATCTTAAAAAATTTGTTCAATGTTCTTTAAGAAATTTGTCTTTTTCTTCAGAAAATCACTTGCATTTTGCTATGAACTTCTTTCTCACCCCTCAAAAAACTTCTTTCCCATGGAAATTTTTCCATTTCTTTTTCCACTTTCTTTACCATCACTTGCTGTTGTCCTTCCAATGTCCCTTAACAATAAATAATCTGCAATGTACTGTTTATTTGTAATGTGTAAGAAAACTTGTAACTTCTAAGAAAAGGAATCAAAGCAACTTCCTCTTTACAGTTTGGGGGTGAGGTTCAACAAACACTGGCATTCCCACTAACTTTTAAAATCAGCATAGTCACATACTCTATTCAAACTGCTTGTATAAACAATTCCACATAATATTTCATTCCATGCCTTCCATGTTTTTCCAGGCAAAGCAGTTGTTGTTGTTGTTACTATTATTTCAGGGAGCCAATACTGATAGTTTACCTATAAATATGGCGCTCCGTGTAAGAACATCTCTTAATTTTTCTTCAGAAATACAACTTGCAATACACAAGCACATTTACTGTTTCCTAGAAAAGACTACTATTCATTTAGTAATGATTAAGTTTGTGAAACATCAGTTCTCAGCAAGCCCTGCAAAAATACAATATAAGGAACTTCAAACGACATGTATAATTAAAAGAGGAAGATATTTCCATAAAAGCATCTTGAAAACCTTTGGATCAATTTCAGTTCATGACAAGTATTGTAAGCTAAATGTTCTGGCACATATATTTACCAAAACATTCATTTGAAAAATGTTTGAAAATTAAAAGTATAAACTGGCTGTTTTATTTGTTATGTTACTACTACTTCTGTATACTTTTTGGAAAGGACAGATGATACTATATGTGGTGGACAGGGAAAAGAGACAACATAGAAGACTCTGGTCATCAGTCTTCACTATCCTGAAAGCTCAGACAAGGAGCACATGGACCAATAGAGCAGGAACAACTAAGGGGAGTGTGATACTGTAGCTGCTATGGGAATAAATTCAGGGACATGAACATGTCTATTGTAATGATCATATGAAAAGTGTACAGTTCTGTTGTTGCCTAAGGTTCAGCTGAAAGAAAGCTCCCAAATTTCACAGAAAATTTGGAAACAAAGGGTGTTGGGGAGAGCTGGATACTTGTCTTTCCCCATTGATAACTTCTGTGCATGGGGAGGAGATGGGATGGGTAGCAGATGGGATCAACAATCTTCGCTCACAAAGGATGAAGACTATCCCCTCTTTTTTCCTAGTCATACTGTTTGCCAAGTTTTTTCTAAATCTCCTCCTATCCATTTACCTGAGGAAGAAACATTGTTACTGAGGATCCCCAAGCCTTCCACAGCAAAGAAATGTCCGGAACCAGCAATAGTCAATTAAAAGAAAAAGGAAGCATTTCCATTCCCTAAATACCATTTAGATGATTATTTATAAACTAAAGGGGGAAAAAGTGAAATAAAAGTTGGTGGCCTGTTTTGCAGAACAAGAACCAAAGGGTTAAAACTAGAGGCTACATATTAGAAATAACTTCCTGACTGTTTAACCTGTCAAATAATGGAATAGGACAACATACAAAGGAATGAATTCTTCTTTCCTGGGGGTATAGATAGTTAACTCTCAGAAAATTTCTAGTGGATTCTGTATTGAGCAAAAGGTTTGACTAAATGACATCTAAGGTCCCTTCCAATTCTTCTATAATTATTATTCATAAAGATAAGGTTTTTATTATCTTTTAAGTTATAAGTAAAGATTGTAGATCATGCTTGTATGCGTACATACCATGTTTCCCTAAAAATAAGATCCGGGCTTATTTTCTTTTGACCTCCAAAATAAGCACCAGGGCTTATTTTGGGGGGGATTTCTTAAATTCCCCGCTACCCTTTGAGAGGCTTGTTGTGTTGTTGTGTGCATGAGAAGCGGCACTGCCACAATATGCCCCATGGCATCTTGCTGTAAGAGTTGCACCGTTGTGATAATCCTCACGGTGCTCATGTGTGTAACAGCACAAAAAACCTTGCCAGCATCATACCAGGAGAGGCTGCGCCGGCGTGATGAATCTCACCAAGACCCATTTCTGGTGGAGAGAAATAAGCCAGGATGTCTGCTGCATCTGCTTTCCTTGCGTGTAGTCAAAGGTTAAAAAAAGGCAGGAAAGTGAAATGCCAAGCTTGACTCAGACCTTGTGTATTAACCTCACCTTCTCAGCCTACTATTCAAGTGACCCTCCCCTCTTGCTGAGGCTTTAGGAATACCTTGCAAGCAAATTCACCCACCATTTCACCATGACTGAGGGCAAAGCTAAAGTAGGAAGAAGCAGCCACTTGTGTCCTGCCACAAATGGCTGTGAGCGGTTGCAGAAGAAATTAAGCAGTGGCTTGATGGATGTTTAGGTGTGGGACATCTGGCTTTGGTGGTCCTACGTAACTGGATGTGGGGTGTGTGGGGCAGTTCCTCCCCCCATCCCAGCCCTAACTTGATTCTTAGCCTGTTCCTCACCCCATCTCATACAACCAAATGGTAGGCAAGACCAGAGCTTATTTTGGAGGGTAGGGCTTATTTTAGGCACAGACATGAAAATCAGGCAAGGGCTTGTTTTCGAAGTAGGTTGTATTTTGGGGAAAACACAGTATTCACACATATATTTAGATATAACAATGTTCTATAGTCTATTTCTGCAAAGCAGCAGAATTATTTTGGCTAAGAAGTCATCACGGTCGCTGAATTGTAAAATCTGTGCAAATAATTAAATAATTGTCACATGTTGTGACAGTTCAATAGGTGGTTCTCCCAAGGCTGTTTCCAACACTTGTTGCTCTGCTTCCAAGATTCCAGCCACTGCTGGCTGGTGTCTTAATGTGAAGATGCCTTGTCCTTCACTTTCCTTTCTTTCAGACGTGCTGTCTGATTAAAGAAAAAATTAGACATATAGCTCTAGGATTAAAAAAGGGTTCCTTTACCAAGTCAATGTGCTTTTGTTGATGTGCTTTTGTAAAGATCAGAAACCTAATATATCATAAATTTTGTTTACATTTCTCTGTCCTTGTTCAACACATCTAATTATAAAGATTGGGAAAGTGTAATTGACAATTTCCTAGGACACAGAGTTGTTTTTTCTTCTTCTGCCTTTTACCATTGACTTTAATTTACACCATTCTGGAATAAATCGACAATTACTGAATTTGACAAAGATATTTATTTCAAATCTGTATTTGTTTAGAAGTTTTCTTTTTTGTGGTTTTCTGATATAATGGACACATCTTATTGTAGCAGGACATCCCTAGATCCTTATGGGATGTTGGACAAATTCATTTTAAAATTAGACAGAAATCCTTTATTTTTACTTTTCAAGGCAGCTTTTAAAATAAATATTTTATGTGTTTTGCTATATATGCCAGCTTAGTTTTTAAAACTACACTTAAAAAACAATCTGAAGTCAGACACAGCCAATGAATATGAAATGTTGTAGAACAGAGGTGTCAAACTTGATTTCATTGAGGGCCATAACAGGGTTGTGTTTGATCTTTGAGGGACAGGGTGGGTGTGACCAGGTGGGCATGGCCAGCTCGACGTCACTTATGTTGTGGTCCCGTAGCTGCCCGAACACTCTGCCAGTGAAAACGGATTCCTAAGCTCTGTTTTTGGCTGTAACCCTCTGCCAGCAAAACGGAGCTCGGGAGGACTACGTGCAGTCCTCTCGAGTTCCGTTTTCACTGGCAGAGTCACCATGAGCCAGTCCTTCATTGTTTCTAGGGTGGCCCCTAGGCCAGATCTAAACACCGTCTGGGTCAGATCTGGCAACCGGGCCTTGAATTGACACCCCTGTTCTAGATTGTAGAATTAGAGCACAGTGGGTTACAAATATGTATTCCTTTTGTCTATGGAGGTTCTTAAACATAAAGGTGCTTTTTCTAAAAGAAAATTAGACTTCCTTGGTTTTGTTTGTTTGTCTGAAAACGAACTGAAGAAACTTCTTGCATAAAAAGTGAAATATTTTCAAAACAAAAAAAGCAAAAACAAAAGTCCAGTTGCATTTGGGAAATAGCACTTTTGGGACATATTCCTGTTGCAGTTAAGTACTAAACTGGGTCTTTTAACAAACATTATTCACTTGCTACTGTAATCATGTGTCGTGTTGAACCTCTGTTTTTCAGTGTTACACCTCTTAAACATTGTTTGCAAAGAGAAGGATTTATAGTATCTGCTTGGATACAACCAAAATCAAAATCAAATTGTATGAAACGTGTGAATATGTGCTCTGCTCTATGCCTATTTAATTTGGTTATGTATCACTTCTTTAGTACATAAAATATGATATTCTAGAACTTTTAAATAAAACAAGGCTTTCTGGTTTAGGCTGTGATCCTATTTTCTTAGCCATTAATGTTTTCTTACCTTGCCACACTCAATGAGAATTGTTTTTAATTAGACATATAGAGGTTTGAGATGCTTGTATGATATGAACAATGCTATTAGAAAAAGGGATTCACCAAAATAAAACATTTGAATAAATGAGAATATGATTAATATCTACCTAAAACATTCTTATACTTTTCTATATCTCTGAACTAGAGAAAATAGAAATGTTTCAGATACCACAGAAAATTAGTATATAGAGTTAGCTGTTTAGCATATTTTTTCTATTTATGTTAGATTGTCAATTCTTCATGCCACACCTTTTTCAAGTAGGCTGGGACCTGTCTGTCCTGGGCTGGGCTGGTTGTCAGGAATGGGTGGGCTTCAGGATCCCTTTTATCTTCCAAGGCTTTGTTGATTCTAGGGTCTGGCAGCTGTTGATGGGACTGGGGGAGGGATTTCCCATGTGCTCAGGCCAAATTTCTTTGTGAGCTTCTGGTAACATTTTCTTTTGTTTCCTTAAATGATTTCTTCTAAATTATTTCCCCTAAAGGAGTTTTAGACAAGATTCCTTATTATTTCACCCTGCTTATGTGCCTATTTCATATTTAGGAGTAGTAGCTTCAGCCTCATCTCACAGTATAAACAACAGCTATCTCAATATAATGTTTGACTCTAGTTTTATAATGGTTCACAATCTTAAAAATAAATGGTTTATTGATTTTTAAGTTTTTTAAAGATTATTATGATTGTGAACAGCATTACAATACTAGATGAGAACAAAATAGTGAGGGTCAATATTTCCCTCACTTTAAAAAGCTAGGAGGTCAATACGGCACTATTAATACTGTTACGTGTACTGGTTTTTCTCAAGAGTAAGGACTAATGCAGGAAAAAGCATAAGGCTCTGTACACACTATATGTAGCTACTTACGTTAGTTGACATAATAATTTCCCAGAATTTAAAAAATATCAAACCAGAGGGTGACGTTTAGTTCCTTGATGGCAAAACAGCCAGCAATGCCCATCCATACTTGTTCTACTTTAAAATAATAAGAGCTGATTGGCAGCAAAAAACAAGTGGGCATTGGAAGGAGCAAAATGTCCGTTTGTGGTATCTGAATATTTTCAATGATATCACTATCAGTAATATCACAGAGACATAAAGGGAAGATTATGCAATTATGTTGTTGTGCCCTGCCAGCTGCAAGCTGAGCTGTAGGCAGAATCAGACGATGAGGTGGTTGGGGAAGAACTTGGGCCAGTCTGGAGTCTGGGGAAGGCTCTGATGGATGCTCTGCCTGGGACAGAGATAGAGCCAGGGCCGTCTGACATTTACCAGACACCAGAGAGGCAGCTGCCTTTGGCAGCTGAGATAAGTGGAGAGGAAGAATAGCTGGGGCCTGTTCCGGATGTGTATATGCATAGAGCTGCTAGGAGAGGAGAACAACTGAGGACAAGGAGTCGACTTAGGAAGCAAAGCACATTTGGACGTTGAATGGCCCCCTCCCTAACTGGGGAATAAATAGAAGGAAAGGGGATTGTTGGTTGTAGCAGACAACCGTTCAGATTTCTGAAGATTTGGCTCATTGTGTTTCATGTCTCAGAGACTGCTTGCCAGAGTAATTTGCAGCTTTGCAACTGGGAGCAAACAGCCTGGCAATTATTGCAAGGAACTGATAAGGTCTGTTACTCTTTGAAAGGACTATTACCTGCATTTTTTGGTGTGTGAATGCCATTAATTCACAGGAGATAAATTAAGAGGGGGTTTTCGTGACAAGGAATCTGTTTCTTGTTTCTGCTAAGTCTGGGTCAGAACAGATGTTATGGTGGGAGAAGTCATACTTGCCCTGCTTTGTGGTAGACACAATGTGCAGGTATGATTTGGACTGAGTTGCTGATTAATACCTTGGTGTGAAGATTTTTTACACAGCTTCAACCATATTAATGAAGAATGCCCACTTCCCCTCTGCTATCAGCCCTTCTAAAGATATGCATGCTAAAGGTAAACATCCCTAAAAGCAGCCAGGTGGACGTCTATAGACTTACTTTTGAGAACATGCATACTCATAGGATTAAAATATGTATACCATCTAGATTCAGAGGTCCCCTACATTTTTGAATACATGTGCAATTTTGACACTAATTTGAAATTGTTCAGTATTTTCACAAAATTACCAGAAAGAAAACTGATTCAACTTTTCTCTGCCACCCAATCCAAGATGCTTTTCAGGCAAGGTATCATTGTCATTTACCCAGAAAGGCAAGTAATCTCCAGAAGAATGTTTTGGGTGGCTACAACCCAGCTTTATTTCCTATAGCAATTCTTTGGTCTATGAGAGTCTCCACATCATCATCTTGTAGATAAGGTGAAAGAATATGGCAAGCGCTTTAGCAGATATTAAGGGTTCAGAGGAACATTGGGTAGCCACATTGGCCATATTAGATTCTAGAGAAATTGGATTCTATATCTCTGTGTTACACACTAGCCATTCCTGGAAGCTTTAATAAGCACTTAGTTGTCAATTAGACTGTTTGTAGGAAGTGCACATTGTATTATAATATTTCTTTCCCCAATGCTTCAACAAACTTTAGAATTCATAAACATATAAGACAGCCTCCTAGAGTCACTTTAAATAATCCACCTTCAATAAAATGCTTTTAATATGCTTTATTTGTATGTGTAACTTGATATGTATATTTCAACAATGCTGCTAAGCATTTAAAAAAACAGAATTCCAGTTGCTGTAGGATTTGTCTCACTGGTGCATTACCTAAAAGCAATTAAGAATATTTCAGTGAAGTAATGACTTAAGTTTCAACTATCACAGTTTTCATGCAATGCAATTATGATACCTTAAGATGTCCTCCAGCAGAGTGTATCTCATCAGATTTGTCATTAGGCCCCATGTCCATGTTGTCTATGGATGAGTATTTGAGTGTTAAAACTGGCTTTTAAACAGAATTCTTACAATTTTTAAGTCTTTTAGTACTTTAAGAGGCAAACGGATTGTTTTGGCAAAAAGGTACATGGGATTATCCCCCCCCCCCCACTCTATGAAAAGCAAATCATTCAGATGTACTTCTCAAAGGTGCTTTTTCCAAAGGCTACTGGATTGTTGTTTCCTGAGAAGATGATGTTTCACTTACAATCGGATAAAAAATTTGAAGTAAAAGATACTTGCTTGATTTATAGGACCAGAACCAATGGCTTAAAACTATAAGGGATATTTCAAATTATATGTCAGAAATAACTTTCTGACTGTTTAACTGCCCAAGAAATGGAACAGGACAATATACAATATCCTTTGCTTTGAACTAGAATCTAGATAATCAGCAATCAGATTCTCTAGTCTAGTGGATTCTGTACTGAGCTCAAAACTTGACCTCTTAAATTTCCTCCAATTCTCCAATTCTATAAGTAAAATTTATTCATAAATAGATGGATTTTAATCATCTTTTAAGGCAAAGATAAATAAAATATCCACACAATAACAATTATTAGACATGATAATGTTCTATAGTCTATTTTTACAGATCAGTATAATTATTTTGGCTAAAAAGCTATCAAGGTCACTGAACTCTAAAATCTGCAAATAATTAACAGGATGTTCACAACATTTCTTTTTTTTAAATAAAGTTTTTTATTTTTTCATTTTCATAACAAATAACCACATGTATACTATTACATAACCAACATTATATTATATTGTTAAATGTTTACATCAATTCATCTTACCATCAGCTCCCAAAAACAATTATTGGCTCTTCTGCTCTCCATACACCATTTATTCCATTTCGATTTATTAGACTTGTATGCTGCCCTATTACCGTATTTGTACCCTATCCATCACTTTCTTCTCCCTCTCGCCTTCTCCTCTCTACCTCCTTTCTTCCTTCTGTCGTCCTTCTCTTCTCTACTTCCCCTTCCTCTCTTCTTCTCCTCTCTCTCCTTTCCACTCCTTCTTTCTCTCCTCCTCTTCCCCCTGCCCTCTCTCCTACCCTCTCTTCTTCTCTTACCTCTCTCCTCTACTTTGAACTCTTCATCTCATTTACTTGGTGTATTTCAACCTCTGAGCAAGCTCCATTTTATGTTGATGGTATTTATAATTCCATTTCAATATACATATTTAATTTTAACAAAAAATTAACAAAAGATTTAACAAAACATCTTTTTTTTTAAAAAAAGAAAAAAGTATACATGTATAGTAATTATATTTAAAAACAAATCCCAGCCTATTTTTGGCTGAGATGTAGGCCTGGTTACGATTCCCAGATATTCTCATCATTATATTTATATAGTTATGCATCCTTATACACCCCAAATTTGTAGTTCTGTCTTTATATTCTCAATAATTTTTCATTATAAGTAGATTTCATGTTCCCCCTCCATATCTTGACTTAGCTTACCCTTAATTGTCTTTAAATAACAATCCTTGTTGTTCAATGTTCATTATAGTTCAATTAACCTATTATGTAGAATAACAAGCAATACACACCTCACTTTGTTTATCCCACCTTCGTCGCCAGTTTTGTATTCTGGAGGAAGGAGGACGCAACAGCCAGGGTTTCCAACAACTAACTCTTTATTAAACGTAAGAAGACGGTGACAGCGATTCAAAGGGGGAAACCGCGCGCCAAGGTATATATATAACTGGGTGAACCAATCAGTGGCCGAGGACTGGGCAGCAACCGCTGACGTCAGAGCCTCGGCCAATCAGCACGTAACTGTGGCCGGCAACAGCCTCTCCTGCGTCTCAGCCAATGAGGACGCAAGAGGCTGTTGCTGGCTGGAATGCAATGAATATTTATATCAAAGATTCTTTTATTACATTTTCATTTTCCTTTATACAATCACTTAAATACTGTGCAGTTAAAAAAAGAAGAAGCAATAAACAACTCATAACACTTCTATCCTACATACACCCTTCCTTCTACCCCTCCAACTTTCATTTCTCCCTTCCAACAATCCCCTCTTCTACTTCCCCTCCCCCTCAGCCATTCCTTTCTCCCCTTCCCACCATCTCACCCTCCTTACATTCCCTTCTCACTCCCTCTTAATTCCCCCCTCTTCTTTCCCTCTACACCTCGCTTCGGTGTATTTCTAGTATTCATTGGTCTATTTGTTTTGTACTAAAACAAAAGGAAAATAAAAGGAAAAGAAAGAAGAAAAGAAAAAAAGAAAAAAAGCAACAGTATCCAAGTGCATTCATTGTTCTGAAAATTGAGTCTATATTTCCACCCTCCCCCACCCACCCCCTGAACCCCCCTCCCTGACCCCCTTCCGACTTCCCAGGTCCCATTCCCGGCATCGTTCTTTATCAAGCAAAGTCTGGAGTATATTGAAACCAAATAGATTAGAAGTTACAAAATAAAAAAAAAATAAAAAAAATAAAGAACAAAAAAGAAAAGAATAATAAAAAGAAAAAAAGGGGGGGGAACCCCCCCCCCAAGAAAGAGAAGTCAATATACTCTCTAACATTAAACTCAGCTTCTCATTATTTTTAAAATCTTAAACAATGTCTTTACCTGCTTCCGCATATAAATTCTATACCTCCCATCCTGCCTTTACCCGTGTCCGCATATATATTTTATCCTCATCCATTGCTCCTCTCATATTTACTCCACCCTCGTGTAGACTCTCCAGATAATCTTTCTTAACCTTGTATTCAAATAGCAATTTATACAAAAATCAGCTTACATTCTGGATCAAGGTAATCTAATTGAACTTTCACTACCCTTCTATCTACCCCACGTCACCCGACTCCATTCATCCCAAACCACAATCCAAGAAAACTATGATCTCCGCTCTCCTCGCCCCAAAGGATAGATCATGCGCAGTTTAAATTAAGATTCAAACAAGTCTTATATAAGTCCCATACAATATATGTCCTGAAATTTTATTCAAATTAAAAATTTAAGAAATATTTTAAAGGCATAGCTGGATCTTTATTCTTTACTCTTCTGCCCTTCCGGAAGGGGAAAGCAACACCCTCCGCCTTGTAGCCACGTGTCCCGCTGCTTATCTTCTCCTTCTCCTTGTCTTTCTCCAAGTCCGGGTGAATCAGGAAGTCCCGCCTTCAGAGTTTTGTAGTAAAAATCTCGGGCTTCGCAAACAGAATTGAGACGATATTTTTGGTTCTCAAATGTGACTGTGATACCAGATGGCACTTCCCATTTATATTGTATCTGAGAATCTCTGAGTTTTTCAGTTAAGAAAGTGTAGTCTCTCCTTGCTCTTAATATTTGAGATGGTATTTCTTTAAAAATAATCAAGTCCTGTCCATCGATTCGCAGCCTGTTATTGTAGAACTTCTGTATTATCGCATTTCTGGATTCTCTTGTGGTGAAATATATAATTATGTCCCTCAGAAGCTGTCGTTGTTTTGCTACACACGAGTTCTGGCGATAAATTTTTTGAATCTGCCAATGAAAGTTAAATCCCGGACTTCCCACCGAACGTCTGAAAGCCTCAAAAAAGGTCTGTTTCAAATTCTCCTGTTCCTTTTCACGCAATCCTCTGACTCTTATTGCAAACGCAGTCTTATTGTAATTTATCATAACGAGTTGTTTTTGAGCATTTTCAACTTCCTGTTGTAACGTTTGAATTTTAGATGTCAAATTAGAATTAGTTTTTTCCAAAAGTTCCAATTTGTCCTCCATTTCAGAAACATAGTCTGTCATAACAGTCATAACTCTGATCGTATCTTCCCTTGTTTGAGCAATCTTGGCATCCAGTTTATCATATAAGTCCGATAAAAGTTGTTTAATTTCCTGTCTGAACTCTTTAAGGGTTTCAAAAAGAAATTCTTGCGTTAAGAGATCTCCAGTAGAGGGCATGGGAGGCAAGGGCAGCGATTTTGTAACAATTTCTTGAGATGTATTATTAAGAAAACGCTTAGACTGCTTCGATTTGGGAGCCATTATAAAAAACGCACAAACAAACAAAGTCTCTGCTCCCCTTGGTTTTAAATAGGATACTATTTATAGACTTTTAACAGTTAATAAGGAGAAGTCTTCAGGAGAATAGAGCTGATTGAGTGTGTCATATATCAAATGCAGAAGCTATAAAATCGCCATCTTGTAACGCAGCTGGATAAGAAAGCCTTTTACAAAATTGAAGCTGGTATTTTGAATAGTAATAAGAAAAAAATTTACAACTTCAAGTTAATATTTGGTTTTGAAGCCATTTCAAAATTTATCTGCCTGCAGTTAATAAAACTCTATTGCCTGAATATGCAGCTTTAAGTAAAGAGGCTGAGTTCCCCTTTTATTTTGAAGTTTAAGGCTTGGCAAAACTTTCAGTGAGTAAACATTGTAACAAGACCATTCAGCAGATTCATCACCATTTAACTTCCAGATAAGCAAAGTTAATGAAGGAGTAAAATTCTTGTAGAAATGAAACTAATTAAAAAGCTTCTGCTGGCCTATTGTGAAACCAAAACATATGATAAGCAATCTCTTTTGTTTTGAATTCTTGTGAATTCTTGTGAGAATTAACAAAAAGTGTTCATTATTACCGGAGAAACCAGCCTGCTCGGCGCCATTTTAAAAGCCTCTAAGTAAATAATTTTTCGGAGGAGAAAAAGAAAAGAAGCTAAAATGTTGATAAACAATTATTGTCCATGGAAATGGATTCAGCTCATGATAAGATTAAATCAAACAAAACTTTGAACTGAGTGGGGGAGACCTACTTTGTCCTGCACAAGGCAGTTTGAAATTCCCAGCACGGACAGCCGTTCTGCCTTGGGCTAGCCCCCCTTTCCCTGCAAGCACAAAAGCTGCAAAAATCGAAGAGCATTTGCCAGCAAAACAATTTCTTCTTTCCTTCTTGCCTGAAGGATAAGAAAACCTGATAAGACGTCAGATGGAAGATCCTCTAAACAGGTACGTAGCCAGGAATTCGGAGGCAGCTGATTTTTTTGCTGCCATCACCAGCAGGCTCCTCCCAGGAAGTCCCGGAATGCAATGAATATTGAATGTTTAACTAATGAATATTTAACAATCATCTTAAGAGTTCTATATGTGTCCATATTTTATATATTTTAACCTATGCTTCCATTGTCATATTCAATCAATTAGCAACTCAGTTTAATTATCATGTATAAAGGTGAATCACATACCTGTACTTTGTATTCTTCACATAACAGTTTCATATTTGTCCATATTCTTTTCATTATCATATTCAATCAATTAGCAACTCAGTTTAATTATCATATATAGGAGTAAACCACATATCTCAACTTTATATTTCCCATATAACAATTTCTAATTGTCTGATTTTTTTTCCTAGTAAGTCTTTTGTCCCACTTCTCTATTCCTGTCTTCTCCCTTTTCTTTGTTTTGACCTGTCCACCCTCTTCAATTTTCCCCAAGCCACTGTCAAACCCAGTGAAATCTTTTGTATTTCCCTTTGTTGGGGCATAACTCCCTCTCTTCAGTTTTCCATAGGCCACTGTCAAACTCAGTGAGATCTTTTGTCTGTTTTTTATTTCCTTTTATTGGGACACATCCCCCCTTTTTAATTTTCCCTATACCACTGTCAGACCCAATGAAGTTTTTGGCTACTTTTTATTTTCCACCATTTCTATCCCTTTATTATCCCCCTCTTCTTCCTTCACTTCTTCCTTCACTTCCTACTTCTCCTCAATATCTAACTTCAAAATTCTATTTAGATTTGATTTTAACGATTTATGCATATTTTTATAATTTCATGTAGTTCTTTAAGTTCCCACCTTTCCATATCGTTCAGTTCCAAAATTACAGTTAGTTATACAGTTCTTATTTCAGAGTTCTGGTCCACCTTAAATTTAGCTAATTCAGCTAATGTGAAGAGAAAGAGAGGCGGGAATCATCTTGATCCTTTGTTCTCCCTCCGGCAAAAAAACTCCAACCCTTCGTATTTTCCAAGCTCTTGATTTTATTTTATTTTTTTCTTCTTGTTGCTTTAATGTCTAGTTCCAAAATTACAGTTAATTATACAGTTCTTATTTCAGAGTTCTGGTTCACCTTAAATTTAGCTAATCCAGCTATTTGAAGAGGAAGAGAAGTGGGAGCCACCGTGATCCTTTGTTCTCCTTCTGGCAAAAAATAAATAAAATCGTATTTCCCCAGTTCTTGATTTCCATAATGTCCAGTTCCAAAATTACAGTTAGTTATACAGTTCTTATTTCAGAGTTCTGGTCCACCTTAAATTTAGCTAATTCAGCTATTTGAAGAGGAAGAGAAGTGGGAGCCATCTTGATTCTTTGTTCTCCTTCCGGCAAAAAATAAATAAATCGTATTTTCCCAGTTCTTGATTTTATTACTATTTTCCCCTTGTTACCTTCCACCTCTCATTGGTTAGAGTTGTTTAAAATATATTAATTGGAATGAACTCGAACACGGAAAATCTCCTTGGTATGTTTCTCTTCACCTCCTGCTTTTTCCAAATTCTGATTTATGACAATTGGTTAAATAAAACTTCTGCTCAGAGTTTCACATTCCATTTGCTGCACAGATAAGATTAGGTTATGTGAGAAAATGGTGTTGTTTTTTCTTGATTTCCCCCTTGTTACATTCCATCTTACATTGATTGAAGTTGCTTAAGATATGTTTGTTAGAAGAAACTCGAACAAAGCAAATCTCCTTGGAATGTTTTTGGTTTTCGTTTCACCCTCCTCAAAGTTTGTGTTTGAATGGGTTTGTCAATTCTCTACTTTCTCCTTTCTGTCTCCAAGTTTTTTAAGGAAATGGCATTTTTTGGGCTAGTGATTTAA
Source organism: Thamnophis sirtalis (assembly GCF_051295495.1). Lineage (NCBI taxonomy): Eukaryota > Metazoa > Chordata > Lepidosauria > Squamata > Natricidae > Thamnophis > Thamnophis sirtalis. The sequence goes on along the minus strand of NW_028261384.1, from coordinate 55,368,919 downwards.
CCCTCCATTTCCCCTCTTTCTTTCTTTCTTTCTTTCTTTCTTTCTTTCTTTCTTTCTTCCTTCCTTCCTTCCTTCCTTCCTTCCTTCCTTCCTTCCTTCCTTCCTTTCTTTCTTTCTGCCAAAATCCCGATCTGTCCATCAATATTATTTAGACTCATAAGGTTCTTTGCCATTTCCAAATTCTGATTTATGACTGTTGGTTAATTAGATCTTCTTAACAGGCTTTTCATCCCATCTCCTACACACTCCTATTCAGTTGCTTTGGCTGGAAGCCAGCCTTATGCAGCTATATTGCCATGCTGCCTGCCCTGATGTTGATTCAGAGAGCAAATCTCCAACCTATGAGGGACCTGTTGCATTCACTCTGGGTCTGATGAGACATTGCCCCTTCTCCCCCGACCCATACAGGGAGGTTCTGATCCAAAAAGGAACTTGGCATTGGTTTGTCAGACAGAGTTCGTGTGAGACCTCATGCCTCCCTCGTCTGTCCAGCTGAAGAACTTCCATTCGAATCCGTTCACAATATTTCTTGACAGTTCAATAAATGTCTGTTTCCCTAGGTTGTTTCCAGAGAATCTCTTGTTCTTCTTCCTTCCTCCCTCCAGCCATTGCCTAACAGAGAACTCTTGCTTTTCACATTCCTGACTTTCAGATGTGCTATCTGATTAAACAGAAAACTAGCCATATAGCTTTAGGATTCAAAAAAGCCTTCCTTAGCCAAATATCAAGCGTTGGTATATTTTTACAAAGATCAGAAACATAATACATCATAAATGCTTACATTTCTCTGTCCTTGTCCAATGCATCTAATTATAAAGGATTCGAAAAGTTTAACTGAAAATTTCCTAGGACAGTTTTTTACTTCTTCCTTTTACCATTAGCCTTAAGCTACCTTTTGGAAGAAATATCCATATGGTTGAGTTCTAAGTAGGGAGAAAGACACTGGAAAAATGGAGGCTGATTGGAAAGATGGTTTATTGATGGACAGGACCACATGGGTTTGAGGCCCTGGACAGCTGACCACATGGAGTGGAGAGACAGGATTATTTATAACCTCTCTTGGGCCTTGCCCTTGAGCTTCCTGTTCCTGTGCAAGAAATGTTGAGGAGCCGAGGTGGCGCAGTGGTTAGGGTGCAGGCCATTTCAGCTGACTGTTATCTGCAGTTCAGTGCTTCTAATCTCACCGGATCAAGGTTGACTCAGCCTTCCATCCTTCTGAGGTGGGTGAAATGAGGACCCAGACTGTGGGGGCGATATGCTAACTCTGTAAACTGCTTAGAGAGGGCTGAAAGCCCTATGAAGTGGTATATAAGTCTAACTGCTATTGCTAACTGCTATTGCTAAATGTATTCTATTGGCTGAAATCAGACTCCCATGGGGCCATGTGGGATAATGTTTGTTGGTTGATGGGTGATGCAATGTCCCCAGGTGATTTTCCAATGCAGTAAACCCTGCTGCTAAATAATCCTATTATTACTGGAGAGTCATGTCTTAATCCCATCACCCTGGATCTGAAGGCCTTTTGTTTTGTAGATAGGCTGGCCAGTCCTTCTCAATGGGCACCAAATATTTGCTGGGGATAGGGAGCTGAAGTTCTGAGTTTCTGTTTCCCTTAAGATTTCTATTTCTCTTTTAGGGAAATATAATATTCTTCCTTTTTAATATTTCCTAAAATATTTCATTCTTCTAGGAGAGGGATGGGTGCTAACTTTCTACATACCCAAGACTCAATTTTCAAGTATATTTATTTTAAATATATATTTGTTAAGAAGGCTTCTATCTTCTTGGAGGGCTTATATACTCTTATTGCTGCATGATCTACGCAGATCTTTTTCAAAGGTGGGCAAACAGATTTTAAATCAAACACTGGACAGGAGCAAGTCATTGTTTTTATTTCCATTCATTGTTTTTACTTTTAAAATAAATGTTTTCTGCTTTGGTATATACAGTAGGCTAGCTTAGTTTTTAAAAAAAATAAAAATATGGGGTCAGAGTCAGGTACAAGGCCATTGGTCTAATGAAGGTCACATGGAGTAGATCATTATTTGAGATGTCACAGGTAACATCTCAATGTTCAGGTCACCACTGCCAGAGTATACCTCATCAGATTCATCATTAGATCCCATGGCCAACACTTCATCTATGGATAAGACTGGTTTTTAAACAGAATTTTTACAATTAAGTCTTTTACAGCTTTAAGAATCAAATAGATTGTTTTGGCAGAAAGTTGCATAGCATTCTCCACCTCTGCTCCCTCAAAAGCAAATCATTCAGATGTATGTTCAATATTTCTTTGGCTACCTCAAACCTGAAGATATAAATTCCCACATCACTGTTATCTAACACTTTGTTGACTATGCCATTATTTTAAGCAAAACCATTCAAACTCTAAACTATAGATTGCTTTTAAAGCAGGACATAAAGTGAGATTTGGACATTAAGTGTGAAACCTACTGGGTCAGGCTGGACAGCCTCTTAGAGCCCCTTTACTATTAAAGCCACATAGGCAGAGTTGCAGCTTGTAAAAGAACAGGAAGCAAGTGCCTAACCACAAGATGTCCCTATGTCAAAAACCTATGTCAAAAGCCTATGTCAAAACCTATGTCAAAAGTCCAAGGTTCAATTAAAGTTCGTTAATGACACGTACTCCATAAACAAAAGGAGAAGTAAGACCCCATCTCTTTATAAGGCTTTCTCCTCAAGGTAACCACTAAGAAATATGTTAAGTATTTCCGTGTTGCAATCCTTTTGAGAATGTATAAGAATGTGTGCTTCGATAATGAAGGTTGTTCAGAACTTGCAATGCTAGCCATGGGCTAGCTTTCTGAACCTGGCTGCCAAATAAACTTTTCCTGTATCGTGAGAAGTCTAAAGCCTGTCATTTTCCGCAACATATTCTGACGACTGTGGTGGCAGGACTTAGAGCGATATTTTGCTGAGGATGGAACGGACCGACTGGTGCCCCATCGAGGCCATCTCGCCCATCTTCAGGCGCCACAGAGACCTTTCTCTGGAAGAAGGCTGATGACCTCTCTTGGGCATCCGGAGGACACCACCGATCCAAGAATCTGACCAGAGACAGGACAAATTAATAAAAATTGCATCGGCTGAGAAAGAAAATGCCTTCAGGCAAGTATCAAAAGAATTGTAGACCCATTCAGTTAGGAGTGGAAGAGGGGGCCCGATCATTCCCTCCGGCCTGGGTTAGCGTCCCTTCCAAATGGAACCAGCGTATCCTAACGAGGCTCTATGTCTTTGTGTGGGATGTTAATCTGCTGCATTTCCTGTTGGTGGCCGTGAGCTGTGGGGCCGCAGGTCAGCAGAAGGTGTATTAGAAATAGAACATGGGGGGGAGCATCCATTGAATGCCCCTCTGTGTTGAAAAAAACTTTCAGAAAAGTTTTAGTAAAGTCTCTGCAGAGAAATTATCCTCACATCCATTGCACAAGCCTCAAGAAGGTTGTTTGCAGGGATTAGTAGTTAGAGACACATATGCTGTTGTTAATCAGGTTGCTGCAGCCTGTCTCAGTTGTGAAAAAAACAACCCAAAGACAGGATGGAAACTTCCTTTGGAAGTCCTTCTACAGGGCTTCCAGCTGCTGTGTGGCAAATAGATTTCCCCAGAATATTCCCAGAAATTGGGATTTAGAGATCTCTTGGTTTTGTGTGTACTAAAAGACATTGTGGCAAGATTTGGGGTGCCTTTCTGTAGGGCCTCAGATTCTGGCCACCATGAGATGAATCAAGAGCCCCACCCAGATGCAAATGATGTGTTAATGAAAGTCTCCATACATCTTGATCTTTAAAAATATGCCAGCATGGGCTGGGAGGTCAAGATTTATATGGCGGCATATAAATCCAATAAACCAAACCAAGATAGAAGATTTGGATCTTTAAAATTCACCAGTGCTCGCTGGCAGATCCAAATTATGGAACACCTCAGGGCAGATGCAGGTATTAACAATCTAGTGCACATGGAGATAGAACATCGGGCATAACTTTGAGCAAAAGTAAGAAATTTAGCAGGTAATAAAAAGGTAAAGCCTATTGAATGGGAAGACCTAAGTAATTAGACTTGATTAATTTGATGTACTGTCTGTTGAAATTCTTAGGTGTGTCTAAGTCTTTGTGCACCCTCAAGGTAATTGAAACTAAGATGTCTCCAATCCAAAAAAGGACATGAGAAAAGTTTCATCCTTGTAGTTATTGTGTGTTTAAATGATTTTCCCTGTTCATTTCGTTCCTGAAGCATGTGAACCCATACTTCATAGCTCAGGTGACACAAACTGTTTCCTTGGCTTTTGGAATTAAGTGGAAATTTCATGCTGTCTATTCCCCACAGAGTAGTAGTGTTGAAAAATTTGATAATTTGATTTAACGACAAAACCAACTAATAGGAGACAATTATGAGGGTTTTTGGTTGTAGCAGGGTATTGTAGAATATGGATACTGAATTTTGTCCTCCTAGTCAAACCACCGTATGAATCCACAAAAGAGATATAAATAAGAGATAAGAAAAAAAAGAAAAAAAAGAGAGTCTCAACGAAACATTTAGTTCCTGGGCTGTTTTAGCTTGCATGTTTGTTTTTGTTGATGTGTTTAAGTGTTTAAAAAGAGAAAGAGAGAGTGTGTCTCTGACATCAGTGCCAACCACCTGTGTAGCCTTGAAATGAAATGGTTGACACTGAAGGGGTAGGAGACCCAGGGAGACAAAAAGTAGAATCAGATATTGGTTAGAATGAACATACGGTCCCATTAGATGGGGCCAGGAGGAAGGAAACCAAAAAGGTTACAAAAGGAACACAAGTGGACCACAAACCTGGTCCAAGGGAGCAGTTGAGACAAAAACTCAAATTGCCCCTAAAGGAAATGTTATTGTCAGAAGCTGAGGGGGAGCTACATAAGGTGTGGATGATGGCTGATTTATATAATTGGAAAAATCAAATTCCTGCTTATAGAGAAAATCCAGATGAGATGCATGTCCTTTTTGCATCCATTTTTCTGAACTCACCAGTCTGCTTGAGCTGACATACAAATTCTGATGGAAATTTTATTAACCCCAGAGAAAAGAAGGCTGGTGAAGAACCATGAATAAGCCTTTGCAGAAGGATCATGAAAAAAAAATCCAGACTGGACATGGTTACTGAAGGAACCAGATTGGGAACCTAGTCCATTCAGCTGAAAAACTATTGGACCTTAGTTTTGTTAGGATTCAACAAAAGTTAAGAATTCAAAAAAAGTCTATTAAATTCAACAGAAACAGGATGAAAATCCAGGGGAAATCCTAGGATGCATTTATTAAACTTTTAGGCAAAATACCACATTAGATCCTGAGCTTGAAAAAAGTAAGAGAATGGTCAATATGATCTTCATTAGTCATTCTGCAGATGACTTTAGGGTAAATAAATAAATAAAATACAGAAGACAAAAAGGGGGGCCAGGAAAGGCATCTCTGAACTTGTGAAATAAGCATACAAAATGTAAGTTAATTGGGCTCAAATTTCAGAGAAGAAAGACAGAAAGAGTGGGAGGCTAGGGGACTTGCCGAAAGAATTGTCGAGGAGGGACCAAATAGATAGAATCCATGCCCAGTCAGAGAAGGACACCAATTAGCAAGAAAAGAAAGTCACAAAGATCTGTGTGACTTGAATAAATGGAAATTGCATGAAAGGTCTTTGTGAAGAAAGAAAGAAAGAAAGAAAGAAAGAAAGAAAGAAAGAAAGAAAGAGGACAGGATGCAATGTAAAACTGAATTGCTGACAGTTGCGTTGTCAAATAATTCCAAAGCCCAAAAGCAGAAGTCAATGTATTTGGTGAAAAGAAAAGAAAAGAAAGGCCACTGACTACAAAAATGTCCCAAGACATGCCTGAATGCCCAGTTCCTCTTTTGAGGTGTGATCCTATGCAAAATGGGAGTTATACTGTCCTTTGAGGAAGAAAAATGGCTCTAATGATGAGGCACCCCCCCCCCCAATGAGATATGGCGAGTAATGGTGGTTTAAGAATTTAATCCATCAGGCTATGCATCTCATCATGCACCAATTATTATACAAGTAAAGCCTATGCCTTTTTCACCATCTCAAATACATAGAGACAGCCAAAAACTTTGCTTTTGGGGAAAACCTAGTAACAGGTCACAAGAGGCAGTTTGCTTGCCAAGGATTTGAAAAAATAAAATAAAAACTCACCTACCTTTTTGGCGAAGGTGGAATGTGCTACTCCAATATGTAAGTAATATCTCAGTAACCAGACAAACGAAGGAGATTTGTTGAAAAAAAAACAACTAATCAATTGCTCCATTTGTTAATGGACAAGGGACATGGTGCTCCAAGGCAAAAAGGTCACCTGGGAAAGCCCCAAGTAAATACTTAAGGTACACCATAAGTCGAAGTTAAAAGGCAATAGGAAATGAGTGAAAAGAAGCTGTGTGCCAAATTGCAGGATAAGGAATTGAAATTTCGCTCTTCTAGCCAATCCTCCTTACACATCTACAAAGGGGAGGTAAAAAAGAACCCTTTGTTTGGGGTTTAAAGCAGAAACAAGTGTAAAAAGCCCTGAAATCAGAATTATCTCAGGCTCTGATAAGAAAAGGGAAGTTGGCAACAACCTGTGGCTTATATATCTAAACAACTGGACTGTGTTGCAAAAGGTTGGCCACATTGCCTAAAGATTCTAGCCACCACGGCTCTTGTGATAGAAGAAGCTAATAAATTAACTTTTGGACAGGCTACTTTTATCTACACAAGCCACACAATTCAAAGAATTTTAGAAATGAAGGGACATTTATAGTTAACAAACCCTAGAATTTACAAATATCAGGCATTCTTGACTCAAAAGGCACTATTGCCCAAGTAGCAAAATTATGGGCTTTAATCCGTGCATTAAAAGAGGACAAAGAATGGATGAAGGGTGAACTTCTGAACTGACTCTATATGCCTTCTGTCAGCCTCTGCTTTGCTGCTGCTTCGGCTGCCATTGAAACGGGGAGGGAGGGCATGGTATTTGGGAGGGGACTGGTAATTGTACTGGAGGAAGATTCTGGAGTTTCTACTGCCCGTCTTACTGCGCATGCGGAGGAGATTTCCCGCCAAGGCCAACGGCACCGACATTCCATCTTGGTGATGCCTTTCGAAGTTATCTCACACCTGACACTTGGGAGAATTATGATTGGACTGTGCATGGGATGCCAAGGGGTGTGGAATGGGTTATTCTATATATCATTTGCTTTCGCGCCTAAATTCTTTGGCACAGTCCGCACTGTGCCAAAGAAACTACGAGCTGCAGAGCTTTATGCCAAGCTGTCCAAATGTGAATTTCACCAGGAGAAAATAGACTACCTTGGCTATCGTATCTCCCACACAGGTGTGGAGATGGACCCCGCTAAAGTCAAAGCGGTCACTGAGTGGGAGGCACTCCGTACAGGGCGGGGCATAACCTTTTCCTAGGGGGTCACAGCAACACTTGTAATAACAACACAAATAATTCATACACCATTCGAAAGCCCATCAAAAACTGAGTTTATTGACACGATTTAATAGTCAGTATGACCACCATTAGCCCTTCGAACAGCATTCAAACGAGGTGGATAAGAACACAACAAATCTTCAAACAGTTCCGTTCGATTTTCCAGATTTTTCAGGGCAGGGCATAACCTTTTCCTAGGGGGTCACAGCAAGATCGACAGCAGTTTACAACTTCCGCGACACCTCATTTTAAAGCCCATAAAAAACTGAATTGAATGAGCTATTAAATGTTAAATTTGTTTCGGTTGAAACTTTGAGAATGAATTTGGAAACTGTGTTGAAAAATCTGGAAAATCGAACGGAACTGTTTGAAGATTTGTTGTGTTCTTATCCACCTCGTTTGAATGCTGTTCGAAGGGCTAATGGTGGTCATACTGACTATTAAATCGTGTCAATAAACTCAGTTTTTGATGGGCTTTCGAATGGTGTATGAATTATTTGTGTTGTTATTACAAGTGTTGCTGTGACCCCCTAGGAAAAGGTTATGCCCCGCCCTGTACATGCAGGCAGTTGCAGAAGTTTTTGGGTTTTGCCAATTTCTATCGTCAGTTCATCCCTTCTTTTGCCAAAATTGCACTTCCCATCACTAATTTGTTAAAGTCCAAAGGTGGGCCGAAACCCAAGCCTAGCAAGCCATTAAATTGGACCATGGAGTGTCAAGCTGCTTTTGAGAAGTTAAAACGACTCTTTGCCGAGGAGCTGGTTCTGAAGCACCCGGATATGGACAAGCCATTCATGGTTCAAGCAGATGCCAGTGATGTGGCGGTGGGGGCCGTATTGCTTTCAAGGTGAATTACAACCAAGGTAAATTATCTTACGACCAAGGTAAATTACAACCTTGTGCATACAGCTCTAGTAAACTCACGGACACTGAGAGACGTTGGGCGATCTGGGAGAAAGAAGCGTTTGCTGTTCGTTGGGCTTTAGCCACATGGTGCCATTTCCTGGAGGGCGCTAAACACCCGTTTGAGGTGTGGACTGACCATAAAAATTTGGAGGCTTTGAGAACTCCCAGGAGACTCTCCCCTAAGCAGATGTGCTGGGCTCAACATTTCAATCGTTTTAATTTCACCCTGAAATACATCTCAGGGGGGAAGAACTTCATGGCTGATGCTTTGTCCAGGCTCCCTCAGTACAACTGCTCTAAGCTTAGCATTGTTCAGCCTGTTGTTCCCACGTCAAGCCTCACTGCTCCTGTAGTCACTAGACAGCAAACATGCTCTAAGGTAGGCGTGTCTCAAGATTTTCTTTCTGATCTCAAGAAGGCCCTTGCTCAGGATGATTGGTTACAGCAACATCAAAGTGAATGCACCATGAGGGATGATTTGCCATGGATTGGGGCAAAGCTTTACATCCCTACCTCTCTTCGTCTGCTTGTCCTCCAACGGGCTCATGATTCCAAGTTAGCGGGGCACTTTGGATTCATGAAGATGCTGCATCTTATCAAACAGCAGTTTTGGTGGCCCTCTCTGAAAAAAGACATTGAACTTTATGTCGCCAGCTGTCCCGTTTGTACAGCCGCTAAATGCCCGCCTGGAAAACCACAGGGGTTGCTCCAAACTGTAGCTCGCCCTGTCGCTCCGTGGAAGGAGATTTCTATGGACTTCATTGTCGAACTTCCTGAGAGCCAGGGGCACACAGTCATATGGGTGGTTACTGACTTGTTCTCCAAACAAGTTCATTTTGTACCTTGCCCGAGGATTCCTTCTGCGAAGGCCCTCGCCAAACTATTCATTTCTCACATTTACCGGTTGCACGGAGTGCCTGATCGCATCATTTCAGATAGGGGTGTGCAATTTACCTCTGTGTTCTGGAAGGAATTTCTTAAGCGTATTGGCTGTGTCCAGGGCTTAAGCTCCGCCCACCACACTCAGACTAATGGGGCTTGTGAGAGGACTAATTCTGTTCTGGAGCAATATTTACGTTGTTTCATCAACTACCAGCAAGATGATTGGGTGGACTTGTTGCCGCACGCGGAGGTGGCTTATAATAATTCTGTACACAGCAGCACTGGTTTCATCCCTTTCCGAGTGGTGTTTGGCCAGGACTTTGTTCCTATTCCCGAAATTCCTCTTGAGCAGCCGCAGGTTTCGATCTCTGACTGGAGTGAGTGTTTACGACATGTTTGGCCTTTGGCGCTTCGTGCTTTAGACGCTGCGCATCGCGCGCATAAGAAGCTGGCTGATAAGAAACGTGCTGCACATTATGAATACAAGATGGGAGATCAGGTTTATCTATCCACAAAGTTCCTTCAAACTACCCAAAAATCCAAGAAGTTGGGGCCTAAGTATTTCCCATCATCAAGGTCATCAATCCTGTTTCGGTTCGCTTGCAGTTGCCCAAACACCTCAACCGTGTGTATCCTGTTTTCCATGTTAATCTCATTAAGTCTGTTCATTTTTCGTCTTTATGTCCGCCGGTGGATCCGCCGCCTGCCCCCCTATTAATTGATGGTGAACAGCATTTTGAGGTTCGAGAAATTTTGGACTCTCGCAAACGGCGGAACCGAATTCAGTACCTCGTGGCTTGGAAGCATTTTCCCCTGTCTCATGCCGAGTGGGTGGATAAGTCCCATCTCCGCGCCCCCCAGCTGCTCCGCCAGTTCTACTCTGCTTATCCTGACAAGCCCTAGTTGTCCCTATTTCCTGACTTTTTCTCTCTCCCCCCCCTGTTTTCTTTTTCTGTTTTTTGTTGTTCGTCTGTTTGTTTGTGCTTTGTCGTTTTCCAGATCTGACCGCCTTTTTCCGGAGGAGGGCTGGATCTCAGCCTCTGCTTTGCTGCTGCTTCGGCTGCCATTGAAATGGGGAGGGAGGGCATGATATTTGGGAGGGGACTGGTAATTGTGCTGGAGGAAGATTCTGGAGTTTCTACTGCCCGTCTTACTGCGCATGCAGAGGAGGTTTCCCGCCAAGGCCAACGGCACCGACATTCCATCTTGGTGATGCCTTTCGAAGTTATCTCGCACCTGACACTTGGGAGAATTATGATTGGACTGTGCATGGGATGCCAAGGGGTGTGGAATGGGTTATTCTATATATCATTTGCTTTCGCGCCTAAATAATCAGACTTCGCTTTGCTACACTTCTGTTCATTTATAATTAGTAAAAGTACACTTGATTTCTATCAATGGAGTCTTGTGGTTTTTCTTTCCTAATTATCCAATGAAGAAGTGCTGACACCTTCCTTACTTTGCATTTCAATACTGCTGATTATGGGGAAAGAGGTCTTTTAACGGCCTCAGGAAAGAAATTGAACAAATGTGTGAATCGCACTGTTAAAGAAAAGATAAGATGTGTTGGAAACCCACCTTAAATGGGTAGATGCCTTACCCTTAGCTCTCTGGTCTGTAAAATGTACCCCCGTAAAGGACTCTAAATAGCTCCTTAATCTCTCCAAACTGGATGGTCAGATCCAGCAGAAAAGGGAAAAGCAGCTGACAGAGAACCAAGGCTGTCAGCAACCTGAGATGATCAGAGCCACCCTGACATGATAGCTTATGCAACATTGGAAATGTGAAGGAGATATTCCAAAGCAGAAGAATTCCATCTTACATTGCCCGCTTACATGCACTGTGTGCCCATGCAAGTGAAAGGTGTAGCATGTGTGCTCAAGTAAACCCAAGGCAAGGACCTAGACTCCCTCCTGGAAGTCAACCCAAAGGATATTATCCCATGGATTCATTAGTTATTGATTTCACAGACATGCCCAAGTGTGGGCTATATGGCAATGCTAGTCATAAATGGGTAAATGCATTACCATTGGCACTTTAGTCTGTGTGATGCTCTACACAAAAGGTAATTGGGTTATCTCCTTTTGTAGTAATGTTTGGGAGACCCCCAGATATAAGTGCTAACTTGAAAAATCACGTAGAGGCCCTGGGACAGTTGGGGGCCTCATGTGTAAATCAAATGGTGGGAGAATTAAATAAGCAAGTACAAGAAATCCAGCAATACTGTGTGACGCTCAATCCACCATTTCTGACCATCCCTAGTCATAATATTCAGGTGGGGGACAGAGTATAGGTAAAAATGTTTAATAATAAATAAATAAAAACACTGGAAAGGAGAAGAATTTGAAACCTAGATGGAAGGGCCCATATACTGTGGTCATGTAAGTAAAAGTGTTGGAATCCAAGTTTTGGATTCACTGGACTCAAGTTAAGCCAGCTGCTGATGAGTATTGGGAGGCAGACCAGGATGAAGCCCATCCTCTAGTGATATGCTTAAAGAAACACCCCCTAAAAGCTTCCCTACCGGCAACAGGAAGCTCTTACGGAGCAGAAGAAGCTCTACTGAAACCACAGCCAGAAGCTGGTTTCTCAACGTACGGCTGAAGAATTGAAGGAAGGAAGACAATGTTCCATTTATTAGCTATAAGATGTATTAGAAAGTTTGAGCACCTGTCAGGAAATGGCAAGCCAAGTATTCATAGTCATAACTGCTTTAGTGAATGTACTTAATTGTGTATTGCATATTCATCCCCAGGAATTGCCCCCTCCAGAGGAAGACAGTTGCTGAGACTAAAATCATTGACTGTGACAAAGAGGAGTGTGAATCTTCTGTTGACATTTATGTTTGAGGAACCGTGGGAATGGGTTCTTTGCAGTATAATAGTGCGGCGTTGTCGCCACACTGGTGGGCTGCTCATGTGTCCTTGCCTAATCAAAAGGAAAACACCAGACGAAATTCCTTGGGATGAGCAAAAGCTTCGAATCATCATCGAAGGGCTCTTTTATTAGAAAAAGTTAGTTACAGCGTCATCAAAAAGGAGCGTATCAAAAGGCATATATAATCACACATGGCACAAGTAAACTAATGAAAAGTTTACAGCATTCTACAAATAAACCAATAGAAAATCACATCATGGCAAAGGGTGGGCAAAGGGGGAACAGAAGATTACAAGCTGCATGGCATTGGGAGGGGGAGAGAGGGAATAGAAAGTTATAGCACAGCATAGGGGGGAGAAAGGGCATGTGTGGGAGTAGCTGGCTCACACAGTTCTTGTTACATGAGGCTGCATACTGAGTTATGACCGTTAGGCCAGAAAGATGTTTCTGATGTGATGTTTTTGCATCCCTGTGTATGTGTGTTTCAGACAGCAGAAACTGCCCTGCATGCAAACACCCGGAATGAATTCCAACATCTCCTATATTTTTGTTTTTAAAAGGCAGTGTCTCCCTCTTCGTCGCTGGGCATGCGGATCTTTCCCCATGAAAGGGGTTGACTGTTCATGTAACTCCATGTGGTTGACAATGTGAATTTTCTTCTGTGGAGCCAAGATGTGTGAGAATGGGAGATGGCTGCCGAGTCTCACCGCTCCGGCTATCGAAAACTAAAAAACAAAAAATTCCAGGTGACCAGGACCCCGGACATGAGAACGGAGGGGTCCCTTCAAGATATCAACGCTCAGGCTTCCCGGGGAGGTAATTATTTGAGGAGGGGGCTGCCTCTGGATAGCTCCTGGATGCTGTTACCTCCCTCAACGTCCGTTTTAAACAGCTGGCCGGCGGCGGCGGCAGTGGCGACTTTACGCGAGCGGTGGTGGTTTCGGCCTCGCCGCCCTGAGAAGCTGCCCCACTGCCCTGGGAGACCTGGTCTTTCACTAATTAACCTTTATTGTTGGCGTGTGGGCTTGTGCCCCGAACAGGGAGTGGGGTACTTTATGGAAGTGCCTGTTCTCTCCCCCCATTACAACCTTGCAGCTCTGCAACGCAGCCCAGCTGATTTTCTCTCTTCCCCTCTGGCATGGCATTTACCTTACATCTTGCCATTACCTCCGTCGGATTCTACCTATTGTTTAACTGCCGGGGGTGTGACTCTAGGACTTCAACGACGGGCTCCTTGCTGTACTGGCTGTGTTGGCTATTGTCTGCTGCTGTTACCATCTCAAGAGAGTCACGTCCGACAGAACTATTCATTGAACTCTTTTATATCGGACGCCATTGCTTTGGAAAGGCAGGGTACTTGGAGCTTAGACTCCCTCCAGTGGCCACTACTGGTACTTTTCTCATCTTTGGGTTGGTTTACTATCTTGGACTCCCCCTTGTGGCCATTACTGGTACTTTTCTCATCTTCTGGCTGGTTTGTCATCTTCACCGCCTCTTCAATTAACATCTACCCACCCTTTCTGCAATTACATCTCTCGGGCCCCCACACGCGTGAACAAACTGTACCTGCCCAAACAACGTTACTCTTTACCACCCCAGGGAAGCCATTTCAGTCACCTAGACTCTGCCTTCCCCAACATCGTTGGCAAACCGGACTAAACATCATTGGCGGTCTTTTTAACCGCCTAGACTCTTGGGACCCTTGGGACCTTTCCAATTGTATAGGAAGGGAAGCAATGCCATCCCCCCTTCTGTATATCCTCTATTTGACTTTTTGTAAGATCTTCGCATGCTGCACAAAATTTTTTAAACGGTATGGTGAGTGCATGGGACTTGTATGTGTGAATTGAATGAGCCCACTTTTACTGTTATTATTGCTGTATTTGTTTTTGTTTTTAACCATTACGTGGGGATTGTTTGTGTGAGTGAATGAATATGTGTGACTCGGAGGACCCGCTGGGGAAGGCGGGGGTCACCGGGGTGGTTGGGGGGACTACTGCCGTGGGAGTGGGTCGGAGCATTGCGGTCATAACAGGGAGGGGCAGATATGGCGGGGACTTTAGGGCAAGCCATTACCGGGGAAGGAGGGTTCACTACATCACAGAGATCCCTCCTTCCGGCCCTATGAGTCCCACTCCAAGACCAGATGGCGCGAGTAGTCAGGACCCTGGTCTCAGGCTGCTGTTGCTAAATGCCAGGTCTGTTGTTCACAAAGCTCCCCTCGTCCGGGACTTAATTGTTGACGAGAGGGCAGACCTGGCATGTATTACTGAAACCTGGCTGGGCACAGAAGGAGGAGTCCCCCTTGTAGAGATGTGCCCAGAGGGATTTCAGGTGCTTCATCAGCCGAGAGCCCAGGGAAGGGGTGGCGGTGTGGCTATTATTATCCCGGAGTCTCTGTTACCTCGTAGGGTCCCTGCTCCGGAGCTTGCCGGGTGTGAGTCCCTGCTGATAAAGTTGGACCTCAAGGGTCAAGTGGGTTTGCTGCTAACGTACCTGCCTCCCAACTGCATTGCAGCATCCCTCCCCTCGCTCCTCGAGTCAGTAGCCGAGCTGGCAGTTGAGCTTCCCAGGCTTATAGTTCTGGGGGACTTTAATTTGCCATCGCTCGGTGAACGCTCTGACGGGGCGCAGGAGTTCATGGCTTCCATGACAGCCATGGGCTTGACCCAGGTAATCCAGGGCCCAACTCATACAGCGGGTCACATGCTCGACCTCGTATTCCTCTCGGAGCAGTGGATGCATGATCTTGGTCTGAGGGGTAATGAGATCATACCCCTGTCGTGGTCAGACCACTGCCTACTGAGGCTTGACTTCCGGAGGCCAAACCCCCACCGTAGGGAGGAGGAACCGACCAGGTGGTTCCGCCCCAGGCGACTTATGGACGCTTTGAGGTTCCAGACGGAGCTTGGGGTAATTCCTGACACTCTCGCCCACAGTTCGGCAGAGACTCTGGTAGCCGCCTGGCATTCGGCGGCATCGGAGTCTCTTGACCGGATTGCGCCACTACGGCCCCTCCGGGCCAGTGGATCCCAGAGACCTCCTTGGTTCACCGAGGAACTCTGGGAGAAGAAGTGCCGGAGGAGACGCCTAGAGCACCTGTGGAGGTCCGATAAGTCCGAGGCGAACCGTGCACTTCTGACCACCTGCACCAAGGATTACATCCGGGCACTAAGAGATGCCAAAAGAACGCATATCTCCGCCTTGGTTGCATCCGCCGAGTCACGCCCAGCCGCCCTGTTTAGGATCACCCGCTCCCTCCTTAATAAGAGGGATGTGGGAGATCCCTTGCAGGGTAGGGCTGAGGACTATGCCCAGTTCCTGGCGGACAAAGTTGCTCGGTTTCGGTCGGACTTGGACTCCACCGCAGTAGATCCAGCCGGGACACAGGGGGATTACTTGGCAAACCATCTCTGGGTTGAGTTCCAGGATGTTGCCTCCGGGGATGTGGACAAGGCCATTCGAGCTGTAAGTGCCTCCACCTGTATTCTGGACCCGTGTCCCTCCTGGCTGGTTGCCAACAGCAGGGAGGTGACACATGGCTGGATCCAGGTGGTCGTGACCGCCTCCCTTCGGGAGGGGCACTTCCCCGCCGCACTTAAAACGGCGGTGGTGAGACCCCTCCTGAAGAAACCATCCTTGGATCCAGCCATTTTAAACAACCATCGTCCTGTCTCCAACCTCCCCTTTATTGGGAAGGTTGTTGAGAAGGTGGTGGCCTTCCAGCTTCAACGGGCCTTGGAGGAAGCTAGTTATCTTGACCCCTTCCAGTCCGGCTTCAGACCTGGTTACAGCACAGAAACCGCTTTGGTCGCATTGACCGATGATCTCTGGAGGGCCAGAGATGGAGTCCATGCGTCCATCCTGGTTCTCCTTGACCTCTCAGCGGCGTTCGATACCATCGACCATGGTATCCTTCTGCGACGACTGCAGGAGGTGGGGGTGGGAGGCACTGTTTTGCAGTGGTTCTCCTCTTACCTCTCGGACAGGTCGCAGTCGGTGTTGGTTGGGGGGCAGAGATCGTCCCTGAGGCCCCTAACATATGGGGTGCCGCAGGGTTCGGTCTTATCCCCCCTACTATTTAACATATACATGAAACCGCTGGGCGAGATCATTCGGAGGCACGGGATAAAATACCACCAATACGCGGACGATACACAATTGTATCTGTCCGCCCCGTGCCAACTTAATGAAGCGGTGGACGTGATGAACCAGGGCCTTGAGGCCGTTAAGAGCTGGATGAGTGCTAACAAACTGGTACTCAACCCGGACAAGACCGAGTGGCTGTTGTGCTTCCCTCCCAATAATTTGGCTGACATTCCAACACTCAGGCTGGGGGGGTCAAATTTTATACCCCTCAGACAGGGTCCGTAACTTAGGAGTCCTCCTGGATTCACAGCTGACTTTCGACCATCAGCTGTTGGCTGTGACCAGGGGGGCATTTTCCCAGGTTCGCCTGGTCCGACAGTTGCGGCCCTACCTGAACCGGGAGGCTCTCGCAACAGTCACTCGAGCCCTTGTGATCTCTAGGCTGGAATACTGCAATGGGCTCTACATGGGGTTGCCCTTGAAGAGCATCCGGAGACTGCAGTTAGTCCAGAATGCAGCCGCGCGAGTGATAGTGGGCGCACCGCGGTTTGCCCACATTACACCCATCCTCCGCGAGCTGCACTGGCTACCTGTCGGTCTCCGGGTGCGCTTCAGGGTACTGATGACCACCTTTAAAGCACTCCATGGTAGTGGATCTGGATACTTGAGAGACCGCCTTCTGCCGATTACCTCCCTCCAACCGATTAGATCACACAGGCTGGGCCTCCTCCGGATTCCATCCGCCAGTCAATGTCGACTGGCAACTACACGGAGGAGAGCCTTTTCTGTTGCAGCTCCGACCCTGTGGAATGATCTCCCCGTTGAGATTCATACCCTCACCACCATCCAGACCTTCCGCACAGCCCTCAAGACCTGGCTCTCCCAAATAGGTTTCCAATTTACCCGCCCGAGTGTTGACTGTTGAATGCATGTTGTGGTTTACCATTTTATTTTTGGTCACTTATTGTTTGTCTCTTGTTACTGCACACCCTTCCCTTATGATTGTAAGCCGCCCTGAGTCCCCTCAGGGAGAAGGGCGGCCTATAAGTCTTAATAAAATGACTCAAAAAGCTAGAGAGTATATTCTTGCACATGGTTAATAAAGAGGGTACACATTGAATACAGCAGCACAACAGTATCAGCAAAGCAACAAGGGTTATAATGGTCTTGACAGTATTTCCCAACCAGCTAAAATTAGGTAGCCAAGAGGTCAGCCAATCCCACAAGGAGTCCGAGGCCTTATATGTCTGTCTAACTGTTTGAACAATATCATGTAATTTTTCCACACTGGTTTCAATTTCTCCGGACTGGTTCAAATAATGACAACAGGTAGCATTCAACCAAACACATAGGCCTCCTTCCTTGCTTAACAAGTAATCTAGAGTTAATCTATGTTGAGTTAAAATTCCAGCTAAAGAGTCAACTTCAGCCTGCAGGGCTTGTAGCCCAAATATCGTGGTGTTAGCTAGGGTTTCCATTTGAGCAGATAAAATACGCAGTTGTTTAACGTTCCATGCGACACCCAAGAGTGGTAGGGTGAAGGGTGCTCTGCCCTGTTCTCCAGGTCAGAGACAGAGACAGCCTCAAGCTGTGGTTCCTGCTGGTTGGTCATGGTCAGGCGGCTTCTGTGTTGGTTGCGTAGGTGGTTTGGGCAAATATGGTCTTACGTGCCGTCCTGGGATCCAAAGAACCTTGTCTTTTAGTTGGATTGCAGCGTAGCCCCTTCCCCAGGTAATCAGGTCAGCAAGTCCTCGCCACGTCAGGTCAGGCAAGCAGCGATAGTAGACAGGTGGTCGAAGAGTGTCAACAGAAGGTGGAGCTGCGAAATGACGAGTTGCTGCTGAGGAAGGCGGCTGACCGGTGAGATTTAAAAAGTTTAATGTATAGAGACAAAGATTAAGAATGTTTTACAAAGCTGGGAGGCTAGGGGGCGCTTTCCCCTGTGTTTCAATGTAGTGATCAAGGGCATGCTTAAGAGTCTGATTAGCGCGCTCAACCATTGCCTGTCCTTGGCTGTTATATGGAATGCCGAATTTGTGCACAATGTCCCATTGGTTACAAAAAGCAGCAAAGGCTGCACTGATGTAAGCGGGCCCATTGTCTGTTTTTATCTCTTTTGGGTGTCCCAGCGATGCGAAGGTTCGAATGCAGTGGTTGATAACATGTTTTGTGGCTTCCCCCCTTTGTGGGGTAGCAAACAAGAAGCCAGAGAATGTATCTATGATTACATGTAGATACTTCCAAGGAGCAAAGGATGGATATTGAGTCACATCCATCTGCCAAATTTGGCAACATTCTGTCCCTCTGGGATTAACTCCCATAGGGAGGGAATGTGCTTGCAATTGGGGCATTGTTGAATGATTGCTGATGCCCCCACCGATGTAAGGCCAAATTGTTTTACGGGCGCTTTTTTATTCTGATGAAAGTAAGAATGGCTTTCCCAAGGTGTGATAGCAGAACAAACATTGACATGGGGTGGGGGGCTGATGCCGCAGCATCAGCAACATCATTGCCCTCCTGGAGAGGCCCAGGGAAGGGCTGATGGCTTCGAATGTGGGAAACATGGAAAAAATGGGTGCGAGCAGAAATTAACTTTTGCGAAGATAAAAAGAGCGAGAGTAATTGTGGTTCCAATGAGGGAGAAAGATAGGCCTCATAGATCGATTTCACAATCTGAGTTACATAGAGGCTATCCAAAATCAAGTTAAAGGGTTTATTTGGAAAAGTGGAAAAAGCCAAAATAGAGGCAGCAAGCTCCGCACGCTGAGCGGAAGTCTGCGGGGGGGTGGGTGGGTAATTTTTGTGCACCACTGACCATTCTCCTGCCAGGCACAAGCACCATAGGTTTTGCTTCCTTCAGCAAAAATAGTCATGGCCTGAGGAAGCGGGTGAGGGGAATATGGAGTGTGCCATTGCAGGGGAACAGTTTTCAAAAGAGCCAATCTAGGGTCGGGAGGTGCATGGCAAGAAATCTCACCTGGCCAGTCAGCAAGTGCAAATTGAAGGTTTTCCGAGTCAGCAAGTAAAGTCTCCCAAGTTGATAAAGAACAAGGGACAAAAATCGTGGAGGGTTCAATTCCAGCCAACAGCTTTGTTCTGACACGGGCTTTTGTAATTAGAGCTGCAAAAAGTGCAGGTTTCTGAGAAATAGTGGATTTTGGGGTGTGAGACAAGTGTACCCATTCAATAATTAATAATTTTGAAGTTTTTTGCACCACGGCTCCTGTTGGGAGCCCAAGAGTGTTACATATGATGAAAGCTAAGGGGGTGTTATCCTGAAGACGATCCACCCAAATTTGAGCAAGGGCCTCATTTACCTCTTTTAAAACTTGCTGATGTGTTTCATCTAATTTAATAACATCTGCAGGGTTTTTGCCCATTGTTAATGCAGAAAACAATGGAGCCAATTGAGGGGTTGTGAGCCCCATATATGGGCGTGCCCAGTTAATGGAACCCAAATAT
The DNA here is from genome assembly GCF_051295495.1 of Thamnophis sirtalis. NCBI lineage: Eukaryota > Metazoa > Chordata > Lepidosauria > Squamata > Natricidae > Thamnophis > Thamnophis sirtalis. The sequence goes on along the minus strand of NW_028261384.1, from coordinate 55,349,239 downwards.
TGCTGTAACTGTACCAATGTGGGAGTGTGTGGCAAGTCCAATTTTGGCATTGCAGGTGCAGCATGAGAAGCCAAAAGCTTGTGACCCAGGTACGAAAAAGGTTGTGCTGTTTGAACCTTTTCTGGAGCTATGTGTAGGCCATTTTTATGGAGAAGGTTAGTCAAAAAAGGTAATGTTGCCAAAACTGTACCTGGGGGCCCACATGCCGCTACTAAGATATCATCCATATAGTGGTAAATTAAAAAGTGAGGGTGAGCCATCTGATACGGCTGCAAAGTTTTATCTACAAAATATTGACACATGGTGGGGCTGTTGAGCATTCCCTGAGGCAGGACTGTCCATTGAAAGCGAGAAGCAGGTTTGGAATTGTTAAATTCCGGGACAGTCTTTCTCATGGAGTGGTATAGAAAAAAAGGCATCTTTTAAATCAATGATCATGAGATCGCATTCTTGGGGGATCAAATTTGGATTGGGGAGGCCGCACTGCAGCGCTCCCATGGGCTGGAGAATTTTATTAACAGCCCTCAAATCATGCAAAAAACGCCATTTACCAGATTTCTTTTTTATAACAAACACTGGGGTATTGTAAGGGCTGTGGGATATCTCTTTCCTCTTCCTCTCTTCTCTCTCTGTCTCTCTCATCCTCTATCTCTTTGTCTCTGTTCACTTTCTCTTTCCCTCTTTTCTATTCTTCTGTCCTTCTCCCCTCTCTCTCTTCTTTGTCTCTTTCTGTCTCTTTCACTCTTTTATCACTTACTCTTTACTCTCTACTGCCCAACCTGTCCCCATAATTTACCTACTTTCCTAGTTTCCTTACTGGAGCCCTCGCTCCCTCAAACACACACACACACACACACACACACACACACACACACACACACGCATGCACAAAACCATTTTTCTCCATTCCAATTCAGATCCTATGAATCAATTCCTCTGTGAAACATCTGTGAAAAAGATTCAGGTGCTCAGGCATGAAAATGTCATCAAAGCAACAGAAAAGAAATCAGAAGAGTCAGTAAGATAAGGGAGTAGCAAGAACTCCTTGAGACATGAAATCACGATGAGGAAAGACCAAGAGAGGCATCGTAGGGGGTAATGGAAGAGAGGTAGCCGGGATGACCAGAAGAAAGTAAGAAGAGCCAGGCATTGGAGCATCTATAGATTCACTTGCCAAGAGATTGAAATAAGAAGGAAGATAAGAAGCAACCTTTTGTGTGGGGCTGGCTGAATGCCCCAGGATTAGTTTCCCGACTGTGAGTCAGGTTTGAAAGCAGGCAGAAGCGTCCTCTAAAGGGATGTAATGCTGAGGAGCTTCAGAGGCTGAGGGTGACAGAGGCATGCATACAAGGGAAGAGGAAGCCTTGGATTCAGAGTGTGAATTTAGTGAAGAGGTTTCCAAATATGGTGGGGGGGGGTGTCTGGTCCCCCCATCACGGCTTGTTCATGAACTTTTAAACATTCCATGATGATCCGCCAAGTGGAAAGTATTTTCCCTGGTGCCCTTGGAGGGTCATGGAAATACTTCCCTAATTTTTCCCAAGTGGCTATTCGAATTGAGCCCTTCTCAGGATATGTGGGACAATTTTGATAAATGTACCTGAGAAGGTGAGTAAGATCTTTTTTCAAAGGGATGGGGAGAACGTCCCCATTGTTTTTTAAGATTAATATTGAGGTTTTGGCCAATTCTCTAAGTTCATGGAGGTGCGCAGCCTGAGGCTTAGAGAATTCTGCCCCCATAACTCATGATTGGGAGGATGCTCCGTCTGCGATGGCCGGTCCTGGTATGCAAGGGGCGTTCCTTCACCGGTAAGCAATGGGGGTGCCAAATGAGATGTATGAGGCGACGTGCTTGATCAGCAAGATCACGTCGGGGTCACCAGTTGCGGCGTTGTCGCCACCCTGGTGGGCTGCTCATGTGTCCTTGCCTAATCAAAAGGAAAACACCAGACGAAATTCCTTGGGATGAGCAAAAGCTTCGAATCATCATCGAAGGGCTCTTTTATTAGAAAAAGTTAGTTACAGCGTCATCAAAAAGGAGCGTATCAAAAGGCATATATAATCACACATGGCACAAGTAAACTAATGAAAAGTTCACAGCATTCTAGAAATAAACCAATAGAAAATCACATCATGGCAAAGGGTGGGCAAAGGGGGAACAGAAGATTACAAACTCAAACTATATATATCCCCTGTCTTCTCCCTGACGTAGTGATTCAATAGGCTAAAAGAATTGTGTTAGGAGAAGTTTTGTGTGAGAGACAATTATGAGCCTTTTGTGGCTCTGGCTGTTATTGGCAAAGAGCTTGCTAAGTGACAATGTCTTGAATAGTAGTCCCCAATGTTGTGAAAATACCCGAGCAACCCCCTTGCTCTTGAAGAAAGATCTGAGAATATCAAAAAATCTCAAAGAACAGGGTGGAATCAAGTTACAGGATGTGAAATAGGTCCCCTCCCATCAACAGCACATTATTTATGCTTGGGAACGAACTATAAGCCAATCCCAATACCTAAAGTTATGACAAAGCCTGTAAGAAAAAGGGCAGAGCATAGGGAAAATGGGCCCCTGCAGCAATTGAGAAAAAGGAACTATATGTTAAGAGTGCTGGAGTTAGGTCAAAGCTTAATCAATTGGACTGAATCTCACCTAGGTCAAAAATGCTGGATATGTTTGTCTGCAACCTCTTAATCTTAAAATGCTGTTCCAGTTGAGCCAGATTTTGGGGAAATGACCAGAACTATGATTGCCTTTGACAAGAGAGGTAAATGGGGAACTAAAATCAATGTTCCCTCTAATTTTTTTTCAGTGTGAGTGGAAAAGTATAGTGTTTGAGCGGCACATTTTCATGCCTGAGCACCTGAATTTTTTTCACAGATGTCACCTAAGACAACAATGAAATCAGTATTATTTGAAACTCAAAGTTATGTTTATTCAAGGTACCCGCTTAATTAAAAGTGTTATATAACATCTTTTCTGCTGCCATCTCTTATTAGTATCAGTATTATGATTATATTACTTTGTTGTTTGTACACTGAGACTTTTTGCACCAGAGACAAATGCCTTGCGTGTCCATTTACATTTGGCCAATAAAATATTCTATTTTTTAAAAGAAAATATCAATGGGTTATGAGGAGAAACAAGATAGTCTGGCTAGCAGCAGTGCCCCAAAAGTTGGGGGCCGCTGCTTTGGAGGTGTAAATAGTGCCTGAGGCTATTTATTGCTATCGCTGATGGAGACACCAAGGGAGAGGAATGGATTGTTTCTTATTTTCAGGGAAAATTTTCCCCCTTTTGATAGAGGCCTCTTTTCTTGTTAATTCTTTTGAAGGGGAAATTCTTTGAGGAGGGGGCGTCTTTGGAGGGGGGAATCCTTCTTACAGGATGATGGGGGATGTCTCAAACTCCCGAGGAAGGCGCTGGAGTGCCTGGGTAAATGATAGCGGGGTGGAATCGGGCTTTCTTTAAATCCTTCCCTTTCTCACCTGCCAGGCCTTCCCACTTCTTTTTTCCTCCTTTGCTGCCTAGGCAAGACAGAAACGGAGCCAAATTTGGTGATTCTCAGCGTTAAGCGCCGGCCCTTCCCCGCAGGCTCTGGATGAGTCTCGCTGAGTCTTGCAGTGGAGCGAGGGGAGGGGGACAACAGAGAGGGAAGTGGGGGGAAGGTTATCCCTGACTGGCTCTCCTCTCTCCGAAACTCCGTTCACTAGAAAACGGCTTCCTTCCCTCGGCTTCCTTCGTGCTGAGTTATCCTTTAGAAACTTACTGTTAATGCCTACTTCCCTATCTCCCACAGGCTATCGGGGCTTTTTTCCTGCTCCCGCCCCTCCGCCGCCTTCCTACTGGCTCCCGTAGCCTCAAAGGCTCCTCAAAGCCGCAGCGCCGGGCAGCAAATCTGGCGGTACTGTTAGAGGAGGAGGAGGCAGCAGCAGTTAGTCCAGCCTGCAAAGGACCTCCTCCCCAGCTTCCGGAGCCTGTGGAAATCACTGCGCGGGAGTTGAAAAGTCCTGCGCGGTGTTTTCTTGCCATGTGCGCGGCCGCACAGCCACGCACCTTAGAGGGAACAGTGACTAAAATGGCAGAAGCCCAGCTACATGACGAAAAAGACTGGGGATGAGCTGTCTCTTCATCGTTAGCCCATAGCAGTTGGTGTAGAAATTATAGGGTCACCTACCTTGTGCATCAAACGATATCAGGGACTTTAGAATTCTGGACTAATGGAAGGAACCTCCGAGCCCATGCCTTCTCTGTGAACATCAGTGTATGTGTAGGAGAAAATGGAGTTTTCTTTCTATGTGGGAGAAATGCATATCTATGTTACCTACCAATTGGACTGGCACATGCACTCTAATACACCTCCTCCCTAAAATGAGTGGTAAGTAGGGAACAGACCTTCCCTGTACCCCTCATGGGACATGTCCAGAAAAGAGTGCTGCTCCTAATTCCGCTATTAGCGATCTTGAGGATAGAGACTGCAGTTGGAACAGGTGCAGGTGGAATGACCCACTCCATTACACAGTTCAGGCAGTTGTTGGAAGAATTCCAAGAAAGCCTGAACCAAACTGTTGAACTGGCATGACATAGATCTTTTAACTGTTGAAAAATGTGGGCTATGTGTATTCCTGGGAGAAGATTGCTATTTCTATATGAATAAATCGGGAGCGGTCTGGGGAGTGGTAGTTAAAGAACTACGAAACCCAGCTTCCTCAATTGGTTAAAGACCACAAGGTTCTGAATGGTTCTCTTGGCTACCAGGAACAGGTTGGATTAAACAAATGCTATTGCTTTTATTATGTGGAATCACAAGATATTATCCCTTGCATAATACCCTTGCTTAAACAGCTCGTTATGAGGTCTGTAAAAGAGATAATGTTGGGCTGAAAAGGAGTTAATGTTAATGGAAAGCCTAATCCCATATACCCTCAAGGAAGATGAAGCTTCAGATACTAGCTCCTATATTCAAATTGCACTCTTAGAAGAAGGGAAAGTGATTCCGGAAGATAATCCCTAAAATGTGTATTGATGTGCTATATGATGTGCTTTAATTTGCTATTCTGTATTCTGCATGCTTATATTTTTAATCTAACAGGCTGGACTCAATTGTGGGTATTAATAGAGTCTAGAAGGACGTAAAGTGAGATTTGGACATTAAGTGTGAAACCTAATGGGTCAGGCTGGGCATCCTCTTAGAGCCCCTTTATTATTAAAGCCACATAGGAAGAGTTGCAGCTTGCAAAAGAACAGGAAGCAAGTGCCCAACCACAAGATGTCCCTATGTCAAAAGCCTATGTCAAAACCTATGTCAAAAGTCCAAGGTTCAATTAAAGTTCGTTAATGACACGTACTCCATAAACAAAAGGAGAAGTAATACCCCATCTCTTTATAAGGCTTTCTCCTCAAGGTAACCACTAAGAAATGTGTTAAGTATTTCCGTGTTGCAATGCTTTTGAGAATGTAAGAACGCGTGCTTCGATAATGAAGGTTGTTCAGAACTTGCAATGCTTGTATTGATCAACAAAAATCTTTTGTGAAAATTGCAATTGAGCAATAGGCATGATGCCTGGATGACTGGAATCCAGCCTTTACCACCAACTGCATAACAAATGCCACATGTAGAATATCTGTTGCATGGATAGTATTCCTATCTAAAATGCCCTACAATCATCTCAGTTAACAAGCTGGTTTGCTTAAATACCACGTCAATATTTGATTCAACTTTGATAAGAAAGTCAAATAATTCTATGCTTGTAATACTAGTACTCTAAATTGCAATTAACATTTTTATTACATGAACCCAGCATTTACTAAGATGACACTAAGGAGACAGAATGTTTAGAAAAACCATGCTTTATAGGAACCTTTGGGCTGCCATATCTCTGTCAGACTCATAGAGAGAATAACAGAATAATAGATTAGGAAGGGACCTTGGAGATCAACTTCCTGCTCAAGCAAGAGATCCTATACCATTTCAGACAGACGATGTCCAATATCCTCTTACAAATCTCAAGTAATGGAGAATACACAATTTCTGGAGGTAAGCTGTTCTGAGAACACTCATTAAGTTCTGTCAGGAAATTTATCCTTAATCTCTTCTTGATTAGTTCCCTCCATTGCTTTTTGTCCTCTCCTCAGAATATGTTGACTTCTTTTTCATCTGGCAGCCCCTCAAATATTGAAAGACTTGTTTTCTTCACTCTTCCTTTAGGTTAGGTTTTTAGGTTTATTGGATTGATATGCCGCCCTTCTCCCAAGGACTCAGGGCGGCATACAACATAAAAGAAAACAAAAAAGAAAAGTCTCATCAACTTTTTTATATTCTGGTTATCAAAATTGAATGCAGTATTCCAAGTGTGGCCTTACCTAGGCATTATAAAGTGGTATTAGCACTTCACGTGATCTTGATTCTCTCCCTCTGTTTATGCAGCCTAGAACTGGGTTGGCTTTTTTGGCAGCTGCTGCACACTGCTGGCTCATATATAAATGATTGTCTGCTAGGACTCCTTCCGTAGTAATTGCTATTAAGTCAGGTGCCACCTATTCTGTACCTGTGTGTTTGCTTTCTCTTGCCTAAGGGTAAAACCTTACTTTTCCAAATATTGAATTTAAACTTATTCTCTCATTCTAATTAATTAATTAATTAGCAAGCATTGCAATCAGATTAATTAATTAATTAGCAAACATCAGAATTAGATAACATTGTCATTTCTCATCAGGTTTAAGAAAGCTTTGAGAACATAACAGTCTGGTCAAGGGAACAAGTATCCTTGGAATACGGAATTCTGCTCCTGATCTGAAACAGGTATAAAACATGCTTGATAAATTCACATAAACCCTCAAACTAGCTTAACAAAGTGTAGTTGCTGTGATCACAGAATATACTACACCTCAACAAATCACTCTTTGGCTTAACAGGATAGCTTTAAATGACTAGTTTTTAATAACAGAATGAGGCAAAAGCTTCCCAACCCAATTTTAGGGTCCCCTTGCATCCACTTCTTTCAGTTTTCCCACAAGCTTGAAAGCAAGAGCAATCTTTCAAGGATCCACTCATAAAAACGGATGCAATTCTTGAAACAGTGGAACCTTTTCCTGCTTAGTGTAGAAAGCTGCAAAAAGTTGGCATGCTTTCATTAGTAGCAGAGTGATGCTGCTCTCTCATAAGCACTTCTTCCAAATAATCTTTGAAGAGGTTTTTTGTTGAACAAATGAGATTCTAAATATGTGGAGAGCCCTCTAGTGCCTGCATTGTTTTTCACAACTCCATCAAATCAGAATTTTATCCCCAGTTCTAGGAATGTCTATGGGGCATTATGCAGAAAATCAGATTGGTAACCATGCTATTAATATAATATTACTTACTAATATTTCAGATGTGAAATTTGGTTAAAGGGGGATGGTAAATTTTTTGGAATCTTAAATTTTGGGCTAGCGTCTCTATGCATCTGAGTAAATTGAACCAGTTCATGAAAGCTTATGCTTTTGAGTAAAATGTGTGACTCTGAAAAAAATGCTACTTTTCTTCTGATTTTTAGTTATAAGAGACATTTACATGGCTCTTCTTCTGTAAGGCCATTGTTGAAAAACCTTTATTTGATTATAGATCAAAACTGGTTACATGAATTCTTAGCTAAGTGGAGAACACTTCATTCACAATGCTAATAGCAATAGAAACTTGTGGTACACACTGCTTCCTTCCTTCCAGTAGACATAGACCCATTAAGGGCTCATTGAGTATGGTTTGTCAGTCAGTTACTGTTAGATCGGGTAAAGGAAGGGACACAAAGTCTCCAGTAATAACAGCTCTTTATTGCAAGTCAAGTAAATATCTGGCTAGAGACGGGTCGGACAGCATACCCTTTTAAAGGGATCTGTCAGACCTCTTGACCAATGGGATTCGACCTCTGTTCCCGCCGGAACAGAGGACCTTGGTGGAAACCTCTATCAGGGGGGGGGGATATCTAACACTCCTCCCCTCAAGGATAGATGAACCCAGCTGGTGACGTAGTCATGCATTAGGCAGGCTTTTGTGTAGCTCTGCCTGACCTGCACAATTCAGTGTGAGTGGTTCCTTCGGACAAGTCGGATGGACTTGTTTGCTCTGTGGTTTTGCCTGATGGAAACTCCTGGAACTTTCCACAGGTGGCAGCTGGAGCTTCTGAAGTTAACTCACTCGAAGCTTGCTGCAGGCCTGCATCAAAGTCAGATAAGTCTTCTGAGATTCTTGGGCTTGAGTTGGACATGGAGTGGTTGTTATTTTGTTTCGTGTGGCTTTGACTATCTCATGCAGGAGTTACGGTTGGTTGCCTAAGTTTGGAATTGGAAATTCGGCTATGGAGTTGGTCAATGTACCTTCTCCAATTTCTTTATTATTATACAATTGTATCACAGCGGCCAGTTGTTTCGCCGGATTTGGCATTGGTTACTAGTCGGGCCCCACCCAGGGGCCTAGGACGTCGTAACGTATTTTCGTAATATGCGTGCAGATCCAAGCAGTGCGGCTTTTTGCATTTGACTGATGGTGATTTTGTCAATTTTTAACTGTTTTAAATGTAATTCCAGTGCTTTTGGAATAGCACCCAGTGTGCCAATTACCACTGGAATTATCACTGCTGGTTTGTGCCATAGTCGTTGAATTTCGATTTTTAAGTCCTGGTATCTTGCAATTTTTTCATGTTCCTTCTCGGCGACCCTGCTATCACCTGGTATTGCGATGTCTATGATTGTGACCTTATTTTTCTCAACCAGTGTGATGTCTGGTGTATTATGCGCCAGTATTTTGTCGGTTTGTATACGGAAATCCCACAAGATCTTGACCATCTGATTTTCGGTGACTTTTTCAGGCTGATGTTCCCACCAGTTTGTTGCTGTTTTAATATTATAATTTTTGCACAAATTCCAATGGATCATTTGTGCTACTGAATTGTGCCGCAATTTATAATCAGTCTGCGCGATTTTTTTACAGCAGCTGAGTATGTGATCAACAGTTTCATCAGCTTCTTTGCAAAGTCTGCATTTGGCATCATCAGAGGATTTTTCAATTTTGGCCTTAATGGCATTTGTGCGGATAGCTTGTTCTTGCGCAGCCAGGATTAGTGACTCTGTTTCTTTCTTTAATGTACCTGTTGTTAACCATAACCAAGTTTGTTCACTGTCCACTTTATCTTTTATTTTTTCCAGAAATTGGCCATGCAGTGCTTTGTTCTGCCAACTCTCCATTCTTGATTTTATCACATCTTTTCTGTATTCTTGTTTCATCTGTTGGGCCTTCAGTAGATTTTTGTTCTTTACTTCGATTAATAGATGTTCTTGACTTTCTTTTAAATAATCAGCCAGTGCATGTTTTTCTTCTTCAACTGTTTGCTTCACTTGTAATAATCCTCTGCCACCTGATTTTCGGGACAGATACAGTCTATCAGTATCACCACATGGATGTAAACTGTAGTGCATTGTCATTAGTTTCCTGGTTTTTCGGTCCAAAAGGTCCAAATCAGCTTGTGTCCAGTTAACTATACCAGCTGTGTATCTTATAACTGGTATTGCCCAGGTATTTATGGCCTTGATTGTATTTCCACCATTCAATTTAGATTTTAAAATTTTCCTAACTCTGTTGATGTACTCTCGCCTGACAATAGTTTTTACTTCTCCATGCTTGATGTTATCCAACTGCAGAATGCCTAAGTATTTGTAGGCTTCATTTTCTTTGCATTTAATTAATTGGCCATTGGGCATTTCAATTCCCTCACATGCAGTGATTTTGCCCCTTTTTATGGATACAGTGGCGCATTTTTCCATGCCAAACTGCATTGAAATATCGGTGCTGAATACTCGGACTGTGTTTGTCAATGATTGGATTTCTATTTCTGACTTTCCATAGAGTTTCAAATCATCCATATATAGTAAATGTGAAATTTTTTCAGCTTCTTTGGCTGTTTGGTAGCCTAATTTCATTTTTTTAAAGATTACTGATAGTGGGATCATTGCGATGATGAAGAGAAGAGGTGAAAGTGAATCACCCTGGAAAATTCCTCGCTTGATATTAACCATTCCGTAGATCTCATTCCCTACTGCCAACTCAGTTCTCCATTGTTTCATCGCCTTTTCAGTAAAGGATATAATATTTTTGCTAATGCCAGTTGTTTCTAAGCATTTTATGATCCAACTATGTGGCAGTGAGTCAAATGCCTTTTTGTAATCAATCCAGACCATATTCAAGTTCGTTTTTCTGTTCTTACAATTTTCTAATATCATTTTATCAATTAGAAGCTGATCTTTTGTGCCCCTGCTCCTTCTTTTGTTGCCTTTTTGCTCTACTGGCAAGATGTTGTTTGTTTCCAAATAATCCATCATGTTATCTGCAATAATGCCTGTGAGTAATTTGAAGGTTGTTGGCAAGCATGTTATTGGTCTGTAGTTTTCAGGTGTTGTTCCTTTAGTTGCATCTTTCTGAATCAAGTATGTTTTTCCAGTTGTCAACCATTCATCAATTTGGCCCTTTTGTAAAATTTCATTCAGTTGCCTGGCCAATATTGCATGTAAACTGGTCAGATATTTGAGCCAGAAACCATGTAATTGGTCCTTTCCAGGTGATGTCCAATTCTTTACCTTTTTAACTCGATTTTTGACCATCTCAGTTGTTATTTCTAATACTTGCATTTGTTTGTTGCCAATGCTTTTCTCAAAGTCATGTATCCACTTTGCTTCCTTGTTGTAGTCCTTTGCATTTTCCCACAATTCTTTCCAGAATTCAACTGTGGCCTGTTTTTCTGGTTTTTCACTTTTGGTGTCACCATTTACATTAAGACTTTGATAAAAACGCCGTTGGTCTGATCGAAATTGCTGATTTTGTTTATATTGGATGATTCGTGCCTCATATCTTTCAATTTTTCTAGCTGTTGCTGTTATCTGCTGTTTTACAATCTCTACAGCTTCATTGATGTTTCTTGTATCCAATCTATATCTCCTGATTAGCCGATCTATGATTTTGTTGTTTTTAAGCCGTTGCTCATGCATGTTCTTTAAGTTACTAGCATCTGCCCTTAATTTTTTTATTTTTTGTTCTAAACGGATTTTCCACTTTGGCTTTGATGCTTTTTCTGTTGTGTGACTAGGTACTTTAATTTTAATGCCTAGTTCATTAGTGACTATTACAGCTGCGCTGTACATTAACTGGTTTGTTTCCAAGATGGATCCCGGTTCAATTGTTGAAAACACTGCATTAACCATTTTCAGGATAGGGGCCAACATTTTCTTAGGCACAGTTTTTAGTGATGGTAAACGTTGCCTTTCCTCATTAAGCAGAAAATGCTCCATGATCTTATCCTTCAATTCATTTTGTTTTTGAGTTAGTTCATCAGTTGGTTCAGTGATAACTGGTTCTAGTGGTGGTGGTGTTATTTCCTCCCCGAGAGCTTCTTCTGGGAGTTCTACTATAATGTCTTTAGTTGTGTCTTGAATATCAGTTATTTCCGCTTGTGATATTGTTTTTTGGGTTTTGCAATTTGCCTGAATTTCCTCATGTTCAACTTCACTAAACACTTTATTCCGTATAATAAATCGCCTTTGATCTGCTAGTCGTTGTTCACTAACATTTGAATTTGGATATTGTTGTTTCCATAATTCATACATTCGCTTTAAATAGCCTCTTTTTTCTGGCTCTGAGTTGTAGTAACAGGCCATTATGGCACGTTTTCATCTGCACTATATTTTTGTCGTTTTGTTGGCTGGTCCACTTGTAGCCCACTTGTCGACGGATGTCCAGGGACCCCAACATCCGCCGCGGCCCTTGTTAACCCGCGCGACGACCGATGCGGTATGGAATTCTTATTTGTTTTTTTCACCATATTGTATGGGTTGGCGGTTTTTTTTTTACGGGACCAGATGCCAACCTGACCCCAACCTTCCTCCTTTCTCATCCGGGCTTGGGACCGGCAACGGCGGAGTTTCTTTATTATTATTATTATTATTATTATTATTATTATTATTATTATTAATTTTTTTAATTTTTTTGTTACATAAACAACACATGCCCACACCAGTGGGAAAGGAAAAAATCAAAACACAAAAAAGACAAAAAACAAAAAGCAAGGCAGGGAGAAAAAAAAACAAAAGAAAAAAAGAAAAAACACAAGTATTTGTTATAAAAAAGTATATCAGCTGGTTACAACATTTTTTTGTGCATCTCTTCCATTAATTCATATTAATTCAAATATCTTAATTCAAATGTTTACCATATTGACATCATTATACCTCCACTTTTAGTTGACTACAGTTGTTTAAACATCCTTCATCCTTAATTATGCCAAAGATTTAATCCATAACCACATGCTAGCATTTCATTTACTTGTTTATAAAATCCTCCATTAACATCAAATCCTCATATCCTGTTTTAGCTAAACATCCATAATATTTGATATCAAAAATCCATCCTCCATGTATATAGTTTACTATCATTCTCCTTTCTTTATGTAATTATATCATATATCATAGCATTTTCCCCATATTAGTTAAGATTTAACTGTATATAGTTTTATTTCATTTTTTAATAGTGATAATTATTGTGATTAATAACATTTATATATGGTCCAAAAATATTTCTAACCTTCCCTTCTCATACCCAATTATTATTTATCATATCAACTCCACATTATATACATTACTATCATTATCAATTATTATTCAACTATGTCTATTACAAATAAAATTAATTAGGTTTAGCTAATTTTGAATTGTATTTTTCCATCTATCAGCCTGTATCTCTCCAATAACAAAACCTCCTTAATCCTGTTGCCATTCGTGGATCAAGTTCTCCAAATGTCTTTATGAGCAAGTCCAAACAAGAAGATCTTTGCACCTTTTTGCTTAAGATGCCTCTCATATAATGTTGCCGTCCTCCTCTTATTCCCCTTTTCAGCTTGTCTTTAATTCTCAATGGTGGTATCAAAAGTTTTGCAAATGATATTTCATAAAGTATAAATTCTTTAATGCTTCTCATTCCTCCTACGCTCTGTCTTTCGAAGTAAATCTTCTGTGTGGCTGCCCCCCCTTCAAACATTCCATCTTTTTCTTCCTCAGAGGTAAACCAGATGCCCGGAATGTCAGCAAATTGAAAATCTTCATCTCTGACATCCTTCGTTTGTATTTCAGGAACATTCAAACATTCAACATTCTCATTTTTTTCTTCATATTTTGTTGTTAGAAACAGCAAATAATCCAGCTTCCTCTCAAATCTGTCGAATGTGTCAGATAACTTTTGTAGTGCGGAAAAAATCATTTGAAATGAATCATTTGAAATTTGAGCAGACACCATCTTTGTACGCAGTTAGTATTTTCCCTTTAGAAACTTTAAGGTATTTGCAAGTAAAAACAAGCTGGGAGCTGTACAATCTTATCTGATCTTAGACCAACCCAGCCAAGCAATAAAAGTGTCAAGTTGTAGGGAGCCAAATTATAGTAAATTAGTTTACAGCCCACTTACAGAGGGTCAGAGGAGATGTTGGAGTAATCTTTCCTTTGTCCATGTAAGTAGCATTTAAAACATTTAAAAAATAGAGTAACCACCGTCCATAAACCAATAAAGAGATCGAAGTTGCCGCTAGATTCTTCTGTTCTTTGGTTTCAATTAGCTTTAATTTTTATGCGGACAGTCTCTCTTTGAGTAATAAAATCACTTTACCAGCTGGAAACACTCACGCCATTCTTAGGGGCAACCTGCAGTTTTGGTTAGCTTACAGCTAATCCAGAAGTCACTGGCAAAGGAGGTTAAATTCCAAGCCCCCAGGGACTTTGCGAACGTCTGTGGGGTCACTGGATCTCCTCCTACCTTTCACTGTCTCTCCGGAACAGCTTGGGTCCGAAACGAACTGTCCAATTTCCTTCGGAATAGGGGAATTTCAGGAATAGCCTGAAAATCCGTCTTCTCACTGCTAAGCCCTGCCTTCTTCCCCGTGCCTTCTCCAATTTCTACCATCCTCGAGTTCTACTGTATATGATCGAGGGCCGGTAATTCTGATTACTGTGGCAGGAATCCACAATGTTTCCCTTTTGTAGTTGTGTCAGTATACCAAATCACCTATGGAGAAGGATCGAACCTTGCTTGTGGAGTCAGGGGGTGATGTGATGGAATAATTTGGATGTAGCTGGTCTAGGTGAGACCTCTACAGGAGGATGCAGGATAACGACGTACCTCACCTACGTCAGGAATTTTTAGGCTTTTAACCCTTGCTTAACTCTGCTCGATCAGAAAACGCCTAAAGTCAGACTAGATGAGGCACACCATTCTTTTGCCTCCTCCTGTAGAGGGCACTTTTTTAGAGGCTTTTTTAAACAGTTAAGCACTAAGCAGAGTCATCCACGGTGACTCTGGCAGCAACTAGCTCAGCCTGACCTCAGCTCTTGCCTTTTTCCTTTTATATTTTTTTTCTTTTCATGATGACAGTGGTGAGGTTCTGCCTTCCCTGCCTCCCCCGCCTCCCTAACTGCATACCTCTGTTTGGAAAATAATTTAACCCCCTCTTCTTTGTGGCAGCCCTCTGGAATACTGCTATCATGTCACCCCTAATTCTTCTTTTCTTTAGACTAGCCAAACCCAAATCCTGCAGCTGTTTTTCATATGTTTTAGTCTCCGGGCCTTATCTTAGTTGCTCTTCTTCTCTTTCCAAAGTCTCAACATCTTTTATGTAGTATGGTGAGCGAGATTTGTTGCAGTATTCCAGGTGTGGTCTTACTGGGGTTTTGTAAACTGGTTCTAGTACCTCACATGATCTTGATTCTATGCCTCTATTTATATAGTTCAGGATTGTATTAGCTTTTTTGGATGCTGCTGCACACTGCTGGCTCATATTCAAGTAATCATCTATCTTCAAGGTCCCTCTCTCAGTTATTGTTTTTTAATCAGGTCTCACCTAATCTGTACTTATACCTTTGATTTTTCCTGCCTAAATGTAACATTTGATTTTCTCAACATTAAAATTCATTTTGTTGGATAGGGCCCATTGTTCAAGTTTGTCAAGATCTTTTTGGATCCTGAGCTTATATTCTGGGGTGTTGACTATTCCTGCCAGTTTAGTGTCACCTGCAAATTTTATGAGTTCCCCTTCTATTCCCTCATCTAAGTCATTTATGAAGATATTGAAGAGTACTGGGCCATATTATATCATATATCATATCACATATATATTATATACACTATATTGCCAAAGTATTCGCTCACCTGCCTTTACTCGCATATGAACTTACTGTAAGTGACATCCCATTCCTAATCCATAGGTCCACAGTGGACATTGGTCCACTCTTTGCAGCTATAACAGCTTCAACTCTTCTGTGAAGGCTGTCCACAAGGTTTAGGAGTGTGTTTATGGGAATTTTTGACCATTCTTCCAGAAGCGCATTTGTGAGGTCACACACTGAGCTCCTGAGAGCGACCCATTCTTTCACAAATGTTTGTAAAAACAGTTTGCATGCCTAGGTACTTGATTTTATACACCTGTGGCCATGGAAGTGATTGGAACACCTGATTCTGATTATTTGGATGGGTGAGCGAATACTTTTGGCAATATAGTGTATAAGTAATCTAAAGGAAAATTTAAGAATCTCTGAGAGAAAGGCAAATGGAAAATTTTCAGACTAAGGAAGGCTCCAGAAAAGACTCCTCTGTGTTTATGAAACATTGGTGTACTGGGTGTGGTTAAATTTATGGAGGAATGGAAACTTAAAATTCAGTGGTGATACACTGGCCATCCTTCAAGGGAGTAGAGGTGGTTGTGGTGGGGCTCCTTTTGACTCAAGATACGGCACATAGTTAGAGTGCAATAGAGAAGGTTTTCCTTAAAAATATACATACCATATTTTTTGGAGTATAAGACACACTTCCCCCCACACTAAAAATTGGTTAAGGGAGAAGAAGGCGGGGCTTAGCAGTGAGAAGACGGAGTTTCAGGCCATTCCTGAAATTCCCCTATTCCTAGCTGTCCCGGAGAGACAGTGAAGGTTTGGGGATATCCAGTGACCTCAGAGACGTTCGCAGGTCTCGGGGGGGCTCGGATTTCAACCCCTTTTGCCAACCCTTTCTGGATTAGCTGTATGCTAACCGAAACTGCAGGTAGCCCCTAAGAATGGTAGAAGTGTTTTCAACTGGTAAGCTGATTTTATTACTCAAAGAGAGACGGTCCGCATTAAAATCTAAGCTAATTGAAACCAAAGAACAGAAGAATCTAGCGGTGAATTGGTGTTTTTTTTAATGGATTTATGGCTGGTGGTTACCCTATTTCTTAAACGCTTTAAGGAATTCTTCAACATTTCCCCCTGACTCTTTCTAAGTGGGTTGTAAAACTAACGATCTGACACTTTTATTGCTTGGCTGTGTTGGTCTAAGATCAGATAAGATCGCACAGCTCCCAGCGTGTTTTTACTTGCAAATATCTTAGAGTCTCTAACTGCGACACAACATGGCGTTGAATTATATTCCCAAGGGCTCGCTTCATACACTTTTTTCTGCATTTCGAAAGCTGTTTGATTCTTATCAAAGATTTGAAAAAAAATTGGATTATTTGACATTAAAACTTGAAGGAAAAGGTGAGAACGCTGAATGTTTGAATGTTCCTGAAATACAAATGAAAAATGTGAGAAATGACGTCTGGTCTAGGAGGAAGGAAGAAATGCTATGCTGGAAAGGGGGGGAGCTAAAGAATCTACACTTCATGAAACATCATTGGCAGATTTCATAATTCCACCTTCGAGAATTAAAGTCAATTTGAAAAGTTTAACAAGCCTGGGACAACATTATTATCTCATCAGAGACATTCTGAGCAAAAAGGTGCGAAGATATCCCTGTTTGGACTTGCTTATAAAAACATTTGGTAAATCTATTCAACGAATGGCAATAGGACTGAGAAGGTTTTGTTATTGGAGAGACATAGGCTGACAGATGGAAGAATACAACTTAAAATTAGCTAAATCTAATTACTCTTATTTGTAATAGATATAGCTGAATAATAACTGATATTGATAGTAATGTATATAATGTGGAGTTGATATGATAAATAATAATTGGATATGAGAAAGGAAGGTTGGAAATACTTTTGGACTATATATAAAGGTTATTAATTACAATAATTACCACTATTAAAAAATAAAATAAAATATATACAGTTAAATATTAATTAATATGGGGAAAATGTTATGATATATGATATAACTACATAAAGAAGGGAGAATGAAAATAAACTATACTGCATCGAAGATGGACTTTTTGGTATTAAATATTATGGACGCTCAGCTAAAATAGGATATGAGGATTTGATTTTAATAGAGGATTTTACAAACAAGTAAATGAAATGTCAGCAGGTGTTATGGATTAATTCTTTGGCATAGTTAAGGATGAAGGATGTTTAAATAACTGTAGTCAACTAAAAGTGGAGGTATAATGATGTTAATATGGTAAACATTTGAGTTAAGATATTTGAATTAATATGAATTAATGGAAGAGATGCACCAAAACATGTTGCATCAGGGAATACATCAGGGCAATCAGGACGTCGAAAAGAACTTATATTGCCACCCTGATTGCTTCCGCTGAGTCGCGCCCAGCCGCCCTGTTCAGGATAACCCGTTCCCTCCTAAATAGGAGGGATACGGGGGATCCTTTGCAGGGTAGGGCTGAGGATTACGTCCAGTTTTTAGCGGACAAAGTTGCTCGGTTTCGGTCGGACTTGGACTCTAATCCCGCAGACCCAGCCGAGGCAGTAAGGGATAATCTGGTAGGCCATCGCTGGGTTGAGTTTCAGGCTGTTGCCCCTGAGGACGTGGACAAGGCCATGAGAGCTGTGAGTGCCTCCACATGTGTACTGGACCTGTGCCCCTCCTGGCTGGTCGTCAACAGCAGGGAAGTGACACGGGGCTGGATCCAGGTGGTTGTTACCACCTCCCTTCGGGAGGGGGTCTTTCCCCCCGCTCTTAAGGCGGCGGTGGTGAGACCCCTCCTGAAGAAACCATCTTTGGATCCAGCCATTCTTAACAACTATCGTCCAGTCTCCAACCTCCCCTTTGTGGGGAAGGTTGTTGAGAAGGTGGTGGCCTTTCAGCTCCAGCGGTCCTCGGAGGAAGCTAGTTATCTTGACCCATTCCAGTCTGGCTTCAGGCCTGGCTACAGCACAGAAACCGCTTTGGTCGCATTGACCGATGACCTCTGGAGAGCCAGGGATGGAGGCCACGCCTCCATCCTGGTTCTCCTTGACCTCTCAGCAGCTTTCGATACCATCCACCATAGTATCCTTCTGCGACGACTGCGGGAGGTGGGGGTGGGAGGCACTGTTTTACAGTGGTTCTCTTCTTACCTCTCGGACAGGTCGCAGTCGGTGTTAGTCGGAGGGCAGAGATTGACCCCTAGGCCCCTAACATATGGGGTGCCGCAGGGTTCGGTCCTGTCCCCCCTACTTTTTAACATCTACATGAAACCGCTGGGCGAGATCATTCGGCGGCACGGGATAAAATACCACCAGTATGCGGACGAT
Organism: Thamnophis sirtalis; assembly: GCF_051295495.1. NCBI lineage: Eukaryota > Metazoa > Chordata > Lepidosauria > Squamata > Natricidae > Thamnophis > Thamnophis sirtalis. The sequence continues at coordinate 55,330,735 of NW_028261384.1, read as the reverse complement.
ACTTAGTTGTATCTGTCCGCCCCGTGCCAACTCAATGAAGCGGTGGACGTGATGAACCAGGGCCTTGAAGCTGTTAGGGACTGGATGAGGGTTAACAAGCTTGTGCTCAACCCAGATAAGACCGAGTGGCTGTTGTGTTTCCCTCCCACCAATTCGGCAAGTATTCCATCTCTCAGGCTGGGGGGTCAAATATTACGCCCCTCAGACAGGGTCCGCAACTTGGGAGTCCTCCTGGATCCACAGCTGACTTTTGAACACCATTTGTCAGCTGTGACCAGGGGGGCATTTGCCCAGGTTCACCTGGTGCACCAGTTGCGCCCCTACCTCATCCGGGAGGCTCTCACAACAGTCACTCGTGCCCTTGTGACCTCTAGGCTGGAGTACTGCAATGTGCTCTACATGGGGCTGCCCTTGAAGAGTATTCGGCGACTTCAGCTAGTCCAGAATGCGGCCGCGCGAGCGATTGTGGGTGCACCTCGTTTCACCCACATAACACCTATCCTCCGCGAGCTGCACTGGCTACCTGTCGATCTCCGGGTACGCTTCAAGATGCTACTTGTCACCTACAAAGCCCTTCATGGTAGTGGATCTGGGTACTTGAGAGACCGCCTACTGCCAATTACCTCCACTCGACCAATTAGATCCCATAGATTAGGCCTCCTCCGAGTTCCATCTGCCGGTCAATGTCGACTGGCAACCACGCGGAGGAGAGCCTTCTCGGTGGCAGCTCCGACCCTATGGAACAATCTCCCCATGGAGATTCGTACCCTCACCACCCTCCAGACGTTCCGCACAGCCCTTAAAATCTGGCTATCCCGTCAGGCCTGGGGTTAAAGACCGTAACCCACCCGAATTGTATGAATGTTGTGCTTTTAATGATGTACTGTCTTATGTGTTAATTTGTTTGTTTTCCGCTCCTTTCGAATTGTAAGCCGCCCTGAGTCCCCCCAGGGAAAAGGGTGGCATATAAATAAACTACTCATACTCATACTCATGTTGTAACCAGCTGATATACTTTTTTTATTATATATATAATATATACCTGTGTTCTGTTTTTGTTTTTGTTTTTGTTTTTGTTTTTGTTTTTGTTTTTGTTCTTTGTTTTGTTTTTTCTTCCCTGCCTTGTCTTTTGTGCTTTTTGTCTTTTTCCCCCCCCCACTGATGTGGGCATGTATTGTTTAAGATTATTATTTTTATTATTATTTTTAAATAATAATTACAGTCAAATGAAAATGGATATATGACGATGGTGATATGTGTGAATATTTGAGTTAAAATGCTTGAGTTAACATGAGTTATGTTTGTTGACTGGGGAGGAGATACACGAAAGTATATTTGTGACCGACTGACACGTTTTCTATAGCATGCAAAGAAAGATGTTGTACTTGTTTTAAATTAAAAATTAAAAAAAAATTTAATAAAAAAAATGGTTAAAATTTCAGTGAGTCTTATAAACCGAATATGGGCCCATTTTTGGGCTCCCGAATCCTGCTGCGCATTGCGTTTTTTGCCCTCCCCGGCCCCCAGAAGCACTCTGCAGTGCTCTGCACGTCCCATTTTTGCCAAAAACAGACTCATTTTTTGGCTCCCAAACCCTCTGTGCATCACATTTTTGCCCTCTCTGGCCCCCAGTAGCATTGTGCAGTGCTTTGCATGGCCTGTCTTTGGCAAAAATGGGCCCATTTTTGAACTCCCGAATGTTCTGTGCATTGCATTTTCACCCTCTCTGGCCCCCAGAAGCACTTTGCAGACCAAGAATGGGCACTTTTTTGTGAAAACAGGATGCAGGTAGGGTTTGGGAGGTGAAAAATGGACCTGTTTTTGCCCTGCAAAGTGCTTCTGGGGGCCAGGGTTGGGTGAAAACAGGATGTGTGGCAGCCAAAAAGCATTTTTTTCTTGTTTTCCTCCTCTAAATCTAAGTTTGTCTTATAGTCTGAAAAATAACAAGAAAAAAAGCAAGGAAACAGTCATTGCCTGCCATCAAAAATGGGATTGACCTGGCTTCAGTTTTTTGTCTTCCAGGGAGGAGCAGGAAATAAAACAGAATTGGACTGCAAGATCTAAAATTATGCCCGTTGGAGAATGAGGTAATAAGCTCTGACATTGCAGATCAGGTATTTGAGAAGGAGTGTATGATCACAGGTGGGAACAGACAATGAAATAATAAAAAACCCAACATGAATATCTAGCAAAACTGAAAGCAGTCAACATAAAAACAGAAATAGCTAGACTGTTCTCTTTCAAAATTGCTTATAAAAATTCCTACAGATTTGGGACGCCAAACAACATATAGGTAGTTTTTGATTTACAACAGTTCATTTAGTGACTGTTTGAAGTTACAACAGCATTGAGAAAAGTGACTTATGACCATTTTCACATTTAAGAGCATTGCACCATCCCCATGGTCACATGATAAAAATTCAGATACATGGCAACTGATTCATATTTATGTTGGTTGCAGTGTCCCAGGATTATGTGATCCCTCTTTGCAACCTTTTGATGAGCAAAGTCAATGGGGTAGCCAGATTCACTTAACTGTTGTACTAAGTTAACAACTGCGGTGATTTGCTTAATGACTGTGGCAAGAAAGGTCATAAAATGAGGCAAAACTCACTTAACAAATGTCTCACTTAACAAAAGAAGTTTTGGGCTCAATTGTGTTTGTAAGTCAAGGACTACCTGAACAATAACATAAAATTGGGGCACTAGCATTGTTGGAAACAAATTCAGCAATTGATTATAATGCTTTGAAGAGCTGCTCAAACTTGCTCACATCACTACAGGTTTCTGTAGACCTAGTATAGATATTCTGGAACATTCTAGATTCTGATAGAAAATAATATTTGTTGGTCAGGATGGAACTGTGGGATATAAATGCTTAGAATAACCATGTTTTATGTAATAAACTAGGTAACATCTTTGCTCAATAGACAGTGGTCTAATAATGAAACCACCATACCATTCCCACCAACATTGACATGCAAGCTACATTGAAGTTACTTGGTTTGGTAATGAGATGTCTGTAAAAAAAATAACCAAGCTCAGAATAACCAACCAAGAATGGTGTAACCCAAAATCTAGGTTATTTGAAATATAATTCTTCGTTCTGACCCCCCCTTGCCCTACAACAAAGCATGCTGAGACAAAGATACTTCCAGGATTTATTAACACGCAGACAGGACCTTGGCAGCAAGCCAGCACAGACAAGACATTGCCAGCAATCCAGCAGAGACAAGATGTTGGCAGCAATCCAGCACAGACTAACCTTGGTAGCAATCCAGCCTGCCAAGCTAGTCACGAAAGTTCTCCAACTTTAGTGAATGCGTTGACTCCTGCAAAAGGGCGTGTGCACAATCATTCCTTTTATAGTCTTGAGAGGAGCCTAATTACCACCAGCTGAGTGCAATTATCTCCTGTAACTGCACAACTGTTCCTTATGCCTATTAGCTCTTTGGTGCTGGGCATCCAGGAACAACTCCCTTGGCTCCTCCCCACTGGTCCAAGGCTCAGGTGCCTCCTGGTGGCCAACCAGCCTCTCTGCACCCTGCTCGGAGTCGGAACGCTATCCAGGGTCCTCCACATCCTCCAGAGCCAACTCATAGGGCCCCTCACTGTCGGAGTCTGGTGGCAGCTCCAACGGCTCCTGCTGGGCCACAACAATTCTTATACTGTTTTAAGGTTGAGATTAAAGTGTTTTTAAATTTTAAAAAAGATTACAATTTACATTTCTTTAAAAAGTCCTTTAAAGGACACCAGGGGTGTCAAACTCAAGGCCCTGGGCCTGGATATGGCCCACCATGTGGTTAGATCTGGCCTGCGGAGCCGTCCTGGAAACTGTAAGGGGCCAGCTTCAGCTTGGCCCACAACATCCTGGCCAGTGGCGTGCACATAGGAGGCATGCACATGCATGCACAGGCACTTTCCACATCATCCCAGCATGCGCATATGCACACAGGAGTCATCAGACCAGCGTTGCCTCAGCCCAGCCCACCCAATCCCAGTGTGGATGCCACTAGGTTGCAGATCAGTGCCATGCCTGCACCAGCGTCTCTGGCCTTTCATGTGTGTATGTGTGTGCAGGTGCATGGGGGATGGGGGAGGTGTCAGATAGCAGGGGCTCTGCAGCTGGCCCTCCAAGAAGCAGGTGTGGCAATGGTGGAATCAGCAGCAGGCAGAGTCGGGTGAGAGGCATGTGATGAGGATGTACCTGCTTCATTCCATGTGGCTGGGAATGCTCTTCCAACTATATTCGGCCTTTCTTGCTGGCCATTTCACCCCCTTTGGGTGAATCTGCTGGGTGGCAGCAGCAGCAGCCCATATCAGGGCCAAGGTGCATCAGGTGCATGAGAGGAACATGTTCCATGCACAGGCCAAGGAAAAGACCCACAAGGTGACCGAGAAGATGACTGGCAGCAACCTGCTCTCCAACTGTTGTGGCCCGCCAGCAGCCAGCAGAGCTGACAGCAGATTGAGACAGCAAGGAGGTTGGGGAGGAACATGGGCCAGTCCTGGAATCTGGGGAAAGCTCTGATGAGGGCTCTCTGTCAGAGGCAGAGTGGGGGCCAGAGCTGTATGCCAGTTATCAGCTGCCCTCAGAGTCAGACATCAGTGAGGCAGATGAACAGCTGGAGCCTGTTCCCAGTGGGTGTATGGACAGAGTTGCCAGATGAAGGGAACAGCTAAAGAACAGTGGTCAACTTGGGAGTAAGGCCACAGGTGGATGGCTTGCCTGCAACTGTGCCAAACAGGCACCTGCATGGCACATCAGGATCGCCTGCCTTCCCCATTCCCCATGCTTATGCCTCTTCCTGCTGCCATGCAAACCTCCCACAAGCTTCCTGTGAGTCAAGCAGGCATGCAGCATGTCTGGATTGCCTGCCTGCCTTCTCCCCTCACCCTCTGCCTCCATGCTCAGAATTAATGGTATTTGCACCACACAAGGGACTGGCGGGTTGTGACTGCAGTGGACACTGCCAGCCCCCACACACTGACCATTTCTCATGCTGGCCATCCCCCAGGTTTATTTTTGGGGTAGGGCTTATATTAGGTCTACCCCAAAAAATCAGGCTTGTTTTCATGGTGGGTTTTATATTTGGGAAAACACTGTATACATATACATGCACATGCACATGCACGTACAAATACATATAAATAGGTTAGGATGGGCATAACTGTTTAGTTAAAAAGTTATGCCCAACCTAAACTATTTTTAATTGGCTAGCTAGCTATATCGAGAAAGGAAAGTGAAATTTTAAAATAAAATTCTATACAGTATCAAAACTATCTAAAACCAAAACATAATTAATACTAAAATTTCTAACATTTAACAACAATTGCAATAATTATATCAGATTAGAAATTATATCTTTTTCAACTTTTGGTGGCATTGTCCCACCTAATATCAGGAGAGAAGTAGCAGCAAATAACAAGACAATTTATATTGTGTTTCATTTTATAGCCATGGTATTGAAACTAAATAATACAAAATTATATTGTCTGGTGATGGCTGTTCATCAAGCAAATTCATTGACTTAACTGTAGCATATGACACTGTTAAACATACAGCATTGCTATGCAAGTTAAATAATAAGCTTACCATAATCATTGGCAGCTTCCTCCAAAACTGGAGATTTTATGTGACATTGAATGGTAAGAAGAATAGATGGAGAATGCATATTATTGCAGAAGAATGGGCTGCCACAAGGAAGTATATTGTCTTCAACATTGTATAAGAGTATATATGAATAATTAACCATTTCCATACCACTCATATCTATTTATCTATGAGGGCAACACATCAGTGATCACACAAGTTTCAACGTTGGATGAGGTGCTGAGAAACATATGGTAGCACTTGAAAAATTAGGATATTACATCATCAAGCTCCTAACCATTAAATACTCATTCCAAAAGTTGAGAAACTTCCTGGAAGGAATGCCTTTTCCCATAGACCATAAAAACCTATGTACCAAAGAACCATGCTGCTTTCACCCAAACAAATCAGATCGAGCCAATTCTTCTTGTGCTTTGATTTTTACATTTAATATATCTCAGGTTCAAAGAACTTTATGCCAAATGTCCCCCGCAAACCAGTATATTCTCAAGTCGAGCAACAATTCTATAACCATCGCATTTCCAGCCTCAATGGCAACTGATAACTTGGGAGCTACCCCACCACATCAGGATCTAATCAGCATTCTGGAGCCCAATTTCATTCTCACAGCCCCAAGGAATGACCTCAAGGAAGCCCTAGCAAATACTGTAACTCTATTCACAATGGAGGAGGCATCTTAAAGAGCTGAATAGTAATTTTCCCACAGAGAGAGATATTTTGCCATGACAATCAGAAAACAGGGCATTGGGAGAGGGGCATGTTTTCAAAACTGCGCTGAATTCTGATGAATATTATTTAACTGTATACAATTTCAGGGAATGCAAGACTTAAGCTTTTATTAATCACAAGAAAACATCAAGATAAAAAAATCTGTTCTTTCTTTTTATTTTTTATTTTTAATTAGTAGAAGATTAATAAGATATGTGATTTGATTTTGTATATCTTAAAAACATTTTCACTGTTCTGGTAATCTTTGACCTTCCGTTCAAGATGTTCCTTATTGCTTTGATTTCTTCCTGGAAAAAAATGATGAGAAAGGAGAGGCAAATGCAAGAATGCTCAACATCATATTTATAAATATATATATTTGGGACATGTGGACAAACTAACTACACATTTGATCCCCAGCAACATATACAGTGTTTCTTAAAAGTGCAATTTAAAGCTTTTAAAACTGCATTAAGACTTTTGGGACTCATTGTATTTGAAATATACTGCTTCTGATACTGAAGACAATTGTTAGCTATCAAGATTAATAGCCAATGCATGCATTTGGTGGCTGATTGATGATAAGATATGTAAAGTATATACTAATTCATGATTAATCCATAAGTGCACTGAATATATTTTCCAGAAAATATGAAGGGTATTAATTTGATTTCTAGAGAATGGTTTCTGTAGAACATAATATAATAGGGTTGGAAGGAGCCTTGGAGATCTTTAAATTCAACCCATGGCAGGAGATCCTATACCAGGTGTGTTAAACTTGCAACAACACGGAGTCGACCGGAAGTTCTCCAGCTGTACAGAAGTGGGGGTGGGTGGGCTCTCAAGAGTCTCACATGAACCCTGTCTGAGAAAACATCTCTGAGATCTTTTTTAGACTGGAATCCCCCTGGAGGGGGGATGAAGAAGGGGCATCATCTCATCAGACCCAGGGGGAGGCAACAGGTCCCTTGCAGTTGGAGATTTGACCTGTGAATCAGAGTAGGAGTGGCAGCATGGCAAGATGCTGCACAAGAAGCTGACTTCCAGCCAAGACAAATGAACAGGAGTGTGAGGAAGAGATGAAAGACCAGTAAGAAAATTCATCTAACCCACAGCCATAAATCAAACTTGGAAAAGGCAAAAAAATCCTGAGAGCATAAATAATATTGATGGTCAGACTGGGATTTTTTCAAAAAGAAAGAAAAAAAGGAAAATAGCTCCCCCCCCCAAAAAAACAATTTGTTTGAAACAATTCAGACAGAAAGGCAGAAAGCAGAGAAGTGACAAATGCATTCAAATACTAACTCTAAATTTGGCTTCTGACTTGAAAAGATGATGTTTTTAAAGGAGTCTAGGAGCGTGAAGATTTATTTCATCCAAGTGTCTTTTAACAACATAAGTAATCCCAATTAATGAGAGATGGAATGCAACAAGGGAGAAAGATCAAGAAAAAAAGCACTATCTCTTCACTGACAACTGATAACCTAATCTTGCCTGTGTGGGAAATTCAGTAAATCAGAACTTAGAAAAGCAGGAGGCGAAGAAGAAACATATCCGAGTTTTGGCTGTATGCAAGCTTGTTCTAATTAATATATTTTGAGCAGCTATAACCAATGAGAGGTGAGGAGTGGCAAGGAAAGGAAATAATGCCGCGTTTCCCCGAAAATAAGACAGGGTCTTATTTTCTTTTCACCCACAAAATATGGTTTGGGCCTTATTATCAGGCCTTATTGTTTTGGGGTTGCTAGGCGGCTGATCTCTTGCGAGCAGGCTCCCAAGGAGCCGGGCACAAGCTCAGGGCCTCAGCCTCAGCCATCAAGTTACCACACTCACAAGCAGCTGCCCAGCAAACCCCCTTTCCAGACGGGAACAGTGCCATTTATGACCTCGGGTATCGCCAAGCTGCATGAGCGCCTGTTTGCCACTGCCTGGCTCTCATGTCTTGGTGCCTTCGAAATGCCAGTGAATGGTGCTCTGCATGGCTGGAGAAGGATTTGCATGAGCAGCTGTTCCACTCCACTCTCATGCCTCCCAGCCTCACAATGCCCTGGCCCAGCTCTCCCTGCAGAGCCAGGGCACCTCTGCTGCCACCACCGCCACCATCCCAGCATGGCTTTTTTGGCAGCTTCCAAACTGAGTATTCTGGCAGTGGCCGCTCTGGGCGTATGCTCTGTGGTTGTATGCTCTGCTGACAGCCAGCTCACAACCATAAAGCGTATGCCAAGAATGGCCTCTGCCGGAAGACTCAGTTTGGAAGCTGCTGAAAAAGCCATGCTGGGATGGTGGCAGCAGCGGTGGCAGCGGAGGTCCCCTGGCTCTGCAGGGAGATCTGAGCCAGGGCATCATGAGGCTGGGAGGCACGCAAGTGGGAACGGAATAGCCACTTGCGCAACCCCCTTCTCCAGCCATGCAGAGCGCCATTCACTGGCATTTTGAAGGCACCAAGAAGTGAGAGCCGGGCGGTGGCAAACAGGTGCTAACATGGCTTGGCGATACCCCTAGGTCAGTGACTGGTGCTGTGCCTGTCTGGAAAGGGAGTTTGCTGGGTGGCTGCTGTGCCCAGCTCTTTGGGAGACCGCTCACAAGAGAGCAGCTGCCTGCCAACCCCCCTCTTCAGCTGGGCACAGTGCCACTCACCAATCTAGTGGTATCCCAAAGGCACCAAGCAATGCAATCACTTTTGTCCCCTCCCCAGTTCCTGCGACTTGGCACCTTCAAGATACTGCTAGGTTGGTGAGTGGCGCTCTGCCTGGTTGGAGATGGGGGGAGGGTTGTGCAGAGGGCTTATTTGTGGGGCAGGACTTATATTTTTGCCCACCAGAAAAATATGGCATGGCCTAATTATCAGGACATGTAATATTTTTGGGGAAACACAGTAACAGAGTCAAGAACTGGGAAATACAAAGGTTTTTTTCCTTCCTTTTTTTCCTGCAAAAGATTAAGATGGCTCCAGCTTCTCTTCTGGAAGTTGAATTAACTAAATTTAAGGTGGACCAGAACCTTGAAATGAGACTTGTATAATTAACTGCAATTTTGGAACTGGGCATTAAGGAAGAACAAAAGACCAAGATGGCTCCCGTTGCTCTTCCCCACTCCAGCTGAAGTAGATAAATTTAAGGTGGATCAGAACTCTGAAATAAGAACTGCATAACTAACTGTAACTTTGGAACTGGACATTATGGAAAGCTGGGAATTTGAAGAACTACATGAAATTGTAAAATATATGCATAAATCCTTAAAATCAAGCCTAAATAGAATTCTGAACCCAGAGAATCAGGTATTTAAAGAAGAAGGCAAAGAAGAAGGAGGGCAAGATAATGAAGGGGTAGAAACAGAGAGAAATAAAAAGCAGACAAAAAATTCCATTGGACTTGACAGTGGTATAGAGAAAATTGTAAAAGGGGGATGTGTCCCAACAAAAGGGAATTAAAAGAAGACAGAAGATGTTTTGGAGGTTGTCAGTGGCATAAGGAAAATTGAAGTAGGAGATTACGTCCCAATAAAGAGAAATATAAAAGATCTTTTGACTGTGGCTTGGGGAAAATTGAAGAGGGTGGACGTGTCAAAACAAAGAAAAGGGAAAAGGTAGGAACAGAGAAATGGGACAAAAGACATACTAGGAAAAAAATCAGACAACTAGAAATTGTTATATGGGAAAATATAAAGCTAAGATAAGGGATTTATTCCTAAATATGACAATAAAATGGAGTTGCTAACTGGTTGATAATGGAAAGATAATTAAAAAGAGGTTAAAATATATGGAATATGTACAAATATGAAACTGATATGGGGAGATTGTAAAGCAGAGGTTTGTTATTCACTTTTATATATGATAATTAAACTGAGTTGCTAATTGATTGAATATGACAATAGAGGGACAATTAAGCATTGGTTAAAATATATGAAACATGGACATATATAGAACTTTTAAGATGATGAACAAAGTGAGATGTGTACTGCTCATTATTCTCTATAGTAGATTAAGGGAATTGTAATGAACATTGAACAGTAAAGATTGCCATTTATAGATAATTAAGGGTAATCTAATCCAAGATATGGAAAAATGGAGAGGGAACATGAAATATACTTACAATGGGAAACTATTGAGATTTAAAGACAGAATCACAAATTGGAGGCGTGTAAGGATGTATAATTATATAACTATAATGATGAGAATAGCTGGGAATTGTAACCAGGTCTACATCTCAGCCAAAATTAGGCAGTGGGGTTGGGTGGGTTTAAAAGTATAATAACTATATATGTATACTTTTTTGTTCTCTCTTTTAAAAAAGGAGGAGGAGGAAGATATATGTTAAAATTAAATATGTATATTGAAAAGGAATTATAAATACCATCAACATAAAATGGAGCTTGCGCAGAAGCTGAAATTCACCAAGTAAATGATATGAAGAGTGTGAAGTAGAGGAGAGAGGTAAGGGAAGAAGAGAGGGATAGGAGAGAGGCCAGGGGGAGAGGAGGAGAGAAAGGAGGAGTGGAAAGGGGAGCGAGGAGAAGGAGAGAGGAAGGGGAAGTAGAGAAGAGGGAAGAAAGGAGGTAGGGAGGGGGAGGAGAGAGGGAGAAAAAAGTGATGGATAAGGTACAAACATGGTGTATGGAGAGCAGAAGAGCTAATAATTATTTTTGGGAGTTGTTGGTAAGATGAATTGATGTAAACATTTAATAATACAATACGATGTTGGCTATGTAATAGTATACTTGTAATTATATGTTATGAAAATGAAAAAATAAACTTTATATACAAAAAAACTTGCGACAATATGTTGTCATCATGTGATGTATTGCAGCTCCCCCCTTTTGCTACACCGGAGGTGGGCGTGGCCGTGGCCAGCATGTGACACATCTGACCCACAGGCCGCAAGTTCGACACTCCTGTCCTATACCATAATGGACAAATGGCTGTCTTGAAAACCTCAATTGATGTAGCATTTACATCTTCCAGAGGCAAGCCATATCACTGATTAATTGTCCTCATTGACAGGAAATTTCTCCTTAGCAATTAATTGGAGAATTGGTTTCTCCTATAATTTGATACTCTACAAAACATACACTGAATTGTTATTCCTTCATACCAGTTATTAGACTCATATAAGGAGACTCATGTAAGAGTAAAGTCCTTTCCGATGTACTCTGAAACCTACATTCAGCAGTGGGATAGTAAGTGCAAAAAGGCTAGTAGGCTTTTAATATTTAAGAATAGGACAAGATGAAATGTGGTGTTGGATTCCTCAAGTTGAAAACCTAACTTCTGAAGAAGAATAGCAATTTCAGGATTATAGTAAATTAGTGCTTTCCAAACCTGGATAAATGACCCAAAATTGAGTAAAAATATTTTTTTTAACAACACACAAACTTATTATCCAATCACAGAGAAATAAGGACTTTCTGATAAACACTAAAAAGGACTGTTTTACATGCCATTTTGGTAATGAAGAAAAATGCTTGGAAAGTACTACATTAAAGAGATCTGAAAATGTAGGAAACCTCTTGTTAAATTTGTTTCCAACATCTTATTAAAATCTCAGGTAGATAGATGGAAACATGATATTATCTTACCTCTTTCAACATTCCTTTGTTGGCAAAATAGGAGTAACCAGATTTTGGAACTTCTCCAATGGACAAGCCTTTGAGCATCCTGGCAAAGTGAGCATATGGGGTTCAACAGCAGTGTTGTTCCGATAATACATCTCAATGGTATGGCTTCTGAATATGTATCACCCCAAAGAGGAAGAAAGGCAAAACAATATATGGTTTACAGCACAAATTCCTATATTTTTTACACAATGAAAATAAATTGACATAAACAAGGATGTGGGGGCTAAGCAGCAATATAGGATATATAAAATGAGAACCACAAGTTTCCATCTTCCAAATGAGTATATTCTTATAAATTGAATTCAGTGCACATTCTCAAACTTTAAGAACTATCTGCACAGTTATTAATCTATACTTGCGCAGTGCGCTAAAAATTTTAGGAATGTGGTGTGAATGGTATGCCTGATTGATGACTGTACCCACTTTTTAACTTTATTATTGTTGTATTTTTTGTGTTTTAATTGACCTATGTGGGGAATGCATGGATGAGTGACTGTGTTTGTGTGAGAGGATTGAGAGTACAGCCTGGTGCCTCCTCCACTGAGTGCTATTGCAGAAGTGGTAGGGGGCCCAGGCTGACCTCCCGTCCCAGAATGAGTGACAAAAATTGCCTGCTGGATGGTGCGGAGGCTGTGGGAGGGAATATGGGGTCTACGGGTGCGGGGGTGGGCCGGAGCATTACGGTCACTATGGGGAGAGGCAGGTACGACGGGAACTTCAGGGCTAGCCATGAAGGAGGGTTCGCTACGTCACAGAGATCCCTCCTTCTGACCCTGCTAGTTCCACTCCAGGGCCAGATGGCAAGAACTGTCAGGCCCCTGGTCTCAGGCTGTTGTTGCTAAATGCCAGGTCTGTGGTTCACAAAGCTCCCCTCATCCGGGACCTAATTTTAGACGAGGGGGCAGACCTGGCATGTATTACTGAAACCTGGCTGGGCCCGGAGGGAGGAGTCCCCCTCACTGAAATGTGCCCAGAAGGATTTCAGGTGCTTCATCAGCTGTGACCCCAGAGAAGGGGTGGGGGAGTGGCTGTCATCGTCCAAAGGTCTTTAGTTTATTAGAAGTTTATTTATTTAGTTCCTCGTAGGATCCCTGCTCCGGAGCTTGTCGGGTGTGAGTCCCTGTTGATGAAGTTGGACCTTGGTGGTCAAGTGGGTTTGTTGCTAACGTACCTACCTCCCAACAGCATTGCAACAGCCCTCCCCTCGCTCCTCGAGTCAGTAGCCGAGTTGGCGGTAGAGTTCCCCAGGCTTATGGTTCTGGAGGATTTCAACCTGCCTACACTTGGTGAATGCTCTGACGGGGCGCAGGAGTTCATGGCTTCCATGACAGCCATGGACTTGACCCAAGTAATTTGGGGTTCAACTCATTCAGCGGGTCACATGCTTGACCTCGTATTCCTTTTGGAGCAGTGGAGATGTGATCTAGAGTTGAAGGGCATTAAAACCTTGCCCTTGTCATGGTCTGATCACTTCCTACAGAGGCTTGACTTTCGGAAACCAATCCCCCACTGTAGGGAGGGGGAACTGATTAGGTGGTTCCGGCCCAGGCGCCTGATGGACCCTATGGGATTTCAGACGGCGCTTGGAGAAATACCTGACACTATCGTCCACAATCTGGTGGAGTCCTTAGTCGCTGCCTGGAATAAAGCAGCGGCGGGGGCTCTAAACCGGATTGCGCCTTTGCGACCTCTCCGAGGCAGCGGATCCAGGAGGGCCCCTTGGTTTACCGAGGAACTCCAGGAGATGAAGCGCCAAAAGAAACGCCTAGAGCGCCGCTGGAGGGCCAGTAAATCTGAGTCAGACCGAGAGCTGATGAGAGCCTTTATTAGAGTCTATCTCGTGGCAATACGGGCGGCAAAATGCTCGCATTTTGCTGCCCTTATTGCATCCGCTGAATCGCGCCCAGCCGCCTTGTTTAGAATAACCCGCTCCCTCTTGAAAGGGAGGGATGCGGATGACCCTTTACAAGGTATAGCTGAGGAATTTGTTCAGTATTTAACGGATAAAGTCGCTCGGATTCGGACAGAGCTGGACTCCAATTGCACGGTACCAGCCGAGGTACCGGGGGAAGGTATTGAGCATACTTTATGGATTCAGTTTCAACTTGCTTCTCCTAAGGAAGTGGACAAGGCCATGGGAGCGGTGAGTGCCTCCACTTGTATACTGGACCCGTGGCCCTCCTGGCTGGTCTCGACCAGCAGAGAGGTGACACGTGGCTGGATCCGGACGATAGTTAACACCTCTCTCCGGGAGGGAATCTTCCTGCCCCTCCTAAAGGATGCGGTGGTGAGACCCCTCCTGAAGAAACCATCTCTGGACCCAGCCATTTTGAGCATCTATCATCCAGTCTCCAACCTGCCCTTTGTTGGGAAGGTTGTTGAGAAAGTGGTGGCCTCTCAACTTTGACGGTCCTTGGATGAAATCGATTATCTAGATTCCTATCAGTCGGGTTTCAGGCCTGGTTACAGCACGGAAACTCCTTTGGTCACGCTGATCGATGATCTCTGGCGAGCCAGGGATAGGGGTCACCACTCTATCCTTGTGCTCCTTGACCTCTCAACGGCCTTCGATACCATTGACCATGGTATCCTTCTGCGACGGTTGTGAGAGGTGGGAGTGGGAGGCACCATTCTTCGGTGATTCTCCTCCTACCTCTCGGGCAGTCGGTGTTGGTCGGAGGGCAGAGGTCGACCCCAAGGCCCCTCAACTATGGGGTGCCGCAGGGCTCGGTCCTGTCCCCCCTCCTATTTAACATCTACATGAAGCCACTGGGTGAGATCATACGCCGGCATGGAATTAAGTACCACCAATGCGCGGACGATACGCAGTTGTATCTCTCTGCCCCGTGCCAACTCAGCAAAGCAGTAGAAGTGATGTGCCAGTGCCTGGAGGCTGTTAGGGTCTGGATGGGAGCAAACAAGTTGGCACTCAATCCAGACAAGACCGAGTGGCTTCTGATTCCCTCCCAAAGATTGGCCAACTATTCCATCTCTCAGGCTGGGGGGGTGAAATTATACGCCCCTCAGAGAGGGTCCACAATTTGGGAGTCCTCCTGGATCCCCAGCTGACTTTAGAAGACCATTTGTCAGCTGTGACCAGGGGGACTTTTGCCCAGGTTCGCCTGGTGCACCAATTACGACCCTACCTGGATCGGGAGGCCCTTCAGACAGTCACTCACACCCTTGTGACCTCAAGACTGGACTACTGTAATGCGCTCTACATGGGGCTGCCCTTGAAGAGTGTTCGAAGACTTCAGTTAGTCCAGAATGTAGCCGCGCGAGCGATTGTGGGTGCACCCAGGTACACTCACGTCACGCCTATCCTCCGCGAGCTGCACTGGCTACCCATTAGTCTCCGGACCCACTTCAAGGTGCTGGTCGTTACCTATCAAGCTCTACATGGCATCAGACCTGGGTACCTGAGAGACCGCCTCCTGCCGATTATCTCCCATAGACCGATTAGATCTCACAGGTTAGGTCTCCTCCGGATTCCATCTGCCAGCCAATGCCGGCTGGCGACTCCCCCGGGTAAAGCCTTCTCTGTTGCAGCTCTAGCCCTCTGGAATGACCTCCCCGTGGAGATCCGGACCCTTACTACCCTCCCGACCTTCCGCAAAGCCACCAAGTCCTGGCTGCTCCAGCAGGCCGTGAAACATCCAGCCCCACGGAAATTGTTAATGTTGTGTCTTTTTTAAAGTGTTGTCTTTGTCTATTTATCCCCCTTCCCTTGTCTGTTGTGAGCCGCCCGGAGTCCTTCGGGAGTGGGTGGCATACAAGACAAATAAAATGAAAAATGAAATGAAATTTTCAATGTGGATATATTTACAGTATGCAAAATCTTACTCAGTAAATCATAGTTATTTATCATATCTGTGAATTAATACTTGCCCATTGTCTTCTTCATATAACTCAAAAATATGGGTGGCAGCATAAGGAGGTAATAACTTGTTGTAAACACCAAGTGCTATTTGCAGAGCAATGATTGTCATATCATGCTAAAATAGAAAGAAAAATGTCAAAATAGTAAAGCATTACACTGTGAACGTATGGTGCAGTTAATATCTCAAACTTCTTAACCATAAAAAGGTAAACGTAGAAAAGTCAGCTATTTCAGTCACCTATGACTTCAATGGATACCCCATTATTCTTCAGTCTCATTTCTGTGACACTATTGTTTCAGGTTTAAACAGAACAAATATTGAATAAGCCCCAACATTAAACAAAATATTTTTTTCTAAATTATCTTTCCAAATCAGTGGATTCACTTGTGTAATGTGGCCATATCCATCTAGGGCAGTGGTGGGATTCAAATTTTTTTACTACCGGTTCAGTGGGCATGGTTTGGTGAGCATGGCTTGGTGGCCGTGGCAGGGGAAGGATACTGTAAAATCTCCATTCCCACCCCACTCCAGGGGAAGGTTACTGCAGAATCCCTATTCCCTCCCAATCAGCTGGGACTCAGGAGGTAGAGAATAGATGAGGGCAGGGCCAGTCAGAGGTGGTATTTACTGGTTCTTTGAACTACTCAAGCTTTCCACTACCGGTTCTCCAAAACTGATAAGAACCCGCTGAATACCACCTCTGATATAGGGGCCCTCAGCTTTCCCATAACTGTTTAGTTAGGCCAAAGGTAGTCAATCCCTACCAGATTTTCTGATAGTCAATCCCTTTCATCCTTAGCATATTTTAATAAAAGTAAATCCCACATAGTTCAGTAGATCTGACTCTTAAGTAAGATAGTCCATGACTTACAACTGTTTAGTGACCATTCAAAGTTACAACAGCACTGAAAGATGTGACTTATGATCATTTTTCACAGTTACGACCTTTGCAGCAGCCCCATGATCATGTAATCAAAATTCAGATGCCTGGCAGCTGGTTCATATTTATGACTGTTGCTATGTGCCAAGGTCATGTGATCACCTTTTGTGGCCTTTTCACAAGCAAAGTTAATGGGGAAGCCAGATTAACTTAACAACTGTGTTATCAACTTAACAACTGCAGCGATTCACTTAACAACTGTGGCAAGAAAGCTTGTAAAATGGAGCAAAATCAAGAGTGAAATGCTACCAGTTCGGGCCAATTCATCTGAACCGGTAGTAAAAAAAATCCTGAAAAACAGTTAAAAAAAGTTCCAACAATCAGCTATGCCTCATGATCATCAGAACTTTTTTAAGCATTTTTTTTACTACCGGTAAACTGGTAGTTAAAAAATGCTTTAAAAAGTCCAACGATCCTCTGTGCGGCAATCAGCTGTGCCATGCCACCATTGGAACTTTTAAAAACACTTTCTAAAGCATTTTTTACTTCTGGTTCAAACCAGTAGTTAAAAAATGCTAAACAAAGTAAAAATAAAAGTGTCGACAATCAGCTGTGCGACAATCAGCTATGCCATACAATTGTTGAAACTTAAAAAAAATCTTTTTCAAGTATTTTTTTACTACTGATTCAAACTTGTAGTTAAAAAATACTAAAAATGCTGTTTCTTGTTGCTTTATTTTTTGACTTCTGGATTAAAACCTTCCTTTTTATTTTAACAATTCTTCCTACTACCTGTTATTAAACCATACTAAAAGAAATCTAAATAACTTTGTTCCCTATAGAACAGGGGTAGTCAACCTTTTTATACCTACCACCCACTTTTGTATCTCCGTGACCCGACCAATGCGCACACGACAAAAGCGTGCCTGCAAAACCACAGTGCTAAAACCGCAATGTCATTAACCTGCTGACAACAGCGTGCCGACAGAAATGCGATTTAAGTTAAGGTAAGGGTTAGGATCAGGGTCAGGGTCACGTTTAGGGTTAGGTTTAGGGTTAGGATTAGGATTAGGGTTACAGCGCGCTTCTGTCGGCGCGCTGTTGTCAGCGTGCTTCAGCGCTCATTTGGCGGCGTGGTTTAGGACTCGTGGTTTTATCACAGCGGTTTCGTTGGGCGCGCTTTTGTCAGTTGCCTTTTTGTTGGTGAACCTTGTATCTCTGTTAGTAGTAAAATTTTCTAACCACTCAGCAGTTCCACAGTAATGGTGATTTATAAAGTAGGGAAGTAACTTTACTTTATAAAATTTATAAAGCAGAGTTACAGCAAACCCCTACTGCCTACTATGAAAACTGGAACACCCACCAGTGGGTGGTAGGGACCAGTTTGACTACCACTGCTATAGAAGCTGAAAATTAACTGCCACTCAGAGGTCAGAGGCTGGGGTTTTTGAAACCACATAGCTCTCTTCTTTCCTTATTTGACTTCACTAACTTTGTAGCTGAAGGGTTTGCAACTTCTTTACAGAAACTGATAAAGAACCAAGGGCACAAATTGTTTTCACAGGCGCCTCTGAGAATTATTTTGGCAGGGAAAGAAAGAAAGAAAGGGGAGGGAACAGAACCCTTCCCCTTTGAAAAGCATAAAATAACTTGAGTTCAAGTCAATTTAAAATAAAAAATAAGAGAGGCCTGGAAGGCTAGAGTGGCAGTCGCTATTAGTTTTTTTCCTTTTCCTTTTTCTCTTCTTTTTGAAAACATGGATCAATACTTAGATGAGGAAACCTTAAAATTCCAAAATATCTTGGCTGGAATTCAGAATCTATTGGAAGGATATGGGAGAATTGAGAAGAAATTGGAATGACTAGTCTTCCTCACAGCAAAAGATGATGGGGTTGGAGTCCCCAAAATTAAAGGGTAGAATGAATATATAGAAGATAAAGATAAGACAATAGATTAATTTATTAATGGAACAAATGTGAGTGAAAGTGGAAAGAAGGGAATATGGAAAAGGGAATTCGATGAATTGGAGCTCTACCCCAGATTCCAGGACACAGAAGAAAAAAAATACTAATGATGATAGACATAAGAAGAGAAATTTTTTCAGAAGCAAGATTGACAACCAAAAACAAGTTAATTTTAGTAGCAACTGGTGGGCAACGAGATTATCTGAGAGATCCTTCAAGCAACAAAGTACGGAGAGAAGCCTATAAAAACCTTATAAAGGAGATAAAAAGAAGATTGGCACCACAATTGGCAAGAGAGATAAGACTGTTTTGTTATTGGAAAGATACAGGTTGACAATGAAAGTTGATAATAAAAAAATAGTTGATTTTGGTGATTAATAAGTAGGAATTTTGTAACTTTTAGATTGTTTTAGATAGTTATTAAATATTTACTCACTAACAATTAATTAACCATAAATAATAATAATGAAATGATAATGGATACAGCATAATGATATATACATGCATTGGCAATTTAGTAAAAGAAATTTGGATATAAATTTTAAATTGTGACTTGGGAAAAAGACCTATAAATTTTATTAACAAATTTTCATTTAGATCTTGTTATAAAGATGTAAGGGTTTTTTTTTTGTGGGAGAGCTCTGATGAGAGGATATGGGATATAAATAGTAAATGATTTTTAGCCAATTATAACAACAACAAGGAAATGTTAATGGATATTGTTTAACAATATATATATGCTATGGTATTGGCAAAAGTAACTTGGATATAAATCCTAAACATGAGTTCAAAGTGTGGAGAGAAGTCTCTAAAAACCTTATAAAGGAGATAAAAAAAGACTTACACCACAATTGGCAAGAGAGATAAGATTTTTTGTTCCTGGAAAGATATAGGTTGATAATGAAAGTTGATAATAAAAAAAATCAGTTGATTTTGGTGACTAATAAGTAGGAATTCTGTAACTCTTGGATTGTTTTAGATTGTTATCAAATGTTTATTTGCTAACAATTAACTATAATAACAATAAGGAAACAATAATGGATATAGCCTAATGATATATACATGTATGATAATCTAGCAAAAGAAATTTGGATATAAATTGCAAATTGTGACTTGGGAAAAAGACATATTATTAATAATTTTTTATTTAGATATTGTTATAAAGGCGTAAGGTTTTTTCTTTTTTTGAGGGGGGGTGTCTGACGAGAGAAGATGGGACATAAATAGTAAATGATTTTTAGCCAATTATAATAATAACAAGGAAATGTTAAAAGTAATTGTTTAACAATATATACATGCTATGGTATTGGCAAAAGTAACTTGGATATAAATTTTAATCAGTGAGTTGGAAAAGGGGGGGCTTAGAAACTTTATTAATTGACTTTTACTTAAAAGATGCTATAAAGGTGTAATGTTATTGGAGGATTTTTTGAAATAGCTAATGAATGCCATTATGTGGTTGTGTCTTTAAGTATGAATGATTTGAGGTAAAAGCATGTTCAAATAATTGTAGTCAAGTGAGAATTATGGTACATTGATAGTAAGATACACAAGATTTTTTTGACTTAAAGTGTATAATATAATATGAACTATAAGTAATGCTGTGGAAGAAATGCACAAAGGTTATCCGTAACCAATTGACATGCTTTCTACAAGATGTAATGAAGGATGATTCTTTTTTGTGTTTTTGTTCACTTAAAATAAAACATTTTTTAAATGCTAAAAAAGTTTTTAAAAAGTTCCGACAATCAGGTATGCGACAATCAGCTGTGTCACACAATTATTGGAACTTAAAAAAAAACTTTTTAAAGCATTTTTTTTAGTACCAGTTAAGGAGAACAAATGCTTCACTTGGCAACAGAAATTTTGGGCTCAATAGTGATCATGAGTCAATGACTGCCTATAAATACTGCAGAGCTCTTTACCTTAACTGCAAAGAGAACTACCTTAGAAAGTTAGAAAGGTTATCAGAGCTGTGGTGATGCAGTGGTTAAAATGGAGTCCTGCAGGGCTAATTCACTGCTCACTCCAAGAGTTTGATTCTGAATGGTTCAAGGCTGACTCAACCTTCCATCCTTCCGAGGTTGGTAAAATGAAGACCCAGATTGTTGGGGGCAATATGTTGACTCTGTAAACCACTTAGAGAGGGCTGTAAAATATTGTGAAGTGGTATATATTGTAAGTCTAAGTGCTATCGCTATCTGAGAGAATAGCTGAAAGAAACAATTTTTCAGCAATTGGAGATGAGATCCTTTGGTTCTTTTGAATCTATTGAATTCCTACAATTAACAAGTAAATTCCCACTGGAAATTTATAAATTCTTCCACTCATCGCTATGATGGCTTATCACTAATATTATGATATTGCTACAATAATGGCCACATGATGCTGTAGATTGCTAATATGGAAATATTTAATATTCTATTGCAACATATTTCTAACCATTATTTACACATTAAAAAGACTATTTGTCAGATCCCTAAAAGTGATACTGCCATTCAATTGGGAGGAGGGAGGCCTTGGAGTCAATTTTTAGCAGTGCCTGTGTCAACTGATATTTTACAACTGGTTTCCTGGCGCCGAAATGCCTGAGATATTACCTCTTGGGGGGATGTTTATGATGGCCATGTGGGATGTTTCACTTTAATGCCTAACAGAAGATAGCCAAGGGAATGTATGAATTCACTTCTCAGGGCAGTTGATAAAGGAAACATTTTCACACTTGTGTATTGGTTAGAATTTGCATTCTAACAAATGGGAGGGGTCTCTACTGATTTGCCTAAGGGGATTCAGATGTTGCTTTGCCTTTAATGGTTTCCATCCTTCTTAATTAAAGGTTCGTTTTGAAATACTCTGTTTCAAGAGTCTTCACTTTCTTAAGTTAGGAGAGGAGCCCTTACATAAAGCAACATCTCTGAAAAATGGTCAACTAGGTGAGACAACATTTGCTCTAATGAGGGGACCTTGCAAACCATGTCCGAGCACAACAGTGAACAAAGGGAAGCTGAATGCTGAAGGGAGACGGCAATCCCCCCAACTGGAGACCTGCTCTATGTACCCTGTCAGAGAGGATGAAGTGAACCTGGAGGGCACCGAAAATCGCCTCTGGTCAATCAGCATCGGGACAAAAGACAGCTGAGATGGGAGGACCAGAGGAGTCACTCTTACCTGTGGTAACCAAAAACCGGGGTGGAAATTAGAGCTAGATGCCCCCTCTGACCAGGAGGAGCTAAATGAAGCCTCACTGAGAGAGGATCATCTGAAGAAATGTGTAACCCAGTTAGTGATGGAGATTTTGAAAAATCTCAACATCCAAGGGAGCCAGAACGGCAAACAAGAGGCGTTGGAAGGGCAGAAGCCATAGATGATGCTGGGGGGGGGGGCTAACCCCCCTCTGGGTCCTGCTGATCAAGTGGATGGTGCAGCATCAACAGCAAGGAGCCCAGCAAACCCTCCTCCCCTTTTGGTGCATGGATTGGGGCCGCTCCCAACCAACCCCGAAACCTGCAATTAGAAAGAAAAATTCCTTTCTTGGGGTGACGTTTGATGGGAACCTGAAAAAATTGGGATTCTTTGTGGCACATGTGCTCACCTACATGCAAGAATATGGGTGTGATTTTCAAACCCAAGAATCCCAAGTGTGAGTGGTTACCCTAGCACTGGAAGGAACTGCTGCCAGATGGATGGTGACCCTACATGATGCCAATGCACCAGAACTGTGGGACTTCGACTATTTCATGATGGCCCAGTTACAACATTTTGAGAACCCCCTCGCATACTGCAAAGAATGTGACCACATTAAAGTGGTGAAGCAGGGATGCCAGCCAGTGACAGAATATACCGAAGAATTCCGAGCCCTGGCGTGTTGTGTGAACTGGCCAGAAGATATCCTGGTAAGCTGGTTCAAGGATGGGCTGAGTGATGACCTCTACAATGCCTGCATGGCCCGAGATGCGCCAAACCATCTACATGAGTGGTATCTCACTGCTGAAGAGGCAGAGATCGACATAGCCAGGAACCAGTACCGAGTGGGGCAAATGTGGAAGAAAGCCCCACTCTTGGAAGCAAGAGCCTTTCAATCTGCAAATGGCATCTTTTCCTAACCCTCAGCCTGTTTCAAGTGTGGAAAAGAGGGGCATCGAGCTGCAGAATGCTGTTCTCAAGTACCAGCTAGGAAACCAGAGTAGCAACAGGCCAGGATTTCAGCCCCATGCCTGAACTACCTACAGAAGACTCCACTATCCCCTCATTTAAGGAGTGGATAGACACTTTATGAGACACATGGCCAGTAGTTAGATTAGCCTTACAGGAAGCTAGAGTGGCTTTTAAAATTCAAGCTGACAAGAAAAGAGTGGAACTCAAATCTTTTCATGTTGGATATAGAGTTTACTTATCTACAAAATTCCTGAAGTCATTGCAGCCATCAAAGAAATTAGGGCCAAATTTCATTGGACCTTTCCCTATCACTAGAGTTATCACCCCAGTAACAGTAGAAGTACTCCTTCAAAAGACACTCAGGCAAGTTCACCCATTATTTCACATTAGTTTACTCAAAGAAGAAGTAATCTCACAACTCAGACCACCTGCACCTACACCACCTGTTCCTATCATGATAGAAGGCAAACAACACTTTCAAATTAAGGAAATCCTGGACTCTAGGACCCACAGGGGGGTCATCCCAAAATGAATGGGTAGCTAAACACCATGTTAGGACTCCTACCCTATTGAAAAAAATTCACTCCCAATACCCTGACAAACCTTGTTAAAATACTATGATGGAATTTCTGTTTCTATCTTTCTACAGGTGGATCTCTCCTTTTTCCAAAGAACTGCAGCATGTCAGATCCCTAAAAGTGATACTGCCATTCAATTGGGAGGAGGGGGGGCTTGGATTCAATTTATTGGCAGTGCCTGTGTCAACTGATATTTTACAACTGGTTTCCTGCCACCAAAATGCCTGAGATCCCATCACCTCTTGGGGGGATGTTTATGATGGCCATGTGGGACATTTCACTTTAATGCCTAATGGAAGATAGCCATGGGAATGCATGTTTATTCGGCTCTCAGAGCAGTTGATAAAGGAAACATTTTCACACGTGTGTATTGGTTAGAATTTGCATTCTAACAAATGGGAGGGGTACTACTGCTTTAATTCTACTTGCATTGCCTAAGGGGATTCAGATGTTGCTTTGCCTTTCATGGTTCCCATCCTTCTTAATTAATACTATTCAAGTATTAATACTATTCAAGTATTCTTGAAATACTCTGTTTCAAGAGTCTTCACTTTCTTAAGTTAGGAGAGGAGCCCTTATACTATTATTCAGCCATGTATATTAAATTTTGATATTTGTATATATTTTATAATCTCTTTCATAATTAGTCACCAGAAAGTTAGAGATCATGCCAATTCTTTCAACTGACAAGGACTATGCTGCAGAATATTAATATATTATTAATAAGAATGGCTGTGTCAAAGCAAGAGTTTGTAAACTGCATAGCTCTTAAGTGGTATAAATGATAATACTTACTGCTGAATACATGATCATTTTAAGTCCTTTGTTGTTGTTAATCGCACTTGTCATTTTTTCCAGAATATGTTTCACAAGGATACCTTCATGAAGATAAAAAAAAAATTAGAGTGTTGTGGAATTTGAAAATAGAAGTTTTGAAAAATATGGAAAAAGGACTTGGTCAGGAATTTGGTGAGTTTGAAATTCTTTGTGGTATAAAATATCTTCATATTAACCAACATCTTTCCAGACTGTATGAAATGTATTGACTATGTAAAATTGATTTTTTTTATTTAATTAGGCATTTTGGCCAATTTTTTTTGAAGAATTTGGAAAATAAATGTAATGAAACCTTACTCTTTATTTTTCCAAAAGTCATACATTCATGCAAGATAAAGTATTCTACTTATTAAGCTTCTAGATTTTCCACAGCAAATAAACTATATTTTAAATGGAAAAGTAATATGTTTCTAAGTTAAAAAGAATATGAATTGTCTAAATTATTTTTAATGCGAGCAAAGAAATCTTTAGTGGGAAAACTTTACTGATATTTTTCTGCATTTTAAAAATTGTATCAATCAAACTACAACATACTAAAAATATATGCCATGAAGATAAGCACTTCCTAATATGTCAATATATAGAAATATTTCTTTAGATAGAAATATTAATGTCCATGTTGAAATGTTACCAGCACATAAGATTTTAAAAGTATTTATATATACTTCTAATCTTGTTATTTTAAAGAAATCTGTTCATAAATAACATTATCTGTACTGTTTAGTTTTTTATTATGCATTTCCCCAAATAATTTACATTTAAATAATTAAATACTTTTAGAAAAGCATTTCAAAACACATTTCTGCTATTTGTCTTTCGTACATTATAATGATAAGGCAATTTATTTTTTAAATAGATTTCAGATTCATACTCTACTGTATGGCATGCCATAGGGATCAGTGTTTTTTCTTCCCCTATTAAACATCTACATAAGGTCACTGTGTGATTATCCATCACCATGGGATGAGGTGGCTAACTTTGTAATTAAAATTTTAATTTTGATTCTTAATAAAAACTACATATATATTTAAGAAAATTAAAAGACCGCACAGGATAGTTAATCATTAGTTTGTTGAACTAACATTAAGAGCTAAATAGGGTCATATATTTACATGCCTAAGTGAAAGTTGATCTCTGAAATCTATTGACATTTGAAAAAAATGCACAATATTTTTTTATATGTTCATATGTCAAGGCTACTACTATGACATATATTTATATTTTCACAAATCTGAAAATCAGGCCAAACAAATAAATCCATAATTAAAAGAATACTCACCTCCTTGTAGTTTTGATTTCTTTTTTTTTAACGGTCCCCCAAAAGCGCCATTTACCACATATTCCAACAGGGATTTTACCCTTTGCATAGTCTTTTTATCAGCCCAATTTGGTAAAGGATATTTGTATATTTCCTACAGTAATAAGGGAAGATAAAAAATAGCAAGCCATGCTTAGTAATAATCCCATGTCTTCTATTATTTTGCATACAGATAGACTTTCCTAAGTAGAAAAAGCCTCAGTTGCATTATTAATATTACAGGCAGCAAAAGTGAACTGAAAATCTTTTAATAAGGCTTTTTGAACATAAGTACTTGTTTTCCCCTGAGTGAAATGAAAGAATCTGTTTGTTTTTCAGGAATAGAAATTTCCTGCCTGCATTTAGTTTTTGTAAAAGAGATGTGTTTCTGATGTATGGGAATAGCTTTACTTGGGTATGTAAATAATTTCAGTAGACAGTAGTTTTCTTATCTTTATCCATTTTGTTAGATAAAAATAAGACTCTCAGTAGACTGAATCTACTGATCTATTCCCATATAATACTCTCAACTTCTCACAAATTGAACGAAGATCAACTTACCCCTAAAGTTTAAATAGCTAATTTAAAGTTTAAATAGCTAATTTCCAGGAATGAGGCAAGTAAGATCTCATGAGATTTCATGACACTTGAAAAAAAATCTTGTGGTGAGACTTCCAATACTTTCTTTTTTTAAAAAAAACAACAACATTTTTTTATTTTTCAACAAACAAGTACAGACATAAAACATAAAAACATCTATTGAGCAAGGTACCACCTATACCAGTGATGGGCAACCTTTTTGGTGTGGTGTGTCAAAAATCGGCAAAAAATCAAGCATAACTCGCGTTGTGTGTCACTTCGACAAAAACATAATTTTGTGCAATTTATAGTTTAAACTACAAAACTGTATAATTGCAATTTATAATTGTATTTAATAAACCAAAAACAAATTATTTAACATACCTGCTTAGTAACTTCTTTGTTCATCAGTTGATTTCGTATGTCCCCCTCACTTATCTCAGTTATTGTGGGCAATTACAAGTCTATGGCACCCCAATAGTTGCTGCTAATGGCGCTCACAGTTCCCATTGGCACTCCGCTGTTCCCTGCTGTGGTGCGGTCGTAACCAACAGTCCCAGGAGTAGAGACTCTGTGCCGGCCTGACTGGAGAGAGGCGCGCACTGTCCCCGCGCTCCTCTCCTGCGGGTCCTCCCTCGCCGCGCTGATGACGTGTGTGCGCACAGCACGCACGCCTTACCAGCAGCCCCTGCGCTCAGAAAGGGGCAGCGGCGATACAGTAAGTGAGTGTGGGCGGGGGAGATCACACGTCCCCCCCCCGTTCCTCCAGCACAGATTCTTTCATCCTCGGCGGCCGTGCAGGAGCCGAGGATGAATCGCATGAAATCCTGTGCGTGTCACCCCAAATGGCTATGCGTGTCAGCACTGACACGCGTGTCATAGGTTCGCCATCACTGACCTATACTGTACCTGTGCATTTCATTTTTCTTGCCTAAATGTAGAACCTTACTCTATTCAATGGTGAAAAGAGTAAGGTTCTACATTTAGGCAAGAAAAATGAAATGCATAGCTACAGTATAGGTGGTACCTTGCTCAACAGTAGTAACTGTGAGAGGGATCTTGGAGTTCTAGTGGACGACCATTTAAATCTGAGCTAGCAGTGTGCAGCAGCTGCTAAAAAAAAGCCAACACAGTTCTAGGCTACATAAACAGAGGGATAGAATCAAGAACACATGAAGTGTTAATATAACTTTATAATGCCTTGGTAAGGCCACACTTGGAATACTGCATTCAGTTTTGATTGCCACGATGTAGAAAAGATGTGGAGACTCTAGAAAGAGTGCAGAAAAGAGCAACAAAGATGATTAGGAGACTGGAGACTAAAACATATGAAGAACGGTTGCAGGAACTGGGTATGTCTAGTTTAATGAAAAGAAGGACTAGGGGAGACATGGTAGCAGTGTTACAGTATCTCAGGAGTTGCCACAAAGAAGAGGGAGTCAAACTATTATCCAAGGCACCTGAGGGTAGAACAAGAAGCAATGGGTGGAAACTAATCAAGGAGAGAAACAACTTAGAACTGAGGAGAAATTTCCTGTCAGTTAGAATAATTAATCAGTGGAACAGCTTGTCTCAGATTGCTTTTTTTTAGTAAGTCTTATATATACATCTCTTGGCAACTTATATTTCACTGCATATCTTGTGAAAGCTCAAAATCCCTCATCTATTCCTTCCATCATCTTCCCTTTAATTATCACCTATGCTTCTGCCAGAATTTCTATCAGTACTTCTGCCAAATTTTCTTCCTTGTCTTCTTCTATATTCTGGAATCTGAAGTAAAATTCTATTCTGTTGATCTTTCATTCCAATATTCCACTCTTATCATTTTCAACCGCATTCATTCTTCTGTCAATATCTCCAATTTTCTTATCTCTTTGTTCATTTTTTCTTCAGTTTTTTGAAATCTGTCCTCATATTTCATCATCGTTTGGTGAATATTTTCAATTTTTTTCATCTACTTTTTCTGTTCTTTGTCCAATAATCTCCAGTTTCTTTTCAATGCTCTCTGTTCTTACTTGTATTTTTTGAATTTCTTGCATAATCATCTGCAAAGTCATTTCCTTTTCTTTTTCCTGTTGCAACATTGTCTGTATTGATCTTTTCCTTCCAATAGTGCACACGGCCACTATGTAAAATCCAAGGCTCTTTTGCAAACAAAGTTAACTGTTCTCTTTCAGTTCAGTGCAATCTTTTTTCCCTCTCCAAGCTTTTCACTCTGATAGCACTCAGAGAAACACCTGTATAAACATCCATGCTCTTCCCACTATCATTTTCAATAAACAAACTCAAAGTCCTTGAAGGGTAACACCATCTCTTACTTTGCACAAGATTATCAAATGCTCAAACGTAGAGAAGAAAAACAATATTTCCAAGACTCCAAGACTCAAAGTGGCAGTGTTACTTCTTTTCATCTATTTTCACTTCCCTCTTTATATTCTTTATATTTCAGGAAGGAGAAAAAAATTTTAAACAAGAAAATATTATAGGGCGTTGAAAAGAGAAAAAGAATGAAAACCTTTTAAAAAATAAAAATAAAAAGTCCATTTAAAAAAAATAAGCGTTTGTAGAAATTCTAGCAGTAAAAGGATTAAAGAAAAATAACACATTAAGTCTGACTCAGGCTTAATCTCGCTGCTTGACTTTTTCTGTCTTCAATTTTAACTTTACTTTTAATTTTTGGGGTATTCTCTCATCTAATAGTAAAAAATTATCTCACCAATTCGGCACACTTTCTCTCCTGCTAATCTTCCATTTCTGGAGCTGTCTCAACTTTCAGCAGCTTCAATGGCTGCTTCTTTGTCACTGGAAAAAAGGGCTTCTCCTGGATCTACAGGGACATTGCAGTGTTCCCGGGATCAGCAGGATGTGACCTTCTCTATCACAGTCTCTACGGTTTTGGTCCAAAAGGACCATCCAGTGACAGAGATATCGATGGCGATCTTGGAGCTTCAAAACCGCACATTGTACTGTCGCTACATTAGCTCCACCTCCCCTAGACTTCCAATGCTCCCCAAGTTTCAGCAATTATCTTAGGATAATTTTTGGAATATTTTCACAAGAAAGTGGTAGGAAATTGTGGAGTTCTGCAGGGATTGCACAAGGTCAATACCTTTTGTCTAATAAACAATTTATTTGTGGGGACTACAAAATTTGCTCCATCTTAATAAGATAAAAATATGGCTTGGCTTGGGGAGTCAGATTCATGTGCCTGGGTTACTGACTATCTAGATCTCCAAAACAGATATTTTATGGAAGCTTAGTTATCTAGGTATGCCAACAAAAAAGATAGGTAGGAAATCTTTTCCATACTACTTACTAACATAATGTACTAATATATCTTTTGTATTCATTTTTTTCAAAATAGATTGAATGTATAATGCAACTGAAATAATAAAGATTACAATCGGTAAACAAATTGAGATGAGAATGTTGTATTTTAAACATCCTGTTTTCAGATATGTTGAATGATTTTGTGCCTGGAAGCAAACTGCAGTCAGTCAGAGATGACTAGAACTTCGGCCAGATGGAATTCAATTACTGTGTTTCCCCGAAAATATAGGGTCTTATTATCTTTTGACCCACAAAATATGGCTTGGGCCTTATTATCAGGGGAGGGCTTATTGTTTCGGGGTTGCCAGGTGGCTGCTTCCTTGTGAACAGGCTCCCGAAGAGCCAGGCACAGCCTCAGGGGTGAAGCAGCCATGAGGACCCAACCCACAACCATAGAGTGCACTCCTAGAGCAGCCACTGCTGGAAGAATCGGAAGCCGGGTTCTGGAATTTGGAAGCTGGAGAAGAAGTTATGCTCGTAGCACAGTGGTGGTACCCTGGCCCTGCAAGGAAAGCTGGGCCAGGGCATGCTGAGGCTGGGAGGCATGTGAGCTGGGGGCAGAACAGGTGCTCACGCAACCACTCTCTCCAGCCAGGCAGAATGCCACTCCCCAATCTAGCAGTATCCCAAAGGCACCAAGCAACATGAGCGCCTTTCCCCCCGGCTCCCATGGCTTGGCACCTTTGGGATACTGCTAGGTCAGTAAGCAGTGCTCTGCCTGGCCAGAGAGGGGGTTGTTCAGGGGGCATATTTTCAGGTGGGATTATATTTTTGCCCACACAAAAAATGTGGCAAGGCCTTATTTTCAGGACAGTTTGTATTTTCGGAGAAACACTGTATATTTAAGGAAACACCTTTGTTTTGCTTTTATTTCACTTACAGTGCTGTTAACCAATTGCTTGATCACTCAATTTCTTATTACAAATTGTATGGAGTTTTAAATCATGAATCACAACCCACAGATGCTGGAGATAGTACTACAATATTTTAAAAGTACCTGAATTTTTAAGGTATCATATGCTTTCCAGAGTAACAAATTTTCAAAATTCAGCAGCTTTTGCATGTCATATCCCAGATGTATTGCAAAACCTCGTATCAGTGCCTGAAAGATGAATTACAATATTCAGTCATCTGTACATACAACCATATACTCAAGGGACAAGTCATCTTTGAACCTTGGCTGATATTTATTTTGCCTTTAAAAAAAACAAACCAAATCTGACATTGTACACAAGATCCTATGAAGGGACTCTTGGAATCTGGGAGATAGAGTTAACCAAATTATGACAAATGGAGAATAGATGGACATTTCATCCTAGTTTCTTACACAATACCTCAGGCCAAAAAGGGAAGAAGGAATGACCTAGAACAGGGATTCACATCATCATAGTAGCACCACAAGAGGTATAAGGACTTTCTCCCCCTTTGCTAAACTGGCCATGGCCAGCACATGATGCATCCAGCCCGTGGGCCGGGAGTTTGACTGCCCTGGCCTAGAAATACAGATGAAAGAACTACAAGACAATAGTCAGTTAAAAGAGAGCTGAGTTCAGGGGAAAAATATAATCTGAAAAAACATCTCAGAAACAAATCCTTCCTAGTTTTCATAAAGACAAAGGGACGAAGGGAGAAATGCATTCAAACTTGTAAGATTCTATTAAATGTATATTTCCAATAAAAGTATCGTTGCCCTACATGACTTTGCTTTCCTAGGCTAACTGATTTTGAAGAGCTGAAGATTTATAATCTGTGAGAAAAAATGTTTACAAAGATCTCACCTGAAAGTATTCCTTGTTAATTGAAGACTGCAGGTTTCTTATATAAATTTCTAATATTTTGTAATTTATTATCAGAGGTGGGTTTCTGCTGGCTCGTCAAAGGGAAAAAAATTGTGATATGTCACTTGACTGCCATGAGGCCATGAGTTTGACACCTCTGGCTTAAACCATGCCCTGTCACTATCATGCCAAAATGGGCCAGCAATAGTTTTCTGATCATAGAAACAATAAGATCATCTGTTTATAGTAATCAACTACTGATTGTAAAAAAAAAACAACTCCAGGCACCTTAAGTACATCATTTTCTTTTTCATAAAGTATTAATAGAAGAAAATATCTGTAGTTTGGTTTTGAACTGGAGTCCATATGCTCTATGATGTTGGTTGTTTCCTTATAGATGTTGCAATATTCAACTAGGTAACATGATCAGTGCTAGTGAATATGGGTTTTGTTCCCTCTTTATAGCAGTAGCTTGCCTTACCTTGATGAAAATGCCTGAGCCTTCTCCTAAAGCACTTTCTTTCACCCTGCCTCGTAGTAGAGGGTGCTTTTTAGAGGCTTTTTTAAACAGGCAGTCATTCACGATGTGGCAGCAGCTAGCTAATCTAACCTCAGCACTCACCTTTTCCCGTTTACATTTTTTTTCTTTTCATGAAAAACTGCACATCACTGGTACAATTTCATCATTTTTCAGTTCAAAGAACCCTTGTACCTCATTTGAGTGGAGAAAAGATTAAACAATACATGCTCAGTCTTTTCTTTTTGTAAAAAGAAAAAGTAATTACTGTATTTTTTGGAGTAGAAGATGCACATTTCCCCCCAAAAAGAGGGTGAAAATCTGGGCGCATCTTACAGTCTGAAGATAGGCCCACCCACCCGCTGGCCCCCACCTGCAAGCGGCCTGGGGAAGCATGGAGGTCGGGAATCAGTCGGTGAAGTGGATGCTAGGTAAGCTAGCAGCTGTGCCTGCCCATTCTCCAGATGACTCAGGTGGAGGGCAGTCGGTTTCTCCTGGCCCAGGAGGAAAGAGGTAAGTCTACGTAGGAGGAGGAGGGTGCACGGCTCTGTGATGTGCAATGAGGAAGCTATCCTGAGAGCTACTTTGAGCATAAAATGAGTCTAATGGAAATATGTTAATTATCCTTGCTTGAACTGCTGAATCCTCCTTTGACTCTGTCTCCCCTTCATGGAAACTTTACCACCCTATTACAAGTAAATGAAACAGCAATAATAGATTTATCTAGATAAAAATCAACAGAAAGTCTTATCTTTAGGCAGGAAATGTTTTAGCCATTTCCCCAACTTTCAAAATAGTTCTTTCCCACACAATTTATATTAGTTTATTACATTTGCCAAGTGTGACATTAGTCTTGATTTAAGGTGTACAAGATCATATTTGTGTTTCAGTGGTGGGTTTCAAAATTTTTTAAACCTCTTCTATAGGTATGGCCTGCTTTGTGGGAGTGGCTTGTGGGCCATGTGACCGGGTGGGAGTGGCTTGCCACCATGTGACTGGGTGGAAGTGGCTTGGCAGTCATGTGACTGGGTGTGCGTGACCAACTTGTAAAATGTGGTGAAACTCACTTAATAACGCTCTTGCTTAGCAACCAAAATGTTGGCTCAGAAACTCTGGCATTTGAAGCACGCAAGTCTTAAAGTTGTCAAATTACAAGACCCTTTCACCCCTAATCCTTTACTATTAAGTTCGAGGGGATGGCAATGACTGAAGCAAGGCAGGACTCGAATAACAAGGCTTTATTAGAAAAGCTAATGCAACAGCAACTCCAGAACCAGTAAGCTTGAACTGTTCCCACTTGACAGCAATTTATATGCAGGCAGTTCCGCGGTTAGCCAATCAGAGAACGGTGACTTTCCCACTCTGACCACGCGCGCGCCTCGACCAATGGCAAGTATTGTAGACAGAGCCATGTCTCTGAGGCTAAGACACAACACCCCTCTCCACCAGTCAGGCGCATGCGTAATCCTGCAAATATGCAGGCCGCCTGCGCATGCGGTCCGATCTTTTTGGCTCGGTTGGAACTGACACTGGAGAAGGAAAAGGAGGAGGCTTCTTCAGGGGAACTGCCTGTGACTGCGCTAACTCTCCGCCCGGCGACTTTGTATGTGCTCTGATGGCCCAGGTGAGTCTGGCACCGGAACACAAAACCACCGTGTTGGGCAACGCGGCATTTCAGTGGAGGTGTCCAGAGCAAACGGGAGATCTATAGGACCAACTGGGAAGAGATCAGCTGGTGTCTGCATCAAGGCCATCCGCGGTTGCAGCTGATCAATGTGGAGGCACCAAATGCGCCCATCGCCTAGGCCAACCCTGTAAGTGCAGGGATCCATTAATTGCAGAATGTGCTCCAGTAACCACCTCGGCTCACCTCCATAGTTCCATGCAAAACCAGATCCCACATTTCAAAACCCCTGGCGTGGTCATCATTGTCATAGGTTTGTCCTTACAGTAGCTGGGGTACAGTCGATCAAGGTTAATCTGGAGGCGGCGGCCCATTAACAACTCTGCAGGGCTGCAGTTAGTTAAGGGGCATGGGACTGTATGCTGTACTAATAGGTATCTGTCAATACAGGCATGCAAATCCCCTGGACCTAGCCTAGCTAAGGACTCCTTAACAGATCACACTATCTACTGCTGGAGGGATGGTAAGGGGCCACCAAGATGTGGTGGATGCCTTGTCCTGCTAAGAACATCTGGAAAAAGGCAGACGTTAACTGGGCCCCGTTATCTGATACCCCTGGCACCCATGAGTCGCAAACATCTTTTGCAACTCTCTAATCAGAGCCCCAGTAGTGGTCGATGGCATTAGGATGACTTCCACCCACTTTGAATATGCATCGACCACTACCAGGAACATCTGCCTGTAGAATGGCCTGAAAATCCAAATGAATCCTAGCCCAGGGAGTCTTGGGGTCCTCTCACTTCCTAGGTTTTGCTGCAGGGGGAGCTGGCCTGGACTGCTGACATTCCTGACACCTAGTCACCCATTGTGCAATATTCTGATCCAAACAAGGCCATCACACGTAGCTCTGGCCCAGGGCCTTCATCTTTACTATCCAGGATGCCCCTTGTGCAGACAGTGGTGGAAAGGGAAGTTGAGGAGGAACGACCACCCTATGGCCCCACAGTAGGCACTCTTCTTGTACCGACAGTTCATGCTGCCTTTGCTTGAAGGACAGGAACTGTGGGGTAAGCTGCATCTGCGGCCAACCCCTCCTTACCCAATGTAAAACCTGAGCCAAAGTAACATCTCTAGCCAAATGGGTGGCAACATCTGTGGCTGCTGAGGGAATCAGGAGGTCCTCAATCAGTAAAACCAGTGGGTCAGGTGGTGTGCAGAAGACCGGCAAGCCAGCGATACTTCCTCTGTAAGTAGCTTTCTTTATTGCTGGGTGTGGTGTGGTCTGTGCTGTGTTCCTCCTTGAGATAGTAAAGTGCAAGCAATTAAAGTGTTGCTTTCTGTGTCTCTCCTTTGTGCAGGTTATTGGAGCAAGGTGGTGAGGTGGTGGTTCAGAAGACGCAAAAAAGGACAGTAATTTTCTTTTCTATTATTTTGTGTGCTGGTTTCATCCCAATGCAGTGCATGCAATTAAAGTGTTGCTTTCTGTGTCTCTCCTTTGTGCAATCCATTCATTGGAGTCCGTGATACTGAAGACTGGCAAGAACAGTCATCTTCCATCTGTAAGTAGCTCTTTTATTGTTTTTGTACTTATTTTAATCTTATTGTAGTTCATCCATTGGGGCAAAGAATTCAGTGATATCGTCTTGTCCACTCCCACCAGGTCACATGGGCAGCAACCCACTCCCATCCAGTCACATGGGCAGTAAGCCACTCCCATCCAGTCACATGGGTGGCAAGCCACTCCCACAAAGGAGGCTACACCCACAGAGTAGGTTCCAACAATTTTTGAAATCCACCACTGAACCGTGCCATGAGTTCAGTGCTGTTTCTGGTGGAAATAAGCACACCATTGAAGTACGGGGCAACTCCCGGCATGCTGTGGAGCAGTCGTTCCATGAGGCTCTGGAAAATGCCCGGGGCTACACTGACACGAAACTGGAGCTGCCAGCATTTAAAAGCTCCCTCGTGGGTGACAATGGTCTGCGCTTCTGCAACAGCAGCATCCACAGGGAGCTGCTGATACGGCTGGGTAAGATCCTGTTTGGCGAAAATGGAGCCCTGTTCCAACATATGAAACAGTTCTTGTACTACAGAGACAGGGTAGGGGTTGGATTGGAGACCCCTGTTTATAGTGCATTTAAAATCCCCACACAATCTAATGGAGCCATCGGATTTCAAAGGGCTCACGATGTGGGTCTCTCATTTGGAATAATCCACGGGCCCTAAAACCCCTTGGGAAATCAACTTATCCAGTTCAGTGTCCACTTTTGGACGCAGGGCCAAGGGGACCCTCCTGGGCTTGAGACAGATGGGAGTGATCTGAGGGTCCAAATTAAAACTAATGGGGGTTATAATTACCTAACGACCCATCAAAAACTGCAGCAAACTCCTTAATCAGCCCTTCAAACTGATCAAGGCCTGCTGTTGCATGCACCCCAGCGACGCTGAGGCCCAGGGCATCAAACCAGTCTAAGCCCAGTAGACTGGGGAGGTTACCCTGGATGACAATGAGGGGAAGCCTGCCCTTAAAACTTGGAGTGACCACTTGGAACCGGTCACTGCCAACTATTGGAATATAGTTCCCCGATAGTCTCGCAACTTAATAAAACAAGGTGACAGGCACTTCTTGGCTAGGAAAGGCACCAAACACTTGATAGTGGACCAATACAATAGACTTTGATGAGTCAGTGTTCACCTCCATGCGGCAGGGCTTGCCCTCAAGCTGGACGCTGAGGTAAATCTTATTCCACAATGTTGCGTTGGTCTGGCTGGTCAGCGGAATGGCCTGTCACAGTTCGCAGAGGATTGCAAAACAGTCCTCTGAGATATGGTAAGACCGTGACTTTGGCTTGTGGTAAGATGAACAGTCAGCTGGTTGACCTTGAGAAGGAGATGGTGTGCGGCACACCTTGCCAAATGTCCTTTTTCCCCTCCCACTTGTGGCAAATAGCTGATTTGAAATGACACCAGGCACGGACATGGTTCCCACCACAACCAGCACAATGGCTCTGAAGTAAATTCTTTCGTGAGCGCACTACTCAAAACCTGCTGTTTTGAGGCAGTCAACGCCAGCCTCATCGGTGTCGGACGAAGAATGTTTGTCCACCTCCCTGTGATGTATAGGCATAGTTTTGGTAGAGGAGAACACAGGAGGGGCCACGGCTTGACCCTTTTTAATCTCAGCGGAGGACTCGTTAGACATCTCAGAGGCATGAGCCTCATTTAACGCTGCTTGCAGGCTGAGCTCAGAACGGGCCAACAAACAGCGATTCAGCCTTGAATCAGTCACCCCGCACATGAATTGCTGAAGTAGGGAGTCATCTAGATTAGGAAAATCGCAGTGCAATGCCGCAACCCTGAGGGCAACCACGGACTGGTTCACTGACTCCCCCTCCTTCTGAAGCCTTTGTTAGAATGCATAGCACCTGAAAGGGACTGGACTGGTTATGGGGTGGTCAAAGCCCTGGCTGTTCCAAACATCTCATGCCCACAAGCATTCAGGAATTGGACTCTCTTTCCCTCACTAGGCAAGTTCCAAGATGGTTTGCCTCGAGGAAGCATTCGAAACGGTCAATGTATGCCTCCCAGTACTCTAACCCTGGCGCAAACGGTGCAAAATTGTTTAAAGTGGCCATTCTGAAGGAGACACGTTCTGAGGAGATTGCCTCTGTGATTAGCCGGAAGCCTTGCATTAATAAAAAAACTTTCTTGCGTGAGACAGCTCTCCTATGTTTCAGAGCATCCCACCCTCATTGCCAATATAAAGTTCGAGGGGGTGGCAATGACTGAGGCAAGGCAGGACTCAGATAACAAGGCTTTATTAGAACAGCTAATACAACAGCAATTCCAGAACCAGTAAGCTTGAACAGTTCCCACTTGACAGCAATTTATATGCAGGCAGTCCCACAGTTAGCCAATCAGAGAACGGTGACTTTCCTGCTCTGGCCACGCACGCGCCGCGACCAATAACAAGCCTCAGAGACAGAGCGACGTCTCCGAGGCTAAGACATAACATTTAGAAAAAAAAACCCAGGGGTGTTCAAACTGGAGAGCTTTAAGACTTGTGGACTTCAACTCCCAGAATTCCTCCCTTTGCTCTTCATCTTGAGGATGGGTGGATGGGTGGGGGAAGGGAACTCAAACCGGTTCTAAATGGCACTGTAGATTTGTGGAACCTCTTCTATAGAAGACGTTAGAACTGGCAGGAACCCACCCTTGTTGTGTTTGCAGACAAGGAAAAGAACCACATAGGTTAAATGGCAGCCATTTTGATTCTGTGCCAAAAAGCAGCCAATGGAAAAATCTTCAAACAACAATAGCAGTAACATGAATTTAAGCTTACATTTTTGACAATATAAATGCCTTTCAAGGTAACAGAAGAAACATGGTTATTTTTTTGTTTTTTTCTGTTTCTTACCATGTAATTTTTCAAGAGGTCCTTGGATTTAATTTGTTGTTTGAACTGTTGTAGTAATCTATTAAACTCTGGGCATTTATAAATAGGATATATTAATAACTACAACAAAAAATGAAAAAAAATCATGATTAAATAGAATAGCCTCTTCATATAATCATCTTCATGTTCATAGTCCATCTAGCTAACCTAACTGCAATTTGTATTATTAGTAAAGGAACAAGATCTCCTTTTCACATTATATATTATGTGGAGTTGTAAAGGTGTCTGCATTGTGTGTAATTCATGCTGTTTCAGAGTTCTGCTAGAAGATACATTCTGGCTCTTGGCATTAAAATAACAATAATAATCCTTTTTTTAAAAAAAAAAGTCAACTATTTTACTCCCATTTATAGAGTAGAATGTTTTAGAATTTACCTCCTCTTGGCAAAACTTTTGCCATCAACTCTTAGCTAAAGTATTTGAATTCATGTTATTTTGGAGGTTAGTTTTAATATCTGTTTTCAAGGCAGCTACATATTTACATGAATAAAATGAACTCACATGTTTTGTTAACTGAGAAATGCTTATGCTATATGTTCAAGCATGGTCAGTACCCTATTTATTGGCAGTCAGCTGGATTTCTTATGATCTTTTTATTTTAGACTTAATAGTTAAGTTTAA
Source organism: Thamnophis sirtalis (assembly GCF_051295495.1). Taxonomy (NCBI): domain Eukaryota; kingdom Metazoa; phylum Chordata; class Lepidosauria; order Squamata; family Natricidae; genus Thamnophis; species Thamnophis sirtalis. The sequence goes on along the minus strand of NW_028261384.1, from coordinate 55,292,303 downwards.
AAGTAATTCTGTTGCCTTAAATTTTTGATCAAAATATTATTGCCTGCTACAAGTGTGTGCATATGTGAGTCTGACTGCATGCATATACTGTCACGTATCACATATAAATGATATATGAACATAATGAATTGCTAGCTGGCAGACTTCAGCTTACCTTGGCAAAAACCAATTCTGAAGTCATTGAACTTCAGTGGATTTTTATTGATGTGTTTATTATGTAAATGTATTTGGCTGCCAATTTTGCAATCAAGTCTGGATGGTGAATGAGATAAAATTATGTATAAAAGCAAATATTTTTTAAAAAATGATAAAAACTATAGAAATACCAGATTAAAAACTCTTTAATAAATGCAGACTAAACACAGACTGAGCTCTATTAACATCCCAAAGCCAGAATAGGACAACTCAATGCAGCTAACTCACCACATGGCTTGCCATGGCTGTCTTGTCATGTCTGATTTATCATGGCTGTCTCATCATGGCCAACTCATCATAGAACAACTCACTAAGGGACAAATAAATAACTCAAGAGAAGGACAAGTGAATTGCATTCAGCTTCAAGGACTTCTAAATTGAGGAGGCTCAAACTTAAAGCAAGACAAGGCCCCTGCAATTCACTTCTCCCTCTTTAGTTATCCCACATTGAGTTGTCTCATGACAAATTGTCTTGTGGCAAATTGGCTGTAGTGAGTTGTCCCATGGCAAGTGGGCTGTGGCAAGATGGGTGGGGTGAATCAGGTGAATTGCACTCCAAATCCTTAGGAAAAAAACAAGGTTTTAAAACCTTTCAAAAGCTCAACAGGATTGAGGTAGTACAAATCTCCAGAGGAAGCTGTTCCATGGGCAATTCCATAATTGCCTCCTCTGGTAAGAGACAAAGCTACCTTTCCTTCCAGCATTCTAATTTTCTCTATATAGGAATATTCAAGGATCTGTACCTTTCTCTGAAATGGCACCAACTCACATGTTCAGCTATTCATATACTAGTCTGCATCACAGGGTACAAGGTACTATTAAAAGTCTCTCAGAGAGTTAAAATATAACATGCTTCCTTGCCTTTTCCTCTGAAAGGGGCACAGTATGAACTGGAATAGGTTGCCAATGAATGTCTGGGTTCCACTCTTCTTCCTTTAAAGGAGGAAAGAGACCAGCCAGGACTCCTTCAGCACTCATTAAGGTTCGATCATAATCTGTACTTCGAACATAAATCTAGAAAAAAAAATAAAGAGTTGAGTAGCCTGATCTTTGTAGCTTCCAATCCACATCATGTAAACCCTGCTTTTTAAAATTATATTATGCATTTGCTTATCTCCTTGTTTAATATGATTTATGGCCTGTCATCATATGTGGACATGTACATTGCTAGTGTGAATAATGTGAATTCCAGTTAAAAGACTGTGATAAATTTTGAATGAAAAATGTTTGTCTTTAAATATCATCAGTATGATATGGCAGTGTCTTATATGTGTATCCAGTCAGGGATCTCAATTCTGTCTAAATTTATATTGTTTTACATGGTTGATAACTTCAAATGAAAGCTCATAGATCTGATTCCCATACATTCTTTGTTACAAGCAATGAAAAAAACAAGGATTTGGAAGAGTGATAAAAATACAGGTGAGACTCAAAAAATTAGAATATCATGCAAAAGTTCATTTATTTCAGTAATGCAACTTAAAAGGTGAAACTAATATATGAGATAGACTCATTACATGCAAAGCAAGATAGTTCAAGCCGTGATTTGTCATAATTGTGATGATTATGGCTTATAGCTCATGAAAACCCCAAATCCACAATCTCAGAAAATTAGAATGTTACATGCAATCAATAAAAAAAGGATTGTACATAGAACAATATCGGACCTCTGAAAAGTAATAAGCATGCACATGTACTCAGTACTTGGTTTGGGCCCTTTTTGCAGCAATTACTGCCTCAATGTGGAAGCTATCAACCTGTGGCACTGCTGAGGTATTATGGAAGACCAGGATACTTCAATAGTGGCCTTCAGCTCTTCTGCATTGTTTGGTCTCATGTCTCTCATCTTTCTCTTGGCAATGCCCCATAGATTATCTATGGGGTTCAGGTCAGGTGATTTTGCTGGTCAATCAAGCACAGCAATCCCACTGTCATTGAGCCAGATTTTGGTGCTTTTGGCAGTGTGGGCAAGTGCCAAGTCCTGCTGGAAAATGAAGTCAGCATCCCCATGAAGCTCATCTGCGGAAGGAAGCATGAAGTGCTCCAAAATCTCCTGGTAGATGGTTGCATTGATCCTGGACTTAATGAAGCACAGTGGACCAACACCAGCAGATGACATGGCTCCCCAAATCAACTCAGACTGTGGAAACTTCACACTGGACTTCAAGCATCTTGCAGTGTGTGTCTCTCCATTCTTCTTCCATATTCTGGGTCCTTGGTTTCCAAATGAGATGCAAAAGCTGATCTCATCAAAAAAGAGGACCACTGAACAACAGACCAGGTCTGTTTTTTTTTAGCCCAGGTAAGACGCTTCTGTTGTTGTTTGTTGTTCAGGAGCAGCTTGACAAGAGGAATATGACATTTGAAGCCCATGTCCAGGATCCATCTATGTGTGGTGGCTCTTGATGCACTGACTCCAGCCTCAGTCCACTCCTTGCGAAAGTCCCCAACACTTTTGAATGGCAATCCTTTTCTTGACAATCCTCTCCAGGCTGCGGTCATTCCTGCTGCTTGTGCACCATTTTCTTCCACACTTTTCCCTTCCACATAACTTTCTATTAATGTGATTTGATACAGCACTTTGGGAATATCCAACTTTTTTTGCAATTACCTTTTGAGGCTTTCCCTCCTTATGGAGGGTGTCAATGATGATTTTCTGAAATGATGACAACTGTCAGGTCAGCAGTCTTTCCCATGATTGTGATTCCTACTGAACCAGACTGAGAGACCATTTATAGGCTCAGGAACCCCTTGCAGGTGTTATGGCATAATTAGCTGATTAGAGTAGGACACTTTGAGCCTAGTATATTGCACCTTTTGACAATAGTCTAATTTTCTGAGATTGTGGATTTGGGGTTTTCATGAGCTGTAAGCCATAATCATCACAATTATGACAAATCACAGCTTGAACTAACTTGCTTTTCATGTAATGAGTCTATCTCGTATATTAGTTTCACTTTTTAAGTTGCATTACTGAAATAAATGAACTTTTGCACGATATTCTAATTTTTTGAGTTTCACCTGTACATTCCTCTCTCCTCCGTCTCTCTCTCTCTCTCTCTCTCTCTCTCTCTCTCTCTCTCTCTCTCTCTCTCTCTCTGTGTGTGTGTGTGTGTGTGTGTATGTTTCTATCCCAAGAAATTTCAAGAAAATTGTATAATGTTTCCTGAAATAAAATTGAGAGATGGGGAGAAAGATACAGAGAAAGGGTAAGAAAAAAAAATGACCGTAGGGCTTCTTTGTTCTTTCCTGCCATCGGACTAATTACCATTGGAATAGAAAAGAAGTAACAAGAAATAAGAAACAACCTTATCACAGGAAAAATGTCTGCATCTCTTAGGAATTACAATTTCATACACACACACACACACACACACACACACACACACACACACACAAACAAAACTATTAGACTGATGTTGGACATTCCATCTATCAAATGCAGTCTATTTCAGCTTTGTAATTGTTAGACCTGTCCACTGTATATGATAAGTATCCATATATGAGCTAACTGGCCTTCAGTTCATTCCAAATAAAGTGTTATTACTGGATATATAAGAAATAAAGAAGTTTATTTCCTATTCTTACCTCTTTTGGCTTGTATCCAGAAATTAAGAAGTTCTTATATCTATCTTTTAACCACTTCCCAAGGTTGTATGCCTGCTGTATTCCAATCTGTGTTAGGAATAATATAATATGTAGTTAAATATTTTGAAACAGTCAATAAACTTTTTGACGTTCCACTAAATTAAAAGATCTATTAAATCCTAAAAAAGTTATGCTCTTATTTTGACCTAGGCTTCCTGGTACAGTAAAAAGCACATGCTTAGTCCCAAAACCCCTTTTTTATTTCAAAGGGTGTGACTTATGTTCATTCACAGTCCGTAATGAGTCCCAAATAGTAAAGAATCCTATACTGGGCTGCCAAAGTCCTTCAGGATAAGGCTGATAAGCACCCACCTTTATCTTCCTTGACATGCTGCCAAAGACTTAATTGGCAATTAGCTTGGCAAGGCCACACAGAGCAAAGAGTCAAAACAAAGCTTCAGAAGATAAACTGACCAGCACGAACCAAGTTGCTTCCTGCAAAGACTCATGTGCCTCCACCTGTATTCTGGACCCGTGTCCCTCCTGGCTGGTTGCCAACAGCAGGGAGGTGACACATGGCTGGATCCAGGCGGTTGTGACCGCCTCCCTTCGGGAGGGGCACTTCCCCGCCGCACTTAAGACGGCGGTGGTGAGACCCCTCCTGAAGAAACCATCCTTGGATCCAGCCATTTTAAACAACTATCATCCTGTCTCCAACCTCCCCTTTATTGGGAAGGTTGTTGAGAAGGTGGTGGCCTTCCAGCTTCAACGGGCCTTGGAGGAAGCTAGTTATCTTGACCCCTTCCAGTCCGGCTTCAGATCTGGTCACAGCACTGAAACCGCTTTGGTCACATTGACTGATGATCTCTGGAGGGCCAGAGATGGAGGCCATGCGTCCATCCTGGTTCTCCTTGACCTCTCAGTGGCTTTCGATACCATCAACCATGGTATCCTTCTGCGACGACTGCGGGAGGTGGGGGTGGGAGGCACTGTTTTACAGTGGTTCTCCTCCTACCTCTCGGACAGGTCGCAGTCGGTGTTGGTCGGGGGGCAGAGATCGTCCCTGAGGCCCCTAACATACGGGGTGCCGCAGGGTTCGGTCTTATCCCCCCTACTATTTAACATTTACATGAAACCGCTGGGCGAGATCATCCGGAGGCACGGGATAAAATACCATCAATATGCGGACGATACACAACTGTATCTGTCCGCCCCGTGCCAACTCAGTGAAGCGGTGGATGTGATGAACCGGGGTCTTGAGGCCATTAAGAACTGGATGAGCGCTAACAAACTGGTACTCAACCCGGACAAGACCGAGTGGCTGTTGTGTTTCCCTCCCAACAATTTGGCCGATATTCCAACACTCAGGCTGGGGGGTCAAATTTTATACCCCTCAGATAGGGTCCGTAATCTAGGAGTCCTCCTGGATCCACAGCTGACTTTTGACCATCAGTTGTCGGCTGTGACCAGGGGGGCATTTGCCCAGGTTTGCCTGGTCCGCCAGTTACGGCCCTACCTGAACCGGGAGGCTCTCGCAACAGTCACTCAAGCCCTTGTGATCTCTAGGCTGGAATACTGCAATGGGCTCTACATGGGGTTGCCCTTGAAGTGCATCCGGCGACTGCAGTTAGTCCAGAATGCAGCCGCGCGAGTGATAGTGGGCGCACCGCGGTTCGCCCACATTACACCCATCCTCCACGAGCTGCACTGGCTACCTGTCGATCTCCGGGTGCGCTTCAGGGTATTGATGACCACCTTTAAAGCACTCCATGGTAGTGGATCTGGGTACTTGAGAGACCGCCTTCTGCCGATTACCTCCCTTCGACCGATTAGATCGCACAGATTGGGCCTCCGGATTCCATCTGCCAGTCAATGTCGACTGGCGACTACACGGAGGAGAGCCTTTTCTGTTGCAGCTCCGACCCTGTGGAACGATCTCCCCGTTGAGATTCGTACCCTCACCACCATCCAGACCTTCCGCACGGCCCTTAAGACCTGGCTCTCCCAGCAGGCCTGGGGATAAGTTCTTAAATTACCCGCCCGAGTGTTGACTGTCGAATGCAAGTTGTGTTTTATTATTTTATTTTGTTCACTCATTGTCTGTCTTATTATTGCACCCCCTTCCCTGTGATTGTAAGCCGCCCTGAGTCCCCTCAGGGAGAAGGGCGGCCTATAAATCTTAATAAAATGAAAAAATGATAAAAATGATGTGCCTTTGCTCCTCCTTTATGTCTTATGGGAGGAGCCAATCACCTCCAAGCCTTACTCCTGAGTCGTTCCTTCTGTCTTCACCGCTTTTGCCTTCTGGCAGCTCTGCACATGTGCGCACTGGGAACAGAGGGAGCCTGTTCCTCTGCCTCTCTGCTGTCCAACTCTGGAGGTTCCGGAGGCAGCACATAACTCACAGACGGTTCTGGCCTTCTCTCTGCCTCCAATGCAGAGTCCTCGTCTGAGCTTTCCTCAAACTCCAGGACTGACCCATGTTCCTCCCCAACCTCCTCATTGTTTGACTCTACTGCCAGCTCCACAGGCCATTGGTGGACCACAACAGCTGTGAAGTTTGGATGAGATATTTCTCTAAGTCAATAAATGTTGAATATTTGAGCATAGCCTTGGACAAAGGAAGCTATGGAAAATGGAATTAAACTATATAATGCTGTATTTGGGTTAATGAACATGTTTTAAGAATATCTATCAAACCTTAGTCAGTTGTCCATATCCCTGTGGCCAGGCATCATCTTTGATTGTATTTTTGGGAAAAGTTGAAAGAGGAGATCTGTCACCATGCCGATAAAGCTGATAAAAGTGTTTGGAGACAATATTAATTGTTAGAGGAACTTGAATTTGATAGAAAGCATCAGAGGTTGGTTGCTGCTGGTTCAGTCTGGAGGCTCCACCCCCTCACCTGGACACTTCTGTGCATGCGTGTATGGGAGTGCACCCGAACCTGTAGCAAAAAAATTAGTAACCCACCTCTGCAAAGCATGTTATTATAATTAAATACCAGAACTTGCAATGAAATTTCTGAATCAGTAATGTAGTCCTTTCCAGTCTCTCTCTAAAGTAATATGGATGAAACATTGAAAATAAGTAACAAAATTATTTCCTCCATTTAGTAAGATCAAATATTTCAGAATCTCCTTGATTATTGTTTGATTAGATTTGGACATCCATCTGTTTGATTCATTGTCTTTCATTTGCATAAAATGTTATGGCATCCAAGAAATTGGTGGATTTCTGTGTAAGAATAAAAAACACCAACAGAATATTTGCAGCTCAGGGTTGCACTGTTGGGTCCTAGGTGCAAGCCACTAACATATAAAAAAGGAGCAAACCCCACTCCATTTAAGTATTGATGATGTTACCTAGTTGGGTAATGAAGCAGTCGTAGGAAAACCACCAAGCTCAGAGAGCACCAAGGACCCCATAGTCAAAAACTCCCAACAATCACTGATCCACACAGTCATTTTTTAAAATGAGATATCTCACATGGTTACTAAGATTTCAGGGAAGGACACCAAAATCCCACAAAATTTGGTGGTAGCACAGCATTTTGCCCCTGTATTGAATGTAATTCCTCCCCCTCCAAAAAAATAACTTTAGAGACTGGCATTGGTACAGCATCTATGCAGGCATTGGAAAAAATATTCAGATGCTGTGATGTATCTATATCAGGGGGCGGCAACCTTAAACACTTAAAGAGCCATTTGGACCCATTTTCCACAGAAAAGAAAACACTGGGAGCCACAAAACCATTCCTGTGCCTGACTATTTCCTGAGCACCCACAAAACTAGCATATGTATTTGAATTAAAGTTCTGTTTTCTTCTGAAACTTTTCTTTTCTTGGGTTTATCCATGGTTGGCTTACTGGGGATAGAAAAGCTCAATAAATAGCTTGCTGGAGGGTGTCACACATTGGTGGTTGTGAAACATATTTTGAGCAAAAGGAAGCCGCAGCAGAGGGATGAAAGAACCACATGCGGCTCCAGAGCCATGGGTTGCTGATCCCTGGTCTATATCTTCAGAGAACAGAATAATGCAAGCAACAATATTTTTTGTGATACACTATGTGACCAAAAGTTCGAGTTTGAAGAAGGAGAATTAAAAGAATATTGATATCTTGAATTTTGGTATTTGAGATGACAAATATTGTGAACATCCAAGAAAACACATAAATAGTTCCTGAACAATTCAATCTGAGTTTTCACTTGTGATACAAATGATCAGAATCAAGTTATCTTACTATGCAAAGATCTACGTCTCTGCAAAATTTTCATTAATTTTGAGATGTATGGAAAGAACTGACTAGTATCAACATTGGACTCTATTAAAGTGATGATGAGCTAGAGACATATCATCATGGAAAAAAAATCTGTCTATGTAATCACTAAAAGTTAACTTAATTGCACAATCAATCAATAGATTATCAATCAATCAAGATTTCCACAAGATACAGTTCATGTGCTCAGTTCCCAAAAGACTGTGATTGGCCTTATCTTCATATATTCAAGTGATGGAAAGAAGATAATCTTCTTAATTAGCCTTTCCTGATGAGTTGACCTTTAGATGTGTTGGATAACATTTAACACTCATAGCAAAAGACAATCTTGGAAAAGATTGTTGGAGATATAAATGCTATTACTGTTGTCAGTTTTATATGTTGAAATCAGATCAAAATTCTAGAATTCAGTCATATTCTTTAGATTCAGGGACTAGGATAAAAAAAATTAAAAAAATAGATTTAAAAATGGTTTTCTTTTGTTTTTGGATATTTTTTTTAATCTCTGCAGCCTTTTTCTAAATATCATTTCTCTGGCTGTTGGTTCCTAACGTTGATATACATGAAACATAACTGTCCAATATATCATTACCAGGCAATCAAAATCTAAATGTGGGATCTAGAAAAAAGGCATAGTTAAATTGCAAAGGACACACAGTCAGCAAGGAGAAGGAAACTTGTACTTACAATTACATTAAATTTCATTTGCCTTCCTGTTGCATAGTGGAAAAACAGACTAAAGAAGCCCAAACTATGGAAAATAAACACTAGATTCATCATGCAAGTGTTTGATAGTAGCACAAAAAAGCTTTTGGGGAAACAGTGGGCAAGGAAATCCTGTGCTTTTTAAAAAGCAGAGAAAGGGGTGGAGACTCTATGGATATTTCATCTTGAAAACCTTTTTTCCCCTTGTATTTTCCTTTTCTCATTAAGATATAGAGATTTTCTTCTAAATCCGCATCTATGATTAGGACATAGATTTTGAGGCCAAAAGCTTCTGGATTACTTATTCCAAATCATTCTCCCTATCAATCTATTGGCTCTCCAGGGAGCTTACATTTCAATGGGAAATGAATTTGTCTTTGCTTTATAAAGAGGAAACACAGGAGTATAGAATCCCACTGTACATTTCATATTAAAATCTAATTTGGCAACAGTCTTTTGATTTTTTTTTCTCATTTAGCTTTGTAAGAAGAAAAGGCTAAGACTTCACTTTTGAGGCTGCCTCTAGTTTGTGTCCATATTTTTCCTAGAACTTTTTACTCAGTAGGATGTACTGATAGAAAATAACAAATTATTTATCATATTGTTGTAAACCTCACTTAATAAAGGTGTATTCAGCAAACTTCCAATGGGATTAAATCTATGTAATTGCTTGATGGCACATAATCAGTGCAAAGACTTCCATTTGGCTGGATTTATTTAGAAATATTAAAGCAGTTGTGAGCCAGCCTATGCTCACTACATTTGAGTACACTTTTTCACAGCAATAATCCATGGATCCTACCCAGTGACTTAAATGTACAAGTGACTGGGCTCAGCTTCAATTCTATTTCCACCCTGCATCCCAGATTGCACACATTCACAACAGATAAGGTTGCAATCATCATAGCAGACAACAAAAATGTTCTTCCAGGCACATCTTTGTTTTTTATGGAACAAATGTTCTCTATTTCCCAGCACCAATCATCCTCCCTAAAAGAGTTGGATTATGATGAATCTCCTTGTAATGGTTGGATAGCCCATTAGTATCCCACAGTTAATATACATGCTTCTGCATATTGCTGCCTGATGCTTCTAAGCATTAGGTCAACTGTGGGAGAAAAATCATTGTTTCTACTATAGGTTACTTTATTCTATTATACTTTACTTAGCTGACTCTTAAATATTAACCTGGCTCATAATATACTATATCTTACACTGACAAAGACCAATCAGCTCTGTGTAGTTTACAGGAATGTGCATATTCATTTATAACTTCATTTTAGTTTTTACAGGAATTCCATGTGAGTCAGTGGAAGCAAAACAATGAGAGGAGTTGGAGTCCCTGAAAGACAAAATAATTTAATGATGATTTCAACATTTGGTTTCATAGGTATGTCTACTTCATTAATAAGGTTCTATAGGAGTTAAAGACTGCAAAAATTACTTTGGGAAGTGAGACACAACACTCTTAATATAAATCTACAGGTATTTCTCAATTTATAAGAGCCAAGGTGGCGCAGTGGTTAAATGCAGCACTGCAGGCTACTGCTAGATCAGCAGTTCAGCGGTTCAAATCTCACTGGCTCAGGGTTGACTCAGCCTTCCATCCTTCCGAGGTGGGTAAAATGAGGACCCAGATTGTTGGGGGCAATATGCTGACTCTCTGTAAACCGCTTAGAGAGGGCTGAAAGCCCTATGAAGCGGTATATAAGTCTACTGCTATTGCTATTGCTATTATAACTGCTCATTTAACAATGGCTCAAAATTACAATGGCTTCAGGAAAAGTATTTATAAGATTTATATAGGGACCCATTTCACACAAGTGACTCTGGCTCACCAAATTAAAACAAACAATCCCAGCAAACATAAGAACCTGGTGCCCAAGGATAAACTATTAATTCCACCAACATGAACAGTAGCCTAGTTTATATAATGCCCTGACTCAAATGCCTGGGAAACTATCAGACTGTCAGTATTTTGCAAAAGTCTCAGAGACTTTTTGTCTCCCGCTTTAATTCTAATGCGGTAGTAAGCCTCCCTTAAATCCAGCTTTGACATTGTTTCCCCTTTAGCATGTCTATCATGAGGAGGGGGAGATACATGTTCTTCACACTGATCATATTTAAGTTTCTAAAATCCACACAGAGACATTTAGAGCCATCTTTTTCTCTCTCTAAATAACACTGGGGCTGCGATTTTTGGTTGGGCTGGCTCAATGAAACCCCTTGCTAGGTTTTTCTCAATGAATGTCCTCAGTTCTTTCAGCTCCCACAGGAACATGCTATACATCTTGAGTTTAGGGAGTTTGGCACCGGGTAGAATTTCTATCACACAGTCAATGGAACTGTGTGTGGGGGGGGGGGGAGCTCATCAGAGGCTTTTTTGCTAAAAACTTCAGCCAAATCTTTGTATTCTTTGGGTATGCCCTGGGTTGCCATAGTGTAAGTAGGCATTGCTGTTTCTTGGGGCTCTGCCCCCTCAGTTTCTTTGTGTGAATTCTCAGCAAAAGTCACATAATCTGAACTCTTATGGTACCTTGCTTCCAATTAATTTGGGGGTTCCATTTTTTTAAGCCATGCAAGACCCAAAACTAGTGGCCATCCCATGCCAGGCACTACTATACATGTAAGTATTTCTTCGCTCCGATGCCTATCTGGAGAGGCTCAGTGGCAAATGAAGCTGGCTCCCCCCCCTGCTATTGACCCATATAATTGGCAAAAAGCATTACATTAATCCTCAACTTTCATACCAGGGTTGGGCTGATCAAACAGCAGGTGCACTCTGAGTCCACTAAAGCAGAGATTTTTATTCCCCTCTCCCAGTTGTGGATAAACAGTCTAAGGGGGAGAGTAAGCGGCTTAATTGGTTTGCTTACCAGTGGTTCATTCTCTGGATCGCTTCCGGATGAGTATGTTTCCTCCTGCTGAGAAGCTGGGGTTTCCTCCTCAAAGAGGGGAGGGAATGGAGATTCTACAATCTCCCTGCTCCTCAGGGCCGTTTCCTTTCTGCGCTGGCCAGGTTTCATAGGTTTTCCCCCAATGGGCACTCTGGTTTCCTAGCCGGTGCTTGAAAACGGCATTCTGCAGCTCGATGTCCCTCCTTTCCACACTTGAAACAGGTTGAGGGTTTCGGAGAAGATGACATTTGCAGATTGAAAGGTTCTTGCTTCCATTGGGGTGGGGATTTCTTCTATACTCACCCTGCTCGGTACTTATTCCTGGCCATGTCAATTGCCTCTTCAGCAGTGAGATACCACTCATGTAGGTGGTTCGGTGCATCTCAGGCCATGCAGGCATTGTAGAGGTCATCACTCAGCCCATCCTTGAACCAGCTTACCAGGATATCCTCTGGCCAGTTCACATGTCACGCCAGGTCTCGGAATTCTTTGGTATATTCTGCCACTGGCGGCGTCACTGCTTCACAACTTTAATGCGATTGCGTGGTTTGTGGTTTGCGAAAGGCTCCTCGAAATGTTGTTGCAGAGCCATCATGAAATGGTTGAAGTCCCACAGTTCTGGTGCATTGGCATCATGTAGGGTCACCAATCATCTGGCAATGGCTCATTCCAGGGCTAGGGTAACTACTCGCCCTCGGGATCCTTGGGTTTGAAAATCACACCCTTATTCTTGCATGTAGGTGAGCACATGTACCACAAAGAATCCCAAGTTTTTCAGGTTCCGATCAAACTTCACCCCAAGGAGGAAGTTTTTCTTTCTAATTGCAGGTTTCGGTGTTGATTGGGAGCAGCCCCCAATCCATGCACCAACTGGGGAGCGGGTTTGCTGGGTTCCCTGCTTTTGTTGCTGTGCCATACGCTTGATCAGCAGGGCCCAGAGGAGGGTTACTCCCCCTGCCATCATCCATGGCTGCTGAAGTTCCAAAGCCTTTTGGTTGCCGTTCTGGCTCCCCCCGGATGTTGAGATTTTCCAAAATTTCCATCACCGACTAGGTTACATGTCTCTTCAGACAATCCTCTATCAGCGAGGCTTCATTTAGCTCCTCTAGGTTAGAGGGGGCTTCTAGCTCCAATTTCCACCCCAATATTTGGTTACCATGGAGAAGGTGACTCCTCTGGTCCTCCCATCCCAGCTGTCTTTTGTCCTAATGCCGATTGACCAGAGGGGATTTTTGGGGTCCTCCAGGTTCACCTCATCCTGTCTGACAGGCTACATGGAGGAGGCCTCCAGTTGGGGGGTGTTTGATATCTCCTCCATTCAGCTTCCCCTTGTTCACTGTTGTGCTTGGACATAGTTTGCAGGGTCCCCTCGGTAGAGCAAATATTGCTTCTCTGGGTTGACCGTTTTGCAGAGATGTTGCTTTATGTAAGGGCTCCTCTCCTAACTTAAGAAAGTGAAGACTCTTGAAATGGAGTATTTCAAAAGGAACATTTTATAAAGAAGAATGGAAACCATTAAAGGCAAAGCAACATCTGAATCCCCTTAGGCAATGCAAGTAGAATTAAAGCAGTAGAGACCCCTCCCATTTGTTAGAATGCAGATTCTAGCCAATATACAAGTGTGAAGATGTTTCCTTTATCAACAGCCCTGAGAGCCAAATAAACATACATTCCCATGGCTATCTTCCATTAGACTGTAAAATGAAATGTCCCAGATAGTCATAATAAACATTCCCCCCAAAGGTGATTGGAACTCAGGCATTTTGGCTCCAGGAAACCAGTTGTAAAATATCAGTTGTCATAGGCACTGCTAAAAATTGACTCCAAGGCCCCCGTCCTCCCAGTTGAAAGGCAGTATCTGAAAGTTGGCAAGACCATGTGGTCATCGGATCAGTCTAGTTCCCCTGTTACCTCTGATACTAAGAAAGGACTTACATAAATATCACGTATCAAGAAAATATTAATGAATAAAGAGCATGTGCTATTTTTAAAATATTGTTCTAAATTTGAGTGTGAAGTTCCCAAGTGATGACCTCGAGACAAAGTTAAAAAAAACCCCATTCATTTATTAGGATCAACATCTTGGCATGATCTCCTGTGGAGCCGAAACTGAATTCCACTTAATGGTATCTGAACTTTACCCCTATGTCCTCTCCCCTCTGCCTGAAGTCATAAATCACATTCCTCAACAAGATGTTATGGCAGATTATGGACATGTGCGTTCACTTGCCAGCTGCAAGAATATGATACTTGACTGGCCAAAAGTATGCATGGAATTCTCCTCCCTTCTCGAGTTGATAGTAGTCATGGAAATGTTACATGTTGACACTGAGCTTCTGTGAATGAAAAAAATATATTTGATTATAGAACTTATTCTTCAAGTAATCTTATATTTGAAAATTTTCCTAAATTATAATGGACTCTTGGACACAATTATTTCATATTTTTACTTGGAAATTACAGGATTATAGGTACATAAGCACTAAATTGCAACAGAGAATTATAGATAACATGAAGTTTAAGAATAGCAAGTAATATTCCAGAATAACAATTAAAATAATTGATTTGCAGCATGATCACTGAGGAAAAAACTAGAAGACAAAATGTTCCATTATTTTAATAGAACAGATATGTTCTATTCATGGAAAATTAAACATTGTTGAGGTGATTATTTGCATAGTACTGAAACGATAATCACAAAATCTAAATTACATATAATCTTACCTGAATACTAAACAGTCTGTTCACAAAGTTAGTAAGAGATTGGATATGTTACTGTAAACATTACAATATGTTCCCATTTGTGTGCACATAAACTCATCAGGAAACTAAGGAGAATGATGAAAACTCACAAAGAATATGGATATAATTTGGAAGCCATGGTTTTATACTAAAGGTTGGGTTAAGCCACAGTTCTCTGGGCCAACAGCAAATTGAAATCTAAAGCAAATATGAAAATATTAAGGGTATATTAAGGGCATAAGTGATCTTCTTTTGATGTAAGATCGTACAATTGTAAGGCATTTGGGGGCATGTATCTGCATAGCCACCTGCCCACTCTGTCCCACAGTCTGTCTTTGCTTACCCCCAGCTGTGCTGGGGCAGGTGTGGCACGTTGCATTTAGTGGCCAGATTGCAAGTCTTCCCCCTTTATGAGCATGCTGCCTCCACCTGTTTCTGATACTTCCACCATGACGCGAGTTGAGGTAGGTGGCGGGGCAGGGGTGGTGCTACATCATGGCCCTTGTGCACTTGGGCCCCACCATCCAACTTTGTCCTTTAGCTATGTCACACTTGTGAGGCTCCCACCTGCTGCCCCACCTGCAACAAACCAGTGAATGGGAAGAGTGGGGAACCCCATCCCCAAAAGGCGGCCAGGATTCTTCTCCCTGCTCCATCCCTCTGCCTCTGTCTGCTGCTTGGAGGGCTGGCCTGATGGTTGCGGCACTCAGACAATCTGTAGTGCACGGTCTGCGCAGCCCTAAAGTGCACCAGCCAAAAGGCTGGCAGGCTGTGGCTGCTGCCAGTCACTGATAGCCCCTGTGTACTAACAGCTCCTGTGCTGGCTCTCCTTCCCGAGGACTGATGATATTATCTGGGGCTTATTTATGGGGGTAGGAGTTTATTATGAGCATGCTAGGGCTTATTTTCCAGTTGGGGGTTATTTTTGACGAAACATGATAGGTATGATGCTTCAACGAAGTTTAGAAAGAAGTCAAAGTCATAAACAAATTTCAGACCATTTGTGTAAGGCCATTAAAGCTCATCAAGATTAGGCCATCAAAGCCCATCAGGATTTTGGGTTTTTTTTATCCACAGAAATGAATGTCATCGGTGTTCATTTAGATGGAGTTTAAATGTATTTCTGCCATCCATCCATCCAATTTATAAGCCCATCCATCTCACAAAACTATAACTCTGGGAAGCGTGCAATACAGTAATAAATATATATTTATTTATTTTTTAAATTACAATCCATAAAAAATTAAAATTGTAGTGAAAGACTAAGAGAGGATAAACAGAGTCAACACAATGGAATTGCCTCAGTTATCCAGTCTTTCTTTATGTTTCCCTCATGCCAATGACATAACCAGGTTTTGAGAGTCATCCAGAATGTTCTCAATTGTTACAGATTGACATCTTTGTATTTAGTTCTCTTTCCACTTCTTTGAATGTGCATATGGCCTCTATAAGAAAGTCAAGGAATATGCAGTGAGACTTGGATCTTCTGTGCAGATAAGATGGCTAATCTTTGAGAGATATTCAAAATTCTTCACTTTTTGTTAAGTACATGTCATAAAACGAGAAACACTAAAAATAGAGATGCAAACATGCAACCACAATTCTGCTTTGAATCAAAAGTTTTAGTATTTCATGATTAGTTCAACATGAAAAAATGTCAGAGATTTACATCAATATTTCAGTAAGATTGTACTTACATGGTTTCGGCTTGCAACATGAGTCAGAGATAGCAGCTATGTCCAGTGAGGAGCAGCTACCATCAATGGGCCTGACATGATCACAAGCCTTCATTTTTATACCTTTTTTCACATATCTTCTGTTCCCCTGGAATATTACCAGAGTAACTTCTTCTTGCAGAGCCGTCCTTCATTTACCGTATTTTAATGTGCCCATCTGAGATTTCCTACCCTCTGCAACTTTGATGTCCCAGACAGTCTATGTTTAAAAAAAAAATCACAAAATTATACTGATTATACTGCATTTTATAAGGCTTTCAAAATGAGGATTACAATTTTCATTTATCTGCAAATTTCAAGCAAGTCCTAATATGCCAACTTATAGGTCTCTAATAAGAATATAGGCTTACAGGAGCATAGATATAGAATCAAAGAATATACGTAGAGGAGTCTTTTTCTCACAACAATATTCTGTAGATACAATATTGATACCCTATGCGTTACAAGTCATTTGAAAAACAGGTAGTCTTTGTTCAATGACCACTCTACAATTCAAACTTACAATATTACTGAATCATGGGACTCACAATTTTAGTTGGCTGTTGCAGCATCCCCACAGTAATGTAATCATAATTTGGCTACTTGGCAAATGGCTTGCAATTACAGTAGTCAACGTGTCTTGCAGTTACATGATTGCTATTTGCAACCTTCACTGCCCTGCTTCTAACAAGCAAAGTCAGAGGGGAAGAGAGCAGGAGATAACAAATGGTGATCAGGTGATAGCAGAGTATTGTGACAGTGTAGGATTTGCCTAAAAAAGACAACTCAAACTGTCATAACTATTATTGTAAGTCAGTGTAATCACATGACTTTGCACTTTATGACTTAGCAATGGAGCTGCCAGTCCCAATTACTATCTTCAACTGAGAACTATCTATATAACATAATCTTTGCCTTTGTTATACTAGGTGATATCAATGTTGTGAGCATTTAACTTTCATTAAACTACCCCAAAACCAAAATCAAACCAAATAAAGAAATAATCCCAAGGAATAAGAAAAGAAAGATAAAAATGTTTAAACTAAGCCTGGAAATTAACAAATCTCTCTCTCTCTCTCTCTCTCTCTCTCTCTCTCTCTCTCTCTCTCTCTCTCTCTCTCTCTCTCTCTCTCTCTCTCTCTCTCTCTCTCTCTCTCTCTCTCTCTCTCTCTCTCTCTCTCTCTCTCTCTCTCTCTCTCTCTCTCACACACACACACACACACACACACACACACACACACACACACACACACACACCACCACCACCACCACCACCACCACCACCACCACCACCACCACCACCACCACCACCACCTACAGAATGGCACGAAGTGGCCTAGTAGGAAGCCTGCAGTTACATTGACTAGATACGCCTATTTGGCAGCTGTGGAAAAATGGTAATGCAAATAGGGCAGGAAGCAATCCCAAGGCCTATGGAATCTAGCAGGGCAGAAAGCAGGCCCAAGGACTCTGGGAGCTGGCAGGGTGTGAAGCAGGTTCAAAGCCTCAGGGCCCAGATCAGTTTTGTACACATTGGTAGGCCAAGGTGGTGGCTGAGTTGAGGAGAAAGATAGGCAGATCAGTGCTGTTTTAGCATCCCTGCAATGGATCGTGAGGGTGGGCAGATTGCCAATCACTTGAATTTTCATCATATGATTGTGGGGATGCTGCAGCAGCCATAACTTTGAGTACAGGTTGTATATCCATTTAGCACCATAATTTTGTATTTTCACTGAGCAAATGGTTATAATAGTCCATATAGTCATGATTTCTCACTTCTTGATTGTACTGTAATCTAGTAACTTTAAAAATGCTTCATCATTCTTTTCATCAGATATAGTACTCAAACTTTAGGCAGATGCAATTCAATTATATCTAAGGAAACACATCTTTGTTTTGCTTTTATTTCACTAATGGTGCAGTCAACCAAAGACCTGGTCGCTCAAGTTCTTATACAAGTTGTATGGGGTTTTGAATCATGAGTCACAGTCCACAAATGTTGAACATACCTTAAAAGTACCTGAACTTTTAAATAATTATATACATTCCAGAATAACAGATTTGTTAAGTCCAGAGATTTTTGCAAGAAATATCCCAGGAAATCTGCAGGTGTTTGCAGCAGTGTCTGAAAGGTAAAACTATAATACTTAGTAATCTGCATATACAAACAAATGCTCAGGGACAAGTCATCTTTGTGCCTTAGTTGACATTTATTTTGCCTGTTTAAAAACTGATATTCTGCACAAGATACTGTAAAGGGAGTTTTGGAATCTGGGAGAATAGACCAAAGGATGGCAAATGAGGAATATATGGACATTTCAGCCTTATCTCTTACGCAAAGCCTCAGACCATTTAAAGATTAAGATGTTACCTAGTTTGGTAAGTAAACATCAGGGGGCCAAGTTGCAAGCTCGGAGGACAAATATCTGCCTAAAGCATAACTTTCTTTACATATATTTATCTGTTTACAGATGTAATACATATATACATACATACAATGGTGTAGGGTCTCCTGCTTGAAGAGGGGGTTGGACTAGAAACCATCCAAGATCCCTTCCAACTCTCTTATTTTGTTATATTTTGTTTTGTGGCACAAGGCTTCAGTTTTTAAAAAACTTCTGTGCTATGCTGCTACTTTATTGTATTTAATAAAAGTCTCCGTAGCACCTTGATGACCATCTCTGCCATGGAAGTCGTCATGAGCACTAGCCATTTCAAGTAGGTGTCCACAACTACAAGGAAAGTTTGCCTGTGTGCGGGGCCGGCAAAGTCGGGTGCCTTGGGCCTCTCCCATTCACGTGTGGGTGCCTCTGGGTCAGCTGGTCAGGATTCCTTGCACACTGTGCAGGTTGCTACCCACTCTGCGATCTCCCCATCCATGTTAGGCCATCACATGGGCAATCCACGGATGTCCTACATGCAAGGCATCTAATACTGCAACTCTCAGTTTGGGTGGAACAATCATCCAGTCTCCCCACAGTAAACATCCTCTCAATACAGATAATTCATTTTGTTTTGCAATAAATGCAAAACAACCACCCCAACCGCCCCCTTGGGCCACACCCTCCATACCCAGTTTAAAACTTAAGAGATTGTTCTTTCTCTCACTGAGTGATGGGCGACCTTGTTAGACAATACCGGGCTAGCCTCAAGGCAGTCAATGACCAAAACCAACATCTCAGGGGTTGGATCATCCAAAAGTTCAGGCAATGAGGACCTCCTGAGGGCATCAGCATGGCCCAGAGTCTTACCTGGCAGATGAATGAGGCGATAGCTGTAGGCCATGAGGAAAACAGTCCAGTGGGTCATTCACAGTGAGAGTGATGCAGGTGTGAGACAATCCCCAGCCAAGAGCCCCAACAGTGATTTATGGTCAGTGACAAGTTCAAAATTGCAGCCATACATGTCCTCATGAAACCACTTGACCCCTGCCACTGCAGCCAGTGCTTCTCTGTCCAACTGACTGTAGTTTTTCTCAATGGAAGACAGTGTCCTCAAATAGTAAGCAATGAGGGCTTTAGTCCCGTTGGGCATGTGATGGCTGACGACTGTCTCGACGCCAAAGGGCGGCACATCACAGGTCAACACCAATGGTAGGGTCTGGTTTTATTGTACCGGGAATGTGTCTGCTGATAGCAGCTGCTTGACAGCGGCAAATGCTGTGGCTTCAACTCTTCCCTAGGTCCACTTGGCATTCTTGCCAAGGAGCCGGTGCAGTGGTTTGGCTACTGTTGCTTTCTGTTGCAAGAAAATGCTACAAAAGTTGAGGTGTCTGAGGAACGCCTGCAGCTCAGTCTGATTGAAAGGGGGCATCCTGGATAGCCTTAATTTTAGCATTTGTTGGGTAAATTCCAGAGCCATCTACCAAATATCCCAGGAATTCAACCCTTGTACTGTAATTTGACATTTTCCTTTTTTCAAACGGAGGCCCTTTTCTCTAATTCTTGCCAAAACCATTAGCAAACATTTGAAAAGTTGCTCCTTATTTGCAGAGGATATTAACATGTCTCTGTCTAATAAGGGACAAGTCCTGGTATCCCCTGCAAAAGCTGTTCCATTATGCTTTGGAACAGTCCAGGGGCAATGTTAACACAGAATTGAAATCTAGTACATTTGAATGCACCCCTATGCATCATAATGGTTTGGGCCTCTGCTGTGGTGCCATCTACTAGCAATTGCTAGTATGGCTGTACCAGATCTAATTTGGCAAATAATTTCCCGGGCCTAGGGAATGTAGTAAATGCTGGATGATTGGCACCGTTTATGTGCTCTGTTGGAGAGATTTATTTAGGATGCACTTATAGTCTGCTCAGATGTGGACAGACCCATCAGGCTTTACTGGGGTCACAATAGGGGTCTCCCAGTATGCAAGGTCAACTGGCTCCAGAATCCCCTGGCCAATTAGTTTGTCCAATTCTTGGTCAATTTTAGGTGGGAGGGCAAAAGGGACCCTCTGGGGCTTCAATTGAATGGGGGCAATTTTGGGGTCAAGATTAAATGCCACAGGAGTCCCCACATACTTGCCAAGGCTGCCGCTGAAGACATCATCAAACTCTCAGAGCAACTCTTTGGTGCTGTCATCCTGTATAGCGTTGATGCTGGTTACCCCCATGCCCATGGATTTGAACCAGTCCAAGCCGAGCAGGCTTGGAAGGGAGCCACTGATTACTGTCAATAGGAGTAGTTCATCAAAACTCTTGAATTGGACACAGAATGTGCCCTGACCTAGGACAGCAATGTGATTCCCCTGGTAATCGCTGAACCGCAATTCTTGGTGCTTCAGCTTGTGTTTCTTGAGACTTGGAATGACCTTTTTGAACATGGCCCAGGATACGATGGTCAGGGATGACCTGGTATCAATGACCCAGTATCGATCTTCAGCGACCCCTCGATGTGTATGGTGTGACTCACAGCTTCTTGTCCTTGGAGTGCTGGCTTGCCAGATTTTTGTCTGGAATGCGCCGGTTGATTCCGCTCTCTCTTGCTTCCATCGGGGCTTCCAAAACTCTTGTCTGTGTGGTCTTGGTTTTCCCAGCTGGCTGACTGAGCTCTTGGGTTATTGAGAGGATGGGGGTTCCCCTCTGCAGATTCAGGCCAGATGTCCTCTACGGTCACAGCATTGACCAATGGTGTCCCTGAAATGGCAGGCTGATGTCTGATGGTTTCCTCCATAGCCAGAGCAAGGCGGGAAACGACTTTCAAAATCATGCACCATTTTTTCTTCTTGAATTGCATGCAGCAAACCTCATCCTTGCTGTCAGACAAGAGTTTTTACGGATGCCTATTGGAAAACCGAAAGAGGGTTCTATTCCTGAGCTACTGTGGGCTAGAGGTGCTCTATCCGAACACTGGTCCAGACAATCACTTAGTCGGCATTACAAAATATGCTGAAAATGCACTATGTGCCGAAGCCTTTAAATAAACATCTCTAAAATCCTGATGCCTCCCCCACCCATGACATATAATTCTTACTTTACTCAAAAAGTGAACTCTACTCATGCAGAAGAAGCCTAAAACACCATTCACTTTGTTTAAACAAGGTTCAAATTGCCCCCATTGAAAATCAAATTGCCCTCCTGTGGGGTGTGGGCCTCATGTTGGGGTACAAAACTTGACATGATCTTGATATTATTCCTCTGTTGATGCAGCCTAGGACTCCATTGGTTTTTTTAGCCATGGAGTTGGACAAAAACACCCTCCAAAGTTCCTTCCAAATCTGTTATTCTGTATTCCATAATGGGTAGTTGATACAAATATTTAACTTGGTATATGTAAGATATATGTTTATAGGTAGGACTACAATATTTGGACTATAAAAACCAGGATAACCATTAGAGGGCAGCAAAAAAGATCTAAACAAACAGTATTCCACAGAAAAGTTAAGAATATGCAAAGCAACCAATAGTTTAGAACACTTATAAACAGTATTAATTTGCAGCATAACCAGGATTATAGGACAATAGTATATCTGTGACCTTCAAGTCAAGTTTGACTGGAGATTGCCTAAACAAGTCCCTGAAGTTTTCTTGACAAGATTTTCAAATGTGGTTTGCCATTGCCTCCTTTCTAGGGCTGAGAGTGGATGACTAGTCTAAGGTTACTCAGTTTGTTTCATCTTTAAGGCAGAACTAAAATTCACAGTCACCAGATTTCTAACATGGAACTTTAACCATTATATTCTCTTATAGAACAAAATATTATTATCTTAATACATTTAGTAGACTAAATTTATTGAAAACTGAATATTCTGGCAATTAGTTATGCACTATTGCAATAACAGTTAGAACAGCATAAAATCAGTTACATAAAGTTTTTGTTGAATATTGAACAGTGTCTTCATGAAATTACTGTATGTTACCATTAGAATTACTACATCTTCTCAATTCCATGCACACAAACTCATAAGGAAATTATGGATAAAATGGAAACTAGTTAACATGTTACTTGACTTGAAAGATAAGGTTTCACATTGAGCAATCATTTGTTTAAGCTCCGTATCACTATTTACATTCCCATTAAGCTTAATAGGGCAATGTTAATGGGCATAAGGCAGTAGTTGAGATGTAGACGATGAGTAGATCAGCTGCTCTTTGAAGCATGCACGTACAAGATTATTGTAAAGAAAAACTCAATTAGCTCAGACATATAGCCTAGTATCCTATTTCTCACTATGATTAATGTTCTAAGAGTGCAAAACCAAAGTAGTGATATGTTCTAGTCATTACTTGCCTGCTTCATGTACAACATTTCAACCTCATTATAGAAGGCAAATTTTCATTCCTTCCCAAATATATATTTTTTAAAATAAAATTTCATTTGGGCCTCTGCACCTAAAGGAAAAAGGTTGAGCTTGCATTCATAAATTCTGTAGGATCTATTTTCCAAGAAAGTATGTAAAAGATTGTAAATTGCTTGGACAAATTGTTAGAAGCCTTATTGCAATCATGCTTCTTTTATAATCCTGCTTATCCCATTTAAACAAAAGTAAAAGTCTGTAATTTTCCCTAACCCTAAATTGCTTTTTACAATCTCTTAGATTTCAATAAATGAAATCTAAGTGTTCATCATTGCATTTGTACAATATCCTGAGCCCAAAGCAACAAACTACATTTTAATCTAGCACACTGTCAGCCAGTTCCTGAGGTTAATTTATGCTTCTTTTATGTTTTGTGTCATAGAAGCCTAGGGGAAAAAAAAGATTGAATAAAAAATAATTAAGTAAAACCATAGTATATGGACTAGAATACCTCAATGGAACACCTTGAAGTTATGGTGACATAACTTTAACATAATTTTCTGTGCAATTTCAGGACATGCATAATTATTCATCTTTATAATGCTTCCTGAGTCATTGTTTCTCAATCATGACAACTTCAAAATTCACCAACTAAGGGAATCAAAAACACTGCAATAAAATCTTGAAAATTTTTAACTTTTCCCATCACTTTTTTCTAAGGCAAAAAAAAGTTTCATTTGTGAAATACAAAACAAACAAACAAATAAACAACACCCCCACCAGTGATGGCTTCTTACCAGTCCGCATCAGTACGCCCGTACCGATAGCGGAAATAGGGCATCTGTTTCTGTATTGGGGGAGCCAGCTCACTAGCCCCACCCATCTGCACCATGCTAGCCCTGCATGCCTACCCACCTGCCACTCACTAACCTGCTGGCTTGCTGATCACCCCGCCTCTGAGAGCCCTATATATACCGCTGATGGCCCACTTGCCACTTTTCCTGGTTTGGCTCTTGTGTCATCATTCGCTGACCCGATCCTCACTGACTTGATCCTCGCTGACTTCCAGCTTGCCTGTGATGTTGTGTTACTGCTGCCTCCTCAGGTAAATAAGCCTATGGCTGCAACTTTGCGGGGCACATGGGGGGGAAGCTACCGGGAGTGCTGTCCAGCTTCCCAGTCTATACAAGGCCAGGGAGTTGCTGAGGCCTTCCTTGCAGGCACCCCCTGTAGAGCATGGAGCCGGCTGGCACTTGGTGGGGGTGGGGGTGGGGAGGGAAGCTACCGGGAGCACCATCTGGCTTCCCAGTTTACGTGAGGCTGGGGAGTCACTGAGGCCTTCCTTGCAGTGACTTGAAAGCCAGACAGCACTCCTGGTAGCTTTGTCCCACCCCCCTGTGGGACCCGCAAAGTTACCCACCGAGCACCAGCTGGAGAGTCTACATGAGCCCAGGATGTGGCTGCAAGGAAGGCCCCTGTGACTCCCTGGCCTAATGTAGACTGGGAAGCCAGACGACGCTCGGCTGAAGCCTTTCTTGCCATCCCCCCACCCAATCCCCAGTCTTGCCTGGCTGGCTAAGTTGCCTCGGCTCCATGCCAGGTGGGTCTAGTTGAATGAGTTGTCCCAGTGTCCCTCCAGTCCAGCTTACCTGTCTGGTCTCCTGCCTGCTGCCTGCATCCATCACATCAAAGAGCAGCTGATTCTGCCTGCTGGTATGTGACTGGGTTTTTTTTCTTTTTTCTTTTAATATTTTTTTAAAGGATATTTTATTTATTGTTTTCAGAAAAAAATTAAATTGTTTTTAGGTAATGTTTTTTTATTTATTGTTTTCAGAAAAATTTTATTACAAGAAATGTTATTGCTTTTTGGAAATGTTTTATGTGTGATGCAATATGTTGCTTTTAAGTGTGCAGGTTGGTGCATGGTTTGCAAGATTTTGTATGTTTCTGTAGTGAATTTACTACAGAAATAAACACACAAAATCTCACAAAGCTGCCTTGCACCAACCTGCCCATATAAAAGCAGCCATTTTGAGGCACATAAAATTTATGTGTGTTTCTGTGTGATGCCTGGTTTTTGAGGTAATTGTGAGGTGGTTGCTTCTTGCAGCAATCACCTTTTCAGCTGCTTTCATATGTTGAACTGTGTGTGTTTGATGGATTTTAATGGTTTCTGATTGCCCTGCTTTTGTTTTCCTGGTTTAATCTTGATCCCAGGACTTTTGTCTTTCCTATCCTGGGGTTTAGTTCTACCAGGAATCAGGAAAAGGAGAGTTCCAGGTGAGTTAATTTTAGCCTTTGTCTTAATGGGTGTACTTAAGAATTTACCTTCCAGTTGGTGTTTTTGTCTGGTGTTTTTTAAAGCAGGAAACCACTGTTTTATGTGGTTTCTGGTTCTTTGAGCTTTCTGGTACTGTCCTTTATACTTCCCACAATGCCTGGATGGTTTTTATTCCAGTGGCTTTGTCTTTCCTGTCCGTAAGATTAGGAGAAAAAATGTTTTCATCTGCAGTCTTTTTTTTGGGGGGGGGACTTATTCTTTTGGTGTTTTCCTGGCATTATCATAGTTTGGGTGTGTGTGTATGTCCTGCAGTTATCTTATTATTAGCTTATACATTTTACTGATCTTTCTTTACATAATTGGTATTTTCCTTCATACTTTTAGATTTCTAACTCCTGTTTCTGTTAGTTAGCCATTGATAAAACAAATCCCATGTGAAAAAGTATTTGAAGCCTTGTCCTTGAGTTTAATTGCCAATTTATTAATTCCTGCACATTCTAATATTTTCTTTATTCATTTTCATATCTTTGTTTTTCCACTGTTGTGCAAACACAATTCCAGCAACTGTTAACCAGTGTAAAATTAAATATGTATTGTATTTCCTTTGAAATACCCAACAAAATATTTCTGGTTTTAAATCCATATCTTGCTTTGCTATTGCTTCTAACCATGACATAACACTTGAATAGCTTGAATAGCTACTTAGACTAACTTAAGTACTGAACCTAATTCATATATTCCTCTTTTTTGAATTTAGGAATAAATTTTAGAAAAATCTGTATTACTCTGTGAATCTACCTATGGCATTCATTCTTCTTAGATGAAAAACTGTATCTTTCCTGTTTGTTGGGGGACATCCTTCCTGAAAAGACTCTACATTGACTGTACAGGGACCTTCTGTTACCTGTAGTCCTCAGTTTACAACCATAATTGAGTCCAAAGCACAATATTGTTTTATTTCTTTTGCAGTTAGTATTATTTAACAGGATGAAGAAGAGGCAACTGTCAGGCCTGCAGGCGGTTCCTTTTAGGATCTTTGGCCTGCCACACTCTCGTTCTTTCTTTACTATGCTGTTTCATCAGTGGGGAATTGGGAGGGGGAATAGTAAGGTGTAGAATGTGTTGTTTTCAAAATAAAAAAAATCCTTTCTAGAAATCAAGGTCATACATTGTCTCTGCACCTCTGCACCTGACCGGAAGTGGATGGGTGGAAATGCCAGTGTGACAGAGGAAGATTGGACCATGTGATGGGCTTGTGGGTGTGGGGCCAAGATCATGAACTTTCAACTGGGTGGAAACCCCGGGAAGCTTTCAGGTTCAGGTTTCCACAGATGTACCAACATGTCTCTCTTAATAAATTGGAATTTTGAGGAAAGATCTGCCTTTAACTCTGATTTAATTTTGGATGATATTTGGAATGCTGACATTAACCTGAATCTCCTTTAAAATTACTTCATCAGCTATCCCAAACTGGGAAGCTGTTAGGGCTACTGAATCCTAGTTCTGACCCAACCCTGGGTAGTACAAAATTTCACTGAAGATGGAAAAAGAAAAGAAAGCAGCAGAGAAGGTCAAAGATGATGGATCACCTGTACTTGTCGCAATCTATGCACCTTCTAAAGAGGTAGTCAAGGCTGTAGAACCTAAAGAAAGGGAGCTTCAGCTGGGGGCCTGGTGAAAGAAACCAACCCGTAGATCTCCCTCAGAGATGGAATTAGCCCTGTGAGATGAAGCCTCGAGATTTATGACCTGTAAGGAATGCCTCCTAGAATGAGAGTGCCAGGAAAACTCCGACACATGACTGGAGGATGGCCAGAAGATCTGATGAATGGAGATCCCAGCCACCCTCACGCAGTCATTCTCTTTTTTTAAAATATTTGTTTATTTTTAATTTAAAACAAACATAACATCCTTCTTTACATGCTGGAGAAAGTGTATCAGTTGATACAAAAAGATTTTTGTGCATCTCTTCCACAGTCAACAAACATAATTCATATTAACTCAAGTATTTTAACTCAAATATTTATAGATGTCACCATCATCATACCTCCATTTTCATTTGACTAATTGTTTAAGCATCCTTCATCATAAAATATACCAAAATTTAATACAGAATCACATACCGGCCTTTCAATTATTATTTCTAAAATCCTCCATTAACACTAAATCCTTATGTCCTATTCTAGCTAAACATCCATAATATTTAATTTAATATTTAATAACAAAGTTTTCTAATTTTCCTTTCCAAATCACTATTTAAAATTTACATCCAGTTTCCTTATGTTATACCCTTATCTATATGTACGTTGTTATTCTTATCCCTCCTTTATTTGACTATATCCTGTATCATAACATTTCCCCCCTAATAATCAAAACTTTAACTGTATCTAAATTGGTTCTTTTTTAAATTAACCTTTATGTATAATCCAAAGGGATTTCTAATCTTCCTTACATGGGTACCATTCAATATTCATATCCAATTATATTCATTATAACACTACACATTGTATACATTAGTAACATTATCAATTATTTATTTAATCTATATCAATTGTCAATAAATTTCACTAGGTTTAACTAGTTTTAAATTATATTCTTCCATCTATCAACCAGTATCTTTCCAATAGCAAAACAGTGTCATATCTTCTGCTACCTGTGGTGCCAGTCCTCTAATCATCTCCTTGATCAACTTTATATGGACTCCTCTTAGCAACTCTTCGCTTATAATATCTCTCATGTAATCTTGATGCCCTTCTTCTGTTTCCATAGCTTATCTTTGATTGTCAGTAGTGTTATCAATGCTATTGCTAAAAAAAATTCTCTTTAAATCCATAGATTCTTTGGTTTTTCTTCTTCTTCTGTATCTTGCCCTCTGGGATAAATTTCCCCTCCATTTAATTCCTCTTTCAGTATTCCACTCTTTCCATTTTCAGAGACAAACCAATCACCATAAATATCAGCAAATTCAATCTCTTTATATTCATTTTCCATTTTGATTTTTTGAGTTTTAACCACCACATTTTGCATTTGATAAACATTCTCAACTTCTTCATCATATTTTGCTGTTATGTGCTCTAAGTCTTCCAGTTTCTTCTGTATCCTCTCATATGTATTTGATAATTTCTGTATTTCTGAAAATATCTTTTGCAAGCTTAAGATTTCTGTTTGCTTTTGAAATTGTGCCATTCTGTCCAGCTAACAAACACAGCTGCCCTAGCTTGGAAAGTTAATAAAATTAAACATAGATTCACAAAAACATTTTGTTTTCACTTTTCTCTGGTTAAAGATATACTTCAAAGGGACATCTGTATGCTTCCCTTCTTATCACTCTCTATAACCAAGCAGTGAGACCTTGTAGTGCCAAGCCAAAACAATCAGTGAAGAAAAAAAATGTTTCATTTCCAATACACAAACCTTCCAGCCTCTGAGTAGCAGTGTTATTGTTGCAAATTTCCTTCTTTATTTTGTATCTTTTTTGTATTTCAGGTTAGAAAAAACAGTCCAATTTTTAAATGGGTTAGAAGAACACCCACAGTAATGAAAGAGGAAAATTTTTAGACTATAGGTTACAGAGAATAGTAAAAGAAAAAATAGAAGAAGAAAACTTAATCCATTCATTTTAAAAGGCTTGCATAAATTCCATCCATGAAGATAGCATTTAAAAAGTAAGCTAACCACTGTCCAAATCCATTCCAATTTAATTCCACCACTTGATTCTTCTGTTCTCCAATTTAAATTAATTTTAACTTTTTTTATAGGCAATCTCTTTTTAAAACAGTAAAAGTTCATCACCAGCCGGAAATACTTTCTCTTTCCATATCCTTCCATTTTAGAGCCATCCCGACTTCATCAGTCTTGGCTGGATTTTTTGTCGCTGGCTTGAAGAACTTCTCTTGCATCGATCAGGGACTTTGTGATGTCCCTGAGGTCAGCAAAACGTATTCTTCCTGTTCACCATCTTTTTGGGATGGTTTAGGTCTGATTGGACCACTCAGCAGCAAAAGTATTGACTGCGGTATCGGAGCATCGAGACTGCACGTCCATATTGTTGTGACATTGGCTCCTCCTCCACACAGTCATTCTCTGAAGGGCCTCCCAGACCAATTCGGATGGCTAAACATGAGTGGAATCAACCCCCTCCTGCCCTCAGGACCACCTAAGTGGAACCTGGCCCAGTCCACATTCTCCTTCCCTAGCAGAGAATCTGCTATGCAATGGAGTGGAGACCTTGGCTCCTTCCACACAGTGACTGGCGAGTCAAACCAACCCCTTGCTGCTTGAGTAAAGCCAACATCAGTCACATCATCATTCCTGCCCCCTGGAGTGCAGGCAGGCCCTCCACTGAATTGGGGAATTCAATCCAGCCAGCAGAAAGGGGTCTGGGACACATTCCCCTTTCCCCAGCTACCAATGGGTGGGCTGCAGCCTGTGAATCAAGCACCCCCAGGGTGGGCTTTCTTTCCAGGTCACAGATGGGCTCAATACCAATGGATGCCTGTCCCTCCTCAGCAGATGATGCCTTTTCAGATAAATGCCCCTGGGCAGAGCCAGGGACTGGGACTGCCACCGGGTCCAGCCTCCCCCAGCAATGCCTCAACAGGATTTTGCCCAACCTCCGCCGATGAGTGTGGCTCAACAAGAGGACTTACAACCCCAAGCAGCCAGCAAATGGGCTGCTCAAGTTCAACCATCAGCCTCCCCCAGCTCCCACACCCCCACGGTTTCGCGCAATGTTTGATGGGACCCCAGAGAAGCTGGCTTACCTTCTGAATTGAGTCTGGGTGTACATTGATCAAGTTGGGACACAATATCCTTCTGATAGAAAGTTGATTCAAGAAATAGCCAAGGGGATGAATGAAGGGGAGGCTGCACATTGGATAGCGGAGCTCCATGAGGAGGCAGCTCCTGAGCTAGAAGATTCATCCAACTAATGCACACCTGATTTAGCAATGTGGCCCAACACATGGAAGCAGAAGAGCGGATCCAAGGATTGCGACAGTCTGGTCATCCTGTGAAGGAATTAGATTGGGAGTTTTGGAGAATAGCTGGAACACTACGATACTGGCCAGAAAGACTCTTGGTCTACATGTTCAAAAATGCCTTAGATCCAAAACTGAGGGAAGCTTGTGGCATAAGGGAGGCTCCCAGAAAGTATTCAAGATTGGTACACCATTGCAATCATACTGGACCATGAGATTAACCCTCATTGGAAGCCTGCTGACGGAACCCCTGTTAGGAAACCTTTGGCCTGCCGAACGCAGATGCAGCAAGCTGAGAAGCCTCCACCCCCTCGTCCCTTGGGCCCCCAAATGAAATGCTACTGATGCAGTCAGCTTGGTCACAGAGCATCAGAATGCCTGGCTCTAGCCCCTGTTCCACAACCGCACCAACCATCCATCAGCACGATGAAGAAAAAACCCTGAAAGCCACCAGAAAAGAGAATCTGGTACAATAGCCAACAGAGATGGAGAGACCTGCCATTAGGGAAGCCCATGCCACCTTGGAGGAGGAGGAGGAAAATGCTGAAGTGACCCAAAGATGAGTGCACCCATCCACCCCTTTACAATAAAATCCAAACTCCAAGTGCCAAAAATGGGGGTGGAAGGGGAAATTTGGGCAATTGTGGACACTGGCTGCACCCAATGCTTAATCAGCATGTCAACAGTGGAGCAGCTAGGCATATGCACAAGACCCTTAACCCATCCTATTCAGTTTGAGCAAGTAGATGGAACACTAATTGGGGGGCCCCAGCCACGAAATTACCGAGTTAGTAAAGTTAATGATAGGTCACCACTATGAATTCCTCAGATTCTTCATAGCTCCCAGAATGCAGGAATCAATTATCTTGGGGCTTGCATGGCTGGACAGGTGGGTGCCTACAATAAAATGGGAGGACGGTGTTAGGAAATTAATTATTGGCTTTTGGACGTTACCACTGGTGGAGCCAAAAGGCCACACAAGAACGATTGAACCCAATAGCCCAGACCGTCCAGAACCTGCAGCACCTGCAGCAGACACAAAACCCCCAGGGATCCAACAAATACCAAAAGACTATTGGAATTTGGCGGAGTTGTTCAGTGAGGAAGATGTCAACTATCTTCCCCCTCACCGGCCCACAGATTGCACAATAGACTTCAAACCTGGGGCTACCCTACCAAAGCCAAAAATGTACTCCATGATTCTCAAAGTGATGATTGAATTGAGGAAGTACATCGATATCAATTTGAAACAAGGTTTATTGAACCAGCAAAGTCAAAAGTAGCAGCCACAGTGCTCTTCAGAGAAAAGAAAGATGGTGATGTTCATCTCTGTGTTGATCTGCAAGCCTTGAACACAGTATGCAAAAAGAAAACCTATCCCCTTCCCCTCATGTTGAACCACTTGGCTAAAGGCAACATCTTCACCAAGCTGGACTTGAGAGAGGCATATTACCACATACGAATCAGAGAGGGAGATGAGTGGAAGATCGTTTTTAACACCCCGCTTCGCAGCTTTCAATATAAAGTCATTCCTTTTGGGCTACAAGGAGCACCCATAGTCTTCATGCAGTACATAAATGAGGTGCTACATGAGCACCTGTACCTCGGAGTACCCATTTATCTCAATGACATCTAGATCTTCTCTGAGACCTTGAAAGAACACGGGAAGCTGGTATGGCAAGTTCTGAAAAAACTTCTAGCAGCCAAACTATATGCAAAGTTGTCAAAGTGTGAGTTCCACAAGACCTCACTTGCCACAACTGCTTCCCTCAGTAACCAAGAAAGTAACCACTCAACTCCATTTTACAGAATTAAGAGTACTTTTACTGGTCATGATATCAATATGTGACCCAACCCCCGCCCCTTGGTAAACCCATCCCATAGTCCAATCTGTACACCCCACAGGTGTCATGTGGGAGACATCTTCAAAAATCATCATCAGGTTGGTATGCCGGACAGTTGGCCTTGGCAGCAATTCTTCTATCTGCAGCATGCGCAGTAGATGGTGAGAACCTTTTTACAGTCACTCCTGCACTGAACAATTCCCCCACCCAAATACCATGTCCCCCCTCCCCATTTCACTGACAGCCGAAAGCAAGCAGCAAAACAGAGGCTGATCTCCGGCCCTCCGTCAGGAAAGGAAATCATCTCTGCAGAAAGAAAAACAGACAAACAGACAAACAACACAAAACAGGAACAAGAAAAAGGCGGAAATGTCAAAGTCAATTCAGGTCATGGCTTATCAGATTAGGTAGAGTAGAATTTATGTAACAGTCGGTGAGCCCTAATGTGAGACTTATCGACCCATTCAGCTTGGGAGGGGGGAAAGTGTTTCCAGGATACTAAATACTGAATCTGATTCCTATGCTTTCTTGAGTCCAAAATTTCTTTAATTTCAAAATATTGCTCTCTCTCAATGAGAAGAGGGGCCGGTGGTGCAGGTAGAGGAACTTGCAAAGAGGAAGTGTGTTCCGGCTTCAAGAGGTTGACGTGAAAAACTGGGTAAACATGGTTAAGGTACTTAGGCAGTTCCATTTGCACCGACACAGGGTTAATAATCTTTACAATAGGAAATGGACCAATGTATTTAGGACCCAGTTTCTTAGACCTCTGGGTAGTTTGGAGAAATTTGGTAGACAAAAACACCTGATCTCCAACCTTGTATTCTTTTTGTTTTGTTCTCTTCTTGTCAGCCTGTTTCTTTTTTTTTTTTTAATTTGTAGTAAGATTTTATTGGTAAAACGAAAATACGACATCCATAACTTGTAAAAAACAATACAACTACATTTCGAGATATTCCCATACTATCAAATCATATAAACATCAAAGGTTAGGTATCTTATTCCTTCCCTCCCTCTTCTCTTCCCTCATTTCTTTCTTTTCCATACCCTTTTCTTCCCTCCCCCTTACTTCCTTCTCCCCTGCCTTCCCTCCTTTCTTTTCTCCTTTCCTCCTTTCCTCCCCCCTCCTTTCCCTCCCTCGATCCCCCCTCCTTCTCACATACCTTCCCTCCTTCCCTTCCTCTTTCCCTCCTTTCTTTTCTCTTAATCTCCCTCCTTTCCTCCCTCCTTCCTTCCTTCCTTTCAACACTCCTTCTCTCTTTCTTTCCCTCCCTCTTTCCCTCTTTACTACCCTCTCTTCTTCCCTCCCTCCTTCCTCCCCCAGTTTCTTCTCTTTCTTCTCTCCTTCTTTCTTCCCACCTTCTTTCCCTTCTCTTCTTTCTCTTCCTCCTCTTTATCCTTCCCCCCTTCTTCTGCCTTTCCTATTCCTCTCCTTTCTCCTCTCCATCCTGACTTCCCTACTGTCCTCCTTCCCTCCCCTCTAACCTTTGTTACATTTACATATTTTCCTCTGCTGAGGACAACCTGGTTCTCTTTTCCTTTCCTTGCTTAAAGAGGCAAGGATTATAAATCCTCTCGCCTCATCTAAAATGAAGTTTAATCACTAATTTCACGCAGGTAGTTATAGCGGATTTCCTATCAGCTTTTTTAAGTTTTCCCAACATTATAATCTAACAAAATTGCTCGACGGTGGGTTCTCACCCCTAATACATTTCTCCTTTCGCTTATCTCTCAGTTGTTGTATATTGTTCATTTGAGTTATTGGTTTAATCGTATTAGGTTAGTCAGCTATCTCTTTTTGTGTCTAAGTCTTCACTGACTCATCAAGCCATTTGTACAGCTTCTCCCAGACTGTATAAAAGTCTGTATCTTCTTTGTCATTAATTTGCATCGTCAATCTGTTCATTTCTGCTAGTTCTAAAATTTTATTCATCACCATAGTGTTGGTGGGGGCATTTTCACTCTTCCAGCACTGTGCGTAAACAATCCTTGACGCTGTCAGAATATGGACTAGGAGGTATTGGTTAGATTTGCATATTTTTTGATCTATTATCCCTAATAAGAAAGTTTCCGGCTTAAGACATAGTTTAATTGACAAGATTCCATTCAGCCATCCTAGTATTTGCTTCCAATATGCTTTGGCTACCGGACACGTCCACCACATATGGTAGTACATGCCCAGCACCGTTTTACATTTCCAGCATATGGCCGAAACTTTTGAAGACATTTTCGCCAGTCTTGTCGGTGGAAGATGCCAGCGGTAGAACATTTTATATATATTTTCTTTATAGGCCGTCGATTTTGTCAATTTTAGGTTCCATTCCCAGACTCTTTCCCAGTCATCTAGGTCTATTGTGTGGCCGATGTTTTGGGCCCAGGTTACCATGACTTCTTTTACTCTTTCTGCTTCCATTTTTCGAATCAGTAAGCAGTTGTATATTTTTGAAATTAATTTCTCATCTGGTCCAATTAAAATTTTATCTAATTCCTGGTTCTTGTTCTGGAAGCCGGGTTGTGCTAGATCGAATTTGTGTTTGTTTTGAATTTGAAGATATGGCCACCAATCGATGTTTATTCCCTTATCAGCCAAATTTTCCCTGGGGTTTAGTTTGTTTTGGTCGTCTAGCAACTGTTGGTAGGTAACAATTTTATCCAAATTTATCAAATTCGGGTATATCAGGGCTTCCGTCGGAGATATCCATTTAGGTAGTTGCGTGTAGTATCTCCTTCTAATTTCCAGCCAGTCCTTAATTAATACCCGCCTTAAATGGTGACTACTAAAATAATTGTGGATTTTATTTCCCTCGCACCATAAGTAGTTGTGCCACCCGTATTGCAGGTCGTGGCCCTCTATTGTTAAGATTCTTTTATTAGCTAACATTACCCATTCTTTTATCCACATAGTTGTTGCTGCTTGATGATATGTTTTCCATTCCGGTAAGCCCATTCCCCCTTGAGTTCTTTTATCCTGCAGGTGCATATATTTTATTCTGGGCTTTTTACCATTCCATATAAAGTTTCGAATCATTTTGTCCAAATCATTATAAAATTTTTCCCCTAACTTGACCGGTGCCGTTTGAAATAGGTAGAGGATTTTTGGCAAAACATTCATTTTAATTACTGCGACTC
This sequence comes from Thamnophis sirtalis, assembly GCF_051295495.1. Classification (NCBI taxonomy): domain Eukaryota; kingdom Metazoa; phylum Chordata; class Lepidosauria; order Squamata; family Natricidae; genus Thamnophis; species Thamnophis sirtalis. The sequence continues at coordinate 55,257,215 of NW_028261384.1, read as the reverse complement.
TTCCCATCAGTGATAGTTGTAGTTTTGACCAGGTTTTTAAGTCCTTTTGAGTATTCTGTAACAACTTATCATAGTTGTCTTCTTTTATGGAAGAGCATTTCGCAGACAGCCAGATCCCAAAATACTTAATTTTTTTAGTTACCTTTAATTCCATTGTTTTCTCTAGTTCTCCAATCTGGTTTTTGGGGAAATTTTTTATAATCATTTTTGTTTTTTCCTTGTTTATTTTTAAACCGGCCACACACCCAAAGTTCTCAATGTCCTTCATCAAATTCGGTCCTGAAAGTAAGGGGTCTTCCACGATAAAGACCATGTCATCCGCGAAGGCCTGTACTTTATATTGTTCTTTTTTTATGGTCAAGCCCCTAATTTCCTGATTTGATCTTATCCGATTTAAAAGGACCTCTAGTGACATAATAAATAGTAGTGGGGAGAGCAGGCACCCTTGTCTAACACCCTTTCCAATTTGTATCCTCTCCGTTAGTTCCCCGTTGACTATGATATTTGCAGATTGCCGTGAATATATAGATTCTATAATCTTAATGAATTTGTCGCCAAATTTCATCATTTTAGTTGAGTGATTAGAAAGTTCCAATCTAGGTTATCAAAGGCTTTCTGGGCGTTGACAAAGATTAATGCGAGTTGTTTCTCGGATCTTGTTTGATAGAATTCCAGGGTATCAATTATTATTCTTGTATTGTTTCTAATATGTCTTTTTGGGAGAAAGCCGTTTTGATCCGAATGGATACTTTGATTTAATATTATTTTTAGTCTTTCCGCCAATATTGATACAAAAATTTTATAATCTGCATTTAACAGGGATATGGGTCTATAATTTTGGACCTTGCTACTGTCCGCCTCTTCCTTTGGTATTAGGGTGATGTAAGCTTCCCCCCATGATTTTGGGACCCTACCATTTTGTAGTGCCTCATTACATAGTTCTAATAATTTGTCTTCCATGGTATTTTGAAGTTTTTTATATATTTCTGACGGAAGCCCATCCGGCCCAGGTGTTTTATTGTTTTTTTGTTTTTGAATGGCCTTTTTCAGTTCTTGTGTGATTTCTTTATCGAGCATCTCTCTCATCTCCTCCGACAAGACTGGAAGCTTCTGCTTTATAAGGTATTTTCTAATGTCTTGTTCATTAATTTCGTCTTGTTTATATAGTTTCCTATAATAGTTCTGTACTATCTTTTTCTTTTCTCCTATTTCTTGTTTCAAATTCCCCTCCTCATCACACAATTGTTTAATAATTCTTTTGACCTTCTCCTTTCTTATTTTGTGGGCCAACCATCTCCCAGTTTTATTTGCATGTTCAAAATAATTCTGCTTCATTCTCTTAATGTTTTGTGCTATTTCCTCTTGAGAGATCAAATTTATTTGGTGTTTAATTAACTCTCCTTTTTCCCTGTGTCTACTGTTTTCTGGCTCTTTCTGGGTCAGCAGTTCTGTCTCTCTTAATTCTTTGTTCAGTGTATTAAGTTTTCCCCTATGCACTTTGTTTCTTCTTATTATATTATATAGGCTATAGATGTTCCCCTCACAACAGCCTGTTTCTTATGTGCTCGATGAGCAGTATCCAGTGCCCGGTATGCCAAAGGCCAGATGCTGCGGAGTTGGTCACTCCATTCAGAGAGGACAGGACTTGTGACTTTTCTCGTGGTACCTCTGGAATAGGTACAAAATCATGGCCAAACACTATTTTAAATGGGGTAAAACCCGTGCTGCTGTGCACCGAGTTGTTGTAGGCCACTTCAGCATGAGGTAACAATTCAACCCAATTATCTTGCTGATAATTAATGAAACATTGGAGGTATTGTTCCAAAACAGAATTAGTCCTCTCATAAGCTCCATTAGTTTGAGGATGGTGGGCAGATCTTAGCCCTTGGGCGGAGCCAATCAGCTTCAAAAACTCTTTCCAAAATAGGGAGGTGAATTGGACCCCCCCTATCTGAGATAATGCGGTCCGGTATGCCATATAGATGATATACATGCATAATGAACAATTTAGCCAAGGATTTAGCTGATGGGATTTTGCAAACAAGGAACAAAATGAACTTGTTTGGAAAACAAGTCCATAACAACCCAAATCACAGTATTCCCCTGACTCTCTGGTAATTCAACAATGAAGTCCTAGATATTTCCTTCCACAGAGCCTCAGGACAGGCTACGCCTTGGAGCAGGCCCTGGGACTTCCCAGGTGGGTGTTTCGCAGCAGCACACATGGGGCAACTGGCCACATAAGACTCAATGTCCTTCTTCAATGAAGGCCACCAAAATTGCCTTTTAATGAGATGCAGAGTTTTCACAAATCCAAAATGTCCTGCCATGCGTGAATCATGGGTCCATTGTAGAACCAAAGTTCTAATGGTTGCAGGAACATAGACTTTAGCTCCTATCCATCTTTTATGGTACACTCATTCGAATTGTTTAAACCATTCATCGGACTCAAGGCCCTCCTTGAGTTTGGAGATGAGCTCCTTTGTGACCTCAAAATTAGAGTTACTCTGGCTTCTACTACTCTGGTGACCACCAGGGCAGCAAGACTCTTCACTGGGATGACAGGGTGAACCACGCTAAGTTTTGAGCTGTTGTATTGTGGGAGTCTGGATAGAACATCTGCCATAAAGTTCTTCCCCCCAGGGATATACTTTAAAGTGAAGTTGAACCTTTTGAAATGTTGTGCCCATCTCATCTGTTTAGGAGATAACTTCTGAGGGGTCTTTAACGCCTCTAAATTTTGTGATCAGTCCATTCCTCAAAGGGGTGTTTAGCCCCCTCCAGGAAATGTCACCAGGTTATCAAAGCCCACCTGACTGCAAAAGCCTCCTTTTCTCATATAGCCCACCATCTCTCTGTCTCAGTTAGCTTTCGAGAGGTGTAAGTGCAAGGTTTCAGTTTCCCATCAGCATTAGTTTGTAGTAATACTGTCCCTACTGCAACATCACTAGCATCTGCCTGGACCCCAAATGGTGAATCCATGTCTGGGTGTTTCAAAACTGGTTCAGCCGCAAAGAGTCACTTTAGTTTTTCAAATGCGGCTTGACACTTCATAGTCCAATTCAATGGCTTCCCTGGTCTTTAGATTTTAAAAGGTTCATAATAGGGAGGGCAATGCTGGCGAATGAGGGAATGAGGGAATAAATTGACAATAAAAGTTCGCAAATCCCAAAAAACTTTGCAATTGTTTGCGGGTGCAGGGGAGGGCACCCATTCAGTGACAGCTTGGACCTTTGCTAGGTCCATCTCGATGCCATCATGGGAGATGCAATACCCAAGGTAGTCAATTTTCTCTTGATGAAATTCACACTTAGACAGTTTTGCATACAGTCCCGCTGCACAGAGTTTCTTGAGCACTAAGCAGACCAATTTCACATGTTCTTCACGTGTTTCCGTGTAAATAAGGATGTCATCAAGATAGACCATCACGCCTTTGTACAGGTGGTCATGCAAAACTTCATTTATCAGTTTATGAAAACAGCTGGTGAACCCTGCAGACCAAATGGGAATACTCGGAATTGAAAACAACCAAGAGGGCAGTTGAAAGCAGTTTTCCATTCATCCCTCTCTTTAATTCTGACTCTGTAATAGGCCTCTCACAGGTCTAATTTCGTGAAAATCTTTCCTTTACGCAATTGTGCCAACATATCCTTTTAGGTCCCAATACTCTCTTGGGATTTTTTCCTCCTCCTCAATTTTTTCTTGCCCCCTGGCTGCTAGATTGGGGTCAGTGTTATTCCGTTTGGGAGCCCCCCTCTCCCTCAGGGGGTGTAGCAGATCGGATGCGTAACCATCCTTTCGTCCAATTGATGTGTGGGTTTCATTTACGTAGCCAGGGCAAGCCTAATATAAGAGGTCGATCATTCCCAGAGCCACAATAAAGCTTATTGTCTCTTGGTGGGTTCCCATCCACATGTCTATTGGCTCAGTTACAAAATGAGCAGGGCTCCCCCCAGCTATTGAGCCATCCAACTGGCAAAAAGCAATCGTGACTTTTAAAAGTTTTCAGTTTCAGGCCCAATTTTTCCACTACTTTGGGACTAACAATGCAACGTGTGCAACCCAGCATTTTTTCTTGTGCTCCAGTAGAGGGCAGTAGAGGGCACCTTAAGTTCAACTGGGATAGTCATGGGCCCCGATCAGGAACTTACCAGACGTTCGTCGTCAGATTCGGTTTCACTTTTCGACGAGGAGGGTGATTCCTCTTCCCCTTGGACAGGGCGGAACTGTGGATTAGATTCCACCCCCTTCATGGCAGTTTCCCTCCTCTTGCCGGGAGGTTTCTCTGGCTTTCTCTCCCCCCAGTAGGGGGCTTTGAGGTCATCTTGGTGCAGCAGTTTGTTGCTCAGTGCTCCTCCTTCCCACAGCGGAAACAGATGAACAGCTTGATTTGCTTGCAGACCCACTTTTCCCTCCTTTAGGGGCTCCTGGGGGAGGGGAGGCATAGCCTTTTTGCTTCCACTATCCTCCCGGTAATTATCTCTGGCTAATCTCCACATCCGCATATCTCTTTGTTTAACCTGTCCATGAAGCCGTCCATTAATGCTTCTTCGAATCACCCTCACATAAAAACAGATAATTCACAAAATTCTTGTATATATTCAGCAACTGGCCTCTTTCCCTGAGTGAGAGTTTTAAATTTAATTCTTGCTTTTGCCTCCATGAGTGGATCATCAAAGCGCTTCCTCAGGGCAGCCATAAATCTATTATAGTCTCTCAATAGGGGGAATCAGCATTATGCAGGGCCACCATCCATGCAGCTGCCTTCTTTTCCAATGCCATTGTAATTATTCTTACCTTGGCCTCTTCATTTGGCAGATCGTCCCTGTAATTTGCATGTAATTCCATACTTGAACTAGAAAAAAACCTAGATCCTTAGATTCTCCTCCAAACTTCACACCCAGAGGTCAAACAAGCCCTCTGCATACCTCTCCTCCATTTCTGGGAGATCTGCTTCCCTTTCAAGACCACTCTCACACGCATGTCGCCTCTCCCAAGCCACTTCAAAGAGTTTCATCGCCTGGGATATCATAAGGTTCTCCTCATCTGCCTCACACCAAGCAGCTGCTGGTCATTTCTGTCTCCTCGAGGAAGCTAGAGATTCCTCAGGGTCATCTTTCTGTCCCACTCCCCACGTCCATCTGGGGCAAACGGACCATTCTTCCAAGTGCAGACCAGCCATTCACTCCATTTCTAAAAGGCATGAGGACGCAGCTGCTCCCATGGCCTTCTTGATCGCTGCCTTGGTGGGACATCTTTTAGGGTTTGGGGATTTTATTGTGCTCCCCTCAAAAGGTATTAGCTCCAGGATGAGTGCGAAACTGAGATCTTGCTTAATATCATGGCTGCTTCACTCAGTAACCAAGAAAGAAACCACTCAACTCCATTTTGCAGAATTAAGAGTACTTTTACTGGTCATGAGTAGATAGTAGCTAGGCAAAGCAAGAGCTAAGGCAAAAGCGCGCGTAATCATAGATATCAATATGTGACCCAACCCCCGCCCCTTGGTAAACCCATCCCATAGTCCAATCTGTACACCCCACAGGTGTCATGTGGGAGACATCTTCAAAAATCATCATCAGGTTGGTATGCCGGACAGTTGGCCTTGGCAGCAATTCTTCTATCTGCAGCATGCGCAGTAGATGGTGAGAACAACTCCCTTTTTACAGTCACTCCTGCACTGAACAATTCCCCCAACCAAATACAATGCCCCCCCTCCCTGTTTCAATGGCAGCCGAAAGCAAGCAGGAAAACAGAGGTTGACAGATTACTTGGGTTATCACATCTCCAACAAGGGAATAGAAATGGATCCAGGAAAAGTGAAAGCTGTGTTAGACTGGAAACCTGCAAGCACTTGCAGACAACTATAAAACTTCCTTGGATTTGCCAATTCATTCTGCAACATCCCGACTCAGCACAACCATTCATAATCCAGATGGATGCCAGTGATGTAGCAAAAGCTGCAGTGCTACTGCAAAAGAATAAAGAGGGCCACCTCTTGCATGTGCTTATATCTCCAAGAAACTCACCACTACTGAAAGGAGATGGGCCATTTGGGAGAAAGAAACATTTGCAATCAGGTGGAGAATGCTCAAGTGGAGACATCTCCTGGAAGGGGAGAATATGCCGTTCGAGGTCTGGATTCATCATAAAAACGTTGAAGCTCTCAAAGCCCATCGAAGGTTATCCCCCAAACAAGTTCACTGGGCACAATACTTCCAAAGGTTCAAATTCAAGCACATCCTGGCAGGGAAGAACTTGCTGGCGGATGCTTTGTCATGAAAACTGCAGTACGACAGTAAGAAGGAAGAAGTTGTTCATCCCATCATTTCTTCCTCCCACCAAAAGGTGGCCCAGGTCACCACCCAAAGCCAGGATAAGTTGATGACAGAGCTCAAAGCAGCACTCCTGGCAAACCTGTGGTTCAACAATAACAAGGACATTATAACAATGAGCGGTAGCTTAGCCTGGAAGAGGTCCAAACTGTATGTCCCTGTGGGGTTGAGGCTGGAAGTCCTACAGAGAAGCCATGATGCAAAACTAGGAGACCACTTTGGATTCCTAAAAATGCTCCACCTCATCAGGCATCAATTTTGGTGGCCAAAGATGAAATCAGAGGTGGAAGATTATGTAAAAAGTTGTACTACTTGCGCAATGATGAAAACATGGCCAGGGAAGCCCCCTGGACTACTACAACGAGTGGCCAGCCCTAACCGACCATGGGAAGAGATCACAATGGACTTCATTATCGAGCTCCCAGACAGCAGCGGGAATAAAGTAATCTGGATAGTTATTGATTTGTTTTCCAAGCAGGCGCATTTCATTGCTTGCTCAGGGTTGCTGTCCACAAAGAAATTAGCAAAAATGTTTGTGAAACACATTTATTGCCTGCATGGGGTGCCCAAGAGGATCATTTCAGACTGTGGAGTTCAGTTCACCACCAAGTTCTGGAGAGAGTTCCCGAGGTCCATTGGATCCATACAAGAACTCAGCGTTTCATCCCAGCACAAACAGCGCAGCGGAAAGGGCCAATGCGATGATGCAACAATACATCTGTGTTATTGGACTATCAGCAAGACAACTGGTCGGTCTTGCGACACTTCACTGAAGTGGCATACAACAATGCAGTCCACAGCAGCACTGGATTAACTCCTTTTCATATTTTTTATTTTTTTTATTTTTTAAATATTTTTTAATTTCCATTTTCACAACATACAATCACATTTATACTATACATAGCCAGTATCATATAGTAACAAATAATGATCACATCAGTTCCTCTTGTCATCAACACCCCCCCAAAATAAAAACCCATTATTAGCTCTTCTGCTCTTCATACACCTCCCTCTTCTACCTCTCTCCTACTTCCTATCTTCCATCCATCATCCCTTCCCAATCTACTTCCCCTTCCCCTCTCCCTCTCCCCTCCCTACATTCCACTCCTCCCTATCCTCATCCCCCTCATCCTCCCCCCTCACCCTCTCTCCTATCCCTCTCTTCCCATCTTTCTCTCTACATTCCACTCCTCCTTATCCTCCTCATCTTCCCCCCCTCCCCTCCCTCTCTTCCCATCTCCCATCTATTTCCCACTCTTCATTTATATCTCTCGTTTAATTGGTGCTTAAGATATGCAGGTATTTTTGCCATCTTGGCTAAATTTGGGACTTTCAGTGTCCTTTCTTGAATTATAGGCAAGTCTTCCTTCTTCCATTATTGCGCCACCGACAATCTAACTAAAGTTATTAAGTGCAAAGTCAAATTAATCTCTACAGCTGCACATTCAATCCATAGATGTACCCTTATTCATATTAAAAACAAAGTATTCTGCTAACAATTTTTACATTCATTAGTATATTTCTCATTCTAAATAAATTTTCCTTCAATCTCCCAACCCCTTCTTGATTGCATCACCCCTCCCAACTCCATACAAAGTGGGTTATGAACTGATGAAACTCTGGCACATATCTTCATCTGGTGCCTCCCATCTGAACTGTAGCTGACAATTTTTAAGCTCTTCAACTAAAAAAACATAGTCTTTCCTGGATCTTAGCATTTGAAGTGGTATCTCTTTCAGAACAATCACTTCCTGACCTCCAATTTGAAGCTTAGTTTTATAGGATTCTTGCAATATCATATTCCTCATGTCTCTTGTAGTAAAGTAAATCACAATGTCCCTTGGGAACTGCTTCTGTTTCGCCAGCCAGAAATTAGGACAATAAACCTTATTAATTTGCCAATCATAATTTCCCCCTGGCCTTCCCAACAGATTATCAAAGGCTTCTGAGAGAGTCTGTTTCAAATTCTCTTGACTGTTTTCACGCAAACCTCTTATTCTTAAAGCAAATTCCATTTGTCTATACTGTAGCATAATAATTTCTTTTTCAGCATTTCCAACTTTTTGTTGGACCACGTCTATTTTCGATACCATATTAGTTTTGGAATCATTAAGATCTTCTAATCTCTCTTCAATTTCTGAGACATATTCTGTTAACAAATTAACAACCCCCAGCATATCATCCCTGATCTTTCAAACCTGAGTCTCAAATTTATCAGCCAGATCTTTATGCGCAACCAATATCTCCTCCTTAAGTTTTATTTCCATCGTAGCTGCAAAATTCTTAAATGCCACGGCCAGCTCCTTCTGAAAAAATTCTTTAGTCAGTAGCTCACCTGGGGGGGGGGAGGAAGTGGAGACTGTGGTTTCGTGCCAAGGACAAACGAACTTTTAAAGCCGGGGGGGGGGGTGTTTTTGCTTAAAAGCCATTCCAGGTCTTAATCTTCTTCAACCAATTAATAAGCCTGTGCTAATCAGTTGTGCAGCTGTTACTGATTAGTTTAGTATTAAATCACTCCTTCCCTTTGAAGTTTTAAACTCCGTAGAAATTCAGAACTTGAGCAGTGTTACAAAGCTGCTCGGCGCCGTTTTGAGTATCTCTTTAGAAAGCAAGATATCAGAAGGAATTCTTGTAAAAACAAAAACTGAAGCTAAGAATTGATACAAACAATTAAAAATCCACATGTATGGGGTCCGCTCATCTTGAAATCAATAAATCAAGTTTTGTTCAGAGGATTTGAGTGTTGCTTTGATCTGCTAATGCAGCAGGAATTCCTGGCACGGCGGCAATTCTGCCATTGGCTGGCCTCCCCCCTCTCCCAAAAACAATCTGCAAGAGTTGGCTGGCACAATGCCCGGCAAAAAGCTCACCTTATCTTCTGGCCCAAAGAAAAAGCTAAACAAGCTGGCTGATGGATGGCTCATGTGACAGATAATGTGTCCAAGATTCTGGCACCAAAACAATTGGCTCCTGTCAGCAAGCAATCTCAAACCGGAAGCCCCTGGATTAACTCCTTTTCAGATTACCAGTGGCATGGAATTTGTTCCAATGCCTGAGCTGCCTAGAGAACCTCCCTCCTCCATGTCTCTGAATGAATGGATGGACATACAAAAGGAAGGATGGGAAGATATGTAGAAAGCTCTAGCAGATGCAGCAGAAGCCTACAAGAAGCAAGCTGATAAACACTGCTCGCTCCAACCCCCCTTTCATGTGGGAGACAAAGTTTTTGTATGTACCAAATATATAAGGTTAAGAATGCCTAGCAAGAAATTGGGCTGAAAATTTCTAGGTCCATTCCCAATAGTGAAGATAATCAACCCAGTTACAGTTCAACTCAGTCTACTCAGAATTCTAGGGAAGATTTACCCAGTATTTCATTGTAGCTTGTTAAAACCAGTAATTGGGTCCAGCATAAGACTGTCCACCCAAGCTCCCCCTCCTCCTGTAGTGGTAGAAGGGAAAAAAACCTTATGAGATGAAAAAAAATCTTAGACTCCAGGCTGTATAGGGGTCGCTTACAGTATTTAGTGCATTGGAAGGGGTACCCTTTGTCCAAAGCTACTTGGGTGAAAAGCTGGGACATAAAAGTGGATAAGCTAGTAAAACAATTCCATGAGAAGTTTCCCGATAAGCCAAAGCATCTCCCTGGGGAGGGAGGGGAAGAGGTGGTTAATTTTGTTATGTTAACCCTTTTGTTATTCTCTTTTCAGGAAATGTTTCCCTTTTAAGTAAAGGCTGCCTGTCAGGCCTGCAGCTAGTTCCTTTTAGGATCTTTGGCCTGCCACACACACACACACACTCTTTGCTGTTTCATTAGCGGGGAATTGGGAGGGGGAATAGTAAGATGTAGAATGTGTTGTTTTCAAAATAAAAAATTCCTTTCTAGAAATCAAGATCATTCTTTATCTCTGCATCTCTGCAGCTGACTAGAAGTGGATGGGTGGAAATGCCAGCATGGCAGAGGAAGATTGGACCATGTGATGGGCTTGTGGGTGTGGGGACAAGATCATGAACTTTCAACTGGGTGGGAACCCTGGGAAACTTTCAGATTCAGGTTTCCACAGATGTACTAACATGTCTCTCTTAATAAATTGGAATTTTGAGGAAAGATCTGCCTTGAACTCTGATTTAATTTTGGATGATATTTGGAATGCCGACAGCAACAGAGTATGACCACTTTCTTCTCAAAAAAACGAAGACAGGAGCAATCAGCTGCTCCACAACAGTAATCAGCACCACCAGAGCCAGCACCACCAGCACCAGCACCACCAGCACCAACACCATCAACACGACCACTTCCACCACTTGAAGTCGGAGAAAGCAGCAAGTCCATCTCCTCCACTGAAAGTCTTCCAAAACTTCCTGACTGCTGGAGTTTGCAGCAATACAAAAACTTCAAAGAGAAGTATGATGGACTGGCAGTGTCTGATAAAAAGTTAGGTTGTGAGTATTGAGAACATGGGTTCTCATTAGAGAAAGGTATTCATGTTTCCAAAGAGTGGAAAAATTTCCAGGTTGAGGCAGCAGGGACAAACAAAGAGAATCAGCAATCATCTCTCAGAAAAAAAAAAATGAAGGAACATTTTAAATCAAAATCACACACCATTTGTAGAGAGAACAGTAAACAACAGGAGCAGGATGCTTTAACCAAATCCATAGATAAGGTAACTTGCAAACATTTATACAGTACTAGCAAAATATTTTTTACTGTTTACAATCTGGCATAAAGATGCAAACCATTCTCAGACATTGAAGGGCAGATAGATTTGCTAAGTGCAATTGGAGTGGATCTGAAAGTAGGCTTGCATTCACAGAGATCCACAGTGAAAATAGTTGAATTCATGGCAAATGAAATTAAAACCACCGTGTTTGTCAGCATCGTTGCAAAGAATCTGAAAGTGTGTTTGATAATTGATGAAGCATCAATTCTAAAAATGAAATCAGTTCTAATAGTTTTTGTTAAAGTTGAGGATTCAGAATGCCCAGCAACCATTTTCATTGAGCTGTTGGAATTGGAGAAACAAGATGCAGAGACCATATGTTCTGCAGCGATGGAAAGCTTGCATAAAGTTGGGTTTACCACCAAATATCTGCAGAAGAATTTAATAGCATTTGCTGTGATGGTGCCAGAGTTGTGTTTGGGAGAAAATCTGGAGTCAGCACCAGAATAGCTTTCCAAACTGCTTGAACCATCACCTCCAACTTGTGCTGGATGATGCCATAAAACAAATCAAACAAGTCAACCACTTCAAGATATTCCTTGACAAGATACATACCACTTTCCATAAATCCTGCAAGAGGGAGATGGAACTTTTCAAAATCTCTGAACAACTGGGCATTTAAATCATGAAGATTGGCAGAGTTTTAGGACCAAGATGGGGTGCCTGTAGTTTAAGATTAACCATAGATGTGTGGCGTGCTTATCCAGTGCTACATCAGTATTTTCTGGGCAATGAAAAATTCCCAGGCATGGCTGCCCATTTTGAAAATTTAATTTTTTTGAATGATTTGGCCCTCATGATTGATATTCTAAATGAGATTTCTCTTCTGTCAAATGCCCTGTAGGGGAGAAACCCAGATATAATCAAGATTGAACAATTGGTATTGCGATCAATTAAAGCATTTGAAATGCATAGACGAGGAAAGGGCCCACATGAAAAATGGTTGATGGAATGATAGTTTCAGAAGCCATCAAAAACATAAAATCAACGATTTGTTGCCCTTCCTTGTGAAAAACTTTTGGAAAGCATCAGCACCAATTTGAAGAAAAGGCTGATGGATTGTGAAATTCAAAGAACAGGTAGCCAATTGCCAGATGCAAACAAATTACAATTTGTCACATATTTGGAGCCGGATTACTGGAACATTGAAGATGTAGTCATTCCATGGGCAAAAGCAGAGGAAGGATTGATTGAATTTGGTGAAATGTAAAATGTTTAATTATGAAATTGATTTGAACAACTACAGAGATTTTTTGGAAAATGTACTGAAAGATCCAAAGAACTACAAAAACTACAAAAAGCTAGAGATATTGTCATTGATGTTAGTTCAGCAGAGGCAGAAAGAGGGTTCTCAAAAATGAATCTCATGTGTTCAGAACAAAGAACCCTCCTAACTGTTCCAAACATTAGCAATCTAATGATAATAAGTGTTGTTGGCATGCCTGTTAAGAGATGGAACCCAATTCCTACAGTCAAAAAATGGCTCAGGGCACACCATCACTTGTGATGATCCACAAGTGAAAAGCAAGAAAAGTGCAATTGAAGAGTCTGGAAGACTAAGAACAATCTGGAAACATCTTCAATCACAAAACCACAAGTAAGTACTTGAGTGTATCTCTTTCATTGCATTATTCTTATGTAAGGTGTAAGTGCAGGCAATTGAAGTCTTCCTTTCTGTGTCTCTTCTTTGTGCAGGTCATTGGAGCAAGGTGATGAGGTGGTGGTGTTGAAGACTGGCAGGATAATCATCTTTCCTCTGTAAGTAGCTGTTTTGTGTGCTTGTTTCATCCTAATGCAGTGCATGCAATTGATGATTTCCTTTCTATGTCTCTTCTTTGTGCTGGCCATTCATTGGAGCAAAATGGTCAGGTGGTAGTGTCAAAGACTGGCAAGGACATTCATCTTCCTTCTGTAAATAGCTGTTTTATTGTTTTGTGTGCTTGTTTCATCCTAATGCAGTCCATGCAATTGAAGAGTTCATTTCTGTGTATTTTCTTTGTGCAATCATTGTACAAGGTGGTCAATGATGTTGAAGACAGGTAAGGACAGTCATCTTCCTTCTGTAAGCAGCTCTTTTATTATTTTGTGTACTTATTTTATTCTTATTTAAGTAGTAAGTGAGCAAAATAATAAATTTACTTTTTTATATCTTCTTTTTGTAGGTCATTCTTTGGGGCAAAGAATTCAGTGACATCAACTTGGCCACTCCCACCATGTCACATGATTGCCAAGCCACTCCCACCTGGTCACATGACTGCCAAGCATCTTCCACAAAATAGGCCACACCCATAGAATTGGTATTAATTTTTTTTCAAACCCACCACTGACCCCCATACCAATAAATAAATATCTTGGCCATTTTATTTGGAACAAAACTAACTTGGCAAATTTGACAGGATGTAATTTAATGACCAAATCTAACTCTAAGCTCATGTCTCATTTAAGCAAAATAGAACAGGAAAAATGAATTAATTATGATTTTTTAAAAATGTTCCGATAAAAATGAATCTTCTCATGCAAAGAGGGAATCTAAGCATCAACTTGCATTTTCTTTTATAGTTAACATTTCAAAGGAAAGTACACAAAAAAAAATTGATTGGATAAAACAAAAACTCCCTGCCTCTTTGTATAGCAAATTGGTTAGTTACATGAAGTTAAATCAGAGGTGATATGCTGCTGGTTCGCACCGGTTTGAGCTCCACCCACCCACCCAGACGTCTTCAAGGACATTCTGCACATGCAGAAGGACCTTCCCCGTGTGCTCCTGTTACTGAACTGGTAGTGAAGAAAATAGGATACCATTACTGAGTTAAACGTTACATATTTACACACCATAATATTAAGCATATTCATTTAAATGGGTTTCCAGAGTCTTGTGGGGATAGAATTTAGGATGTTAATGGCAAAAAAACCCCATAACTTACTTAAAATTCACAAGAGGCAAATATTAATTAACACTGAAAGAATTCAGGAGATGAGATTATCCAAACATCCCTATCATTACCTGGAGAGCAGTTTGGGAATGCTGCAATATATTAAGCAATCGGCCCTAACAGGACACAATTACTGAAGTAGAAAGCTTTCTTTGTAAATCAAAGTTAAAAAGTTTTTAAGTTTTTAATCTTCGTGAGCTTTTTTCAGATTTACCACTTTAAGTTTATCCTTTATTTTTTTCAAGAAAATATAGTCACCATAAATACATATCAACCCAATTAGTATCAGAGTTACTAAGGATAGAGTTATTAACATAATAGATGTTACTGCCACTGTTTCTTCAACATTATTTTCATTCTTGTCAATAGAAATAATGTCAAAGAAACAGTGGCAGATAACATCTATCATGCTAATAACAGTGGGATGGTCATAAGATGGCTATAATGAGTTGGCTATGGCAAGTTGTCCTAGACCAAGACTAAGGTGACCAGACGTCCCACTTTTGGTGGGACAGTCCCGATTTTTAACAATATGTCCTGTGTCCTGCGGCGTTTTAAAAAAGTCCTGATTTTTGGAAAGAATGCATGACAAGTAGTATCTTAGTTTCACTCCAAAGATTTTGAGAAATCCACCAGTGACTTCTCACTATACTAGCTGAGAGTTTCCATTAGAGGCCACCTGAGCTGCTCCCTCCCATTGGCTGGTTGCTCGGGGCCACGCCCTTCCCCTTTTGCATCCCTATTGGCCGACGGGCCTCTCCAGCTCTTTTCCCACCCACCCCCATGAAGCATCCCCACCATTCGCTTAATTGCTGCCGTACGGTCCTGGAAGGGGTGTAGTGAATTCTCCTACGTTGAATCGGATTCCCGCGCTTCCAAATGGAATTCATTCTCACTGTTCCCTCTTCAGAGAGTTAACCAAGGACAAGAGCCCCCCCGGATGGGCGGATGGGAGAATTTCTAAGCGTTTGTTGTGGGTGAGTGGGCGAAAGGGTGTCGGCAGTGCTCTCAGGACCCGCAGCGTGAGGGTGAGGGAAGAGCGGGGTAGGGCCTGAGGGAAGCTGGAGGGAGGATGCTCGGAGGGAGGGGGGAGCCAAGATGGTGGCGGCTGAGAAGGAGGAGGTCTCACATCTGCCGCTGCCACTGCCGCTGCCAAGGAATTGCAGGATGAGGTGAGGCCAGGCTGGGCCCGGTGAGGCTCCTTCCTGGGAGGGGCACTTCCAGGCACTCGGGGGTGGGGACAAGCAGGAAAAGGGAGGGGGGAAGAGGCAGGGGGTGAGGCCAGCTTTGGGGGGGCAATCTGACAGGTCGAGGAGGGGGGGCGAAGGGGGACCCTCCGCTTGAGCTATGCCGAGGCGCCAGACTACACCACCCATTGCTCTCTGCCAAGCCTGGTTCTGTGGGCATGTGTGCCGGGACTATACACCTCATCGTCCACAGCAGCAGTCCTTCCCTTTGTATTAGTTTCCACTCCCCCTCCCCATATCTGTATGCTTTTGACACCCAACCCTATATTCCTTGTATTTCTTTCCCCGGCCTTGTGTTTTGTTCCTGGGATTACAATTTCCACCGTCCCCAACTTCACACTCCCCCCTCCCCTGGTCAATGGTGTCCCGCCTTACCAATGTTAAAATCTGGTCACCTTAACCAAGACCCATTTAATACCCCATGACTTACACCATCTTTACTGCAAAAAGGGAAGCTTATAAACAAAACAATGTTTTTAAACCAGCCCTATTTTTGTAGATTTTTTAAGGCTATTCTCTCTTAGGGCATCAGAGACAATTAATGTTAGCCTATCATCAAGCTATGCAGAACCCAGCAAGATAAGCTGTTCAACAACAATCCTATATATCAGGGCTAATTGGGTTTTGGTCCTGGTCTGGAATTGGCAAGTTTTTAGGTTACAGTAATTATGTAGAGTAATTATGTACGATCAAGTCATTGTTGATTTTTTTTTTACACATTTTCCACATTTTTTTATTAAAACTGACATAAAACTTGTAAAAAATCTCTTGTTTGGGGCTTAAAAAAAAAGCAGATATAAAGAAATTATCGTCTTGGACCCCCTCAAGTCATTATTGACTCTTAATGACCATAATACCTTTTCTCAATAAACACAGACTAAGGCTTAAATTTGGTTTATCCAACATTTTTATTTCTTTAACCTCCTTTATAAACTACTGAATCAACAGAAGACAATTGTTATTTCATCAGCAATTAAAGTTTAATATTTGCTTGCTGCTTGTTCTACTATGCATCAAACTGCACAACAATTGTGTTTATATGAGATATTTACCTGGCTCCAATGACAAGTTGACACCCAGAATTTTTACCAGTTAGCCAACAACCAAGCAAGCCATCTTGCTTCCGGGAACCCCATACAGATGATGACCTGGAACGTAGCTGGCTGGAAAGGGATGGTTGATAATGGACTAATGAGCTTTCTCCCTAGATTTGACGTAATAGCCTTACAAGAAACCTGGTTAACCTAAGTGGATGAATTAGTACAACTGTAAAGATTTCAGGGATGGGCCTCCCCAGCCCAAAAAAACAAAAAAAGGGAGACCCTCTGGTGGGCTATACATTCATATAAAGCAGGAGTTGCAATGGTTGAGGGAGAAACTATATAACAAATATAAGTATTCAACACTTCCTAGCTAACAAATTTGAATATGAAAAATTTGAGTTAATACTGGTAAATGTATATATCCCTGCAAACACATCCCAGTATTATAACTCTGAATACTGGATGGACTTGGAACTTATCTTAGATGATATACTGGTATTATACCCTAAGTCCATAGTGGTATTACTAGGAAATTTGAGTGCTAGGTTGGATCCCTCTTTGTATGAATTCACCCAGAAGAAGGGAGTCCCAGGTTTTGTTTTTTTTGATAACCATCCTCAAGAGAGCCTTCAAAATTAATGCTGAGTCAATAAAGACTCAATACTAAGCATCCAAGAAGGAGCAAGTGATGAAATGCTAAGAGGCAAAGTTTGTTTCTTATATACTTATGTATGATGTTGCAATGCAAGTACAAAAGTACAGAGCTTGCGGCATATCTACATATACTTCAGCATTTTGTCATTATTATAACACATGCCAGTGCTAGTTCTTGTTTGATTATTCCTGCCAATTATTTTTCTCTGTAATCTTGTTAATGACATATAATGGGATATATTGTCAAAGTAATTATGTTGAGTTGCTTTCTTATTTATAATTTTATTCATAATCATGAGGTGGTAATGCATACAATATATGGCAGCAAAAACTAAGACACATAACATTTGTTTTGAGTAGTATTTTTTATTTTTTCATTTTCATACACTCACATGTATACTGTGCATAGCCAACACCATACAGTATTAAACAATAATTGCATCAATTCCTCTTGTCAACAATACCTCAGAAAATAGAAACCCAATATACTTCTTCCACTCTCCATACACCTCTTTCTTCCACCACCCTCCAACTTTCTATCTCCCTCCATCATCCCCCTCTACCCTACTTCCCCTCCCCATCTACCACTCGTCTCTCCAAATCCACTCCCCCCTTCCTTCTCCCCTTCCCTCCCACCCTCTCTCCCATCCCTCTCTGCCCATCTTTCTTCTTTCCCACTCCTCCTCCCTAGGTGTATTTCCACTATATGTCAATGTACTTGGCTTATCCTATTTTTAAAGAGAGATTAAAGAGAAACAGTATACATGTGAAGTCACATTACATTGAGATCTAACACATCATGTCTAACTTAATATATATCCCTCCCCCTCCCCCCCTCCTCCCCCCCCCCGACTTCCCAGAGCCTGTACACGGTATAGATTTTTAACAAACACAGTCTAAAATATATTGAGAAAAAAAAGAAATAAAAAAAGTTAATAACATCTCTACATTGATCTTAGCTTCTTCTTGCTAAGCTAACTTTGAACAATTTAAATCATTCCTGATCTTAAGCATAGGCTATCTGGAATTTCTTAGTCCCGTATTTGTTTTGTATATAGTCAATCCATTTTTTCCAGTCTTGTTTATATCTCTCATTTGAGTGATCTTTAAGATATGCTGATATTTTAGCCATCTCGGCTAAATTTGTAACTTTCAATGTCCATTCTTGAGTTGTAGACAGGTCTTCCTTCTTCCAGTATTGCGCCACCAACAGTCTTGCTGCCGTTATTAAGTGCAGAATCAAGTTAGTCTCTACCGCTGTAAAGTCAGTACTTATACCTAGCAAAAATAACTGAGGAGTAAACTTTATCCTTCTTTTAAAGATATTTTGCATAATCCACCATATTTTTATCCAAAATGCCTTAACCTTTTGGCAAGTCCACCATATATGAAAATTTGGGTTGTAAATTCGGATACATAGAAGCCAGCTTTTTAGGATCTAAATGCCATCTATAGAACATCTTATAAAAATTTTCTCTCAGGTTTTGAGCTTGTGTAAATTTCACGTTTCTTACCCAAATTCTTTCCCATGTATCCAACATTATGGGTTCTTCAATATTTTGAGCCCATTTTACCATACAATCTTTAACTAGTTCTGTTTCCGAATCCATCTGTATTAATACATTATATATCCTCTTTATATGCATTAAACTTTGGTCTCTTATTTGTTTAAATAGATTATCCTCCACTTGGATAAAACCAATTTTTTGATCTGTTTTCCACCTGGCCTGTAATTGCCCATATTGGAACCATGTTTGAACTACCTTCTCCTCTTTCAATACCTCTAAGGGTTTTAGTTGTAGTGCCCCCCTTTCCAAGATGAGGAGCTGTCTATAAGTAGTTCTATCCTGTTTTTGTGCTATATTCATATTTTCAATCACATGTCTAGGAATTGCCCACATGAGTATCTTGTTGTTTAGTTTATGTTGATATTTTTTCCAGGCCCTCAGAAAAGCATTTCTTAAAATATGACTTTTAAAATTCTTGTCCAGTTTTTTGTTGAATAACAGGTAGGCGTGCCAACCATATACCAGATCATATCCCTCAATATTCAATATCCTATCATTAGTTAAATGAATCCAATCACTAATTAAAGATAGCACCACTGCATCATAATATAGTTTTAAGTTGGGTAGTTTCAAGCCTCCTCTCTCGCGTGCATCTTGCATTATTTTCAGCTTTACCCTCGGCTTCTTTCCTGCCCATACAAATTTATTGATACCCTTCTGCCATTCTAAAAGATTCACATCTTTTTAAAGTATCGGTAACATTTGGAAAAGAAATAAAAAATTTGGTGAGATGTTCATTTTCACTGCCACTATTCTACCCAGCAAAGATAAGTGCAATTTCTCCCCTTTTTTCATCTCTATCTGTAAACTATGCCAGAGTGGTTCATAATTATACTTACATAGTTTCCCATTTGAGGTTAAGATATTAACTCTAAGATATTTGACCTTTTTGACTACCTCATATCCTAACATTCCTCCTAATTCTTCCTTTTGTTTAGTATTCATATTTATAGCTAATATTTTTGTTTTCCCTAAGTTTATTTTAAAACCAGACAGTTGACCATATTGATTAATCATATTCATTAAAACCATACTAAATTCCTGTGGTT
Organism: Thamnophis sirtalis; assembly: GCF_051295495.1. NCBI lineage: Eukaryota > Metazoa > Chordata > Lepidosauria > Squamata > Natricidae > Thamnophis > Thamnophis sirtalis. Next base: position 55,237,665 of record NW_028261384.1, on the reverse strand, counting down.
GTTCCAATATTATGACCAAATCATCCGCAAAAGCACGCACTTTGTATTCTTGCTGCCTAATCTTAATTCCTTTTAGACCATCCAAGCCCCGTATTTTATTCAACAATACTTCCAAAGTTGTAATAAACAATAGTGGGGACAAAGGACTTGTACCTTTTCCAATTTGAAAAGAGTCTGTTAAGCTTCCATTGACTATGATTTGAGCTGTTTGATGTTGGTATATTACTTTAATTGACTGTAAAAAACTGTCTCCTATCTGCATTTTTTGCAATATCTTCAACAGAAATTGCCAATTAACTTGATCAAAGGCTTTCTCAGCATCCAAAAATATGAACGCAGCAGGAATTTGGTTGTTCTTTCCCAAATATTCTAATGCATTAATAATTAATCTAACATTACTTTTCATCTGGCTCCCTTGTATAAAACCTGTTTGGTCAGCGTGTATCAATTGTTGAATAACCAGCATTAACCTATTTGCTAGTATTTTAGTAAAAATTTTATAATCTACATTAAGTAATGAGATAGGTCTATAGTTTTTTGGTTGGGTAGTATCTTGATCTTCTTTGGGTATCAAGGATATAAATGCTGTCTTCCAAGATGGAGGTACCTTACCTTCCATTTGAATCTTATTAAATAATTCTCTAAGAGGTTCTACCATTTTTGACTGTAAATTTTTATAGTAAGCCGCTGTCAAACCATCTGTAACTGGTGCCTTCCCTGACTTTAACTGCTTAATTACCTGTAAAATTTCCCTCGAGGTTATTGGTTGGTTCAATTTTTGCCTGTGCCCTTCTTTAACTAAGGGTATTTTCTCTTTGTCTAAGTATTTGTCTATATCTAAACCATTAATTTTATCCCCCTTATGCAACTCTGTAAAAAATTCCCGAAATACCTTTTGAATCTCATCCTGTTGAAACACCTCCTTCCCTCTGTAAGTCAGTTTAGATATATTTCGAGTTTTCCTTTTTTTCCTAATCTGATAAACTAACCATCTGCTAGGTTTATTTGTGTTACAAAAAGTATTGTGTTTTGCATATAACAAGTTAGTGGCTACCTGGTCAGAGATCAACATGTCAAATGTCATAACATTTTGAAGACTAACATATTTATTATAATAAATAGATCTTCATAGCTATACTCTAGGTGATTTGGGATGGAAATTAAATGTAGGAGATTTATATGGTAGATATTGGCTCTTCATAAAACTGTTTACATATCAATACTTTAAGCTCTCTCATAGAATAACTTTATAAAGTTCTATAAACTTTATAAATACAGATAAGTGAAAACTGCATTTTTATAACACGCTGAAATATTAATTGGTAACTATGAACATCAAACATGTATTGAAGTATTTTAAGAAAACAAATCTGTTGAATTAATTGTAAAGTAAGCCTTAAAACAATTACAGAAAATGCAGACAACCACAGTGATTATTACAAGTAGAGCAAAACTGATTACATCAAACTTCTTGCAGATTACCAAAGAACTCTATTCATTGATTTGTATTACAAACTGCATCTATGTGTATTAAACAATGCTTTTCAGCTAAATTTCCACAATTATGCTTTAACTAAAGAAATGATGGGTTTGTTTTAATCTCTTGAGTTTATTTTATGTACAGAATAGAACATTTTCAACATTTTGTTTTGCTGTTAAAGTTTTAAACACAAAATAGCATAACTACAACATGTTGCTTTTCTTTATTAACTTTATTAACTTCCATCCAGACAAGCATTTCTGTACTTTTTTGGCTTGTGTTCTTGGTACTGAGGAGGTGCCCTTGGAGTAAGATTGCAGCAGGTCTTATAATATCAAATGATGATAATGATAATATGAAAGCTTGAACTGTCATCAAAGCCTCCAGTTCTGCTTGCTTGACAACTTGGAAACTTTAACTGAAGACTTCAGCCTTTCTTACTCTCCCCAAAAGCTGATGCCAGATTGGGGATTGCACTCTTTGGAAATTAAAGCCTAATGGTCTCAGTAGTGGCTTTTATATCTTGCACCTTCTCTGTTGGCACCAGTGGATCATCAGCAGGTTCAGGGAATTTTTCTGTTGGAATAATTAAGAGTCAATTTAGAATATCTAAATAACTTATACATCCATTAATGGATGGATTATATAATCTAAAAATTAACATTATGAACATTATGTAACTTTGAAAGGATCTTGGAGTTCTAGAATGCAATGTATAGTATGTCCATTCATTATTTCCCAGTCAAGGAAGGCAGGCTATAAAGTAGGCAGGCAGATGGGCAGATGTGGGATAACTCCAGATTTGATAAACCCTAAAATGATATTCCATACCTACTGTAAGCTACAATAAAGCTTAATTTGCTTGGAAAGAAATTGTATGAGCACACAAATTTGTCCTCCTGCTACCAAGAATCAATGAGAGAATAGTTGTCAGGATTCTGACTGACAAATCCAACTGAGCAAGCACTGTTGAGATGATCCAATCTTTTTATGCACAACTTTATTGAGCACATCATTTTGGCATAGATTGAAAGCAATTGGTTTAATTGTCCCCATATCTAGCTTAGGAAGAAAGATCGGGTGGAGGCACAGCCACTTGCTGGGGATCAGCAGCCCTGATGATGGCTGCTGGACTTGGCCCCAGAAATGGCAGGGGTGATGAGGCTGGCAAAGCCATCACTTCAGCAAGTTGCTTTATCCTCCATCCCTGTTCTACTCCGTGTACCTCCAGACTGAGGAACTTCTCCCTCATCTGCTCCACTGAGGAGCTGCGGCAGGCTGTTAGGTATCTCCATTCACCTAATTCCTCCCATCCTGCTACCCTCTTCACTCTCCACCTCGATACTCGAGTGAATGACATTCTAGGGGAAATCAAAGGGAACGTGGCTTTAGCCATCTTTGGTGTCCTCCTCTGCCAGAATTCTTCCTCTGCCTGAGTTCCTCAGTTGCCTTCTCCCCCACTGCCTGTTGCTCGACTTTCTCTGCTCAGGCTTTTGGACGGGTCACCATACCTGGGTTTTGAAATATGCCTGGGTCATCCCCAGGACTTTCTTTGCAGCTGATTCCCTTTTGCACTTCATCACCATGATCTTCCCAGAGTCTTCACAGCTCTTCTAGACAGGTTGCCGGGGCTCAGGATCCCCAAATTTTCATTTGTTAGTTGGATTTTGGTAGAGCTGGTTTAATGTCAGGGTTCTGACTGACAAATCCAGCTGAGAAAGTACTGTTGAGATGATCCAATCTCTATGTAAAATTTTATTGAGTACATCATTTTGGCAGAGAGTGAAAGCAAAACCAGCTCTACTTAATTCCTGCAGTTTTCGCATAGTTAAAGAATAATTTCTTCAATGTGACCTGCACCAATGTACAGGTCACATTGTCCAATTAGACATCTAGGTATTGTTTTGGAAACTTGTCCAAGTCCTTGCCGACCATATGGTTACATGACCTTGGTTTCCACGGGATGGTTTCTTGTTGCCTGGAACTGGCATTCCAAACCTAGTCTTTCCTCCTCCCTGGTTCTGTGGCAAGTTAAGAAGCAAAAATGGCTGCAACAGCATACTCATGCTTTGAACTTGAAAATAGTGCCAAATAGTTTGCCTTCTTGACTAGCTGTACACACATTGCTTCATTCTAATTGTAAAAACTCCTCAGTATATAGTAATAATGGTAGTTCAAATATGCATTGGAAAGCCATTTCCTGGTTGTTGTTTTTAAATGAACCTGGAGATGAATCAGGAAATCTTGTAGTGTGAATGCACCAAGTGCTGATGCTGAGCATACTTCAGCCAGATAGAACACACAAGCTACACCGAAGACTGATCAAATGGAATCATGTTTTGCTTTGCATAGTTTTGCTTTCAGGGTGATAGAATAATATAACTAAAGAAAACAGTACATATTGTTTTATTGTTTTCATATACACAGGTCTCTTTTCATATCCATTGTGCTGTTATCACTCTTATTTTATAATTGACTTACCTTTTTTTTTTGCTTCTGTTTGTTATGGTTTTTCTCCCAAGCAATCATAGGTATAATTAATGTCAGAAAACATTCATCATAATCAATTACAGCTAATCATGCATGGCTGTAAAACAATCTTGGGTGTCAATTCACTTAGAGAAATCTGATTATCTTAAAATATATATTAATATATATTAACTGGAAAAAATGGAGCAAGATGTGCTATAGGAGCATTTTTCTAAAGCAGTATCATAATACATGAAAACATAATGTCATACTAATATGATAGATTTCAGTTGAGAAGACAAAAGTAGGATTCATCTTGGTTTTCCAATTCAACTACTGTACAAAAAGGTACAAGGCAGCCATGTAAATAGTACTTTGTTTTGATGAGCCTGACAGTTTAGTCTGTAGCCATACCTTCCACTGAAGAGATGGTGAAAGAACTCAATATGATAAATTTGGCAATTTTTGTCATCCAAACCTTTGTTTATGATCTTGGTGAGAAGACCAAATCTACTTGTCTTGAGCGATCCCACAATGAATCCAGCACAGAACAAGAAACTACTTCTCTGAGACCTTCTAGAACTTGAAGAAACATTTAAACCCATAACTACTAGTCAATAGTCTGACAATCTCAGTGGGCAAAAACTTTCCTTCCAGTGGGAAAGCTGCTTATGTCAATCACTGATGGGAAGGAGGCAGCTCATAAGACAAGTTTAATGTTATAGGATATGAAAATGCATAAGAATTTTCTTTGGATGTAAGATATTCTTTAATAACATTCTAAAAGTCACATCTGGTTTCCAATTGTAGGTCAAAATATATTTATAATATTTTACAGTCACTTCTGTTTGCAACATCTTACTTACATGGTTTGCTAAGATTGAACAACAGCAATAACAATGTTTAATAATATAATAGGAATAACATTACCTTTATCAATGTCTATCTTCTCACATTCTTTTTCCCAGTTGTCTACCAAGATGGGAAAAACCAGTTTTGCAAATTGTTGTAGTGGACATGCATATGAGCAGCCAGGCAATGTGACAGGATAAGATTCTTTTGAAGTGTCATTTTGAAAATACATTTCAATAGTGTGAAGTCTGATTTACAGAAGCAAGGAAAAGGGGGGGGGGAATCACATGTTGAATGATATTTTTCAAAAATGCAGTACAGATCTAGAAATTCATTCTGGAAATGAGAAATATAATTCAATCATATGGAACCACAGTTTGTCTACCTGATTCTTAAACTTTCTGATTTGGAGCGGAGTACCATTTCATGACACTGTTCTGAACTGCTCCAGAAAAGAACTATCCCAAAAAACTAGTACTTTAGTATTGAAAGATTAACTCGTGAATATTTGAAGTTCTAGTTTTCTCTTGCTTTTCTGTTTGAAGGAAAGCTGTAGGAAGCTGTAGGATATAGAAAAGTATTCTATATCCCTATGGGATGATACATAATAGAGAGCAGCCTGGAAGGAAAGAGCAGAGATAAATCTCACCTGTTCACCTATTAATAAATTGATGTTTGTGACATTCCCTATTTTGTCAATAGGGAAGTTCCTCTTCTTTAATATAGTATTTAATAGATCATTCAAAATTCAAAGTGTGGCCATCAATACAAAACATTTTCCTAGTCCTGACAAAATTGAATGGATGCTGTCATTTGATAACAAAAATCAATTGACTGTTAAGGATAAAGCTACCAGAACCAGATCACTTGTAAAACTCTATGTCACCATCAGGGGTGTGTTCCTGCCAGTTCTAACCTCTTCTATAGAAGAGGTTCCACAAATCCACTGTGCCATTTAGATCCGGTTCCAGTTCCCTCCCCCAACCTGTCCGCACCATGCTTGCCCCCCCACTGCTCACTGATTGGCTGGCTCACCAATTACCCCACCCACCTCTAAGAGTCTTATTTAAACCTTAAAGTCTTAAAGCTGTCAAGTTTGAACATCCCTGAGTTTTTTTTCTAAAGGGTTAGGGGTGCAAGGATCTTGTAACTTGACAGCTTTAAAACTTGCACACTTCAATACCAGAGTTCCTGAGCCAACATGACTGGAGGAGGAATTCTGGGAGTTGAAGTCCATAAGTCTTAAAGCTGTCAAGTTTGAACATCTCTGGGGTTTTTTCTCTCTAAAGTGTTAGGGGTGAGAGGTTTTGTAACTTGACAGCTTTAAGACTTGTGTGCTTCAAATGCCAGAGTTTCTGAGCCAATATTTTAGTTGCTAAGCAAGAGTGTTGTTAAGTGAGTTTCACCACATTTTACAAGTTGGCCACGCCCACCCAGTCACATGACTGCCAAGCCACTCCCACTTAGTCACATGGCTAGCAAGCCACTCCTACCCTGGTCATATGCCAGCAAGCCACTCGCACAAAGCAGGCCACACCTACAGAAGAGGTTCTAAAAAATTTTGAAACCCACCACTGGTCACTATGATGGAGAAGCAGAAAACTCCTTTTTTATTTTTGCAGCTCAGATCTGTCAGTTCTAGCTGAAGATCACAGTATGTGTAGAAAGAAGGTAGCTCAGGATCTACTGGTGAATTTCTGGGTGAGCTGCAGGATTTTGATTCCTTTTTCTTTAACAGAAGCAATTACTACAAAGCCATTGCACCTACATTAGGTTGTGGAAAAAGAAAGTTTGGGACAAGAAGTGGGATTTGTGTGTGTGCAAAGATCTGTGAACTTGATACTAATCACCCAATCTGGGAATGAATATGTATTCACAAATAACCTGTTTCTAATGTTGTTATATATTTGTCCACCAAGGTACTTTTGTGGAGATCCAGCCAGGAAAAATTAATTGATTTCATAAGTATGCTTATGTTCACCCTATGTTAAATACTTGCCCATTTTCTTCTTCATATTGTTCAAAAATCTGGCAAGAGGCATAAGGTGGTAGTTTATAATTGTATATATTGAGCGCCATCTGCAAAGCACCAAGAGTAGTGTCATGCTGTAAAGTGAGGGAGAAAGGTATTTGTTAATATTATTGTGAATAGAATATTGCTAATTGCAATTTCTTTATATTGATATGCATATAATACCTCTTCAACTATTTTTTCTGTAGTAAATAACAATGTTTTCTTTGCTCCAAATACACACAGATCTTTGCATTAATTACAGGTTATATTATGCATTTTTCTAGAAGGACTCCTGTATCTTTAAAACAAGGCCAGGGAATTACTACCTGATGTACCATCTTAATATTTTCAGGGACATTGAAAGGATGCCTACAGGAATAGGTAGGTCAGAAGGGGAGGGAGGAGGGAGGGAGATTGATTAAAGTAATTCATAATGGAGGTGAAAGCAGGTGGTTTTGTTAGTCGTGGAATAAATCTAGAAGAGGGAACATCAGCTGAAACCCAGAAGAAGGCAAAAGACTATAATGTTGCCAGAAAAACTGAATGAGCATAAGTGAAACATTGAGACAAATTTAAGGGTCAGATAATGAAGCTCTCACATTGGAAAACATGGCTCTAGTAATTAGAGAAGAAAAGATTGAAAAAAAATTGGAGTAATAATGTAGCTAGAATAAGCCATCATGACATCTGATAACTGATAGTGTCAGTATTAAAAACCAAATAAAACCTAAGTAAGTTGTCTTGAATAAAATTTATTGATATGGTTGCTAAGAGTTGATAGTGACTTTTGTAATAAAATTAACCAGTCAGACTACCAATCAATTGTTTTATTCTATCATAATTCTTTTTCATCAAAACTAAGAGACCAGAAGCCACTACAAAACTACTTTAATAAAGACTCTGATCTTCCACAGATTTCAGCTAATACATTTCAGTAAAGTTCAGCAGAATTGTTTGCATTCTATAGTTGGCTGAATGGCTGCTGGCTGAATTTTAAAGACACTTACTGCAGAATAGACTATCATCTTTCTTTTCTGAGGAAATCGAGCTTCTGAGAACTTTTGTAGAATATCTTTCACAAGAAGACCTTAATGAAAGAGTAAATAAGTGTTATTAATAATGGTTGGAATATACTTTAAATATTCCTAATATTTAGTTAGCAGGAAAAATTGAGATTCTTAATAAAGAAAGAGTCTATTAAAGAAACTAATGAATGATAATTTAATTCTAGCAATTAAACCAAAATTAAGCTGGTTAATGTTAAGCAGATGTCTTATTTTCTCATACAGTAGAAATAAATAATGTATATTTTATCCATAAGAAATATATCTCAAGATGTCTTATGTCTTTTAATTTAATAATTTAAATAATTACTATTATTATTCTGCTAGATTCATCTAGTCCATTATTCCTTTAGAGAAAAGAAACAATTCTTTTCTCTACATCAGGGGTTCCCAACCTTTTCTATACCCCGCACCCCCTAGAACACTTCTGATATATTGTTGCACCCCTTACAAAAGTAAATAATTATATGCATATAATTATGCATATACAGTATAACTTTGAAACTTCTAAACCCAGGTTTTTGCATCCCAAGTTTTTGCATGGAATGGTTGGGAATCCCTGCTCTACATTCTTTCTCATAGCAATGAAAAACCATTATAAGATCATTTTCAATTTACAATCATGAGAAAATTCTATGTGACCCAAAACTTCCAATTCCATTATTTACATTATCCACATTTCCTATGCTCATGCAATTTTCTGAGAGATAATTGTATTTGTTAGTACATAGATTCCATACCATCCATATATAGACTGTCCATGTTGTACCTGTCTATTTAAACCTGGTTAATTTGTGTCTTTTAAAAACATTTTAGATTGCTAAGGTTTTTGTATGCAATATATTTATACTTTGGAATAATTAGAGATTTAGATAAAACTATTATTTATCATAAAAAAGATATTGTTCAGTTCCTGATAACTACATGGGCAATTATTCAATTATTTTCCTGAGCAATAATAAGGTAATAGTTTGCCATTACAGGCTTCTGTGAATTAGATACTTATAACACATTCATTAAAAATGTAATGATAAAAACAATAATGTAACTTGTGAAGACAAAATTAAAAATACAGCCAAAGTGAAGATTTTAACACTGCAATTTTAATGGAAAAGATTTTGGTCATGTGTATTGTATTATGAAATGGAAACTCTAAATGCAAGTACAAGAAGCCAATATGTGGTGAAATATACCAGAATAACTATATACGTATGCCAGTGAAGTGCAACAAAAATTTATCTGGAATAATGACACTTCTCCACTGGTGTAGCTCAGAGGTAGTATTCAGCAGGTTCTGATCAGTTCTGGAGAACCAGCAGCAGAAATTTTGAGTAGTTCGGAGAACCGGTAAATATCATCTCTTACTGGCCCTGCCCTCATCTATTCTCTGCCTCCCAAGTCCCAGCTGATTGGGAGGAAATGGGGATTTTGCAGTAACCTTCTCCTGGAGTGGGATGGGAATGGAGATTTTACAGTATCCTTCCCCTGCTACACCCACCAAGCCATGCCACACCCAGCCCCGTCTACAGACCGGTAGTAAAAATGCTTGAATCCCATCACTGGTGTAGCTGTCACTGTGTGGAACTGATTTTAGCAAAGATTTGGGTGGAATAGAAAATAAAATGATTAATTTCAAATCCTGTAAATTTCATCCTTTAGGTTAACAAACGATTGTCTTTTGGTCCATTTTAAGTCTACTGTAGATATACATTAATGCAAGGGTTCTTCATATACATTTGTAGAAGGGACTGTATGTTGGAATCAAAGGGGGCACTGCCTACATAATACATTGCAATATTTACCTTCTGCAATCAGTGACGTGCGGTGAGGTTCATGGCTGTGAGGCAAGCGGGCAAAAGCCTCCCTATATCTGCCAGTGCCAGCCACCCCCGAAGCCCCGACGCGTCCCACTCTATGACACAGCCTTCCGAAAGCTGTCCCCGAAGCCCCGACGCATCCCGCTCTATGGCCACTGCATCCGTCATAGAGCGGGACGATGGCCATAGAGTGGGACTCATCGGGGCTTCGGGGGCGTTTTTCTTTTATGCTTTTATGTAAAAAAAACCCAAATCAGATGTGCACTCGAGAGAGGCAGGGGGGAAACCGAGGGGTTGACAGGGCATTGATTTTGGCGCGTTCTTGCCGCCTCGCTTAGAACTACCCACCAGAAATGAAGCAGTCTTGCAGCCCCCAGTGGCCCCTTTGCTCGCGGGGTACAACAGCCCACCCTTCAACTCGTTGTTTCCTTCCAGGTGGCTGGAGAGCCGCTTGTGACAAGGCGCACCACCTCAAGCTACCTGCAGCGGCGCTTCCCTCCCTCTGCACCCTGCCTGCCTGCTGGTACCGACTCTCCAGGCATCTTCTTCACCGGGCAAGCCCTCTGCAGGGCAAGGGAGTGACCGGGCAAGGCGGAGTCAGGAGGGGGGCAGACAAACTCCATGCCCGCCTCTTTCTTCCAGCAGTGCCAAGAGTCACTGGTGGCAAAGAGCTCGGCGTCATCGCCCGGCTGGAGGGGAGGGCATGGGGTGTGGGAGACCAGCCTCTGGGAAGCTCACCTCTCCGGATGGCCCTGTAAGCCTCAACAACCCCCCTCCGGCTCGCTCCATCCCATCTGCCAGAACTTCTCCCATGTGCCGTCATGAGGTGAGCGCTCCGCTCCGTACTGGGCGCTGCTGCGGTGCTTGTCCTGTCAGCCTGCACCTCTCTCTGCACAGGTAAAAGGGAGCACCAGGAGCCTGCTTGGGCCGGCGGGTCGGAGGTTATGCTCGGCAGTGCTTGCTTCCCCCCAACCCTTCCCCTTGGGTCTTGGGAACGGCAAACAGGGCAGCAGAGTGTTTTCTTGCATTGCAATCATCTTTTTGGCCCGATTGAAAATTATTTGCTTTCCATCTCAAAGCCTTACAAAGTTTATCCAAATAGCGTTTTCTGGGTCCACTTTCGGAAAGCCCTGGCACAGCTTTCCAAAAGCTGCCCCTGAAGCCCTGATGCATCCCGCTCTAAGGCCGTCATCCTGCTCTATAGCTGCTGCAGCTGTCTCACCATGTCAATTCACAGCCCTGAGCTGAACCGGAACCGGACACCCAAGCTGCTGGTGGTGGCAGTGGGAGCCACATGAGTGGCCATGATTCCCCCCTCCCCAGCCAGCCAGCCCAGCCAGCCCATTCTTCCCCCCGGCGTGGCGAGCTCCAATGGGCTTGGCCTAGCAAAAGAAAGAAAGTGCCAGTCCACCAGCAGAGGTGGGTAAAAGACCCGCCTCTGCTGGTGGGCTGTCCCTCTCTTCTCAAACAAGCTGCCCTCCCTGCCTCTCCCCATTTCCTCTCTTCTCAAAAAAACTCTCTCTCAAATTGAGAGAGAGTTTGTTTGAGTGAAGTAAAGAAACAAACAAACACAGACACACACACACACCAATTACTTAGAATAAAAATTACTTACAAATTACAATAATTTTGAATTCCTCACCCCTCCCTCCGACCCACATACCTTTTCCAGCTGTGTCACAGAGGATTTCAACTCTGGTCTTGCCTGCCATGATGAAAATGTAAAAATGTAAAAAGAAAAAGGCAAGAGCTACTGAAGCCAGGCTGGGTTAGCTGCTGCCAGAGTCCCCAATGGATGACTCTGCTTAACTGTTTTAAAAAAGCCTCTAAAAAAGTGCCCTCTACAGGAGGAGGCGAGAGAACCCCGTGCCTCCTTTGCATAAGGAATTTTTTGCTTTTTAACCCTTGCTTAACTCTGCTCAAGTGATCATAAAGATAGAGTAAAGGAGGCACGTGGTTCTCTCGCCTCCTCCTGCAGTTAAGCACTAAGCAGTCATCTACTGTGACTCTGGTAGCAACTACCTCAGCCTTTTTCCTTTTAATTTTTTTTCTTTTCATGATGACAGTGGTGAGGTCCTACCTCCCCTGCCTCCCCTGACTGCACTTCCCTGTCTGCAATATATGTTTTTCTGAATTTTGAAGATATCAGGAAACCTGCATTCTAATGCTTCTAATCAATTTTTACTAAATGGCCATGCAGGACTTTTGTTATGTGATCTCCACTGATTACAGTGAACTTCTGGTTGCTTCTGGGATCTTCAGAAAATTCAAGTGCTGATGATCTCCTAAAAAATCTTTTATGGCACAGCACCTGGTTATCTGTCAAGCTAGCTATTTTCTTCTTTTATGTCTAGTTTTTTTTTTTTTTTTGTATTACAGGACCTAGAGTCAGTGTTGAAATGAAAGGAACGAAGGATGGAAAGAAGGAAATTACAAAGGTGACTTACATCTTTTTCTTTCACATTTTTTAGTTTGTTGCAATTGATAGCAAATAATATGATAAGGAAAGCAGATTTTTAAAAAACAACAAGAACAGCACTCCTATTTGTCTTACTGGCCTCATAGTACATCTGTTTAATATACTGTTTTCAATATTAATTATTTTTTGGCAATATTAATTAATTTTACAGTATTTATATAGCTTCCTAGTTCATATGCGGATTTCATGGGGGCTTACAATAATCTGTAAAAAATAAAAAAAGGTAAAAGTACATTTCCTTCAGGCACCAGGGCAGTCATCCCACAGCTCAACCCCAATCCTAGTCCAATACTTGAGGAAAAAGTCGAACTCTTCATGGCCTTCTGGAAGGCTAAAAGGATGGGGATCCCTTGGAAGTCAGGTGGGAATCCATTCCAAAGGGCTGGGGTGGCCACCATGAAAGCATGCCTCTGAGTCCCATCATTTGTTAAATGGCAACATTTAAGTCAGGGGAACAGGAGGGCACATTCCAGGGTGGGTTTCTGCGAGTTCTAACCTCTTCTATAGAAGAGATTCCACAAATCTATAGTGCCGTTTAAAACTGGTTCCAGTTCCCTCCCCCCGCCCATCCGGACATCATCAAGATGAAGAGCAAGAGGAGGAATTCTGAGAGTTGAAGTCCACAAGTCTTAAAGCTGTCGGGTTTGAACACCCCTGGTTTTTTTTCTAAAGGATTAGGGGTGCAAGGGTCTTATAACTTGACAGCTTTAAGTCTTGGTGCTTCAAATGCCAGAGTTTCTGAGCCAACTTTTTGGTTGCTAAGCAAGAGCATTGTTAAGTGAGTTTCACCACATTTTACAAGTTGGCCACGCACACGTCACATGGCTGGCAAGCCACTCCCACAAAGCAGGCCACACCTACACAAGAGGTTCTAAAAAATTTTGAAACCCACCACTGGCACATTCCTATATAACCTAATAGGACAAGCAGATGCTTTCAGGGAGAGGTAATCTGGCAAATAATTTGCCTCTGTGCTATGTAGGACTTTAAAGGAAATCTGGCAAATAATTTGCCTCTGTGCTATGTAGGACTTTAAAGGAAATAAGCAACATCTTGAATTTTACCCAGAATGCAACTGGAAGCCAGTGCAGCAGTGGTGGGTTTCAAATTTTTTTACTACCAGTTCTATAAGCATGGCTTATTTTGTGGGCGTGGCTTGGCAGTCATGTGACCAGGTGGGAGTAGTTTGGCAGTCATGTGACTGGATGGGCATGGCCGAAACCCTACAATAACAGCACTTACTGAGTATAAGACACACCTCCACCCCAAAAAAGAGCGTGGAAATGTTGCTGCATCTTATACACAGAATACAGGCATTTTTGCCTCCCGAAGCCCTGCCCCTGCATCCCATTTTTGTGAAAAATGGGTAAAAAACTGGCTGGTTTTCACCAAAATGAAGGTGCTTTTGCCTTCTCCCACCCTCCAGAAGTACTCTGCAGGCTTTGGTGAAAAATGGGGGCATTTTTGCCTTACCCCAGCCCTGCTGAAGCCTGCAGAATGCTCCTGGGGGGGCGGGGAAGACAAAAATTTGTTTTAAATTTTTTTATTTACAAACATGTAAAATACACATACACACACAAACAAAACTTAGACATACACCACATTTAGACAATACAATACAAACAGGAGCTTCTGTTCTTTCTAATAGCAAATGGCCTTCTCACAGGTCCACCATAAGTGATAGTATGTTCCATGTATTGATTCACATTTCAAGCATTTTGGGGAGGTATTTGTTGAGATTTTAGGTAACCTTCTTGGTGCCAGGTGCCATCTGTAAAACATTTTGTACTGATTTTCCTTGTATGCAACTGATAGTGTCATTGTTCCCCAAAAATTTCCCATTTATCCAATTCAATATTATAGCCAAAGTTCTGTGCCTATTTTATCATTTGTTCTTTCACGATTTCCTCTTCCATTTTATGTTTCAGGAGAAATTTATATATTCTCCCTATCATCTTTCTATCCGAGCTATGAATTATTTTATCCAATTCGTGTGGTTCTGTTTCGATGTCATATATTTTAGTATCATTATTGTGTTTAGTTTTGATTTGACTGGTTAGGCAGTCAACTTTCATGTTTTGTTCTGCCAATTCTTCAATTGTTTTTAAATTTCCCTGACCGTGAATTATGTCTCTGTATCTTAGCATTTTATTCATATCTATAAAATTTGGATGGATCATTCTTTCTGTCAGTGATAGCCAATTTGGGATTTTATAGTGGATTTTTTTGATTTTGAACCAGTTTTGCAATTAAATGTTTTTGAAAGTATTTGTGCGTTTTATTTTTTATCATCCCATAGGAATGTATGCCAACCTGCTTGCAAATCATGGCCTTCTAAGATCAAAATTCTTTTATTCTTTAGCTCTATCCAATCTTTCCCCCATGTTATTGTTACTGCTAATGTGAATAATTCCCAATTTGGTAATGCTACACCTCCCCTCTCCTTGCTATCTTCCATTGTCTTTAGTTTAATCCTTACTTTTCGTCCTTGCCAAATAAACGTAGCAGTTATTTTGTTTAATTCTTGAAAGAAAGTTTTACCCGGGTTAATAGGTGCAGCTTGCAACAAGAATAAGATTCTTGGTAAAATAGTATTTTGACTGTGGCTACACGTCCCATTAGTGATAGCTGAATATTTTTCCAGATTTCTAAATCTTTCTTTATTTGTGTCACTAGTTTATTATAATTATTGTCCTTAATTGTGGAACATTTTGCAGATCCCCAGATCCCCAAGTATTTCACTTTCTTAGTTATTTGCATTCTAGTTGCTAATTCCAGTTCCTCTTCTTGCTTTTTTGTCATATTCTTGGTTATCATTTTTGTTTTGCCTTTATTGATTTTTAATCCTGCCACTTCGCCATAATCTTCTATTTTTTAAATTAATTTCAGACTGGATTCTAATGGATCTTCTAGAACCAATACTAAGTCATCGGCATAAGCTTGGGCCTTATATTCTTCATTTTTGAGTCTCAAACCTTTTATTCCCTGGTCCTTCCTAATTTCATTTAATAAAATTTCCAGGGTTAATATGAACAGCAAAGGAGAGCGGGGGCATCCCTGTCTGACACCCTTTTTTATTTTGATCTTATCTGTTAGTTCTCCGTTCAGAACTTTGGCTGTGTGACTGTTATAAATTTTTTCTATCATTTTTGTAAATTTTCCTCCAAATTTCATCCTGTCTAATATTGTCATTATAAATTTCCAAATTACATTCTTGAATGCTTTTTGTGCATCAAGGAAAACCGGTACCATATTTTTTCTGGATTTGTCTTGTAATATTCTATTATGTCTAGGATGACTCTCATATTATTTTTAATGTGTTTGTGATGTAAAAATCCGTTTTGGTCCAGGTGTATTCATTCATTTAAAACCTGTTTAATTCTTCCTGCCACAATTGCTGCAAATATTTTATAATCAGAATTTAGTAATGAAATTGGTCTGTTTGGATTTAGCAATAGCAATAGCAGTTAGACTTATATACCACTTCATAGCGCTTTCGGCCCTCTCTAAACGGTTTACAGAGCCAGCATATCGCCCCCACAGTCTGGGTCCTCATTTCACCCACCTCGGAAGGATGGAAGGCTGAGTCAACCTTGAGATTGGTTTCTTCTTTCGGGATTAGCGATATTATTGCTTCCGTCCATGATTCAGGCATCTTGGCTTTTCCTAAAACTTTGTTAAACATTTCCACTCCTAGTTCTATATCCTCCTCCAATATTATTTTATTATATTTGCATAGCTCCACTGTTATTCCATCTGGTCCTGGGGTTTTATTATTTTTCTGGTTTTTCAGGACTAATTCCACTTCGGCTAACGTTATTGGCCTGTTTATTGCTTCCCTTTGTTCTTTTGAGATTAGTGTTATCTTTTCTGTGTTTAAATAATGTTTTATCTTGATTTCCTCCATACTATCTTGCACCTATAGTTTTGCGAAGTATTTATGAATAATATGCTTCTTTTCTTTCGCTTTGTATAGAATTCTTTCCTCATCATCTTTTAATTGATATATCATCCTTTTTTCTCTTTCATTCTTCAATCTATATGCCAGCAATCGTCTAGGTTTGTTGGCTTGTTCAAAGTAATTTTGTCTGGCCGCTTTACTTTTCTGTGTTAATTCATTTTGAGTTATTAAGTTGATCTTATGTTTTATCATCTCTCTTTTTTCTTTTTTAATTTTATTCTTTGGTCTTTCTGTAGTTCAGCTTCGGCTTCCATAAGTTCTTTTTGCATACATTCTTGTTGCTCTTTTTGTATTCTAGTTTTTCTCGCCATGTAGGCACTCGTGACGCCTCTTGTGTATGGTTTTTGTCAACGTTCCAAGTATCATGTAGAATTAAATCAGAGTCCAAGACAAAATGATCCTTAAAGTTCCAATTTAATAAATCAGACATCTTAGCACATCTGTGGAATCCCAATTCTGGAAGTTACATCAGATTCCCACCCAGTTGAAAGTTCATGATCTTGTCCCCACATCCACACATCCATCACATGATCCAATCTTCTTCTTCCATCCTGGCATCTCCACCCAGCTGGTTCCGGTCAGGAGCAGAGGTGCAGAGACAAAAGATGACCTTGGGCTTCTAGAAAAGAATGACAACAACACATTCCACAATTCTACTCCTTTCTAGTCCTCCCCCAACTACTACACTAATGAAACAGCATAATGAAATAAGAGAGAGTATGGCAGGCCAAAGATCCTAAAAGGAATATAACTGCAGGCCTGACACTTTCATAGTGCCCCAGAGATTTTGAATTGAGGTGTCTTCTTCTTTATTTATTCTAAAAAATAGTTTTAATTCTTTCTCCAGCATTTGAGTGTATTCCATAACATTTACAATATTTGAATTCATCATCCATCTTTTTCTTCTTCTTTGACCTTTCCATCTTAATTTAATTGGATTGTGATCTGCCCACTCATTTGCTTCTATTTCAATTTTGTCTAATTGATTACATAGACCAGATGAAATCCAAGCCATGCCAATTCTGGATAGGGACTGATGGGGGTTCGAATAAAAGGTATATTGCTTTCTTGTTTTGTGCCTTTATCTCCAAATATCATGTAGTTTATATTCCATTGCCATCTCAAAAAAGGATTTGGGTAACATATTTTTTTGTTTTATTTTTCTTTTTGCTTTCATAGTCCATTTTTTATCCACTATTGCATTAATCCCCAATTAAGCAAATATTTTCATATTCTAATTCATTTATTTTGTTGTGTACTTTCCTATAGAATTCCTCTTGTTTCTGATTTGGTGCATATATGACTATTAATAATATCGGTTTTTCTGTTGTCTCTAATTCAATCATTAGCATCCTGCCTTCTTCATCAGAGTAGACTGCTTTGGAGTTTATTTTTTCCTTTATATAGGTTGCTATCCCTTTCTTTTTAATCTGCCAGTGCTGTAGATAATGTCCCTAGTTTTTTGTTTTCCAGTAAATTCCTATGTTTCCTTTCAATATGCACTTCCTGTATACAGGTTATATCTACCTTCAGTTTTTTAAGTTTATTAAACATCAGTGCTCTTTTGTGTGTGTGTGTGCAGTCCATTCAAGTTTATTGAAATAATTGTTATTTCCTGGTCCATCTTTAGATGGGGTGTTTTTTGTTCCCTTTCTGCTCTCTTTCTTTCTTGCCTCTGTTCTTCTTTCCTGTTTCTTTCCTTGTCTTCTGATGTTTTTTCCTCTTGACTTCTACTTTCTAGGTCCTCTTTACTTCCTTGTTCTTCTTCCCATGTGCAGTATTTTTCATAGAATTCCCGCGCTTCTTCTATATTCTCTATCGTATATCTTTTTTCTGGCCAAGATACTAGTACCCCTTCTGGTACCAAGCATCTGTACATTATTCTGTTTTTATTTAACTGATTTGTTAAAAATTGGTATTGTCTACGTTGTTCACGAATTCTCTGTGGAATCTGTTTAAGTGTGATCAACTCTTTTCCCTGGAATGTAATCATCCCTTCTCTGGTTTTTTTGTACACTTCGTCTCTAATTGTTTTTTTGGCAAATCTTATATGCACTTCTCTCAGGAGCCTATGTCTTCTGGCATAATTAGTATGCACACAGTAAGCTTCATCAATGTCCCCTCTCAACTCTTGTTCTTTTCTCTGTAGAATTTCAGTGACGATTTCGATCATTTTTCCTTTCAGGCCTTCCTCCTTCTCATCCAGTATATTTTGGAATCTTAGATAGAATGAAGCTCTTTCATTTTCAAGTCGGATTATTGATAACTCTAATTCTTTATTAACTTGTCTATATTTCAGCTCCATTTTTTCCATCTTCTGATCTGTTTGTTCTATTTTTGTTTTGATGTTCTGGATTTTCTGTTTGTTGATTGCTCAGACATTCTGTATCCTTTCAATTTTGTCATCCACGTTTTTGATATTTCTTTTCAATTCTCCCATTTCATTTTTCATTTCTTCATGATTCTTCCTTGTCTCTTCATGATTTATAGCTATCACTTCTTGGTTTTTTGTCAATGTCCCTTGTATCAACTGGAGCATCAATTGTATACTCTGCATTGTTGGTGCTGGTCCCATTGTTCCTGGCATCGTTCCGTCTTTCTCCAGCCCCAATGTGCTCTCAATTGATTTTTGATTTGAGGGGGAGGGTGTTGCTGAAGCCAGATTGGATGTTGTTTTTTTCATTAACTTTACTGAAGTTGCCATTTTTATCCTATTTATCCTTGCACACAATTGCATATAGATTCTATTTTACTTCTACTTTATCAGCAATATCAGTGGTATCAATAATTATATATCTCAATATTTAACAATAATTAACCATCCTTAATAGCACGTTTCAATATCTAAACATTTCTATGTATTATTCTATTCTGTTTTTGATCCTTAATTATTATATATCATAGAGTTATATGTCACACAGTTATCTTATTCAAATAGATGTCTCTCAATTGTATCAATTATACACGTACTAATTTTAGTAATTAGTTTCTCTATATATATATACTCCAGATTATGTCACCGTTGGTTTTCTTGCATCAGACTTCACGGTTCAAATTTATAATCCACTAGGTGTCACCCTCTCCTCAGTATGTTAGTGGCAATCAGTTAGTACAACAAGTCCAGCGGCAAACACAAAATAAAGGAGGGGTGGGTAAAGAAGCCCTCTAATCGTTCCAAAACAATTCTCTCTCTACTGTCTCATGTACAGTTCCAAGTTCCGAGGAGAATAAATACCGTATATTTGCAAGGTGTCCCCTCCAAAAAGAAAAAGAGTGCTTGCTCCCTTTGTTACCTGAGTTTATTGTTCATGGTTGAAACTGTTCAAAGCTCAAAGTTCAGCTATTCTTTGGAAAAACAAAAGAGTAGAAGGAAGAGCAAGAAGAAAAAGAGTCAACAACCAACCCAACTGTTAAACAATCCTTTATGTGCTTTCCAAGGCTTCTCAGCAGTTACTATGTCCCACTCAGGGTTTTGTCCACGCCAGGTTTTCGTTCTCACTTTGGCCATTTTCGTTCAAGTTAATCACGCTGTCAATTCCCACGCAGTGTCTCAGCTCTCACTACTTTTTGGCAAAAATCTGAACTGCAAAAACAGTGTCCATTCCAGAGCCTCTTTCTTTCCAGCTCACCCTCTCTGCCAATTTCGCATTGTCCTCCTTTTTGGGGGGTTTCAATAATAATAACAGATGCCTTGATTTCAACTGCTTTCTCTCTCTGCTTCCTTCTTATGCGGTCTCTCCGGTCCTGACCAAGTGGCAGGATAGATCCTCGTCCTATTTAGTGGGTTTCTCCTACCCGCTGGGGGATTTGCCTTATCACCCCAGCATCTTCAGAGTTTCCCCCTTAATCTGCCAGTCCCTTCAGGATCCACAGTGCTCAGAAATGAGCTCAAATGAAGAAGTTAGAGGTTATGAGAACTCCCGTTCCACAGCTCCAAGCATGATGACATCACCACAGGAAGTCCCAACAAAAACTTTTTTTTCTTACTTACCTCTTCGAAATCTTGTTGTGTCTTATACACTGGTTCATCTCATAGTCTGAAAAATATGGTAGCTGACACTATTAGTTAACACTAAAGAATTTCCCTGAATCAATCAATCTACAGCAGTAATTCTCAGCTGAGGATTATTTTGAATTTGCTGACCATCAGCGAGTGGGAGAAAGCAATTTCACAGAAAAGAGGATGCCGAGGGCTGTGGGATGGTTTGTCTGGGAAATTCACACCCACTCCCAGATCCCCTTGGGATCAACCAGGACACCTGCAGCCCTCCCCTGCCTCTTCAGGTGTTGGAGCGTGTGTGGGGGGGGATGCTTTTCAAGGAACCACAAGTGGGCTGCGAACTGGTTTCTTTCCCAGAAGTAACGTTTGATCCAACATGATGGTCTTTTATTTGCTCCTTGTACTCCTTGTCTTTGCATTTTTACATTATTAATTCCAGAAGTCAGGTTCTGGATTAAATGGCACTCCAGACAAGATGGAGAAGAATATCTTGCTTTTAGACATGATAATAGCTGTCTAGTAAGGTGAGGTATGAGCTATTTTTACATCATCAGAAATTTAATTTCTTACCTGGTATAAATGCAAAGACAAGGAGTACAAGGAGCAAATAAAAGACCTTCATGTTGGGATTAGTTCTGGGCCAAATCTTACTTGTGGGGCAGAAACCAGATCTCAGCCTCCCTTGTGGCTCCTTGAAAAGCACCCCCCCCTTCCTAGCTCATCTCATTTGGGCCAACAGGGTATGAAATGGCTTCGGGGGTGAGGGCTTTGGGAAGTAGCTAACAAGGCTTCCCCCCACCCTCCGGACTAGCCCAGCATGGTGTTAAATGGCTTCAGAGGTGGAGAGTTTTGGGAAGCAGCTAGCAAGGCTCACACACACACACCCCGCACTCTCCCAGCATGGTGTTAAATGGCTTCGGAGGTGGAGAGATTTGGGAAGCAGCCAGCAAGGCTTCCCAGCCCCCCACCCCCCTTGCACTAGCCCAGGGCAACTTACAATCAAGCCGGCGAGGAACAGGAGCAGAAAGCGGAAATCCAGAGAGCAGCCAAAGGTTCAGCTTCTCACAGGAGGTAAGAGGAGCTGAATTAACTTTCTGTTTCTGTGTGCATGCGCAGGTGCCAATCATCCTCCCAGTGGGTGGTATGTCAGGTGACATGGTTCCATGTGCCTCCTGTGGCACGCATGCCATAGGTTCACCATCACTGCTCTAGGGTTGTTGTTTTTTTTTACTGGGGGGAGAGGTTGGCAATGCCTGGGGATTTCTGGGAATTTCTCCTCTGTGTTAGAGGCACTAAAATAACCAAGGTGATATAAGGTCTCCTGCTGCAGCAGGAGATTGGACTAGATGACCTGTGAGGTCCCAGCCCTGGATTGCTATATTGTTTAAAAGCATCCTCTGAAGCAAACCTCTAGGGCCAGGTTTTTGTCCTTCCTTCCTCTCCTTTTTCACTCTCCCTCCCTCTATCCGTCCATCCATATCACATTCACTTTCTCTTCCCTTTTTCTCCCTCCCCTCCCTCCCTTCCACTATTGATTAGCTTAGCCTGAGCAAGGATAGCTAGCTGTACTTTCAATAAGCTGTCAAATCCATGCCAGAGGTCTGCAAACTTGGCAACTTTAAGACTTGTGGAGTTCAACTCCCAGAATTCTCCAGCCAGCAGAGCTTAATTCTGGGAATTGAAGTCTACAAGTTTTAAAGTTGCTACGTTTGCAGATCTCTGCACCATGCACTTGGGAATCCCTACATGGTGAAGATTTCTTTCACTCTCTCTTGAAGCCCCCCTGCTTTTATTCACAGGAGGCTGCAGGGAGACTTGCTAGCCCCCCCCCCACTCTATTCTGGGAGCCAAAATGGGTGCTGAGCCCTCCACCCCCATAGTCTATTTTGGGCCTAGCAAGCCTCCCTGTAGGCTGCTGGGAACCAAAATGGGCCTACCCCCCTGCACTCTATTTTGGGCCTAACAGGCCTCCCTGAAGCCTGCTGGGAGAGAAAATGGTCCCCCGCTCTATTTTGGACTTTACAGACATCCCTAAAGCCTGCTGAGAGCCAAAACAAGGCTGGTGGGGATCCTGGAAGGGGCGGGGGAAGGTAAGGTTGCGAGCCCAGTGGGGATGGGGGGCGGGTGCAGCAAACTCCATGGGGTGGGCTAGAGAGACTTACCAGTAGGCAGCAGGAGGAGTTTGCAAGTTTAATAACATTTATATGCCGCCCAATCCCGTAGGACTCTGGGCGGCTTACAGTACAGAAATAAATCAAAAAAATAAAAAAACAGAGAGAAAAAAAGATAGATTTAAAAACAGCACACCATGCATTCCATTCTAAATGGGGCTGGACCGTATTTTGGAGTCAACAGCCCCAGGCCTGCCGGAACAGCCAGGTTTTAATGGCTTTCCGGAAGGCTGAGAGAGTGGGAAGGGTCCGGATCTCTGCAGGTAGATCATTCCACAGGGCTGGGGCAGCTACAGAAAAAGACCTCCCCCAAGTAGCTGCCAACCAGCATTGCCCAGTTGACGGTACCCGAAGGAGGCCCAGCCTCCTTCGCTGAGGAGGCAGCTCAGTTGCGGCGCAGAGCAGGCACTACATGGCAGCTTAGGCAGGGAGGTGAGGAGTGACTGGGTGGGGCGGGTGGGCAGGGCATTTGCACTTAAAATGGTCTGCACATGAGCACAACGGTAAAAAAAGGGAAAAATACATTTTTCCATGAAGATTGTTCTGCGCATGTACAGAACAGAAAACCAAGATGGCGTCGTACCAGTACGGTGATGTGTCTGCTGGAGTTACTACCTATTCTCCCATACCCGACCAAATAGGTGGGAACCCACCTCTGCAGTGCAGCTTATATTGCAGTAATGTGACTTGAATGACCTGTGGGTCAGTCAGTCAAATGGTGCGTATTGTTGCATTCTAGACCTATTGCAGCTTCCAAATGGCTTTCAAGGGCAGCCTCGTGTAGACCATGTTGAAGGAATCCAAATGGGAGATCACTAAGACATAGGTGGCAGTGAGTCTCTGTTTCAGAATGACTCTCAAATTATTTACTTGCTCTAGGAAGTGACTCTGCAGGCTATTGGCAGGATTCAAAGGATCTGGTTCAAAACAAGAGTTTTTTATTAATTTGATTAATGTAGTGTGCTAATTCATAAAATAATATTACACTTTAGTGCCATAAATAAAACCCCAAGTAAATTATGAGGTGTTGACCATGGCTTACAGCTGAATATATTGCCATAATTTATTAAACCATGGTTAAGCAAACCAAATTATGGGTATAATTTATAACCATGGTTTATTATTTGGCATTAAGGATGAATCAGGTCACTTAATCTTAGTAACTAACCAGAGTTAAAGTGGACTAATGTTAGATATAAGTTATCAAGACCCAAGCAAAGTTTTTCATAATTGAAAAGCTGTTTATTACTGAAAGGATAAAGTAAGTGCCTGCTTTTTGCAGCATGAGAAAAGAGACAGGAGGAAGAATAAGCTACTTAAAATTAATGATTTTTTTCTTAATGTTTGCATTTTATTAAATTTAAAATATTCTATTGTCTGAACAAAATTGTTGAAACGATGGGCCTCTCAAAGATGCAGCGAGGGGAACCGCTTAACACCTGTATCATAATGCCATCACACAAATGATGCAATTTATGTACTTGCATTAGAAGTCAAAACATAACATAGAATTATATTATTATTTTGTGACTTGTGTTGTCATGATGCTCATATTATTTTGACATCATAATGGCTCATAAGAGATATTATATTTGAACCACATGCCTTATAGTTGGAAACGTTTTTGTCTGTTCAGCTACTTCCAAGAGATATTTGGAAAATATATGTTGTGTTGGCACCTTACATCATTCTGTAATAGTGGGACATCTCCAATATCTACTACAATGAAGTAGCAGTAGTAGATTGCAAGTACCAATGAAGTTTTCAAATAACTTTGAAAATAAAATTGGTTTACAATTCTATCAATTAAAATCCTTCCTTGATGATGACCTTGATGATGACCCTCTACTGATTAAACCATCAGCTGGTGTTTAGGAGATCAAAACTAATTAGAACCCAAGTACTTTGTGGCTCATTTCAGAAAGTACACAATAAAAAAACAAGTGTGTGTGTGTCTGTATCTGTGTGTGTTACCTCCTTGAAGCCGTGCCTTTTCTTCTCTCTTGTAAATACCAAACAATGATGATAAGGACAATTCGGTAAGCTCTGTCAACTTTCTCATTACATCTTCAGTTGCCCATTCAGGTAATGTATAATTGTGAATAGACTGCAATTTTAAAGAGTATGATATTAAGTCCTTTGTCTGTTAGATGTTTGGATGTTTGGTTTGGTTCCCTTCACTTCAGACTTTACTAGTTATTCAAATATGTATTAAACATGGATAGTTTTGCATATTACGCAAGGCTATTTATTTAATCATGTTTTAACAAACAACAAATGGCTTGGCCTCCATAATAGCATGTTAAGTTATAGACTATAGTTTAAAACCACAACTGCTGGATATTGCATTGTTACACTTTGTCCAAACAAAACCAGCCACATTTTAGTGTAATGTGTTACTACATCAGGATCAGGATCAATCTCATATTTAGAAGGAACCTCCATTATTTTCAGGTAGTTGTTGACTTACAACAGTTCTTTTAACAACCCTTAGAACGGTATTGAGAAAAATGAGTTATGATTATTTTTAACACGACTGTTACAGCATCCC
The DNA here is from genome assembly GCF_051295495.1 of Thamnophis sirtalis. Classification (NCBI taxonomy): domain Eukaryota; kingdom Metazoa; phylum Chordata; class Lepidosauria; order Squamata; family Natricidae; genus Thamnophis; species Thamnophis sirtalis. The sequence goes on along the minus strand of NW_028261384.1, from coordinate 55,212,807 downwards.
CATGATCAAGGTATCAAAATTCAGATAATTGGCAACTGATTTATACCTATGACAATTACAGTGTCACCAATCTTTTGACAGGAAAAGTCAGTGAGAAAGCCAAATTTACTTACATCTATGATACTAATTTAATACCTGCAATGATTCACTTGACCACTGTGACAAGAATGGTCATAAAAGGAGGCAATGCTCACTTAACAACTTTTTCGCTTAACAACATACATTTTGGGCAGTTGTGGTTGCAACTTGAAGACTATCTGTATTATGGAGTCTAAAACAAAACAGGATGTTTCTGCAACTAGTATAGTAAAGGTTCCACTTTCACATTAAGTGCTAGTTGTTCCTTACTCTAGGGGGCAGTGCTCATCCCGTTTTCCAAACCGAAGAGCCAGCGCTGTCATTGTAATTACAGCTAAAGTCTGAAATGCTCTATTTAGTCAAAAAACATAGATGCCTGGTTTCCACAGATCACATTGTCACCTGATTATTTTTTTAAATTTCTCCTGTCTCCTATAGCTTTGGAGTTTGTTTTCTATTTTTGACCAAATGCCAGCAGCCCCCTAATAGGAAATTCTAGGGTTCATTTCAGTGGTGGGTTCTGGATTCCGGTTGGAACCACCCCAGAGTCACCCACATGCACGTGTGTGGTGCGCGCACATACGTGCACGTTGTAGCGTCGAATGACACTTCCGCAAGCCTCCTCAATACTCCAACTGCTCCGCGGAGCATTGTGCAGGCGCAGTACATTCCATGAGCATGCATAGAAGTGCCAAAAGTTTAAAGCACAAGTAAGGAGCGCGGGTGGGTGGGTAGGCCCTCCGGAGCACCGTACTGGAATGGTACCCGGTGCCCCGGGCAGGATCCGGTATGTCCGTACCGGGGTGTACCGCCTGCAACCCATCACTGCTTTATTTCCTAATTCAATAACTTCACTCACTAAACAAACTGTAGCTGTTGCAAGTTAAATTGTTAATAAATGCTCTATCTTTGGCAATGGGGTTTGAGGAACTCTTTTTTCTTTTCAATGTAATTTTTCAGGCATAAAACATCATTGCAAAAAACAGGGAAAACTTTTTTTTCAGTTGAAATACTATTGCATGATTAATTGTATGAATGAGCATTTGGGAATCTCTACTTCTTTCTTGTCACAATTAGAAAATTCTGATCTTAATGCAGAATAAGCAACTATGGTTCATGGTGCGATCTATGTTATTAAATTCAATTTAATAGCATTAGCCGATTTGATCCCCTTCAATCAAAAACAAAACACTGCTTGGCTGTAGGCAAACAGAGTAATGAACTGCAATTAATACCTACCCTTCCAATCCATTTTCCAAATAAAATAATTGTTAAGCTCTTATACTTTATCAGCATATTCTATAATTTCCTAATCCACTGTGCTTGATCTTACTACTGTTTCCTATATACATTTAAATATTATTTAATAATTGAAAATAAATTTAGTTCTATCTTTTGAGACAGCACAAAAAAGTAGCTACAATATTAATTTATTTAAAAAACATACCTCACAAAATAGTGTATCTTGTACATGCCATATTTTAAAATTCATGGGATTCTTGAGAACAGAAGCATTATATCCTGAATAGTAAGCTATTGTTTTTATGAACTCCTGAAAAGAGATAAGAATAACATCCTTAAAAGGCAAAGCAACACACCACAATATATGCTCAGTTGTTATGATGTATAGGACTACAACAAGATTGTATACTGTACAAGTATGTTCAAACTGATTATAGTTCTTAGAACTTATTTATTTATTTATTTATTTATTTATTTATTTATTTATTTATTTATTTATTTATTTATTTATTTAAAGCTTTTATATGCCACCCAATCCCAAAGGACTCCGGGCGGCTTACAAGAAAATATAAAAAAACATAACAACAATACAATTTAAAACAACAGTCATCCCTCATAAATTCATTCTAGTCGGAGCCGGACCTCAACAGTGAGGTCAACAGCCCCAGGCCTCCCAGAACAGCCAAGTTTTTACAGCTTTCCTGAAGGCCATCAGAGTGGGTATGGTCCGGATTTCCGGGGGGAGCTGGTTCCAAAGAGTCAGAGCAGCCACCGAGAAGGCTCTCCTCCGAGGACCCACCAGCTGACATTGTTTGGCCGACGGCACCTGAAGGAGGCCCAATCTATGGGATCTTACTGTTCGTTGGGAGGTATGTGACAGCAGGCGGCCTAGAAGGTATCCTGGCCCTAAGCCATGTAGGGCTTTAAAGGTGATAACCAACACCTTGAATTGAGTCCAGAGACCAATAGGAAGCCAGTGCAGCTCATGGAGGATAGATGTAATGTGGGTGTACCTCGGCACACCCACTATCACCCACGTGGCTGCATTCTGAACTAACTGCAGTCTCCGAATGCTTTTCAAGGGTAGCCCCATGTAGAATGCATTACAATAATCCAGCCTTGAGGTGACAAAAGCATGAGTGACCATTAGAAGCGCATTCCAATCCAAATAGGGATGCAATTGGTGCACCAGACGAACTTGGGCAAAAGCCCCCCCTGGTCACAGCTGACAGATGATGTTCCAATTTCAGCTGCGAATCCAGGAGGACTCCCAAATTGCGTAAATTTTCTCCCCCCAGGGTTAAGGATGGACTGTCCAAACAGTCCTTCGGGGGCAACATTCAAAGCCACTCAGTCTTATCGGGATTGAGCACAGGTTTGTTCACCCCCATCTAGACCTTAACAGCCTCCAGACATCAGCACATCACGTCCACCGCTTCACTGAACTGGCAAGGGGCAGAAAGATATAATTGAGTATCATCGGCATATTGATGATACTTTACCCCATGCTGTCGCATGATCTCACCCAGCGGCTTCATGTAGATATTAAATAGGAGGGAGAACAGGACCGAACCCTGTGGCACACCACACTCGAGGGGCCTAGGGGTCGACCTCTGCCCTCCGACCAACACCAATTGCGACCTGTCAGAGAGGTAAGAGGAGAACCACCGTAATACGGTGCCTCTCACTCCCACCTCCCCCAGGCATCGCAGAAGGATACCATGGTCGATGGTATCGAAAGCCGCTGAGAGATCAAGAAGCACCAGGATAGAGGGATATCCAAAGATATCCAGAGATCATCGGTCAGGACGACCAAAGCAGTTTCCGTGCTGTAACCAGGCCTGAAACCAGACTGAAAGGAGTCTAGATAATTCATTTCATTCAAGGTCCGTTGAAGTTGAAGCGCCACCACCTTCTCAACAACCTTCCCTAAAAAAGGAAAGTTGGAGACAGGACGATAGTTTTTCAAAACAGCTGGGTCCAGGGAAGGCTTCTTGAGGAGGGGTCTCACCACTGCTTCCTTTAATGGTTGCGGGAAAAACCCCTCCTGCAAAGATGCGTTGATAATCGTCTGGAGCCAGCCTCATGTCACCTCACTGCTGGTCGAAACCAGCCAGGAGGGGCACGGGTAAACAGGTGGAGGCACTCATCGCTCCCATGGCCTTGTCCACTTCCTCAGGGGTGACAAATTCAAACTCATCCCAAAAAATCTGATTAAGACTAGCCCTCAGCATCTCGGCTGGCATTGCCCAAACGGAGTCCGGGTCTGTTCGAATCTGAGTGATTTTATCCGACAGAAACTGAACAAACTTCTCACATTTTGCGCACATTTTGCCACCCATATCACCACTAGATAAGCCCTAATAAAGGCTCTTAATAGTGAACGATCAGACTCAGAGTTACTAGCCCTCCAACGTCGCTCTAGGTGTCTCTTTTGGCACTTCATCTCCTGGAGTTCCTCGGTAAACCAAGGTGCCCTCCTGGATCTGGTGCCACGGAGAGGCCTCAAAGGTGCAATCCGATCCAATGCTCCAGCCGCCGCACTATTCCAGGCAGTGACCAAAGACTCGGCCAGATTGCGGACAAGGGAGTCAGGTATCTCTCCAAGCTCCCTCTGAAAACCCTCAGGGTCCATCAGGTGCCTGGGGTGGAACCACTTAATTGGCTCCGCCTCCCTGCAATGGCGGGGGGGGGGGTAGTATCCTGAAGTCAAGCCTTAGCAAGGAGTGATCTGACCATGACAAGGGCAAGGTCTCTATTCCCCTTAAATCAAGATCACGTCTCCACTGCCCTGAGAGAAATACAAGGTCAAGCGTGTGTCCCGCCCTATGAGTGGGACCCTGAACTACCTGGATCAGGTCCATGGTTGTCATGGAAGCTATGAACTCCTGTGCCCCATCTGAGTGTTCACCAAGAGACAGCAGATTAAAGTCCCCCAATACCATAAGTCTGGGGAACTCCACCGCCAACTACTGCCTCTAGTAGCACAGGCAGGGCTGTCATGACGCAGCTGGGAGGCAGGTTCGTCAACAGCAAGCCCAATTGAACCCTTACGTCCAACTTCAAGAGGAGAGACTCACACCCCACAATCTCTGGGGCAGGGATCCTGCGAGGAACTAATAACATTCGGACGATAACTGCTACTCCCCCACCCCTTTTTCTGGTGTCGTGGTTGGTGGAGCACCTGAAACCCATCTGGGCACATTTCTGAGAGGGGGACACCCCCCTCTTGGCCCAGCCAGGTTTTGGTTATACATGCCAGGCCTGCCTCCTCGTCCAATATTAAATCTCGGACGAGGGGAGCTTTGTTCACAACCGACCTGGAATTTAGCAACAACAACCTGAGACCAGGGCCCTGTACTCCTCTGACACCAGATCCTTGAGTTGAGCCTGAGGGGCTGGAACAAGCAATCACTGTAATGTAGTGAGTCCTTCCCCGGTACTGGCTAGCCCTACAGCTCCTGCCATATCTGCCCCTCCCAGTCATGACCAGGATGCTCTGACTTCCCCCTATCCCCGTAGACCCCTCTCCCACGGCCCCCCTTCTTCCCGGCAGGTCATATACCAAATCAACTACCAAATAAAGAAAACCTAAGAAAACACACACAAAGTGTCAATAGTGTGCATCCTTGCTTTATAGTACATTTTTAGCTTCTTCAGACCCAAAATGCTGGTTATCCTTCAGTAGGTCAATGTCAGGATGTGATTATTTTTCTCTCTTAAACTTCAAGTATCTCTGATGGAGTAATAGGATACAGGGTTACAATGGGGCATTTTTTTCCATGTCCACATGTGTATGCATGCATACTATTGAACTAGCATTATTGGTACTCTTGTATACAATAGATGCTCAATAAATTTCACACAGCTCAGGCATATAGAGCTTCTAGTGAAATGCAGGCAGAGAAGTGTCTTGTGTTGCTCTGGCAATTAAGACAGGACTTTATCCACAGATGACTTTGGAAAAGACTTGTGCAAGTGCCAACACATGTCTTATCGCACCGGTGCTGATGCTTGTGACACTGGTTTTGCCGCTCATGGCAGGTTGCTGTGTGGCATGTGCTGGTGCCATTGCTCATGCCCAAAGTGGCACAATGCATCACACAGCCTCTTGCTGCAAGCAGTGGCACCAATGTGATGAGCCATGCGGTGTCTAGCTGCAAGCAGCTGCAGAAGAAGTTGGGCAGAATCGCGACAGATATTGGGAAATGGGAGGTATGGCTGCAGTGGTCCTAAGGTAAATGGGTAAGACATCCCCCCCCCCCAAAATAAGACTTGGTGCTTCTTTTGGAGCCCAAAAGAAAATAAGACCGTCTTATTTTCATGGAAATATAGTAGTATTTTAGGACAATCTCATTGTTATAAGGCTCTAATTTTTGTTACCTCATATGGTCTAATTTTTTCCTGGAATTCATTTGATGCTATGGTTTTCTTCAAAAGCTCTATGTAGCGTGGACATTGAAAAATTGGATAGCGTAATTTCTGAAATAAAAAAATGAGACTGTAATATGCTATTAATAATTTACAGTATTAAACCTTGCTTCTTTACCAATGCTTTATTGAAAATTTCATAATCACCCTGATTCAAATATAAAACATCATAAATTGAGGATTTGTCTCTTGATCGTGGTGTCATGATACTGCAAACTTCTCCATTGAGGTGGAGATAGCATCCAGGGATGGGTTGACTTCATCTGCTCACTGATAGGACTGAGTCTGTTGAAGCTGTTAAGCCATGCCCGTTGCTAGGCATACCAGCTTTTGACTCAGTCCCCCAGTAAGGATGGCTATTGATGAGCTCCTGTCTTCTAAAATTCAAATTGTGATTTATTTAGCTCAATTGTTGTTGGAATTGTGAGTATTCCTTGATGCATTACTTTGTCAGCTGGCTCTGTGGCCCAGGGTCACAGCTCCAGCTGCTGGGTTTCTTAAAGTCTGAGAAAGCCCAGACTGGTGGCTTGGACCCCTAAGACGCTATTCCGGGGTTTTGGAAGTCAAGGAGAATAGATCACGCTTTGTAGAGCTTCATGCTTTACCTCAGGCGCTTGGCAGTTTCCATTGCACAATAAAAGGAAGATTTTACCATCGGTTTCAAGGAATCCAACGCCATAAACCAGATGTCCTTTCTTTTGGGGTCAAGATTACAGAATGTCCTTTCATGTGACAGACTAACATCAAGTTTCAGGCACCAGGGGATTTACGCTCCTTGACAGTGACAACAGACAGACCTTAACCAGAGGGGTAGACAATCTAAGCAGCTCTTTCGCAGTGGAGGGGGGCATTTTTACCACCGGCACTAAGCCCTTAGCAGACCTGCCCCTCATTGGTGGTTGTTTGGCATCATTTGCCAACTGGTGGGAAGGACCAACTCTGATGGTTCAGTTAGGAACACAATAAGGTCAGGGCTACCCCTGGAATTCATCTCCACATCCCCAAGGTTTTTCAGAAATTGCCTGTTATCCCGCAACACTGCACAATAGGTCTTCATGCAAGCTGCCATCCAGCACCTACTGAAAATTCATGACATACAGAGGCTGCCAGAGGACCAATTACGCCAGGGATTTTATTCCATTTTATTTGTAATCCCCAAGACCTCAAGGGGGTGGCGTGGAGAGCGATTCTCAACCTAAAATGCCTTAACTGCCATTTATGTAATGGACAGTTCAAAATGCATTCCTTATAGTCTATCCTAGGGGGCATATCGGAAGGCGATTTCCTCAATCTATTGACTTAACTGAGGCATACCTTCATATCCCCATTCTGCCTCTCCATCGGCAATATCTCAGATTCTACAATGGCAGATGCCATTTTCAGTATAGAGCTTTACCATTCCTCGGTGCCTAGGGTGTTTACTAAGATTCTGGCAGCATTGGCAGCACATCTTTGGGCTATACATATGCAGGTCCAATGTTATCTAGATGATATATTAATGCAATCAGCAGCAGCAGCCCAGGCCAGGGAGGATCTGAAGATCACACTACAGGCATTGAAATCCCATGGGTTCTCTATTAACATGGCCAAGAGCCACCTTGCCCCCACCAATAGGCTGCTCCATTTGGGAACACGTATTGATACAGTGTGTCAGGCCTGCATTTATATTCCTTTTAGAATTTTGGCCTGCCACACTTTCTTTTATTTCATTATGCTGTTTCTTTAAGTATAGTTAATGGGAGGGGGGAATAGAAGGAGTAGGATTGTGGAATGTATTGTTTTTCATTTTTTATTAGAAGCCAAAGTCATCCTTTGTCTCTGCACTTTCACACCTGACCGGAAGCAGTTGGGCATAGACATGAGCATGGAAGAAGATTGGACCATGTGATGGACTGTGGTTGTGGGGACAAGATCAAGAACTTTTAACTGGGTGGGATGTAACTTCCAGTGTTGGAATCCCACAGTACGATGCCAGCATGCCTGTCTTATTAAATTGGAACTTTAAGCATAGTTTTGCCTTCAACTCTGATTTAATTCTGCATGGTATTTGGAATGCTGACATAATTCCAACTCTCCCTTCAAAAATAATCACCAGCATCCCTCCCTCACAGGAGGGGGGGGCTGGTGAGGGTGGCTGTTTTCCCAGTGCTGAGTCATACCGGTCAGTGTAAAACATCAATGAACAATTAGGAGAAAGCCTTTTGAGATAAGCTGAGATGAGATGTCTCTCTACAAATCTTCAAAGGTGAAGCAGTTTTGCTTTTAAAATTTATTGCCGCTGGCAAGAAGCCCAGCCTGTGGGGGATGGAAGGCAAAGGAATGAAGGAACTTAATCTCAATGCATCTAGGAGATGGCCAGAAGATCTGATGGAGATCCCGGACCATTTCGGACAACTAAACATGAGTGCATGCTCCCCCTCCTTCCCCCCAGCCAAGGCTTGGAAAAAACCCTGGAGTGGAGATTTTGACTCCTTCCAAACAGGGATATTTGAGAGTCATGGAGTACATTTTCGCCTTTGGTAGGGTAGCCCCAGGTTTGAAGTCTATTGCACAATCTGTGGGCTGGTGACGGGGAAGATAGTTGACATCTTCCTCACTGAACACCTCCGCAAAGTCCCGGTAATCTTTTGGTACTTGTTGCATCCCTGGAGTTTTTGTGTCTGCTGCAGGTGCTGCAGGTTCTGGACGGTCTGGACTGTTGGGTTCAATTGTTCCTGGGTGGCTTTTTGGCTCCACCGGTGGTAACGGCCAAAAACCAATAATTAACTTCCCAACGCCATCCTCCCACTTTATTGTAGGCGCCTACTTGTCCAGCCATGCAAGCCCCAGGATACTTAATTCCTGCATTCTTGGAGCCACAATGAATCTGAGGAATTCATAGTGGCGCCATATCAATAACTTTACCAATTCCGTAATTTTTGTGGCTGAGGTCCCTCCAATTAGTGTTACATCCACTTGCTCAAAATGAATGGGATGGTTTAGGGGTCTTGTGCATATGCCAAGCTGCACAATCAACATGCTGATTAAGCATCGGGTACAGCTGGTGTCCACAATTGCCCCAACTTCCCCCTCCACTCCCGTTTTGGGCACTTGGAGGTTGTGTTTTACAGTAAATGGACAGATGGGTGCACTCACCATTGGGTTGTCTTCAGTATTTTCCTCCTCCGAGGCCTCCCCACTGCTTGGACTTTTCATCACCTTAGGTTGGGGATCTGCCTCCTGAGGTTGTTGGCCCAGATGACTCTTTTGTGGTGGCTTCTGAGGCCTCTTTACCGCGCTGGTGGTTTGTGCACACGTTTGTGATATTGGGGCTGGAGCGAAGCACTTTGATGCTTTGTGGCCAGGTTGACAGCAATGGTGGCATTTTATTGCCAACCCCCCAAGGGATGGAACCCAGATGCACCTCTAAACTTGGAATTGCCTCATCACTTTGTTCCGCTATCCATCCTGCAACTTTCCCCTCATTCATCCCTTCTTCCATTGTCAAGAACTCTTCTCTGTAAGAAGGTGGGGTAAGAACCTGTTGGGACATTGTAGGTGAGACTGCCCAGTTATCTGCCATAGTGCCATCTGCTGAGGGAGGGCAGGTGCCCACTGGCATCTCTCCCACTCATGACCTGGGAAGAAAACCCATTCCGGGGTTGCTTGATTCACAGGTTACAGCCCCAACATTGATGGCAGACATGGGGAAGATGTTGGCCAAACCCCTTCCTGCTGGCTGGTTTGAATTCCCCATTTTGATAGGGAATCTGTCTTTAGCTCAGTTGCAGGTTAATGGGTCATTTCATTTATTACTATATGGAAGGAGTCAAAATCTCCACTCCAAGTTTTTGTCGAGTCTTGGCTGGGGAAGGAGGGGGAGCATGCACTCATGTTTGGCTGCACAAGTTGGTCTGGGAGGCTCCAATCGTCTTGCCATGTGTGTGTAGAATTAGCCTTTCCAGCCCCTTCCAGCTGCATCTTCCCAGACACTATAAATCGTTTGCCTTCCTCCTCCACAGATTCCTTTGTAAAAGTGGAAGGTTTGCAGAGAAGTGACTCATCCTCTGCTTCCATTCTCAAAGGCTCGATTTTAATCGCTGATATTTTACGTTGACCAGGTCAGGTCAGTGTTGGAAATCAGCACCCCTCACTAGCACCCCGTGCCGGGGTTGCTATTGATTTATTTTTAAAAGAGATTCAGGTTAATGTCAGTGTTCCAAATATCATCCAAAATTAAATCAGAGTCCAAGGCAGAACTTTCCTCAAACTTCCAATTTATTAAGAGAGACATGTTGGAACACCTGTGGAAAACACAAATCTGAAAGCTTCCAGGGTTTTCCACCCAGTTGAAAGTTCATGATCTTGCCCCCACACCCACAAGTCCATCACATGGTCCAATCTTCCACTGCCACCCTGGCATTTCAACCCATCTAATTCCGGTCAGGTGCAGAGGTGCGAAACAAAGAATGACCTTGGGCTTCTAGAAAGGAATGTTTTATTTTGACAACACATTCTACTCCTTACGATTCCCCCTCCCAATTATCCCACTAATGAAACAGCATAGTAAAATAATAGAGAGTGTGGCAGGTCAAAGATTCTAAAAGGAATATGACTGCAGGCCTGACAGGTGGACCATGCCGAATGGCGCCTGCACCCTCCACTCTTCCAGGAGATTTTGGATCATTTTGGCCTCCTCTTCTTCACCATCCCAGACAACATAAAACTTTCGATGTTCTATGCAAGATTTTTGCCACTAGCAGCGGAGGGGGTTGATGCTCTCAGGTGCCCCTGGCCTCCCGGACTTTTTTATACCTCCCCTCCCCTTCCCCTTATCCCAAGGGTCATTCGGAAGGTCATTCTACTTGCTCCTCATTGGCCCAGGAGGCCATGGTTCACCAACCTGTGGACCCTATTGGTGGACTGACCCTGGAGGATCCCTTGGGACAGCATCTGCCTCATCCAGGGGTTGCTGGAGCATCTGGACCTGTAGTGGTTCCAGCTGACCGCCTGGTGTTTGAGTGGAGCATTCTGAGGGAGGACAAATTTTCCTCCAGGGTAGAGAGAAAGAAGGAGTGGCGAGAGGAGAAGGAGAGAGGAAGGGAAATAGAGAAGGATGATAGAGAGAAGAAAGGAGGTAGGGAGGAGGAGAGAGGGAGAAGAGACAAGAAAGCAATGGATAGGGTATAAATATGGTGTATGGAAAGCAGAAGAGCAAATGATAGTCTTTGAGCATTGATGGTAAGAGGAATTGATATAATATTGAATAATACAAAATAGTGTTGGTTAAGATGTAATGGCATACGTGTGGTTATTTGAATGAATTTTTTTTAAAAAAGCATTTAAAAAGAATTTCCTCCAGGGTCATTAAGACCATCCAAGCCTCTAGGAGGCCCTCCACGGAACGCATTTACAACTCCACCATTTTGCATCTGGTGTATAGGCAGGGGCATTCCTCCCACAGGGGCGTTTGTGCCTCAAGTCCTAGACTTCCTCCAGGACGGCTTTGTAGAGGTCTCTCTCCAAATACTATCAGGAGGCAGGTAGCTGCTCTAGCATCCATGCCAAGCTGTGGGGAATGGCATTCATTAACACAACATGCCACAGTGCACTGTTTCTTGAAGGGGGCATCGAACTTGAGACCAATGGTGGTATGCAGGTAACCTACCTGGGACTTGTCTAAAATTTTAAATACACTCACACTCCTTTCAAGCCTCTACATATGGGCACCTTACGATTTCTCATCTAAAAATGGCCTTTCTGGTGGCAATCACCTCCACCAGGAGGATCTCAGAACTGCAAGCCCTCTCTGTAAGGGAAGACCTCTGTATAGAGTAGTGCTACATCTGGACCCCTCTTTCATCCCCAACACACACCTGGTTTCACCGAGCCCAGAAACTTATCCTCCTGAATTTCTGTCTGGTCCCTTCTCATCCCCTGGAGAGGAAATGGCACAGCTTAGACCTGAGAAGGGGTCTAAAGATATATATTAAGGGGACTTTCATTTTTGGACAATTGGAAACTCTATTTCTGTATTTCCAACCAGCTTTCTTGGACAGGAAAGTCACTTCCTCGACTATAGATAGATGGTTGAGGGCATGCATAGCTAAAGCGTATGAATTGTAATCTACAGCAATCACTGGAAGAATCACCACTCATTCTACAAGGGGCACGGCCACTTCTGAAGCAGTGTCTTTAGAAGAGGTCTGTCTGGCAGCCACGTGGTCATCTTCCCCATTCATAAAGAATTATAAGCTGGACAGTTTTGCATTAGCGGAGGCTGCCTTTGGTCACAGAGTCTTACAGGCCGTTCACAGCGGAGGGGATACCTCGGACCAGATGTCAGCCCACCCATAAGAACAGTCCAAATTTGGTATGTCCTATGCCTGGATGCTATCTCCACCTCAATGGAGAAAGGGCATTTGTTCTTACCTGAGATGCCTCTTCTCATAGGGTGGAGCTAGTATCCAGCCCCACCCTATACGAGGCTTGTCCTCAGTTCCAGTGAGAAGATTTATTAACAGATTATGCCAGACAAAGCTGGTCCTCAGTTTCAGGGATAAGACTTATTAACAGATTGTTCCATAGGACACATGAACAAGCCTTTACAGCAGGATTGGGCAGATGACATATTGAGTGTCAGTTCAACTTCGCTGAAAGCTGAGTATGCCTAGCAATAGGGGTGTGGCTTAACAGCTTCAACAGACTCAGTCCTATCAGTGAGCAGATGAAGTCAACCTATGCCTGGATGTTATCTCCATGCTATGAGAAGAGGCATCTCAGGTAAGAATCAATGCCCTATCTAAATGGGATTATTGGGATTCCCACAAATTGTTATTGATGAATGGCTGTATGTCCACTCACCTTCACAAAATTTCAGCCATTAAAAAAACAAATGGTATGTTATCCATACCATTTTGCATTTTACAATTGGAAAAATAGATACCCCTGCCCAAACCTAATACACTGGAAGCCAAAATGTCTAGGTTCCCACATCATACTAAACCTCAATTTTGACTAAGGGATTCATAATTATTAGAGGTAGGAAGATCATAATTTTTGGTAGAGTCAAAGAACCTCAGTTTCAGAACTGTTATGTTAAACCTAAGTCAAATTATACTGTATGGCTTCCTGTAATATTGAATCAAGGAATTTTGAAGAAAAGTGAGAGCTGGGGCTGGAAAAAGAAGCAAAGTCACTAGCAGTATTTCATTTTGCATCTAAGATCATCTATGTTCTATCAAAGCTACACATGGTCCTCCTGTAGTGCTCATAATTGGAACTGGCAACTCACTTGCTAAGTGAAACCAGAATTGTCTTTATGATCTTACTTCAGTTTTGCTGTGCTTTACAGATCTGCAAAGTTCATATTTATGAGGATTATCTGTAAACTTACTTTTTTACCACCTCCATAACTGTGAATCAGAGGTGGAATTCAGCAGCTTCTGGCCAGTTCTGGAGAACCAGAAGCGGAAATTTTGAGTAGTTCGGAGAACTGGTAAATTCCACCTCTGACTGACCCTGCTCCCATCTATTCTCTACTTCCCAAGTCCCAGCTGATAGGGTGGGAATGGGGATTTTGCAGTAACCTCCCCCTGGAGTGGGGTGGGAATGGAGATTTTACAATATCCTTCTCCTGCCATGCCCACAAAGCCATGCCCACAAAGCTGCACCATGCCCACCAAGCCAGTAGTAAAAATGTTTTGAATCCCACCACTGCTATGAATGGTTGCTAAAGAGGCAATACTAAATGACTATTATACATCAGTATAATCATCCAATGTATGTTTCTACTGCATAGGAATATAACTGTAGATAGATTAAATGGATTGCACTGCATTGCTGGTTATATTGTGTAAAGATATCAAGATATAGTTCAAACAAGGACAGAACATGATTAGGCAATTATAATTTGTTTTTAACCAAAAACTAAAATGCTCAGTAACCAGAATATGGAAAAGTAATTTTTTTAAACAGTATTTTACAGAAATTTTAGAAGGAAATACTAATCCATGAGAAGAATATGCTAAGTATGTTTCTGTGCCTCTCTAATCTTATAAATGTTGCAAAAGTAGGAAGAAAGAAGTTAGAGGTCCCTGTTGGACCAAAACTGGATTTAACCAGAATTTACTGACATGGTAATTTGAATTAGACACAACCCTCAGAAACTAATAGTTGTTAGAGGTAAATTGTAAATAAAGGACAGGAAAAATGTATTTATTTTAGGTGCCTCAGATAGATTGTGATGGGCTGAGTATTCAGCCAATGAGGAAAAGGTGGGAGGTAAACTAAGGTGACCAGATGTCCCGCTTTTGGCGGGACAGTCACGATTTTTAATAATTTGCCGTGTCCCGCGGCATGTTCAAAAAGTCCCGATTTTCCAAAAGAAAGAAAAGACGCTGAATCATCAATTTTAAAAAGGATGCCGTTAAAAAAAAGGTTTTTATTTCTCTGAAGTGTCATTCCCGATGTGGCCTTTAGAGGTCAGTGGTTTCCCTCTCTCCACTCGGCTCGCTCACAGCACCCGATGAGGGGCGAGGCTCCCTCCCCTCCTGCACATGCGCGCACCGCCGCGTGACATTTTTCTGCAGGGAGAATGACGGCTTTCCGGCAGTGGCAGCGCGGAGAGGAGGAGGCTCAGTCCTGGGCCAAGTGGTTCAGCCGTCAGAAGGTTATTTCCCCCCCCCCGCGTCTCGGGCGCCGCTCTCCCTGCAGCCATGCTGTGCAAGCCGCTGTCAGCAACCTGGTCCGGGTGAACCGAGGGGAGGCAGGGGGGGATCCGGTTGGGAGAGGCTGGCGATGGGGGTGGCTGTTGACAAGGATTGGGGGGCATTGGGGGAAGGCAATCGGGGGAAGGCTGCTTTGCAAATGCCAGCGAAGTCCCATCTAAACTTCTTGGTTCGCCCTCTCCGGCCTGGAGCAGACCGTTGTCAGGAAAGCTGGGTTTTTCCTCCCCCCCTCTCCCTTCCCTCCTGTCTTTCTTTCTTTCCTTCCTTCCTTCCTTCCTTCCTTCCTTCTCCTCCCCTCCCTCCAGCCCAGAGGATAAGCAGCTGCTTATGGAACTTCTTGAGAAGTTTCCTTGCCTGCTTTTCTCCTTCTCAAACGCCTTCCAATGACTGGCCAAGCTCTCCTCCCCGGAGTCTCTTTCTTCTGCCTGGGAATGGAATGGGGGTTTTATTGATTAAAACTTTTGCCACCCGGTGCTGCAGCTGAGGTGAAGTTGCCATTCTCCCGCTGGCACCCCTGCCCATGGCAGCAGCACCTCCCCCTCCGCTCAGAGCACCTGAGCTGGGCACCGCATTACTCCTGCCCCTCCTCCTCCGTCATACTTTTGAGGAGCCATGAGGCTGCAGGAGCCAGTAGGAAGGTGGTGGAGGGGGCAGGAGCAGGAAACAAAAGGCCCCATGGTGGAGGAGGAGGCAGCGGTGGCAGGAGTAACGTGGTGCCCAGCTCAGGTGCTCCGAGTGGAGGGTTGCCAGCGGGAGCTTTGGTGGCTTCACCTCAGCCGCAGCGCCGGGTGGCAAAATTTTTAATCAAGAACACACTGCCCCCCCCCTGTCAATGGTGTCCCGCTTAACCAATTTTAAAATCTGGTCACTTTAAGATAAACCTGTGATTGTGATAGGGAATATAAAGAAAGTATATTGATGGCTTAAAGTGTGTCCACTATACTTACATGTACGTGATACACTCTCTTTGCAAAGTAGTAAATAAAATTACCACTGATTTCTTTTATAAGTTTTGGCTTGCAATCATTTTAATCTAGACAACAAACCCCATAAGAAGACTACATTCTTAAGAACAAAACACAAATAAAAATTTTATACACCAATGATTTTGGAGTGCTTAAGGACCAGTGGTGGGTTGCAAGCAGTACGCCCCGGTATGGACATACCGGTGCCTGCCAGAAGCACCGGGTACCATTCCGGTATGGAGCTCTGGAGGGCCTGCCTGCCCGCCATCCTTACCTGTATTTGAGCTCTTCGGTGCTTCCGCGCACACACATGGAGTGTATGTCACCTGTGCGATGCTCCGCTGAGCGGCTGGAGCATCGCAGGAGGTAAGAACACATGTGTGCACTGCACGTTTGTGCATGCATGCTGCATGTGTTCATGAAGTGGATGCCAGGCCCCATTGCATCGTACTGGTTGCACCAGGATCCAGAAGCTACCACTGTTAAGGACAGACTAATATTCTTAGACTTCTCTTCTCCCTGCTCCTCCTCCTTCCCTCATGCTGGCTGCTCTATTTCCCATTTTTACATTGCAACGTAGCACCTATGATCCACTTTGACATTGGGGGGGGGGAATAATTTGCCTGGCCAAACTAACCCTGCAGTCTCCCCTACATTGGGCTGAGTAGCAGCTTTGATTGGATCGCTCTGTTGGTGGTGAATAAAACAGACCCATTGTGCCGTGCCTCCTCCTGCCTCCAAGCATGCCCAGCCATTGCATGGCCTTTTCTTTGCCCGTCCTTGGCTTTTGAAATCCAGCGCTGCTTCTCTGGCTACTGAGCCCAAGTAGATGATCTAAGAGTGCTGGATTTCAAAAGTCAAGGAAAACAACTTTTCAAAGCAAAGGAGGCGAGGGAGGAAACTGCAGAATTAATCAAAAGTTAAAAGGCATCTCATGGAAGAGAGCTGATGTCGTGATGGCACAATGTGCGACCTTGGTGCTCTGATATCACAGTCAAATTCCTGCCACTGGTTCATTCAGACCTAAACCATCCGGCAGAGATGGTGATTGAGAAAGGCACCTCCTGCTGACCTCAGGGACATTGCAAAGTCCCTGAAAGATCCAGGAATAGCCTTTTTTTTCCAGTGACAGAAGCTGCTGAAGTGGGAACAGTTCCGGAACAGGAAGAAAGCGGAAAGAGAAAGTGTGTCGAATTGGTGATGAAATTTTATTATTAGAGAAAGAGACTATCCAAGAAAAAAATGTAAGTTAAGTTAAGATTGAAGGCAAAAGACTGTAGGTGGCAAGATTGATCTGCATTGAACTTAGTGTGTTATCCAGTTTCTAATTTCTTTTTTTTCATGGATGGAACTTTTGCAAGGGCTCCATATTTTTTAAACTGAATGGATTAATTCTTTCTTCTTCTTTTCTTCTTCTTTTTTCACTTTTGCTTATACCTATGGATTAAAATTCTCCTTTTTTATAATGCTTGATTTGATTAATTGGATTGTTTTTGATCTCAATTTAAGGGTTTTTCTTTCTTAAGCTTAGAATTTAAAGAAGATAATAAGAAGGATTATAAAGAGGGTTATAATAACAGGAGGAAAAGCAGTTACACTGCCACTTAGAGGCTGGATGCATTGTTTTTCTTCTTTCTCTCTGATCACTTGAGATTCAAGGTTCTTTCAGCTTGTTTACTGACAGTGATGGTAGGAAGTGCACAAGTTGTTTATACAGGTGCCTTTTGGAAGTTCTATCACTAGCTATTGGAGAGAAGACAACATTTTGACTTGAAAGATAATAAATGAACCTGTTTGAAGTTTATTAAATAGCCTTGAACCCTATAGTGGCAGTATCTGCAAAATTGAAAGAATGACCCAGCAGGAAAAAGAAACTATAACATTGCAAATGATTATGTTTGAAATTCAAAATCTATTAGTTGTGATAGAGAGAATTGAAAAGAATTTGGAGAATATGGAATACAAAACTGAAAAATCGGATGGAGAAACTTAGGATGTTTACCAAATGAAGAAAGTGGAGGACAGAGTTCAAAAGATGGAAAGAAAAATTGGTAAAGAGATCAGAAAACTGTGGATACTGACAACAAAGTGAGCGTGGTTGGTAATGGCAAGAGCGGAATATGGAAAGGGGAGATGGATGGATTGGAACTCTACCCCAAACTTCAAAGCACAGAAGAAGAAAAGAGAGAAAAGTTGATGGAGATAAGGAGAGAAATCTTGATAGAAGCACTAGTGATAACCAAAGATAAGCTGATGGAAAGAGCAGATATTGGGTTTCAAGCTTTTGTGAGATACGAAAGGAATAGCCTGTTGCCCAGGGACGTTTATATAAGATTTATTAAGAAAGTAACTAGAATATTAATGCTGCAAATGGCAAGAGATATAAGATCGTACTATTGCTGGAGGGATAAAGGTTGATGCAATGAAAATATATAATAAAAATTAAGCTAAATTTAGTTTACTAGTAGCATGTATAAAATGAAGCGACAATAGCTATAGGTAAATAATGATTAATAATGATAACAATACATATAGATATATCAGTTTGATAATATGCAATTTTATATAAACAATATGTCAGCACCTCTCCATTAGATAATTAGCAATAGCAATAGCAATAGCAGTAGACTTATATACCGCTTCATAGGCCTTTCAGGCCTCTCTAAGCGGTTTACAGAGGGTCAGCATATTGCCCCCAACAATCTGGGTCCTCATTTTACCCACCTCGGAAGGATGGAAAGCTGAGTCAACCCTGAGCCGGTGAGATTTGAACCGCTGACCTGCTGATCTAGCAGTAGCCTGCAGTGCTGCATTTAACCACTGCGCCACCTTGGTTCTTAATAGGAAAGAAAGACCACGAGTCTCCATGTGTGGAAAGCAAGTGTACTTTTACTAATTATAAATGATTAAAGGCATAGCAAAGCGAAATCTGAATATTTAGGCGCGAAAGCGATTGATATATAGAATAGCCCATTCCCCTCCCCTTGGCATCACAGTTACAGTCCAATCATAATTCTCCCAAGTGCCAGGTGTGAGATAACTTCAAAAGGCATCACGAAGATGGAATGTTGGTGCCGTTAGTCCTGGCGGGAAACTCCCATGCATGCGTAGTCCGATCAGCAGCTGAACTCCAGAACCTTCCTCCAGCACAATGAGTAACCCCTCCCAAATACCATGCCCTCCCTCCCCGTTTCATGGCAGCCGAAGCAACAGCAAAGCAGAGGCTGACATAATATATGGAGATTATGAGAGGAGGTTTAAAAGCTTTATCTAGAATATGTTATAAAGATGTATTGTGATTGGATGATTTTAGAATGATTTAATGGAATGTTATTATATAATCATATTCTAGATTTTGAATATTATATATAAAAGGACATAAAAACAATTATAGTCAAATTAAGATTGAGATATAATAATTGTGATATACATGAATATAGGTGAATTTAAAATATGCAATTTGATCTGTTTCATCACAGCTTTATTTGTCTTGGACGTCTCTTTGGCCTGATGTGAAAGTTAATTTGGAGATGATGAGTCTATGGTCAGTCCAACAGTTAGCACTCAGCATGGCCTTGGTCACCCTTACATCCTGTCTGTCTTTCCTCTGCACAATGACATAAACAATAAGATGCCAATGCTTGGAGCATGGGTGCATTCAGGACGTCTTTTTGTGAGTGGGCAAGCAAAAGATGGTATTGGTGATGATCAGTTCATGAACCGCACATGTCTTCAGTTGTAATAGGCCATTGATGTTACATTTGCCAATTCCATTTTTCCCAATGATGCCATCCCAGACAGAGTGATTGGATCCTACTCTCGCGTTGAAATCGCTAAGTAGAATCAGACTGTCCGTGCACTTCATGGATGAAAGCAGGGCATCGAGATCTTCATAAAACTTGTCCTTTACTTCATCTGGGTTTGTCATTGTGGGTGCATAGGCACTGATCAGTGTGGCTTGCTTTCCTCTCAGTTGTGGGAGATGCAGTATCATGAGTCGGTCATTCACACCCTTGGGAAGAGTGGCAAGTTTGCAGGCAAGATGATTTTTAACCACAAAATCAACTCCAGATTCACATTCATTATTGCTGTGTCCACACCAGAAGAATGTATAACCATTTCCTGTTTCTGTGAGCTGACTTTTGTTGGCTAAGCAAGTTTCACACAGGGCCACAATATCGATGTTAAATCTTGTGAGATCTCTGGAGACCAGGGCTGTTCTTCTTTCTGGTTGATTTGCTAAGGGGTTGTCTTGAAGCATATGTATGTTCCATGTGCCAATGATGAGTGGTGTCATCTTACATTTCCTTTGAAGTTTTGATATTTGACCACAAGAAATGGGATCCCGTCCAGCCGTGGTAAGCTGACCAGAGTTCTATGAAGCAACAATGTTTAGGGCACTTTTTCTAGCCCCTTCCTCTTACAATGGAGGTGAGCAGTGTGGTCCTAAAGAGGGCTGCTCAGTCACTGAGATAGACACTGAATTCAGCTGTTGCTTTGGTCAGCAAGAATATGACCATTAGACCTGAGTCGCCTGTGTGCAGGTCCGTGGCTACAGCTCCCAGTGCATCCACACCTGCTGAATCGTTGTTCGCCCACCGCCACAGGACTTTGAAGGTTCATGGGAATTGAGGGGATGTCAAGACTTGCCCGTAATTGGATTAAAGTGAGGGAGAGGTGTGCATAGTCAGCCTCACTCTCTCTTCCCAGATTCCATCTTGCTCAAGTAACAAGGCAAAAGTCAAGAGAGTTGGATATGGGCTGGGGGCAATGGTTGACCAAGGCATCTTTTGTGTCTTGCCATGCTCTTAGCGTACCACATCACTTGCGGAGACTGCCTTCATGACCATTGTCCTATTCTAGTAGGTTTCATCCACTCAATCTGCCGGAATCTGTCTTCACATGCTCGGGATAGACAAGTCCCTATCTCACTGAAGAGTTACTCTTTACTTTGTTTGGCCAGCCTATTAAAGTTGTTGCCAGGGTGTGGCCACTGCACATGCTACAGCTACTAGGAGCCACAGGTTAGAGCAGAGTGACAGGTGGGGAACAAAGATGGACGAGCTGCTCTAAAGCTGCCCTAAAATGAGCTGCCCTAAAAGAACATGACATACCCCTACACAAGAGGTGCTACCCCTTCCTGATCACCCCTTACACCACATTTGTACCACCCAGAGGATCAATGTATGCCTGTACATACCTCATGAGTTTTTATCTACTCCATCTGTATTTATATATTCTTCAAAATATGTTTAAACTTTTTAAAAAATGGCTGACTTGCCACAAAGCAAAACACCAAGATCAAGAAAAATCATTTATTCTTTATTTATATTCCATCATTATTTTTATAAGTAATTCAAAGCAGCAAACATTCCAAATATCCTTTCTCTTCCTCCTATTTTCCCCACCACAGTCCTGTGAGGTAGGCTGAGCTGAGAGAGGAAATGACTGGCCCAAAATCAGCCAGTCAGTTGTTAACTCACTGAGTCATTTCTGAACTTTCCTGCAATATGAAAAAGAGAGCTATCTGCAGCCAGTGTTTTGTTTAGAAGTGCATCCTGTCTTGAAAAAGCAGAAAAATTATAAGTGTAGGACTGTGCTTTGCTATAGTGGACAAGGATGCATTCATCTGCAATTCTTTAAAACAAAATATGGCCTTTTCTGGGGAAGAAAGGCAGCTGCATAATCCCAGGAAAAAGGAGTTTCCACAGAAGATCATGGAAAATAATAGAGCTAAGAATCTGTGGGAGTTCCACATCTAGAAGGACAGGCAGGCATTAGATAACCAACTAGACACTGTAGTAGTAGACAAATTAATAGACAAAGACCAGAAGAGCTCGGGAGGCCAGGCAAGGAGGGCGAGACAAGGTATCCCTTGACGTGAGTAATGTGGAGTTGGCCATGCCCACCCACTCACATGACCACCCAGCCACACCCACCAAGTCACATGACCACCAAGCCATGCCCGCCAAGCCATGCCCACAGAACTGGTAATAAAAGAGAGGAGGGAAAAGAGGAGGCACTGATGTCGCAATAACACAACATGCGATCTTGGAACTCCAAGATTGCAGTTGATATTTCTGCCCTTGGACCATCCTTTTGGACCTAAACCATCCTGTAGAGATAGTGATAGAGAATAGTACGTCCTACTGATCCCAGGGACATCGCAAAATCCCTGATTGATCCAGGAGAAGCTCTTATTTCCAATGACAGAAACACAGCCATTGAAGCTGCTGAAGTTGGGACAACTTTGGAACGGAAAGAAAGCGGAAAGAGAATTGGTGAGGAAATTTTATTATTAGAAAAGAGACTACCCCCCCCCCCCATATCAAAGTTAAATTAAAATTGAAGACAGAAGAGATTAAACTACATTAAACTTAGTGTGTTATCTTTTTTAAATTTTTCTTTTTATGGATAGAATTTTTGCAAATGTTTCCTATTTTTTAAACTGAATGGATTAGTTTTTCTTCTACTTTTTCTTCTTTTTTATACCTATGGATTAAATTTTTTCTTTCCTTTTTACAATGTTTGATTGGATTGTTTTCTCTCTCCATTTAAGAAGTTTTTCTTCACATTTGGAACATAAGGAAGATATAAAGAAGAATATAAAGAGGGCTGTAACGACAGAGGGAAAATAAATAACACTGCCACTTAGAGGCTGGAGCTTGGAAACATTGTTTTTTTCTTTCTTCTCTTTGATCATTTGACACTTCAAGATTTTTCAGCTTGTTTACTGAGAGTGATAATAGGAAGAGCACAGGTTGTTTACACAGGTGTTCTTCAGGAGTTCTATCAGCAGCTGGATTGGAGGGAAGACAAAGCCTTGATTTGAAAGATTATAATGAACTTGCTTGAAATCTAACAAAAAGCCTTGAATGCTATAGTGGCAGTGTTTACAAGTTGGAAGGATGGCGCAACAGGAAAAAGAAATTTTAATATTGCAAATTATCATGTTTGAAATTCAAAAAAATAGTAGTAATAACAGAGAAAATTGAGAAGAGATTGGAGAATATAGAACACAAAACAGAAAAATTTGATGGAAAAATTGAGGATGTTTATCAAATGAAGAAAGTGGAGGACAGAGTTCTAAAAGTTGAAGAAAAAAATGAGCAAAGAGATAAGAAAATTGTGGATACTGACAGCAAACTGAGCATGGTTGGAAATTGCAAGAGCGGAATATGGAAAGGGGAGATAGAAGGACTGGAACTCTACCCCAGATTTCAAAGTATAGAAGAAGAAAAGAGAAAGATTGATGGAGGTAAGGAGAGAAATCTTGACAGAAGCCCAGTGATAACCAAATACAAGGTGATGAAAGGAGCAGATGGAGGGTTTCGAGTTTTCATAAGATATGAAATGAACAACAAGTTGCGAAGAGAAGTCCATATAAGGCATATCAAGAAAGTAATCAGAATACTAATGCTACAAATGGCAAGACACATAAGACTGCACTATTTACTGGAAAGATACAAGTTGATGTAATGAAAGTGTATAATGAAAATTAAGTTAAACTTAGTTAAATTTAGAATATTATGTATAAAATGAAATGATAATAGTTATAGTCAGATAAATGATTGATAATGCTAATAATGCATAGATATATTAGTTTGATAGTATGAAAATTTATATAAACCACAAATGGAGACTCTGAGGAGGTTTAAAAGCTTTGTTATTAAATATAACCAATTTTTATTTAGAACATGTTATAAAGAGCCGAGGTGGCGCAGTGGTTAGGGTGCAGTACTGCAGGCCACTTCAGCTGACTGTTATCTTCAGTTCAGCGGTTCTAATCTCACCGGCTCAAGGTTGACTCAGCCTTCCATCCTTCCGAGGTGGGTGAAATGAGAACCCAGACTGTGGGGGCGATATGCTGACTCTGTAAACCGCTTAGAGAGGGCTGAAAGCCCTATGAAGCGGTATATAAGTCTAACTGCTATTGCTATAAAAAAAGATGTAATGTTATTGGATGATTTTAGGAGGATTTAATGGAATGCCATTATATAGTTTTACTTTAAATGTAGAATATTTCATATAAAAGGATGTAAAAACAATTATAGTCAAAGGTTGAGGTACAATAACAGTAATATATATATATATATATATATATATATCTGATTCAAAAATATGTGATTTGATATAAATTGCAAGTGATGACTATGGAAGGGATGCACAGAAATTTTGTAACCAACTGACACATTTTCTATAATTTGTAATGGAAGATGGTTTTATGTTTCTTGTTTTTTGTTCTGTTCATTTGTATTTGTTTAAAAATAAAAAAACATTTTTTTTAAAAAAGAACTGGTAATAAAAAAGTTGAATCCCATCACTATTGAAATCCAACTCTTACTGTTAAAAGTGCAATAATGAAACCAATACAATGCAGACTATAGATAAACCTAGAAAGAGGGCTTGTTACTGTCTATTGTATGAAAACTTTGAGTTTATTATTAATCTCCTCTGTTTGAAGAGATGAGTGTATCAAATTGAAATTTTGATTTTTATCTGCCTGATAGAAAAAGTACCAAAAAAATCAGGAAGAACAGTTTATATTACTGACACTCACAGGATTGCTTGCCTTTGTGATGACATGTACTGGGATTGGTTGCCACAGGAGTTCAGGATTCCAGATCTGATCACCAATAGGAGGGAACATACCAGCAAGATTTGCTTGGGCACTCATTATGGTTCGATCAATTTCAGTGCTTTGGATTAAGATCTAAGAGAAATAAAAGGCAATTGTGTTACAACTTAATATATTTTTTCCTGAATTTTGCATGCCCAAGTAGAGATAAGAGTTAAGCCTGAGTGTGATGGAGAATATCCCGTGGAAATAGAGATGTGGTAGAGAGACAACAGTGTTTTCTTTGTAGCTAGTGTATTTCTTTAGTTTAATGTGCATACTTTAATAAGGTGCACTTTGCAATATATACTGTTTATTTCTTCCACTGAGTGTACTTGTTTATATGTATGATTACACATTTTGTGAGTAGTTATGCCCTTTCTTGGAGCATTTTATGGAAATTTACAGGGTGAGAACTTAACAGTTCAAATATATACCAATTCAGAAAAAAAGAACTGTGGGAATAATTGCAGAGACCTGCTCCCACAGGATGTGCCGTAGTGCACATGAAACAATGAAAGCGCATGGGATGTGGAAAACAGGATAAATGACTCATAAAAGTAACTGGCCATAGCCAGCTCTGGCCCTAATTGATAACATTGTATGCTAATGAGTGTAATAAGAATAAAAGGGAGTTTCAGACTCTGTTCTGAGCTCTCATCCCGAGACATCTTGCCTGCGTGTCTTATTCCTCATGACAGACCACCACACGTGGTGACCCCGATGTGATCCTGTGCTGACAGATACGTCCCTGCTAACCCTCTGCTTACCGCCTGGAATAGGCTTGGTGCACCCGACGGCGTCGCTGGCGACTGACTCAAATTTGTAAGTATGGGGGGTGGAATGTCTGCAGCTCAGAAAGTGAATGTTGAAGAGCTTAGGCAATTAGGCAGAAAAAAATATTTAAGCACCCAAGACCATAAAACTACCAAGCCTCTCTCTAAATCAGAGGCTGAAAAATTGCTTGCCTACGTTTGGGCTAACTGTCCATCTTATCCAGAACATGGTTCCTTAAAAGCTGAGACATGGAGGAAAATTGGCGCAGTCCTCCACCAAGTTCCGAGGGCTGCCCCAGATGTTCTTTGTCTGTGGAAAATTGCCTATACATTGATTCAGACACATGCTGAATCCCCTCATCAGTTGTTGTTGAATCCACCTCCTTATCAAACAACGTCTGTTATGTTAACAACTCCTGCTCCAGACTTACGGGTTTGCCAACCCATGGCTCCTGAAGGTTTTTCCCAACCCACGTGCTGTCAGACTACTGTTGACAGCTCCTCTGGCCCGCCCAACAGCCAGGAATTATTAGAGGAGCTTATCAAAAAGCAATAAAAGAAGGAGGTTTAGACGCCTCCGATTTGCAGGATACTGAGTTGTTTCCAGTCACATACCAAAATATACAAGCAGGTATTGTTTTTGACTGGGAACCCATGCCTCTGGTAATGATTAAAAATTAAAAACTGCGGTAAAGGATTATGGAATTACCAGTCGCTACTCCAGAGGACTTCTTAATTCTCTAGCGGGTCCCTATCAACTGCTACCGCAGGACTGGAAAGATTTGGCTCGGATGTTGCTTAATGGAACCCAGTATTTGGTGTTTGAGTCCGAGTACAAAAGCAAATGCTTAATAGCCCTACTATGTGTCAGGCTTTTGTGGATTTTGCATTACAACCTTTCCGTAATTCTCATCCTACTTTTTTGGTTTACCATTATATGGATGACATTTTGGTTGCGGCTCCTGGCCCAAAGGGTACAGTACAACTTGTGCTATCAGAGCTTATTACATTATTGGCCTCGTTTGGACTTCAAGTAGCCCCAGACAAGATTCAAACCCATGAACCTTTTTCCTATTTAGGCCTTAAGGTTTTGGCCTCGTACTCATCTCCGGTAGTACCCTCCATCAAAATACCCTCGCCTTTGACTTTGGTTGCCTTGCAGCAAATTATAGGCACCATAAATTTTGTAAGACTCTTTTTGGCTCTTACCACTTCGCAATTAGCCCCATTATTTATGGCATGAAAGGGACCTTTAGGCCCCTCTTCTATTGTAATTCTTATTCCGGCCCAGGAACAAGTGTTTAGTTTAATAAATGAGGCAATGACTACCCATTGGGTGGATCGAGCTCTACCAGATCACCCACTCTTATTAGCAATCTTTGCTACTCCTCCATTACCCACTGGGGCACTTATACAATGCCATGACAAAAAAGTTTATGTTGTAGAATGGTTACACCTCCCTCATACCCCACGTAAGTCCATCAGTTCCCAGCCTCATTTAATGGCTCTTTTAATAAATAAGGCTTGCTTTCGAGCTAAATGCCTTATTGATTTTGATCTTGCTGGTTTGTATGTCCCCATTTCTCTTACTGTTTGGGAACCCCTCTTGGCCACATCTGATGTCTTACAACTTTCCTTGGCCGATTGGTTGGGTTTTGTGTCTTGTCATTTACCTTCTGATCCCTGTTTTCAACTTTTCCTCAACATTCCCCTTTCTCTATCTACTTCCTTGGTAACCTCCCCTCTCTTGGATACGTTGATGCTTTTTGTGGATGGGGGAAAAACATATGGTTCTTGTATGTGGCAACAGGATGGATCCTGACACACAAAAATCACCCCGCCTCAATCCTCTGCTCAACGTGCTGAACTTGCCGCTACAATTTTGGCTTTTCAGACTTTTCCCCATTTACCCTTTAATTTGATTTTGGATAGCCTTTATGTGTATCGTGTTCTTATTTCTTTGCCTAATTCCTATGTTTCTCCCTCTTTGGATGACTCTCTCCTAAGCCTTTTTCTTACCCTTCAACTCCTTTTGCAACGTCATGTTTGTCCCTTCTTCCCCGCCCATATTCGTAGCCACTTGCCTTTTCCGGGCATGCTTCAAGAGGGCAATGCCCGGGCAGATGGAGCTGCTTCTGCAGCCTCCTCCATTTTAGTCCTTTCCCCAGTTACTCCATGGGATAGTCATGCATATTTTCATCAGAATAAAAAAGCTCTTATGAAACAATTTTCTCTTTCAGCTCAGGAGGCATCAGCCATTATTCAACAATGTCCTACCTGTAGCCTTCAAGCACATGCAGTTCCCCAAGGTGTCAACGCAAAGTTGTCAATTGTGGCAAATGGACGTGACTCAATATTTGCCATTTGCCCCTTGGAAATCTTTACATGTTTCCATTGACACCCAATCAGGCTTTATCATCATCATCATCATCATCATCATCATCATCATCATCATCATTATTATTATTATTATTATTATTATTATTGGATATACATCATATGACCAGTGAGGCATTTGGGTAGCATTCATTTAAATACAGATAATAATAGCAATAATAATACTTGCTACATTAATCATACTTATGTAATTATATTTGTATTAGAGTCAATTGTTTAGTTGTTCACTGTTTTTGTGTGCAATTCTAATAACAACCACAATATTATTTAAACATACATAGTGATACCATCTTTCAACATCTAATATTTACATCTAGCTCAGTGTTGGTGAACGTTTTCTGCACCGTATGCCAAAACAGGAGCACGCATGTGCATACATGTGCCCATGTGCCGGAAACTGGAAGAGGAGCCAGTTACTGGCACTGGCCACCTGGTCTTCCAGTTTCTAGCATGAATGCACACACAGGGGCCAGTTGGCTGGCACAAATGCACATTCCAGAAACCAGAAGAGTGTCACTGAAGCCCCCCTCCAGCCCGCCACTGAGAACAAGTCATCATATCCCCCTCCCATCCCTTCTGCCAAGGGAGTGCGCCCACTTCCTGCCAGTGTGCCTCTTACCCCAGCCCCAGACAGATGTTCCTCTGGTGTGGACTGAGCTCCTATACAGCCCTGCCACCCCAGGAGAGCAGCAATGGCAGTGGCAGGGCAAGGGACAGGAGCTACCAGCCAGCCGGGGGTGAGGGTGGTTCTCACACTGCTGCTTGTAGCTGGGATGCTGGAGGAGAACTGCTGCTGCCTCCTTGGTCACAGCCAGCCAGTTGTTCCTGGCTGGAAGTAGCACTGTGAGAACCTCCGCCACCTCCTCGCCTGCCACTTCTGTCAAGGGAGCATGACTGCTACGGCGCTGGACAGATGTTTCTTTGGAGTGGATTCAGCTCCTGTGCAGCCCTGCCACCCCAAGAGAGCAGCAGCAGCAACAACAGGGTGGATGGTAGGAGTGACCAGCCAGCCAGTGGCGAGGGGGCAGCGGTAGTTTCTCCAGCATCCCGGCTGCAAGCGGCAGCATGAGAACAGCCTTCACTCCTGGCCAGCCAATAGCTCTTGCCCATTGTCCTGCTGCTGCTGCTGCTGCTGCTCCTGCTGCTGCTGCTACTCTTCTGGGATACCCGAGCTGGCCAGGCTCTCCATGGATGCATGTCGGTACCATGGGCTGGAGGGCTGGGGCCATGCAAGAAGCTCGCTCGGGCAGGGAGGGAGGAAAGTCCTGGCCCACCTGTCATGGTTGACAGCTCTCTCCCCTAGGAAGCTACCACTGAGATCCCCTCTCTGCGTCTTTGGGCATACAAGCTGGTTTTCACGTGCGTATCCATACCAGAAACCAGGCCAGGTGGCTGGCACACATGCACATGCTGGAAATTGGAAGATCATCTTCCTGGCACGTGCATGCATCCCTGGCAGCTGCTCTTTCAGTTTCTGGTGCTCCCGCACATATGAAAACCAGCTGGCTGGTGTGCCAGAATCCGAAGAGCAATTGGTGCATGCCCGGAGAAATCGCTCTGCATGACACTTCCGGCACATGTACCATAGGTTCATCAACACAGATCTAGCTATTACTTTTAGTATATTATATAAAAATATGTATAATGATATTGCTCCTTGATCTTGTTTCTACCTCTATTTTAGCTCTCAATAAAGCCAATCTTATATTAAACAGCATTTCCTTTCTAACCATCATTTCTTGCCCGCTTTATATTTCAATTCTTATTCGTTTTTTGACTTGCCTCCCAAACACCTTCTTTGGATCTTTGTCTGTCTACACCTTTCCTATTTAACACAAATATTTCTTCCATCTCTACTATCTTTTGCTGCCATACATCTGGAGTATCTTCTCTTCAAAAATATCTTTCTTTTTATCCAATCCCATTTTTGATCTCTTAATATATATTTGATTCATAAGTCTTTATTGTCTTTTCCTTCTTCTCTTCTTGTTTTATTTGTTGATCTATCTGTTCTGTCTCTTCGTCTGGTCTTTCTATTATCTCCTCTATTTCCTGTGTTTTATGTTCTTCATTCATTGCTCCTTATTGAACATTTTCTGATTTCCCTACAATGTTATGCATTAACACTTTTATCTCCCTGTGGTTCTTTATCAACATATCATAAGTATTTCAGAGCATCAACACAATTTCTTTTTGAAATCCACTCATCTCCCCCTGAATCAACATGTTGTCTTATTTTGACAGTTACAAATATAGCTCATTAGTCTATTGTAGTCTGTCACCACCCAAAGCCTCAATTGTCTATGACTTCAGAAAGCCATCTTAGAAACCATTTGGTTAATCCTAGCATTGCTCTTCAGGGGAATAAAATAGTTATAGTTCTTTGTGTCCCAGAGTTAGTCAATTAGTTCCATTTAGGTAATCCAGGAAGATTTCCAAATGTCTCCTTAAGTCAACTCTGTAACTTCAGTCATAGATTTTAGGATTTAAAGTAGCTTTCTTTAGATGTCTTCCATAAATAATCTCACAGTTAATCCTTCAATAACCATGACATAGATAGATATAGAACAGTAGAGAGCACAGCAGTCCTCCAGATGTTATTTATTTTCACTCCCCCCCTTGTCAGTACTTTCCAAGGTTGTAGGAGTTTAGTATATATTCCATTCAACAGTAGATGGCTCCTTTAGCTTAAATTTCAATGTTGCACAAAATCTGATAAATATTTATTTCAGGGGTGGGTTTTTTTTGCAAATAGTCAATATTCAGAAATAATTCCAGCATATTAAAATGCCTTACCAAAATATTGCCAATAAAGTTTAAAAATCCAATTTTTCTATCTTTTAATGATTTTGCACTCTCCCTTTAATTCCATTTCTTTCAGGTCTATAATTTTTCTCTCTGTAATTATTCACAGCTGTGACAAGCATTTCAAAGAGTCTCTTTTCCAAGGTTTATTTTCTTTGGAGTTAGGTTCTAGGTAAAAAAAGAATCCTCTCACCTAGTTCCAATCACTGTACACCTGCACTGCTCTAGCATGTTCTTTGTTTCTTTGGCTGCCACAGCTTCACAGCAACCATAATGGCTGCCTCTCCTTTTTGTCATTGGATGGGAGGAAATCCCTGGGTCCATCTGGAGAGCTGCCACTTCTGCAACCTGCAGGGTAGCCCTCCTTTCTTTGTCAACCCTACAGGGTGATTTTAGCCTTTGGGGGACCCTCCAACAAGGACAATTCACAGGAGTTCATGGAGCCCCACTCCTTGTGTTCAATCATGCCATGATGTCCACCCGGAATTTCTAAGCTATCTGTTTTTGAAACTTCCATTAAAGATGAAGGGAGTTGAGACATCCATTAAAAATGTCTGAATATTAATGTGATATTTCTTAAAGTTTTGAATGAGGACTAGAGAAGCCCAAGTTGAAATCTACTCTCAACCATAGAAGCTTATGACTTTGGGCTTCGCAGCCCAACATTTCCTAACGTGTTGTTGTTGAGAGAAAAATTGAAATCTTAACCTGTCCTGGACATAGAAATCTGACAGACAGATATATTAATTGATAAAATATACAGAAAATTACATTTATTCATCTGCAATTTCTGTAAATTGCTAGCACTCAGATATTATAGAATATATCTGAGAATATATAATAACAGAGTTGAGACTTGGAGGACTTCTAGTCCAACTCCCTACATCACTTCAGACAAATGTTTATCCAACATCAAGTGTTGAAGGATTCACAACTTCTGGAAGCAAGTTGTTCACTATGTCTGTAACAGTGCTGGGTTTCTGCCAGTTCACACCGGCTCGGGAGAACTGGATGGTGAAATTTACCGATCCGGTGAGAGGAGATTCAACCGGTGGACCAGGAAGTAACTTCCGTAACGCCTGCCTTGGCCCTGTCGCTTGCTCGCTTGCTCGCTTGCTCACTCCCGTCTGTCCGGAAGTCGCTCCATTACTCACTCCCCCCACCGATCCGCACTATCCTAGCCCAATTCGGTGTCAAGTCCCATACCTGGGAGTGGAGGTGGTGGAGAAGCATGGAGAGGTCCAGCGGCACAATCCACCAGACAGCAGCAGCAAGCTCAGGAGTTTTCTCCTGGATTCTTCTCTGTCCTGCCTCCTCTGATCTCCCAAAGTTCTTTACACAGCATGTGATAGCTTTCTACTGGATTCCCCTCTGTCCTGCTTCCTCCAATCTCCCAAAGTTCTTTCCCCAGTGTGTGTTAGCTTTCTCCTGGATTCCCCTCTGTCCTGCCTCCTCCGATCTCCCAAAGTTCTTTCCCCAACATGTGATAGCTTTCTACTGGATTCCCCTCTGTCCTGCCTTCTCTGATCTCCCAAAGTTCTTTCTTCAGCATGTGATAGCTTTCTACTGGATTGCTCTCTGTCCTGCCTTCTCCAATCTCCCTAATTTCAGCCCTTAATCCTCCAGTTGTCTATTTTTGGGAGGTTTTCCCCTCTCTTCCACCCCCTCTTCATAGGAGTCCCCAAAAAATTTGCCACATGGCTTGGGTGGTGATAGTCATGTGGTTGAGTGTGCATGAGTGATGTCAAGTTGGCCATACCTGCCTGGTGACATGACTGCCAAGCCACGCCCACAAAATAGGCCACACCCACAGAATAGGTTCTAAAAAAATTGAAACCCACCACTGGTCTATAGGTATGATAAAAGGTATATAGGAAACATGTATAGTTTATCTTTCGGTATCAAAATTCTGAATCCTTGATGTTTTGAGCAACATATGACTAGAATTAGATAAAACTCTTTAATGTGCTTGTTCTCACCTCCTCTCTGTTGTAACCCGCACTCAGAAAATCTGAATATCTCTTCTTTATGTATTGTCCAAGCTCATACTGCTGCTGCATCCCAATCTATGGAAAAACAATATAGCCATGAGTTACTTAAAAAGGAAAATGCATTTTCCAGTTTGCATGATCTAAGTAATAGCCATACCATAAGCTTTTACAGGTAATTGTCAACTTATGACCACAACTGAGCCCCACATTTATTTTGCTAAGCGAGACAGTTAAGTAAGTTTTGCCCCATTTTACGACCATTCTTGCCACATTTGTTAAGTGAATCACTGCAGTTGTTGTTAAATGTGAAAAACAGTTATAAGTCACTTTTTAAATGCCCTTGTAACTTCAAGCAGTCATTAAATAAACTGTTGTAATTTATAAAGCTCCATACTCAGCCTTGTAATATTGATACAACAGTTTACCAAGATAGTAATATGCTGTCCTGACTCTTATTGCATCTCTGGATAATTCATTAAAGTTGTGACTACATTGGATTTTTTACCAGCTGATAAAAAGTCAATGGCATGTATTATTATTCTTTATTTGAAAGTACCTCAATGTGGAATCTGCCAATGACTAGTTAAACTAGTCTAGTCGCATAGTCATGCTTCCCCAAAAATGATGTATTCTGATTTTATTTTAGACTACAGTATTCCAAACAAAAGTCTTCTATTCTATGAAAAGTAGATTCTTTACATGTCCTCTTCAACACATAATAGCTGATTTGGAACTGGTTCTATTTTGATTATGTCCCATCAAATTGTTTTTAACTCCTAGCAGCCACAAAGATATACAGGTGAAACTCAAAAAATTAGAATATCGTGCAAAAGTTCATTTATTTCAGTAATGCAATTTAAAAGGTGAAACTAATATATGAGATAGACTCAAAGCAAAGCCATAATCATCACTATTATGACAAATCACGGCTTGAACTATCTTGCTTTGCATGTAATGAGCCTATCTCATATCATATATTAGTTTCACCTTTTAAGTTGCATTACTGAAATAAATGAACTTTTGCACGATATTCCAATTTTTCGAGTTTCACCTGTATTTTCTCTATTGTAATCTATTCTTAATCTGTTATTTCAAGTCTCCTAATGGGGTACTCATTCCAACTGTAACTGAGCCCATCCACCAAATATTCATTGCAGAATATTTTTTTCTATATGCATTTTTGGGAAACCGGGAAAGAAAATTTTAAAATCATCAATTGTTATATGCATTGATGGGGATAAGTGGGTTGATGTATGCAACGGGCTGCAGCAATGGTGGGAAAATAGAAAGGAATGGTAAATTGAATGATATCAAGAATAAAATTGTAGTGCCAAATTGTACCAATAGTCATTGTATCTTGCATTGGCATGCCCTTGTGGTGAAGAACATTCCATCTGATTCAGGAGTGGGTTTCAATTTTTGTTACTATTGGTTCTGCGGGTGTGGCTTATTTTGTGGGTGTGGCTTTGTGATCATGTGACTGGGTGGATGTGGCCAACTTGTGAAATGTGGTGAAACTTACTTAACAATGCTCTTGCTTAGCAACCAATTTTTTGGGCTCAATTGTGGTCATAAGTTCTCTCTCCTCCCTCCGTCCCTCCTTTCCTCTTTCTTTCTTTCTTTCTTTCTTTTTTCTTTTCCTCTGTCCTTCCTTCCTTCATCCATTCCTTCCTTGTCTTTCTCTCTCCCTTCCTCTTTCTTTCTTTCTTTCTTTCTTTTTCTTTCTCTCTTTCTCTTTCTCTCTCTTTCTCTTTCTCTTTCTTTCTTTGTCTCTTTCTCTCTGTTTCTCCCTTCCTTCTTTCTTTCTTTCTCTTTCTCTCCAAAGGGACACTATTGGTGGACCTAACTAGTTTTTATGCACCATAAAATATATGGCACCTTACAAAGTTGACCCACCAACTGAGCAACGGACACTTCACTGCTGTGAAAAAAATATTCCTTGTATTTACATAATATTCCACTTTTATAGTCTTTATAAACATATTTATTTCCATAAGAGAAGAAGGAAATCAGCTGGCAGAAGTGGGCTGCATTGTTAATAAGAGGGGACAGCCAGCTTTACCTTTCCTTTTCATCCAAAGCTGGTGAAATAGTGGTTATTCTGAATTGGTGACAGAAAAGGATGAAGTGAGGGGCCAATATTTTTGTCTCTTGTATCCATGCAATATAAAGGCATTATTATGGGTGCCTTATTTGTCTGGATAACAAGAACAGCTTGAGAGGAACAGAGACATTTTATCAACCCAGGTATTCTATCAGGTATAATACTGTTTGGACAGAGTTAGCTAGCTAGATAAATAGAGATAGATGATAGATAGATAGATAGATAGATAGATAGATAGATAGATAGATAGATAGATAGATAGATGATAGATGGATGGATGGATGGATGGATGGATGGATGGATGGATGGATGGGAGGGAGGGAGGGAGGGAGGGAGTTCCATCTTCTGAATCCATTTTCCAGCATGGGAAATATTCTTCGAAATTTTAAATACCTAAAGGCAAGGTATTCACCAAACTGGACTTGAGAGAGGTGTATTACCACATACAAATTAGCGAGGGAGATGAGTGGAAGACCGCTTTTAGTCAGCTTTCAATTCAAAGTCAGGCCATTTGGACTACAAGGAGCACCCACAATCTTCATGCAGTACATAAATGAGGTGCTACATGAGCATCTGTACTATGGAGTGTTCATTTATCTCAATGACATCTTGATCTTTTCTGAAACCCTGGAAAAACACATGAAGCTGGTATGGGAAGTCCTGGAAAAACGTCTAGCCGCCAAGCTATATGCAAAGTTTCAAAGTGTGAGTTCCACAAAACCTCACTAGATTATCTGGATTATCGCATCTTCAACAAGGGGATAGAAATGGATCCAGGAAAAGTGAAAGCTGTGTTAGACTGAAAACCTCCAAGTACTTGCAGACAACTAAAGGGATTTCTTGGATTTGCAATTTCTACAGGCAGTTCATTTCGGCTTTCGCAGAGATTGCCCTCCCATTGACTGAGCTATTAAAAATGGGACCTTCTCCGACAAAGCCAAAAGCAAACCAAACCCTAAAGTGGACAATAAACTGTCAAAAAGCCTTTGAGAAATTAAAACAGCTCTTTGCTCAATAGCCTATACTGCAACACCCTGACTCAGAATGACAATTCATAATCCAGATGGATGCCAGTGACGTAGCTGTAACTGCGGTGCTACTGCAAAAGAATAAAGAAGATGTGCACTTACTTCTCCAAAAAACTCACCACTACTGAAAGGAGGTGGGAAATTTTGGAGAAAGAGGTGTATGAGATCAGGTGCTCACTGCTCACTTGGAGACATTTCCTGGAAGGGGGATGTGCCGTTCGAGATCTGGACTGACCATAAAAACCTCAAAGCTCTCAAAGCCCATCAAAGACTGGGCACAATATTTCCAAAGGTTCCAATTCGAACTGAAACATATCCCGGCAGGGAAGAACGTGCTGGGAGATGCCTTGTCAAGAAAACCACAGTATGACAGTAAGAAGGAAGAAGTGGTTCACCCCCATCCTTTCTTCCTCTCTCCAAAAGGCGTCCCAGGTCACCACCCGAAGGCAGGGTAAACTGATAACAGCAATGAAATTGGTGTTCCCGTGGCTTAACATTAACAAGGACATCCTAATGATGAAGGATGGCTTAGCCTGGAAGGTGTCCAAACTGTATGTCCCTGCAGGGTTGAGGCTGGAAGTTCTACAGCGAAGCCATGATGTGAAAATAGGAGGCCACTTTGGATTCCTAAAAACACTCCACCTTGCCAGGAGCCAATTTTAGTGGCCAAAGATGAAATTGGAAGTGGAAAATTACATTAAAAACTATGCTACTTGCGCAATGATGAAACCACTGCCGGAGAAGTCCCCTTGACAACTACAACAAATGGCTGTAGGGTTATTACAATGCATCATCTGGATGGTTCTTAGAACTGTGGTTACACGTGTAAGTACAAACTTCAGCAATTCTTTGCTTGTCAGCAATTCTTTACTTGCAGAGTTTCCCAGGCATGAACAAGGACACGGGATGATACAATGTATAACCTGTAACATTTACTCATTTGAATGTATAACACTTGATTCTTTCAGTGTGTGAGAACATGCACATTCTCACGAACACCAATGATGTAATTACTAACCAATTACTGTGCCTTGGAGACTTGTTAACCAATATTGTAATAACATGTAAAGTAAGTGAGAACTAAGAATCTGAGAAACTATAAAACTCTTGTCTGATGCTCTATAAAGTTGCTGTTGATTCTGCTATCCATGGAATCCTTAGTAAACTGCTGTTGATTCTGCTGTTGATTCTGGATACTTAATAAACTTCTGTTGGTTCAGCTATCCATGGATTGGTTTATTTTCATTCATCTTCAGCCTCAGGAACCAATTTTGGCACCTGGAACAGGGACCCATATTTTGTCCAGCAAGGATAGACGCGTCGTTAGCCATAGGGCTTCTCAACCTTATCTCTCAAGGTTTCTGTAAGTATGTGATCCTTGCTTTCTCAGGAACAAAGGAAGCACGTAAATGAGTTGGGTTATCTTCTTAAAAAGTCTGAATTATCTGTTTCACAGAATGCTCTTTTTAGGCTGGTACGAGAACTTGCTTTAACTTGTTCTTTCTATCCTGAAAGGGGTTCTTTGAAGTTATCAGATTGAGAAAAAATTGGCAAGGCTGTTTCAACACATGGCTGGAGATGACTAAAGCAACACCCACTAGCTGACCAGATGATTGGAGCCTCCCAGACCAACTTACGAAGACGAACGCGAGTCAACCCTAGCTTTAGCTTAATAAATTGGAACTTTGAACAATACTTTGCCTTGGGTTCTGATTTAACTTTGGATGTTATTTGGAACCCTGACAATGTTAACATTATAGAAACATTAGTTGTTATAGCCATCATCTTATATCCAGAAAGGCTCCTGAGATCTCTCTCCTCCCCCCCCCCCACACTCTCTCTCACACACACCTGGCCTGGGCACATAGACGGAGCTCTCCTGTGCAGCTCTCCTGCATACAGCTTGCCTTAGCTCTCCACCATCCCAGAACTGCACCGCACTGGGGAGTTCTACGTGGACAGGCCCGGCAGCAGCATTGTGGCAGAGCTTGCTTTAGCTGTTGCCTATCCTGGAACTGCGCCACACCAGGGAGTTCTTTGTTGATGCACCTGGCAGTGGTGGTAGAGCTTGCCTTAGCTATCTGCCATCCCAGAACTGTGCCGCACTGGGGAACTCTGTGCCGATATGCCCACCAGCAGTGGCAGCAGAGCTTTCTTTAACACGAAACTGTGCCACACCGGGTAGTTCTATGCTGCTGTGCCTGGCAGTGGTGGCGACAACAAAACTTGCCTTAGCTCTCTGTCATCATGGAACTTGGCCATACAGGACCAGCAATACAGTGGGATGTTGTTTCTTTCTTTCAGCTGTGGGAAAAGGAAGAAAGTGCTCCAGGAAGGCAGGCAGTGCACATGTCACCTGCCCTCTTGGAGCACTTTCTTCCTTCTCCCACCACCAAAAGAAAGAATATCCCACTGTCCTTAGGTGTCACCATGGTTGATCCGGCTGGGGGAATGGACCCCTGAAGGCAGGGTATGTTCTGTTGGTGCTGCTGCTGCCACCAGACACATCCACACTGGAGGACTTCCCAGCACTGTGCAGTTCTGGGACAACGGGATATTCTTTTGGCAGCGAGAAAAGGAAGAAAGTGCTTCAGGAGAGCAGGCAACTGGCGAATGTCCCAGGGCTGCTGCACATATGCACTGCCTGACCTCCTGCCCCTGAAAGAAAGAGTATCCCACTATCCCAGAACTGCACCATGCAGGACCTGCAGGACAGCAGGATGTTATTTCTTTTGGCATCGGGAGAAGGAAGAAAGTGCTTTGGGAGGGCAAGCGGACATCCAGGAGCTGCTGCACATATGCCCACCCCATTTATGCAAAGGTTGAAACCTCCCCACCCACTGCAGGGCAATCCAAAGGGATTGGATGCTGCAGAAAAGGCTGCCTTCCATCTGGAACCGTAGAGCTTTGGACTCCCAAACAGCCCACTGGCTTCCCACCTGGCCAGCTGCCTGCTGTTCTCATCCGCCTGCCGGTGCTACTCCAGGAACTCAACCTGTGGAGTCTGGCACTTTGGGGGGAAGGAGACCCAGCCACAGCCCATTCCCTGCATGAGGGGATGCCTCCCACCTGCTTGTCAGCAGCTTCTGCCTCTTCTCCACTTCTTCGCCGGTAGTAAGCACTGCTGTGGCCAAGAAGCAGGTAGGTGGCTGGATGGAAAGCCAGTGGGCTGCTTTGGAGCCCAAAGTCCCATGGAACTGGCATGAGAGGCACGCGGGCCCGGGTGGAAGGCAGCCTCTTCGGCAGCATGCCCATCTCCTCTTTGGACCGCCCTGCAGCAGGGGGATTTGCCTTTGTAGAAATAGAGTGAATGCATGTACATCAGCCCTTGGATGTTCACTTGCCCTTCTGCAGCATTGCCTCCACCACCACCACCCGTCTCAATCCCAGCACAATGTCTGCATTTCCACCAAGAGCCCTCCACCTACCCACTGGCCAGGCTGGGCTGGATGCCAACCTCAGAAGAAAAGCGGGCATGGGGGACCACTGGTAAGGCCACATGGAAGGCAGGGAACCATGGCAAGGCCACAGGGAAGGGAATAGGCTGCTTGCTTCCTTCCCCACAGTCCTGCCATGCTTCCCTGTTTTTTACCCAGCTTTCTGCTTGCCTGCCTTCGCAAACTGGCTACAGGGATGCCGAGAAGGCCACGTAGAAGGCAGGCAAACATGGCAGGGCCACAGGGAAGCATGCAGGGGCAGCTAGCTAAGCTGCTACTTGCAGGCTTACCTGGCAGACAAATCAGGGGCGCAGCTCTTCAGGCAGGCAAACTGCAGAGCACAGACTGGGCGGGGCAAGCAAGCGGCAACTGGGGGACTGGTTTGGGGGCACGGCCAGGCCGCCATTACTACCGGTTCAGAAAGGTATGCCAGATTTTTACTAGCTGTTTGGGCGAACCGGACCTTGAAGCCTGTCGTACACATTTATTTATTTACTTATTTATTTATTTATTAAATTTATAGGCTGCCCAATCCCGAAGGATGGCAATAAAAATCAGAACACCAAATACAAGTTGGGTGGAAATGACATTGTAAACAACCCTCACTCTGTCAAGGACCTAGGAGTACTCATCTCTAACAATTTAAGCCCCAGAGTCCACTGTAGCACATTACCAAAAAGGCATTAAGAGTTGTTAACCTAATTTTGTGAAGCTTCTTCTCCAGTAACATTTTATTGCTAACTAGGGCATACAAAACCCACCTCTGATCTGATAGGTAGGAACCCACCTCTGATCTGATTTAAAGGACATTTTTTAATGCGTTGTGTAAAGTTGTGTAAAGTCTCACTCATGCCAGTCAGAGGTGGGTTGCTCCCAGTTCAGCTCCGCCCACTCACCCAGACACTTCTGTGCATGCACAGAAGCATTGCACACATGTGTGAGTGCACATGAGTGAACTGGTAGTAAAAAAATGGAAACCTACCACTGGCTCCAGTCAAGACTTTTTGCAAATTAGTCAATACCAATTGCTTCTAAATCACAAAGAAATTAAATGACTTTCAAGAGGCAATCCTGACCAGACTTTTGACCTGTGCAAAAAGCTTCCAATTTTCTTCATAACGGAGACCTTTGCATGCCTGGCATACATGCTGAATACATGCAATGAGAAGTAGCTCATGCAATGTACTTTACTTGCCAACATATTTTGGAAACTTAATGAAGTTACTAAATCTTTGCAGTGGAAAGAAACAATCATATTCACAGTGAGATACAAAATAACATCATTGAAAACCAGACTTAATTTTTGGATTGAATATGTGAGTGAGAAAATTTTTGAATGCTTTCATCTCCAGTTTTTGAGAAAAATACAAGCTGAAAATCAAAACTAATTGTCAACATCCAGCTTGAAAGTCTAGGGTCATTTCAGCTCTGAAAAACGTATTGTTTATTGAATACATAGCATAAGAATAAGGTAAAACTAACTCTGAATTTCTAAGACACCAGTTAAACAATTAAACAATGAATTTCCCAGCCTAATCCCCAGGCTTCCATGTAGAACATGTAAACAAATCATATTTGTTGTGGGAACCATCTCCTGCTTCATACTTGTTGATATGACCTTGAAAAGTTTCGTGTCTCGCAAGCTCCCATGGAACTGCAGAAGTTTCATTTCTCCAAATTAATCTATTCATAGTCAACATCCCCCTCCCTTACTCTAATGACAGGTTGAAATGAAGAGGCACATAGCTGTCCATGTTTCACTCCTGGACACTAATGTGCACAAAAACATTTATGAGCATTTAATGAACCTCATGAAATATCTATCGGAATACTTCCCAAACGTTAACTGAAATATTGAGTGGGGGGGAAAAATCCATTTGTCAACCAAAATAAACTTCACATCTTGCTTAATTCAGTGTTTTTAAAACAAAATTTGAATCTATGCCACTGAATGACTTTTGGATGGGACTGATAAATATATACCCATCAGTAGCAAAAAAGCTATCTGAACTCTGCTTCCCTCCTTTCCCATTCACCTATCAATGTGAATCAGGGGTTTCAGCTTATGCTTATACCAAAAATAAATTTAGGCATAAATTGCTTAAATTACATATTTAACTGTTAGACATTAAGCCCAATTTCCAGACTATTTTGGGTACAAAAATGAAACCATTTCATTTGTCACAATGGATGCAAATCCAATGTTTTTTTGCACAAAAATAAATGTTTGTGGCTATATCCAATTTTTTCTTGTACCAAAATAAAGGTTTGCAGTTATATTTAAAATGTTTTCTCTTTATTTCCAAACCTATTGCAAAACATTCAAGCAATAGAAGTAGGTGAAAGAAGGAAAAACATTGTGGTTAACAATGCTTACTGGAACTCAAGAATAGAGTTATAGAGAGGAATAGAGTTAGGATGATGCATAAGTGCATCATTGTGCCTACCGTCTGTGTCCTATTGTCCCCATTTATTTGTACCCATTTAATTCATTCTTATGTTTATTCTTATACCTATTATTTTGTAAATGATTGACAAATCAAATACATACATCAAATAAATAAATAATCAGAGGGCAAAAAATATTTCATTGGGGGAAAAGGGATTGTCTTCTAAGCAGGAGTTAAAATCAGCAGGTTCTGACAGGTTCTGGAGAATAGATAGTGGAAATTTTGAGTAGCTTGGAGAACTGGCAAATACCACCTCTGGCTGGCCCCAGAGTGGGGTGGGAATGGAGATTTTGCAATATCCTTTCCCTGGAGTGGGGTGAATGGAGATTTTGCAGTATCCTTCCTTGGCCACGCCCACCAAGCCACCCCCACAGAACCAGTAGTAAAAAAAATTGAATTTCACCAATGCTTCTAAGATGTTCCATGATCAAAAAAGTTTGTAAAATGCTGATCTAGCTATGTCTTAAAACATTCATATTTGGAAAGATGCTCAATTCCTCAGTAAGATGTTGAGTATCATCTGACCTGTGGGTCACATTATTTGACACTATATCATCAATCATTTTGTATTTACCCATGTAGTTTCTTGGTAAAAATACAGGAAATATTTAGCATTGCCTTCTCCTGCACAGTATGAATTAATCAAGATGCCTCTGACATCTTCCTGTATCATGCTGTCAAAATTGATGTTTGCTGGTTTTAGCTGGGCAGGTGGCACGACAAAAAGATAGATGGGCAGAGAATAGATAGATGGGTGGACAGACAGATGGACAGATATATTTTTATTGAATTCGGCTATATTATCCTGGCTTAATCTTAATTCTTCTCTCTTGGAGAAAAGGTTAGATTTCTCTGCTAGTCTCAGAATGTATTAATTTGGGGCTAATTCTTTATACCGTTTTATTCATCTGAGATCAAAATTTGAAAATATGAGTTTATGTTGTAAAAAAAAGTCTGAATTTTGTCCTAATTCTTTTTCACTTTAAACAAACTGTAACAGAACAATAAATACTGAGGAGGAATTCTAAGAGTTGGCATCAAATGTATCTTAAATGTACAGTGCTGGAGAAGGTTATGTAATCGTTACATGCTAATCAATAAAAGTTAATTATAAATCAC
The DNA here is from genome assembly GCF_051295495.1 of Thamnophis sirtalis. NCBI lineage: Eukaryota > Metazoa > Chordata > Lepidosauria > Squamata > Natricidae > Thamnophis > Thamnophis sirtalis. Next base: position 55,170,659 of record NW_028261384.1, on the reverse strand, counting down.
ATCCCTTTATTATATGTATTATTTATTGTCTTTACTATTATAGAAAACAACACACCTTAGTCAGTTGCCCAAATCCCTGTGGCCATTCACTTTCACTGTGTAAGCCATTGGGATAGTTTTCAATCGGACTTCTATCTCCATGTCGATAAATCTAGGAAGAAAAATTATAAGACTATATCACTTTATATTTTTTTTCATTCTAAGCCTTTTGATATATTTTTAATCCTTTCTCTCTCACACACACACACTTATACATGGTGCGGGGACAGAGAAAGAAAGAGAGAGCCCACCTTGGTTTAGATTAATATAATATAAATATTATATTATGTTATATTAACATATTATAAATAAGCACAAACATCAGCCAGTATTGAGCACCAACCAGCAAAGGAAAGCTCAAGACCATATTGGTTTGGAAACATGCAGAAGATCTACTTCATCCTGCAGTGCACAGACAATGGCTAGGATGATGTTGATGATCATGAGTATAAAAAAAGGATATGAAGAAACATTTAAACAAGCATGCATATGAAATTTATTATTTTGATTAAATATCACTCATAAATAACTTCAACACAATATATATATATATAAGAAAAAGGTAGACGAATGCATGAAAAAATATCAAAATAATTTTATAATCTTTCAATTTGAAATCTATAACCTATATATCTTTCCTTACTAGATACTTATAACTTATTTTAGATCCTAGGCTACATTATTACTGAAACAATTCTATTATTATGATTGGATATACAGTCAGCTGGATGTTTAAACTGGATTTGACATTTTTGTCTATCTTCCTGAGATACTTGGGATAATGTAAACTCTTCCAAGTAAAGTGCCTTTCGCAACCAAACCACTGGAGTACCACTTGAACCTCATTGGCCTTGACTAGCAAACTATTGGCCAATTGCAAAATGCAAATTCCTTCCTTCCTTCCTTCCTTCCTTCCTTCCTTCCTTCCTTCCTTCCTTCCTTCCTTCCTTCCTTCCTTCCTTTATACTATTACATTATTATTTTAAAACCATATAAATAGTGATTGTATACCAATAAAAATGACTTAATCTGGTGGTGATGTCATGACAAGCCAGAAGCTGGTAAACAGCTCTGCTCCCTAAATCTGGTTTTTCAGATCTGGAGGGTCTTATAGGGCGCATCGATCCTGGAGGGATTAATGCAATAGTGGGGAGACTCAATGGGCGGCAAGGTGGAAGGCAACTGCCGGCCACAACAAAGAGAAAACTCCATAAATCCAGAGTGGAAAATGTGCTGTCATTGGCATGATGGCGGACCTGTAGTTGTGACAGCCTGGCAAGCTGAGGAAGGAAGAATTTGAAATCAGAGACTGAGATATCAGTGGAATGGAGAAAACCCAATATTGTAAGTTAAAAAAGAAAGCGGCAGAAGGACTAAAAGTAATAGCAATAGCAGTAGACTTATATACCGCTTCATAGGGCTTTCAGCCCTCTCTAAGCGGTTTACAGAGAGTCAGCATATTGCCCCCAACAATCCGGGTCCTCATTTTACCCACCTCGGAAGGATGGAAGGCTGAGTCAACCCTGAGCCGGTGAGATTTGAACCGCTGAACTGCTGATCTAGCAGTAGCCTGCAGTGCTGCATTTAACCACTGCGCCACCTCGGCTCTTGGGTGGGTGAAATTGAAGGCGAAATTGAAGGTGGGAGAGTGAGTCTCGAAAGAGAGAAGCAAAATCGCTAGAGATGGCTGTGACTGGGTAGTGAGAGCATGAATAGTGAAAGTAAAGCGGATAACCTAGAACAGGGGTCTGCAATCTTAAACACTCAAAGAGCCATTTGGACCTATTTTCCACAGAAAAGAAAACATCGGGAGCCACAAAACCCTTTTGACATTAAAATGAAGATAACACTGCATGTATCAGATTTTTTTTACCTTTATGCTATGTATAAAAAAAATCAAATCAGAGAAAACAAATTTTTATTTTTGCATGCAACAAAAACGTTTTGAATTCTGAAATAAAAGATGCTGGGTTGAAGGTTATTTTCAAATAAAATACTCAACGTCTATTTGAGTCCTTGTATTTATGAAATAAAAAGCCGAACTTAAATTATCCACCTGCTGCAAATCAAAAATGCTGTCTGCTTCTGTGTGCTGACATCCAGGTGTTGCACATTGGCAGTTGTGACACATAGTTTGAGTGACAGGGAGCCGCAGCAGAGGGATGAAAGAGCCTCATGCAGCTCCAGAGCCACAGTTTGCTGACCCCTGATCAAGAAGATGAGTGGAGAAATGGAGAAAGGGGGAGCAGATGGAGAAATAGCTGCAAGAAAAGTGGTAATTGAAGACAGGTTCCCGTGACAAGATTGGAGGACTTAAAACCTTTGACTTTGGAGTTACGTTTACACTGCCTAATTGCTTAAAACTAAGGCGAGAAGAACCATCCCAAGAAAAGACATTGTCATAAGAAGACGATCGGAGATGCAGAGACACAGAGAAAAGGGGAGCAGACAGAAGAAATTCCTAGCAAGAGAAATGGCAGGCTGACAAAAGGAAAGTAAACGAAGAGAGGAGAAATAGCAGTTGAAGGCAGATGCACATTGTGGGAATATAGCTTGGGGGTTTAAACCTTTTGTTGTGGAGTGAAAGTGGATTGCCAAATGATTAAAGTTGAAGGAAAAAGAACCAGTGAAAGGGGAGTAGGCGGAGTGAGGAGAAAGTAGCAACTGAAGATAGACATCCATTGCAGGACTTAAAACTGGAAGAATAAAAAGCTCTCTTCCTCGATCGGTGTTAAAAGTGGATTGCCTAACTGTTAAGCTTACTGAAGGTCAGAGGGAGGCACTGGCTCTTTTTTTCCTTTTCATTTCTTTTGGAATATTAGAAAACAAAGTTGAAGTTTGCTACTCGGTATTGGAACAGTCATTATATATAATTATATACAATTAACTTAACATTTATGCTCAATATATTAAGAACAATAAGTTGCCTTTAACTATATGTGTAACTTAAATTAATTAATTATTAGGAATACACTGTGTGTATGAGTAGGTACTTAGTCTATTTAGTTATTATTTATTATTAAATTATTTATCAATACCTATTTAGATTTGTTATAGCAATTTGTATGAATTAAATAGCCCTAGAAATATATTTAAGGAAAGTGTATAAATTGATTAGAAGCTGATTTAGGGTAACTTGGAGGAGACAGATTGATTGATTGATTGATTGATTGATTGATTGACTAACTATAAATAATGACTACAAAGAAAAATGGCTTTCCCATTAGAGGAGGAAAGTAGAGAAATGCTAAATAAAGAAATAGCCCAAATAGAATGGAAAAAAGCAATATTGAAACAGAAAAGTGATAAAACACCAGGACTAGACGATCTCCCAGGGGAATTTTACAAAATGATGTATGAAATATTTGAACCCTTAATGTTAGAACTATATAATGAGACTTTACAACAAGAAAAAATATTAAAATCTTGGGCTGAAGCTTATATTACATTAATCCCCAAAGACACTGATAACAAAAAAATCCAAAATTATAGACCAATCTCGTTGCTAGATGCCGACTACAAAATATTTATGATGATTATAGCAAAATGATTGAAAAATACATTAAACAAAATAATCCACACTGAAAATGGATTCCTACCATATAGACAAATCAGAAATAACACTAGAATAGTACTATGCATTAGAATATTATGAAACACATACAGAGAAACAAACAGCGCTAATATTTCTAGATGCGGAAAAAGCCTTTGATAATTTGAATTGGGACTTCTTTATTAAACAAATACAAAATATGAATTTTGGATTAAATTTTGAGAAAATGATATCGGCAATCTATTCAAAGTAAACAGTTAGCGTGATAGTAAATGGAGACCACAAAGATGGTTTCAACATAACCAAAGGAGTAAGATAGGGATGACCACTGTCACCTCTAATTTTTATCCTCTCAATAGAAATACTACTAGAGCAAATAAGATCCCCCCCAAAAGAAATAAAGGGAATTAAAATAAAGAATGAGGAATACAAGGTTCAGGCGTTCGCAGATGATTTGGTATTTTTCATAATAATTCCAATCGATTCAGGAAAGGTACTGTTGGAAGTGCACATGCGTGAGAACGGGAATGGCTGCTGAGCCTCATCGCTCCGATTGCTACAAAACAGTGAGAGACCAGTTTTGGCGGCCAGGACCCCTGATATGGTAATTGAGGGGTTCCTGTGGGCCGCCAATGTTCGGGCTGTCCAGGGAGATGGTTGTTTGAGGATGGGACTGCCTCTGAGCGGCTCCGAAACGGCGTTACCTCCTCCGGCGTGGTTTCCCTCGTCGGCCCTTTGGAACAGCTGGGAAGCGGCGGCGGTGGCTCTGTGCGAGAGGCGGCGGCTTCGGCCCCGCTGCTTTGAGAGGTGCCAAACTTTTTCGCTGATTAGGCAGCACCGAGGGGTTGGTTTGCACCCCGAAGAGGGGGTGGGGAGCCCAGGAGAGATACTTAGACTGGACTGGAAGACAGAGGAACTGGTTTCCTGTCCCCACCGCAGCTTTGCTGACTCCCCCCCCCCCTGCATCCTGGCGCGGCGTTTTTCTTCCACCTCGCCGCTGTTCCTGCGGGGCTTCACACTGCCTGACTATTTGCCTGCCTGGACTGGGACTGGAACTTTAGAAACTCAATGACAGGCCCTCTTTGGCAGCCAGTACCATCAATTGCTCCCACTGCCTCAGGAGTGCTGTGCTGACCAGTATTATTGCTTTTTACTGAGTCACCTTACATCAGGCACCATTACTCCGGAGAGGCAGCGTCCTAGGAGCTCAGACTCCCCCCAGTGGCCACTACTGGTACCTTTTTTACTTCTTAGTCGTTGCTTTGCCATCTTTACCATCTTCTTAATTGGCACTTATCCACCCCGCCTACAACTGCAGCCCTCAGAGTTTTACACCTACGAACAAACTATACCGGCTCAATTAGCATTACCTCTTGCTGCCCTAGTGACATCACTCCGGCCATCCAGACCCTACGTTCTGCTACACATTTGGCAACCCGGATCCAACATCCTTGGTGGTCCTTTTAACCATCTGGACTTTTTGGGACTTTGTGACCTTATCAGAGGGGGGGAAACGCCATCCTCCCCCCCTGTATACCCTCAATGGATTGGAGCTGGGCTCTTAACTATTTTAACAACTAACTGCCATAGGAAGGGAGAGGAGCGGAGTACCTCTCCCCCTCCCCCTCCTCACTTTGTCCCATCCTAGATTGCGCAACTTAGTCTCCGCATTTTATGAGTGAGGTGTGAATGATGTGACTGTTGGTGTATGTACCCACTTTTAACCCCTATCATTGTTGTATTTCTCTCTGTGTTTTTTAAATTGTTAGTGGGGACTGAATGGTGTTGTGATTGTGTATGTTTGAATAGGCTGGGGCCTCACCCAGGCACCCTCTATACTGAGTGCTCTGCAGAAGTATTAGAGGGGCCTGGGTCAATCCCAGCCGCAGAATGCTTGTTTCGAAGGGCCTGCCGGAGCACGCGGGGGTTATGGGGGTGGATAGGGGGGCCACGGACATGGGAGTGGGCCGGAGCATTACGGTCTTAACAGGGAGGGGCAGATATGGCGGGGACTTTAGGGCAGGCCATTACCGGGGAAGGAGGGCTCGCTACGTCACAGAGATCCCTCCTTCCGGCCCTATGAGTCCCACTCCAAGGCCAGGTGGTGTGAGTAATCAGGACCCTGGCCTCAGGCTGCTGTCGCTAAATGCCAGGTCTGTAGTTCATAAAGCTCCTCTCGTTCGGGACTTAATTTTAGACGAGAGGGCAGACCTGGCATGTATTACTGAGACCTGGCTGGGCCCGGAGGGAGGAGTCCCCTCGTAGAGATGTGCCCAGAGGGTTTTCAGGTGCTCCATCAGCCGAGAGCTCAGAAAAGGGGTGGGGGTATGGCCATTGTTATCCGAGAGTCTCTAGCACCTTGTAGGATCCCTGCTCCGGAGCTTGTTGGGTGTGAGTCCCTGCTGGTGAAGTTGGACCTCAAGGGTCAAGTGGGTTTGCTGCTAATGTACCTGCCTCCTAACTGCATTGCAGCAACCCTCCCCTCGCTCCTCGAGTCGATAGCCGAGCTGGCAGTTGAGTTCCCCAGATTATGGTTCTGGGGGATTTCAATTTGCCTTCGCTCGGTGAACACTCTGATGGAGCTCAGGAGTTCATGGCTTCCATGACAACCATGGGCTTGACCCAAGTAATCCAAGGACCAACCCACTCAGCGGGCCACACACTTGACCTCGTATTTCTCTTGGAGCAGTGGAATTGTGATCTTGGTCTGAGGGGTAGCAAGATCTTGCCCCTGTCATGGTCAGACCACTACCTATTGAGGCTTGACTTTCGGAGACCAAACCCCCACTGTAGGGAGGAGGAGCCGACCAGGTGGTTCCGCCCCAGGCGACTTATGGACCCTTTGGGGTTCCAGACAGAGCTTGGGGTTATTCCTGATACTCTCGCCCGCAGTCCGGCGGAGACTCTGGTTGCTGCCTGGAACTTGGCAACGACGAAGTCTCTTAACCGGATTGCACCTCTACGGCCGCTCCGAGGCAGTGGATCCCAGAGAGCCCCTTGGTTTACTGAGGAACTCCGGGAGATGAAGCGCCAAAGGAGACGCCTAGAGCACTTATGGAGGTCCAGTAAATCCGAACCGAACCGAGCACTTTTAACAACCAGCACCAGAGAGTACATTCGAGCAATTAGGACGTCTAAGAGAAAACATATTGCCTCTCTGATTGCGTCCGCTGAGTCGCGCCCAGCCGCCCTGTTTAGGATAACCCGTTCCCTCCTAAATAGGAGGGATATGGGCGATTCGCTGCAGGGCAGGGCTGAGGATTACGTCCAATTCCTCGCGGACAAGGTTGCTCGGTTCTGGGCAGACCTGGACTCCAATTCTGCAGAACCAGCTGAGGCACTAGGGGATAATCTGGTAAGCCATCGCTGGATTGATTTTCAAGCTGTTACCCCTGAGGATGTGGACAAGGCGATGAGAGCTGTAGGTGCCTCCAAATGTGTGCTGGACCCGTGCCCCTCCTGGCTGGTTGTAAACAGCAGAGAGGTGACACGAGGCTGGATCCAGGCGGTTGTTACCGCCTCCCTATGGGAGGGGATCTTTCCCCCCGCTTTAAAGGCGGTGGTGGTGAGACCCCTCCTGAAGAAACCATCCTTGGATCCAGCCGTCTTAAACAACTATCGTCCGGTCTCCAACCTCCCCTTTGTGGGGAAGGTTGTTGAGAAGGTGGTGGCCTTTCAGCTCCAGCGGTCCTTGGAGGAAGCCGACTATCTCGATCCATTCCAGTCAGGCTTCAGACCTGGCTGCAGCACAGAAACCGCTTTGGTCGCGTTGACCGATGATCTCTGGAGAGCCAGGGATGGAGGCCGTGCCTCCATCCTAGTGCTCCTTGACCTCTCAGCGGCTTTCGATACCATCAACCATGGTATACTTCTGCGACGACTGCGGGAGGTGGGGGTGGGAGGCGCTGTCCTACAGTGGTTCTCCTCTTACCTCTCGGGTAGGTTGCAGTCGGTGTTAGTCGGGGGGCAGAGATCGACCCCTAGGCCCCTAACATATGGGGTGCCGCAGGGTTCGGTCCTGTGCCCCCTTCTTTTCAACATCTACATGAAACCACTGGGCGAGATCATTCGACGGCACGGGATAAAATACCACCAGTATGCAGACGATACACAGTTGTATCTCTCCGCCCCGTGCCAACTCAATGAAGCGATGGATGTGATGAGCCAGGGTCTTGAGGCTGTTAAAGACTGGATGGGGGTTAACAAGCTTGTGCTCAATCCAGAAAAGACCGAGTGGCTGCTGTGTTTCCCTCCCACAAATTGGCCTAGTGTTCCATCTCTCAGGCTGGGGGGTCAAATTGTACACCCCTCAGATGGGGTTCGCAACTTGGGAGTCCTCCTGGACCCACAGCTGACTTTCGAACATCATCTGTCAGCTGTGACCAGGGGGGCATTTGCCCAGGTTCGCCTGGTACACCAGTTGTGTCCCTACCTGAACCGGGAGGCCCTCACAACAGTCACTCGTGCCCTTGTGACCTCTAGGCTGGAGTACTGCAATGTGCTCTACATGGGGCTGCCCTTGAAGAGTATTCAGCGACTTCAGCTGGTTCAGAATGCGGCCGCGCGAGCGATCGTGGGTGCACCTTGTTTCACCCACGTAACACCTATCCTCCGCGAGCTGCACTGGCTGCCTGTTGATCTCCGAGTGCGATTCAAGGTGCTACTTATCACCTACAAAGCGCTTCATGGTATTGGACCTGGGTACTTGGAGACCGCCTGCTGCCAATTACCTCCACTAGACCGATATGATCGCATAGATTAGGCCTCCTCCGAATTCCATCATCCAGCCAGTGTAGACTGGCAACTACCCGGAGGAGGGCCTTCTCGGTGGCTGCTCCGACCCTCTGGAACGAACTCCCCATGGAGATTCGGACCCTCACCACCCTCCAGTCCTTCTGCGCCACCCTAAAGATCTGGCTGTCCCGGCTGGCCTGGGGTTAAGACCCTAACCCCATTCGAATTGTGTGACTGTTGTGTTTTTTAAATGATGTAGTGTTTTTGTTGTAAAATGTTTGTCCTTCCCCCCACTTTTTGAACTGTGAACCGCCCTGAGTCCCCCCAGGGAAAAGGGCGGCATACAAATAAAGGGAAAATGAAAATGAAAATGAAATGAAGTAATAGAAGAATTTGATAAGGTAGCTTATCAAGAATTTGATAAGGTAAAATATACAAGGACAAGAAAAAAAATTAGTTAAAAATCTTATGGCAAATCAGAAAAATGAATTGGAAGAGGAAATTGGACTGCAAATTGTAAAAACAATTAAATATTGGTTGACAGCAAGGTGTTCAATGATAAAGGAGGACAATTATAAAAAATTAGTGGAAAAAACAAAACAAGATTTAGAACATTGGAGGAAACTTAAATTAACAATGGTGGGGGAAATCGCTGCAGTTAAGATAAATATACTCCCAAAATGGCTATACCTATTCCAAACGATTCCCATAAAACTAGATCAGAAGTTTTTTAATGAATTAAATAAAACAATAACTAAGTTTATATGGGAAGGGAAGAAACCTAGAATAAGTCTTAAATCATTACAGGATAGTCGAATTAGAGGTGGCTTTGGATTCCCAGATTGGGAGCTATACTATTACACAGCCACCTTGCTATGGATCAAAGAATCGGTACTCCTTACTAATAAAAGAATACTTATCCTAGAAGGACATGATCTACAGACAAGGTGGCATGCAAATCTATGGGAGAAAAAAATACAAAACACTCACGTTTCCAAAGCCACAGAATTAGAGGAGCATTATTACTAATCTGGAGAAAAATCAGGTCAAAGCACTATATTAAAATACCGAGATGGCTATCGACCATGGAATCAATGATATATCCAAATACATTAGATATAACCAAGATGAGCACCTACAACCAATTGCTAGACAATCAAGGAAATCTGAAAACAACTCAAGAATTGAAAGAATAGGGAATATTCATTGACTGGTAACTATACTTACAACTGCAGACAAGATGTAAAAAAGACATAGAGGAATATGGCATTGAAAAAAAAACAACTACCATTAGACAAAATATTATTAGGAACGGAGAAGAAATTCATAACCAAAGTGTACACTTATTTATTAAAATCCGAAGGGGAAAATAATTACAGGAAATATGATAGCTTGGGCAAGGAATTTCAGCTATAGCATTCAATTAGGAGATTGGGAACAGTTGTGGATGATAAATTATAAATTAACAATGTTAGCCTCATATAAAGAGAATGTATATAAAATGTTCTAACGTTGGCATCTAGCACTGGCAAGATTGGCAAAAATTTACCCAAGCTTGAGTCCCAGATGTTGGAAATGTAAACATGAACAGGGCTCATACTTTCATATGTGGTGGACCTGTCCGGAAGGGAGGAAATATTGGAGTAAAATAAGAATTTGGTTGCAAGAAATAACAGGCCTTCAAATCCAATTTAAACTGGAGATGTTTTTGCTAGGAGTAATTAGATGAACATTTACAAAGGAAATCAATTATATCTTAATTCATATACTGACAGTAGGAAGAATAGCATATGCCCCAAACTGGAAAATAGATGTTATACCTCCGAAAACATGATAATTAAAAAAATAATGGACTGCGCGGAAATGGTTAAATTAACTCTCAAATTGCAAAATAAAGAAGAAAAAGAACACTATACAGTATGGGACAAATGGTATCAGTGGTTAGAGAATAGGAATAACGAATGAAAGTAGAATATTGATATATGTAAATATTAGGTTATAGGAATTATAAATGTAAAGAGGAAATTGCAAATGAAAAACGAATGGAAAGTATGTAAGATGCTAAACAGAAGGGGATATATCGATGTCTTCAGAATGGGAAGAATGGATGTTGAATTTGATTTTTATGTTTTGTTTTGTAAAAAGCTTAATAAAAACTACGTATTAAAATAAAGCATTAATCTGCATTTAATAACATCCAAAAGTTAGTGGCTCTTTGCTGAAGCATTTCTGAAGAAGGGAACAAAGATAAGCTCTATCCTACTGCTAAAATTAATTTAAATGTAAGGTTGTCTTCACCCAACACAATAGATATTAAACCTGGGTAAAAATATAGTTTTTGCATTGATATTTTATGTCAAAATTAATAACCATTTTACAGCTTTAAAATGGCCCTGTAGACACCATGCTAAAGCAATTATTATGGTCCCATAAAATACTGAACTACAAAGTATTGAACCTCATTTCTTTAAATCTACATGTTGTACAAATGTTAATGTTTTAATGTTTTTCTGAAGAAGTATTCACTGCAAAATAAACAACTTTGCATTGATTATTAATTCAATTGTATTGAAGATTATAATGACTGATACAAAACAAAAAATATATAAGAAGAGTAAAAATTGCAGAAAAATAAAAAATAGAAAGAAAAATAGAAAATAGAAAGAAAAATAAAAAATAGAAAGAAAAGTAGAAAAGAAAGAAAAAGATATACTAACAATTATAAACCACACTTCATATGTAAAAAAAAACTATATAAAGAAGTCATATCCCGTCTACATTATGGCAAGTATAAACAACTTTAATAATTTATTACTGCTTCTTAAAATATAAAATATGCTCTCTTTTCCCCACATTCCATTTCTTATCTATAAACAAATTCCTAACACCTAGTCATTTCAGTCCTAAAGTCAGCAAAGTTCATTAAGAGTTACCATGTCTGCATAAAAACATTTGATTCGATTCTTTTTTCAGACCATTTAATACTACAATCATAATTGTAAATTACAATATGCAATTGCAATCAGCTGGATTCTGACCAGCATTATAAAAATCAGTAATTTTTTTCTGATAATTTTTTTTCATAATACCCACATAGAACTTACATAGAAACTATTTCCCTGACACCAGGGCTGCCAAGGAGATTATTAAGTGCTGGACAAGACTAATATGTGCCCTCTCACCTACACATGGACACAAAAATCAATAATGTCATAATTGTACATTTATTAATTACATTCAAATATACTTGCAAATATATTAAAAAGGGGATAGGTACTTATGTAAAAGATAATAAAAACAATAATACACATTAGCATATAAACAATAATGAAACAATATGCACAATACTATGAATTTAACACTAGATTGATTACAAGCTCATAACAGTTATTATAGTTCTGATGTAATGACATTTATATTCTACTAAACAAAGATGCTTTCCTAGCCTTTTTACTGGCAAAATTGCAAATCACATCATCAAAATCAATCATTTTTGCAAGATCAGACTCCATGCTGAGTCTTGACAAATCTACCAGGTGTCCCTGTGACATAGTCAATCTTAGATATTTTTTTATTTTTTTTATTTTTATATAGTCATTAAATGAACTGTTGTAAGTCAAGGACTATCTGTACTGTTCTAAATAAAAAACCTGTAACCATATATCCTCATAACCATTAGTCTGATCAGCCCTTGTAACATATATCACAGCCTTCAAGATGGGGACATCTGCAATAGGAGATCAAAAAAGATAGTTTTCAATTATAGGCTGGAACCAGCATCTTGACTATTCTGACTCCTCACAACCCTACTTCATGTTAATATAAAGAAATTAGGTGGATACAATTACATATTGAATTCAAATTGACTTACAATTGTGTGTGTGTCTGTGTGTGTGTGTCTGTCTCTCTCTGTGTGTGTATACATACGTACACAGTATATCATATACATATAGCATTGTAAAAGTGAAATTTCCACCTATTGTTACTCATATACTGGGTTCCTAATTTTATCTAAAATTCCTGTTAATTTTAATGGTTTTATATTGCTGTTTTATTGTATTGTAAGCTTTTCAGTATCACTTTGGATAGTAAGATGAGTGGCATATAAAATAAATAAATAAATAAATAAATAAATAATACTTATTAACTTATCATACCTATCTATAGATAAGCGCAAAAAGCAATTAAACAAGCATTTTCAAGAGGAGAAAAGTACCTTGAATCTAAAAGATAACCTCTTGGGATTAATCGCAAAAGGTTGGAATGTTCTGCCAGTTTCCTTTTGTTTTGAATTATGCTATCCTGATGGGAAATAGTCTTCAAAACATGTAATTAAATATAATGAACAGAAATAGGATTTTATATATACATAATATCAGCTGCTAATCCATATCTCACTATTTCTTTGCATCTGCTCCCCAGTATTTTTTTCAGGAGCCTGATAATTTAACAAAAAGTGCTTTTCCAAACTTAACCAGTAAGTGGTCAGAAAAAATCCTTCTGCCTTAATTAACCCAGCTAATTGTTGCAAGCACAAAAGTATGCTGTTAGATATTGCACAATAGGTATGCAAGATCTTTATTCCCTTGTCAATTGCCTTTATTAAGATTTGCTTCCTTAAACTGCTATTAGTACTATTACTACTATTAATAGTAAAAGAAGACAAGCTCCACCTTTGGAAAACAATATGCCTATGAATGAAAATATGTCTGTGTGTGCATGTGTATGTGTATGTATGTGTATGTGTATATAATATGTATGTATGTATGTATGTATGTATGTATGTATGTATGTATGTATGCTGATCTTGTTGTATTCGGGTCTTTTCCCATGTAAGATTGAGTATTGGATGCAGACAAGACCATCAATATGAGGGTCTTGTCTGCATCCAATACCTAGCATTTGTTGTTTTAGAAATTAAATTCCCCCTCCCATCAATACCAGAGCTCATCTCATTAGCAGCGGGGATGATTAAATGTTACATCGGAAGATTGATGGGATATTTTAGAATGCAATCAGCCAACAAGAGTATACAACTAAACAGGCAGGCATGCCAAGTGGCACAGGACAGGCAAGAATTTATCAGGGGCTTGATACACCCCCCCTCCTCGGGGGAGCGATCGATCGAAGAAGGTGCCAAAATTAAAAATCGAGATCTTTTGAGAACGGCTCAGGATACGGGACAAATTGTGAAAAAGCGTGCCTGTCCCGCCAAATGCAGGGTGTCTGGTCACCTTATTCTATGCACAAATGAGAAGCAACATACTTTGCTTCGCTCCACATACTTTGCCAGCTGTTCCAAAGATTTGTCAGTTCTGAAATCAAGCTTTTTAAGTTGGATACTTTGACATCCAGTATTGCATTTCTGGACTGAATAACCTTGTTACAGATATAAACTGGAACTAATACTCTGTACCATACAACAGACATTATCACACAAATGATGGATGTAACATAAGATAAAGCTCCATTAATCTCTGTGTGAGGGTTGGAAGTTCAGCCCTGTGTTTAAAGGAGGTTGAACCGTGGTTTTTTTCTTGGAGTATACTTTACAATTAAGAACAATAAATCCAAGGTATATTCTAAAAAACATTTTTTTTATTGTAAAATAAAGAACAAACAAACTTACTGGCTAATAACTACATTTTGGTAAAGTTCCTAGCCTACCTCCTCCTGGCAAACAAAACAGAAAGAGAAAGAAGAAGTCAAAAGGACATGTGTAATAGGCTTACAGAGAAGAGTCAGTCTACCGTATGTCTTAGAATATAAGCACAGCTGGCAAAACAAAAAAACATTGTAACACTCTGTTTTTGTTTTTGCAGTTAGGTTCAACTCCAAGAGGTTTTCTAATGCTAATTTGATGCCTGGCAGGTGGGCTACAAAGGGCTTTATATGGTCTGACTAACATGTGTTAGATATGTTGTGAAGAGAACAGTCAGTTCTGCAAGATTTCCCATCGCTGTGGACTAGAACTAACTAAGTGGTAAACAATCTGTGCAGTTCCAAAGTATGTTATGGCTTCAGGAATGCATTCTGCGGCATCGTTTCCACATAAATTAAGTGTGTGATATCCACATGGTGAAAATGAAGCTGTTTCACATTGCTCAAATATTCTTGCTTATGCACCTTTATATTTCCCTGCCATGTTGGCTTCATTGTCATAGTCTTGTGCACAACAATCCAAATTAAGTGGTATATCATGTGCTTTCAATGTTTCTGCTATCATCTGTGCTATGTCACATCCTATTTTATGGCTTGTCACAACAAACTGTAAACATCTTTCTACAATTTCATGCTGGTTTTCATATGGTATTACATAACACAAAAGAAATGTTGTTTGTTCTACATGGGATGAATCTGGCATGGAATCAACAATAACAGCAAAGTACTTTGTACTTTTCCTGTCCTCCAACATGCATTGCTTTACAAATGAGGAACATTCAGCAATTAACCCATTTTGGGAATCGGCACTGAGATAATATAGTTGAAGTCATTCTCCCTTTTCTTGTGACTCTTCAATTTGCAACATATGTTCCTTTAGAATTGGATCCCAATGAGACAACAACTCTATGACTTCCGAAAAATTTCCTTTGTCTTTTTTAACCAATGCATTGGGAATTGCCATGCAAGGAATAGTACATCAATGATTTGTTTCATAATGTTGTACCACTTGACAGATTCTGTTTAAATAGATGCCTCCAATATACTGCCAATCTCCTTGGCAGATGACAGTTGTCTTTCTAGTTCTCACCAAGGCAGCAACCATAGATGTAGATGCTGAGCTAATGCTGCAACAAATCTTGTTCCAAAATAATTGACAAGGAAAGCAAAATAATGCTTTTTTAACTTCAATCCAGACAAGCCCATATTTTTCACCATTTAAATGTTAAAATACTTTTGGGAAATGTTAGAATAATTTCAGAAAAACCTGGCTATCTATATCTTTGGGAAATGTTTTAGGAAAGCCTTTACGCAAGACCTTTAATAGCATAATTTTCTATATCCAATTGAGAAGGAACATTTATTTATTTATTTATTTATTTATTTATTTATTTATTTATTTATTTATTTATTTATCTTGTATGCTGCCCACTCCCGAATGACTCCGGGTGGCTCACAATAGACAAGGGAAGGGGGATAAATAGACAAAGACAACTTTAAAAAAGAACGCAACATTCACAGTTTCCGTGGGGCTGGATGTTTCACAAGCCCCCTGGCCTGCTGGAGCAGCCATGACTTGGTGGCTTTGCGGAAGGCCGGTAGGGTAGTAAGGGTCTGGATCTCCACGGGGAGGTCATTCCAGAGGGCTGGAGCTGCAACAGAGAAGGCTCTCCCCCAGGGAGTCACCAGCCGACATTGGCTGGCAGATGGAATCCGGAGGAGACCTAACCTGTGAGATCTAATCGGTCTAAAGGAGGTAATCGGCAGGAGGCGGTCTCTCAGGTACCCAGGTCCGATGCCATGTAGGGCTTGATAGGTAACGACCAGCACCTTGAAGCGGGTCCGGAGACTAATGGGTAGCCAGTGCAGCTTGCGGAGGATAGGTGTAATGTGGGTGTACCTGGGTGCACCCACAATCACTTGCACGGCTCCATTCTGGACTAACTGAAGTCTTCGAACACTCTTCAAGGGCAGTCCCATGTAGAGCGCATTACAGTAATCCAGTCTTGAGGTCACAAGAGTGTGAGTGACTGTCTGAAGGGCCTCCCGATCCAGGTAGGGTCACAATTGGGGTCGACCTCTGTCCTCCGACCAACACCAACTGCGACCTGTCCGAGAGGTAGGAGGAGGTAGGAGGAGAACCACCAAAGAACGGTGCCTCCCACTCCCACCTCTCGCAACCGTCGCAGAAGGATACCATGGTCAATGGTATTGAAGGCCGCTGAGAGGTCAAGGTGCACAAGGATAGAGGGGTGACACTATCCCTGGCTCGCCAGAGATCATCGATCAGTGCGACCAAAGCAGTTTCCATGCTGTAACCAGGCCTGAAACCCGACTGATAGGAATCTAGATAATCGGTTTCATCCAAGGACCGTCGGAGTTGAGAGGCCACCACTTTCTCAACAACCTTCCCAACAAAGGGAAGGTTGGAGACTGGATGATAGTTGCTCAAAATGACTGGGTCCAGGGACAGTTTCTTCAGGAGGGGTCTCACCACCACATCCTTTAGGAGGGGTGGGAAAATTCCCTCCCAGAGAGAGGTGTTAACTATCGTCCGGATCCAGCCGCGTGTCACCTCCCTGCTGGTCGAGACCAGCCAGGAGGGTCACGGGTCCAGTATACAAGTGGAGGCACTCACCGCTCCCATGGCCTTGTCCACTTCCTCAGGAGAAGCAAGTTGAAACTGAATCCATAAAGTATGCTCAAGACCTTCCCCCGGTACCTCGGCTGGTACCGTGCAATTGGAGTCCAGCTCTGTCCGAATCCGAGCGACTTTATCCGTTAAGTACTGAACAAATTCCTCAGCTCTACCTTGTACAGGGTCATCCACATCCCTCCCTTTCAAGAGGGAGCGGGTTATTCTAAACAAGGCAGCTGGGCGCGATTCAGCAGATGCAATAAGGGCGGAAAAATGCGAACATTTCGCCGCCCGTATTGCCATGAGATAGGCTCTGATAAAGGCTCTCATCAGTGCTCAGTCTGACTCAGATTTACTGGCCCTCCAGTGGCGCTCTAGGCATTTCTTTTGGCGCTTCATCTCCCGGAGTTCCTCGGTAAACCAAGGGGCCCTCCTGGATCCGCTGCCTCGGAGAAGTCACAAAGGCGCAATCCGGTTTAGAGCCCCCGCCGCCGCTGTATTCCAGGCAGCGACTAAGGACCCCACCGGATTGTGGACGATAGTGTCAGGTATTTCTACAAGCGCCGTCTGAAATCCCATAGGGCCAGCAGGCGCCTGGGGCGGAACCACCTAATCGGTTCCCCCTCCCTACAGTGGGGGATTGGTTTCTGAAAGTCAAGCCTCAGTAGGAAGTGATCAGACCATGACAAGGGCAAGGTCTTAATGCCCTTCAACTCTAGATCACATCTCCACTGCTCCGAGAGGAATACGAGGTCAAGTGTGTGACATCTGTTATAAGAAGTCCAATATCAATTTCAGGATTTGACCTACTCTTCTCTTCACTATGTCTGCCATGCCCAGATTCTATAGATGAAGTACTCTCATCACTAACATTCAATTATTTGTCTAAACATTTAAATTGAGAATTTACTTGAGCTGATATTTCTTGAAAATCCAAACTGGCCTCATGAGATTCCAATCTTTGTTTCAGTACTGTACTTGTCTCATATTGTTCTGAATTTAAAGTTTCATTTTGGTTAGTTTCACTTGTTTTGCATTTAATGCCAAATTGAAAGGCATTTCTTGTCCCTTTTTATTAATCTCATCACGTTTCTGTTTTTCCTTGCATTTTTGAGCAGATTTTTGAGATGACATGTCAGCCTCTGTTTTGCTGCTTGCTTTCGGCTACCATTGAAACGGGGAGGAGGGGGCATTGTTTGTGGGTGGGGAAGTGTCAGCACTGGAGAGACTGTATAAAGAGAGGTGTTCTCATCATCTACTGCACATGCTGCAAATAAAGGATTGTCGCCCAGACCAACTGTCTCCCAAGATGTCTCCCACATGATACCTGTGGGGTATACTGATTGGACTATGGACTAAGGTTACCAGGGGGAGGGGGTTGGGTCACATATTGATATCTATGATTACGCGCATTTTTGCCTCAGACCTTGCTTTGCTTAGCTACTATCTACTTATGACCAGTAAAAGTACTCTTAATTCTGCAAAATGGAGTTGAGTGGTTTCTTTCTTGGTTACTGAGTGAAGCAGTCTATGACATTTCATAGATATTCATAAACTGAAATATAAAATATATTCATAAATGAAATGAAACTAAACTTGCAAACTTAAATAAATATGTAATGAAATTAAAATTCAATAAATTACATAAATAACTGCTCACTGAATTTCAGATTAATAAAGGTTATGTCAAACAAGGCTGCAAGGCAATTTTGCTATACATACAAAGTATAGAGCATGAAGTATATATCCAATATTGTTTTTCTTTTTTAAAAATTGGCTTCATAAATTTTTTTTTTTAAAAAATTCCCTTCATGGGCCCACTTTGAGCTCCATTGGCCCTGGAACAATGTACCGGCTGTTTCCCCCTCTCCTCAGGCTAACACTAGCTTGACTACCTAATCAATTTTATGATAGACATTTGGTTAATTGCATTTCATTAATCATTAACCAAGGACAAGGAACCAATTTGTTCCATGTCTTAGATATTTGACCACTTCTACTTGTTCAAGACAAAGATCCACTGGTTTGGACTTATCCTTGGACTATTGCTTACAACAAATATTAATGTTATCACCTTTCCATCCACAGTTCTACTAATAATGGTAAATTGCTGCTGTTCTCTGCTTTAATTTGTGTTAATATCTCAGTAAGCAAGTTGGTACATATATGCTTAATTAAAGATGCAAGGAGGCCGGCTATTATCACAAGTAGCTTCTTAAGTTTGTATGTCACACCTTCTGCCAACTGTACCATCCTGCCTTTCCTGTATTACCAAAGTATGTGCTCATATAGTCATGGTAATTTCACAATAAGAATCATTGTGTTTTTTCCATTTAGTATTATCTGATGTAATGTTAAGATGGATGTTGTTATGTTTAAGACAGTAGAATATTTAATTGATTGTTTTAAGGTTAGGATAAATAGACTTTGTTAACTTTTAGTCCCACCATTCCACTAATATGTGACCATCTAAAGTCACTGGTAGAACAATTTGAAAATGGTTGAAATAGTTATATCGTTAGCTGGTCAGTCATTATGTACTTAGATTTATCTTCAGATAAGGACAAGAAAGCTTTCAGGAAATTTTACAACAGAAACTAGGAATCCCCTTTTGTTATATTTCTCTGATTATATAATAATTAAATCTTTAATATACAGAAAGTATTAATCTAAAGATGATATACATGTTTTGTCTTTATAGGTGTTTATTACCTTTTTTAATGTCTATATAGTGTTGTAATTTTAAATCGTGCTGAAATCGTGCTGAAGAACAAAACTGATGTTCTGGCATTAGAAAAATGAGTTCTAAATTTCTAGGTTAAAAAAAAAGTAGCCAGAAAGGAATTAGACTGCAGTTTTATAGACATACTTTTGAGTAAGTCTCATAACATTCCATGGAAAGTCAAACTACTAATTTGCATACATACATGATTACTGCTATGGAAAAGTAACCAATTTTTTTTTGCATACAAACTACTTGTTCTAGCCCTGAGTTATTGAAGGCCTTGGACCCCAAATTTCAACTTTATCTTTGGGGCCCCAAACTTCAACTTTAAATGCATTCACTTTACAGAAACCTGTTTTTCAGCACAGTACATATGCTGGTCTAGGTCGAACAACATTACTTGTACACGTGCTATTTTAATGATGATAAGAAATATTAACCAATCATTGTACTTCTGTTTTGAATTTCCTGTATCATAAAAAAATGAAAATAGAACATCAGTCTTGCTCAGGGTTCTTCCTGGCTCCTTTGCTTCTGATCAGAAATAAAGTGACAAATTCCCACTTTCCTCAACCCTGCATTATTGATTGGCCCTCATGCCAGTAAATGAACCACAGATTGATGTTTGGCCATCATTAGGAGCCTGTCCCTATTTGTAAGCAGAGTAAAAGTCTACATGAATACACCAATTTATTTATAATAAGTAGCATGTGAATGCAGTGCTTTTTGCCTATTAGTTTTGATGTTTTTCATTTTGGTATGTTTGTAATGATTTTCCAGGATATACAAGTAATCCTCAACATATGACCACATTTGAGCCGAAAATTTCTGTTGTTAAGTGAGACATGAGTTTTGCCATTTTACAATCTTTCTTGACATAGTTGTTAAGTGAATTACTGCAATTGATAAGTTGGCTTTCTGATTGTTAAGTGAAACTGGCTTCCCCAATAACTTTACTTGTGAGAAGGTCAGAAAAGGTGATCACATGACCTTGGGACACAGCAACGGTCATAAATATACCGAGCTGCCAAACGTTTCAGTTTTGATCACATGATCATGGAGAAGCTGCAAAGGTCATAACTGTGAAAAATGATCATTAGGTAGTGGTGGGATCCTGCTGGTTTAACAACCAGTTTGGTGATCCCGTGTTTTGCGTGTGTGTGCAGTTTTAACAAAACTTACTTTCCATGTTACTTCTGGGGAGTAACACAGCTGAGGCACAGCAATCTGCTCTGCTGCACGAATTAGCTGAGAGGATATAGGTAAGTAAAGCATAGGGGCGGGTAAGCAGGCCAAACTGATCTTTGGAGAGAACTGGTTCATTCCCAGCTGATCATCATCATAGGTCACATTTTTCTGTGCTGTTGTAACTTTAAAGGATCACTATATGAACTATTGTACATTGAGGACTACCTGTATATGATTGCCCCCTCATTCTCATCTATTGATGACATTCCATAAAACTGAGATTTGTCACACCACCAGTTTTTTGGCTTGCTAATTATTTCCAACAACTTGCAGTCCAATTTACAATTTCTCAATATTTTTTCATCATGTGTAGATCAAATTGATGTTTCAGTTTGATGTTAGCTATATGTCACAGAAAGCATCTCAAATCATTATTGTATACTGAAAATCACTCTGTTGGTACTTGTTATTTTTCTTGCAAACTGGCCAAATTCCCCCAACGCATTTACTGCAGGATTAAATAACAGCTGTTTCTGGTGCTTTCCTTTCTAAATCTTTTTCTCTGCACACAATCCATGCATTTGTGCAATTCTTTTTGCAAAGCTTTGCTTTCAACAGGCTGCTAGTGAGTATTTGCAAAGCATTTTCAAAAACTATTAATAAATCAGCTGAGAAGCCTCAATAGTTTTCTGTCAAATTTCGTTCTGCAGATGGCATTCTAACAATTACTAAGAACATTGCATGGCAGCAAATCCCGGGACCATAGTGAATTATAGTTGTAGAATTAAATTCAAAGGCCTTTCTCATACCTTGCTTAGGTGATAATATGATCTAGGTAGCAAATATGACAAACAGCTTTCTGATGGGGAAACACATACAAACACAGGATGAATTCACTGGGATGCAAATTTCATTTACCAATAAAGCAAGGATAGAAATAAAAGCAAGCTTTCAGGGCATGATGAGGAAACTGAGAGATGGAGGGTTTTTTTAGAATTGTGTTAGTGCCGATTTGTAGACAACATTGCATTATTGTACGCATGCATGAGTAGTGGTAAAAGGCTGATTCATATTTCATACATAGCAATTGTTCAAACCATAGTTTGGCTGACAAGCTATAATAATCACATATAACAAAAATCACAAACCTTGGTTTAGAAACCCAGTAATTGGAGTTATACACAAAGCTAAGCCAAATCCAGCATGGAAGAAGTCATCTTGGGCATTAAATTTGTAATGCAGAAGCAAAGATTAAACATAATTCCCTAACATATATCTATCCAGATATAATTTATTTATTTAGAGGATTTGTGTAGCTGTCTAATTTCTTGCCATAATTGTCAAATGAATCACTGCAGTTATTAAGGTAATAACACAGTTGTTAAATTAATCTGGTTTCCCCTTTGACTTTGCTTGTCAGAAGGTCCCAAAAAGTGAGCATATGATCTTGGGACACTGCAACCATCATAAATATGAATCAGTTGCCAAGCATCTAAATTTTGATTATATGACCATGGGGATGCTGCAATGGCCATAAATGTGAAAAATAGTCATTTTTCAGTGCTGTTGTAATTTTGAATGGTCATAAGTGAGCTGTTGTAAATCAAGAACTACATGTACTTGTAAGGTTCCTATTTAGTACAACAGATCATCACTACTATCTCAAAATATTCATCTGTGGGTAATGTGTGTGTGTGTGTGTGTGAGAGAAAGAGAGATGTGTAAATATGTGAGTAAATAATAAAAGCAGCTACTTCATCCAGTTACTTTTCAGTATAAAAAATAATTATATATAAATATTGTTCATATACAAAAAAGTAGAAAACAGATTTTCTCATATTATTAGTCTCTTATACTGCTTGACAAGCTACTGGAAACTTGGTAGATATCTTTTCTATTACTGTGCACTTAAGTATGTGCCAAATGCAATAACTTTTCTTATCTGACACATCTTACTTAACAGCATAATTGATTTCCTACTTATCAAATAACATATTCTTTTGGGGATGTTTACATTCCATGACTAGTTGTTTTCACTACTTTTAAGCTTTTTACACTTGAAAGCCATAAAACATTTAACTTTTTATAAGCTGAGGCTGATCCTTATTTTACTTCTAGGGATTATGGAAAGCTCTTCAATGAAGAGGGGAAAATACCATATTATAAAATTATATATAGAAGAAAATCTTTTAAGGTAACATACTATAGGACACTGGATTTCATCATATCTGCGTGAATATTTACACAAAACAGCCACATTGATAAAACATGAGCCTGAACAAACTGCACCTAGTTCAGAACCTTATAAAGGAAGAAAAATTGTACTGAGATCTTGATATGTCCAGGATCACAGATTAATCATGCCAGGCTCAATTTAAATTAAACCATGTGCATTTGTAAACCCATTCCCTTTCCTGTACTTACTAAAATCACAAATTTCAACTCCCGTCCTAATGTCGATTGGAGAAGAGAAACAATGAGGGCCAGCAGAATGAAGCACAGATTCTTGGAGCTTCTTGCTAGACTTGTTTCTTCCATTCTACTGGCAGATATGTAAATGCTCTGTCACCAGAATGTTTGCTTTTTAAGGAACACTAAAGGGTGGATACCTAACAGATAATTATAAGAGGAAGTGACAATTATGTACATTAATCTATTTTTTAATTTAGACATTTTTTGAGCTACTTTAGCCTTAGAAAATGAAGGAGATGTTATCGGTGAAATCAGATTTCTTTTCAAAACAGATTCAACTCCTCTATGCTATAGAGAGATGAACATATTTACGCATTGAAGTACATAATGTGTTAATTTGATTTAGCATGTTTGTAAAATATGAGGTTTAGTATGTAAATCTTTTCATCTGTGATTAAACTTAGGACAATGTTCTCCAGGTTCCTAGGACCAGGTTCTTCATTGACAGTCTATTAGGGTTTTGTGTAAGTTTAAGAGGACTTTACTTTGATGATTATTTCAGCAGTTTTTTTAAAAAAAAACATGAAGTATTCCTTTTGAGAAGATCAGGAACCTTACTATTTCTCAACGTTCTCAAAGGTTGTCAAATTTCCCAAAGAACTTTTTGTATATGCATGGTAGCCATTTTACTTAAAGTAAAGTGATTGAGTAAATTACTTCTACTTTGTCCCTCACAACGCTGAGACATAAAGTCCAGATCAAGTATGCCCATTGCCCATTATATTACTATTAACCATTCTAATTCATAATAACATAAATTAAAGCAGTAATCTCTTGGAATGAAATACTTTGGAACTAAATTGGCTAAGGCAACACACATTTCTATAACATATTCAATAATTTAAAAAATTAATAGTGAAATGCAAAACAAATCACAACATTGACATAGAAGAAAAAAGCAAATAATTATACAGTGAAGAATGAAAACTTCTATGACAATAAACTAAGCATGACAAAAAAAACCCATTAACAGAAAAAAGTTTTACACAATTATGGATTATAGTTTAAAGCAAATTTCATTGAAAGATTTGCCATTAAATCTGGACCCTATAGCATATAATACACAGTGACGTGCGGTGAGGTTTATGGCTGGTGAGGCAAGCGGGCAAAAGCCGCCCTGCCGCCCCGGCACTATGTTCAACATAGAGGCGGGACGCCTCTATGTCGGACATAGCGGCAGAGCGGCTTTTGCCTCTAGCACCGGGACAGCAGGACGGCTTTTGCCCGCTTTCAAGAAAGCTTTCTTAAAAGAGGGCAAAAGCTGCCCTGCTGCCCTGGCACTAGAGGCATCCCACCTCTATGACAGACATAGTGCTGGGGCGTCCAAAAGCCCTGCCGCTATGTCCAAAAGCCCTGCCGCTATGTCCAACATAAAAAAAGTGCCAGCCCGCGCACCAGCAGAGGCGGGTAAAACACACACACACACAAATTACTTACAATAATACAATTATTTATAAATTACATTAATTTTGAATTCCTCCCCCTCCTCCGACCCACATACTTTTTCCAGCTGTTTCACAGAGGATTTCAACTCTGTTCTTGTCTGCCATGATGAAAATGTAAAAATGTAAAAGGAAAAAGGCAAGAGTGCTGAGGTCAGGCTGGGTTAGCTGCTGCCAGAGTCTCCAATGGATGACTCTGCTTAACTGTTTAAAAAAAGCCTCTAAAAAGTGCCCTCTACAGGAGGAGGTGAGAGAACCACGTGCCTCATCTACATAAGGAATTTTTCAGCTTTTAACCCTTGCTTAACTCAGCTCGAGTGATCATAAAGATAGACTAAATGAGGCACGTGGTTCTCCCACCTACTCCTGTAGAAGGCACTTTTGAAGAGGCTTTTTTAAATAGTTAAGTACTAAGCAGAGTCATCCACTGTGACTCTGGCAGCAACTACCTCAGCCTTTTTCCTTTTACATTTTTTTTCTTTTCATGATGATAGTGGTGAGGCCCTGCCTCCTCTGCCTGCACGTCACTGATAATACAATATCCTGATTCTCATAACATGGATTTTCCCCCCATTCCTTAAAGTAAAGAAAGTAAATTTTTCTCCAGTTGTATATGTCATGTTCTAAATTCTCTGTCTGGTCTGTTCCCTTAGCAGGAACAATGCTGGAAGCTGATTAGTCAGCTGTCTGACAACCGACTCTAAAAGGGAGCTGTCAGATGGGAGATCAGCTGTTCATTGCCTGTCACTGGGCTTACTGCTATGTTAGTGTTGTTGCTCGTTAGAAATAAATGTTAGATCCATCTGTCTTGCTTCAGTCTGTGATTACCCTCCCAATTTTCTTGGTATTGAACACTGTGAGGAAGGTGGGATACACGTCTGAGGCAGCAGATTAGGCTGGTCATTAACCAAGAGCTGAACGCCTCACTATGAGTGAGCCACTGACTACTAGTCAGTCACTGGCAACAAGACGTCGTTGCCTCCACATTCTTAAAGATGCAGGCAGATTTTCATCGCCACAGTCTGACAAGAATGGCTGCCGCATTTGTGGCTTTCAGCCCAACCACGGAAACATGGGAGTCCTATGTGGAGCGGTTCAAATGTTTCCTCAGAGCTAATGACTTCACTGAAATTTTGAGCAACCGAAAGTGCACCAATTTCTTAACCTTGTGGAACTGAGATGTTTGACCAGGCTCTCACTGCATCAATCTCAATCCACTTGGTGCACTGGGACATGCTGCTGTCAAAAATTAAAAAGTCATTATGCTCCATCTCCCTCCAAAATCACCCTTCACCATACCTTTTATCATAGGAACCAGGCGGAGGGAGAATTGACCAATCACTATGTGACTGCTCTCAGGTCTGCAGCCCTTCACTGTGAGTTCAAAGACCTTGATGATGCCCTTTTTGACCAGCTCATTTGCGGGGTGAAGGACCTTTGCATTCAGTGCCATTTACTCGCCAAACTTGAGGTAACTTTCCAGTCAGCATTGGAAGAAGCCACGCTACTGAGATGTCCACTCAATCCTTGGCAGCAATAAAGAACCACCAGATCCCCCTTGAAGCAACTAAAATCTCTGGCCCATCATGCACTGCTATCCACCAAAGTGAAGCTGACATTGAAGACACATCAGAAGATGAAGTAAATTGCCTTAATGAGGCAAATAAAAAGAGCTGGCCCATTACCAAAAACCCTCTCAGGTGGTGTGTCTGGGATGCAGTGGAAACCAACCCTGGTTGGTGTGTAATTTTATGAACGTCATCTGCAGATGGTGTGGCTGAGAGGATTACCTGGCTAAAGTTTGTAGAGCTGCCTATCCTTCAGTGATCCAGCCAGCAAAGCTTCAATTTAACAGATGGCCTCTACCAAAGACCCCTTGAGTGGGAGATGACTGCAATGCCATTTTCAGGGCTCCCCCCATTCCAATGAAATAATATGACAAACTAGCAATGCCCTCCAGAAAAAGATATGACTCACTGTCTAGCTTGAAGGGACTGACTGTCTGATGGAAGTTGACACAGGGTCGGCCACCTTCATCATATCCTGGAGCACCATAAAATGAATTATACCTCAACTGTCCAAAAGATGGTTACAAGCCTGCAACTTGACCCTAAGAGATTACCAGGGAAACAACATCCCTATCATTGGAAATGGCAAGTTTAGGGTTAAGTACAAGGGTTTTATTGGACCTTTGATCGTCATAGAAGGAAACCTGCCAAGCCTCCCTGGCCTCAATTGGTTTGAATCTTTGGGCCTCAAGATCAGCAGAATCAGCCACATCCAAAATGTAGACCTGGACATCCTAGAACAGGAATTCCCCTCCATTTTTGACGGCAAGCTGGATGCTTACACAGGAATGTCTGTTTCTTTTAACCTGGATTCCAAAGTAGAATCTATTTGCCTGAAACCATGGTGCGTCCCTTTCATGCTTAAAGCAAAGGTAGACGCTGAGCTGGATAAACTAATTGCAAGGATACTGGAACTAGTGGACCATTGGGAGACCCCCATAGTCACCTCCATCAAGCCAGATGGATACATTCGCATCTGTGTGGACTATTAGTGTATGCTCAACTGTGCCCTGCCAACCAATGCCTACCCAGTACCCATGGTGCAGCATATGCTGCACTCGTTTGGTGCAGGGACCATTTTAGCAAAGTTGGACCTGGGGCAAGCCTAACAGCAACTTCTGGTAGATGACGAGATGGGAGAGGCCCAAACAATCATCACAGACAGAGGGGCACTTAGATGTCGCCGCCTCCAGTTTAGAGTCAGTGTCGCTCCCGGCCTATTTAGAGCTTGATAGAAAGACTGTTACAAAGGATCCCTGGAGTTGTCCCTTATTTTGATGACATCCTCATCTCTGTGACCAACCAATCCAATCTTATGGTCAGTATCCGCTCAGTGCTCCACCATTTCCAGCAAGTGGGCCTCAAGGCAAAGAAGGAGCAGTGCTATGTAGTGGTCTCCTAGTGGAGTTTCTGGAGTTTCTTATTGATGCCAAAGGGCTACACTGTACCACTGCCAAAACCAAAGCTATTCTAAATGTTCCAACGCCAACCAACAGGACCAAGGTCTCAGCATTCCTCAGGTTGCTGAACGTCTATGCCATTTTTCTCCCACACAAAGCCTCGGTAGCTCATCTCCTGAATCAGCTGCTGGATAAGAAGACATCTTGGCCTTGGGGAAGGAAAGAAGCCAACACGTTCCGAA
The DNA here is from genome assembly GCF_051295495.1 of Thamnophis sirtalis. Classification (NCBI taxonomy): domain Eukaryota; kingdom Metazoa; phylum Chordata; class Lepidosauria; order Squamata; family Natricidae; genus Thamnophis; species Thamnophis sirtalis. The sequence continues at coordinate 55,142,997 of NW_028261384.1, read as the reverse complement.
TGATCAAACAGCTATTGGTGTCCAACACTGTACTCTCCCAATACAGCAAGAACCTACTTCTCATGTTGGCATGTGATATGTCCCCCTATGGAGTGGGGGTGGTGCTGAGCCACCAATTGCCAAATGGCCGGGAAACTCCCATTGTGGTTTTTCAAGAACTTTGGCTACCACAGAATGCAACTATAGCCAATTGGACAAAGAAGTCCTGGCTATAGTTGCCAGCATAAACAGGTTTCTATGGCCAGAAATTACAAATTGTGATGGATCACAAGCTGCTTTTGGGATTGTTCACCGGTGACAAACAAACACTGCAGGTTCTGTCCCCACACACGATCAGATGGACTGTGTTCCTTGAGGCCTACAATTATGACCTGTCCTACAGACCAGGCAAGCACCTAAGCCATGCTGATGCCTTGAGCCACTGCCCTCTCCTGGACACCATCAAAAACCCAGCCCCTACATCCCAGGTACCCCTGATTGAGCTATTTGCTGCTCATGGTTTGCCCAATCTATTGGTCTCAGACAATAGCCCCCAACTGACTTCTACTATTGGGGTTCCTGACAGGTCAGGGGATTTTTCATACCCTTACTTCACTGTTCCACCCGACCAGTAATGGCCTGGCAGAATGCATGGTCTGAACATCGAAGGAAGCCCTGTCCAAGATAGGCCCAGGGAATTGGCAGGAGAGGGTAGACCAGATCCTGCTAGCCCAACACAAGTCACTATGCCCACAAACAAACAAGAGTTCTGCCGAGCTCCTGATGAGAAGGCACCTGAGGACCCCACTAGATAAATTGCATCTAAGTTATTCCCCAGAGAAGCCCCTAGACTCCATGAGTTTGCCCTTGGAATTCAAATTAGGGGACCCCATATATGCAAAGAATTTTACAGAACATCCATCTGGCTAGGTAGTTGTGATAATTGGGCCATTTTCTTACAAGGTGGAGTTGTTGGATGGCCAACTCTGGAAACATCATCTTGATCAGCTCTGCAGCCATAGGGGCACGGCCACCCCCCCCCCCAACCTGACTGGGCCTCTCCAGAAACTCCACCCACCACAATATTGGCAGACGAGGCCTCCCATTGACTGTGACGATGGGCCTATCCTCCACATGAGAGCAGTGGACTCACCTGTAGAATTAGGCCGGGCTCTACCACCATCCTCTCCAGAAAAACCAAGCCAGGGTCTGAAGAGATCCAAGGGGCTCTGGCTCCCTATCTGCATTGCCCAAACACTGGAGCTGAACTGCAAATATCAGGGTGAGTCAGGCGATGCCCAGTATATCTGCAAGACTATGCATACATGAACGTGGTGGGAAGGACTGTCATGTTCTAAGTTCTCTGTCTGGTCCATTCCCTTAGTGGGAACAGTGCTGGAATCTGAGTGGTTGGCTGTCTGACAGGGAGCTGTCAGGCAGGAGATAAATTGTTCGTTGCCTATCATTGGGCTTACGTTATGTTAGCGTTGTTGCTGGTTAGAAATAAATGGTAGCTTATTATCCACCTGTCTTGCCTCAGTCTGTGACCAATTTATGGTTGAACTAAATGCATTCTCTTTTCCAAGTACCAGAACCAGTAGTGCTTTTCATGATATGACAAATTCTATTTTTAGATATATGTTTTGACATCACATTGAGATACTTAATTAGAAGTTTTCCTTCCAAAATTGGACTGACATATGCAATGCTTTAAAATCAAAACAAGGTTATAATTGCACAAGAATTTACTTTCCTCAGGAAATTTCCATTCAAGTGCTACATCTGTCAAAGAATCTAAAATAGCAGGTACATCGCAGACTGCCACAGCACCCAAACCATTACTGTTTAATCAATATATTTCAAGTGTAAATATTTCCAAGATATTATTATTTACCAAATGTCCCAAATTTCATAATATTCAGACTCTTCTTTATCTTTTAATTTTAGTGTTAATTTGTCCATCACTGCACAATCCAAAAATTTTTGTATCACTAATTCTTCCGAGAGGATATTATTTTGTTTCCTGTATTGGGCAAATGCTATTCTAGCTGTAGTTAGCAGATGTGTTAATATGTACTTAATTTTCCTTGTATATTTCCCTTTGATTATTCCCAGCAGAAAGATATTTCGGGTTTGTATTTTATCTGTTCTCCTGTAATTTCTTGCACCCATTTCCAAATTTTTGTCCAATATTTTTGTGTTTCTGGGCAGGTCCACCATATGTGATAAAATGTCCCTTGCATTTTTTTGCATTTCCAGCAGGTCGGATTCAGGTTTGGATACATTTTAGCCAATCTCATTGGTGGTAAATGCCAACAAGAAAACATTTTGTACATATTTTGTTTAAATTCTGCTGATCGTGTTAATTTATAATTTGTGTTCCAAATTCTTTCCCAATCCACTAGATCTATATTGTAACCAAAGTTTTTGGCCCACGCTATCACACAACCTTTAACTTTTTCTTCTTTTAATGTTACTTCTAATAAATATTTGTAAATTTTTGTTATGAATTTATTTTCCGGGCCAATTAAAATTTTATCTATTTATTGTAATTCTGTGTATATTCCATATTCTTTTACATCTTTTTTGTATCTCGATTGTAGTTGGAGATATGGCCACCAATCTATATTTATATTTTGCTCCTTTAATTCCTGATTTGTTTTCAAATTTCCTTGGATATCTAAAATTTCACTATATCTAACCATTTTCGATAGATCTAGTATATTGGGATGTGTCATGGCTTCCATAGTGGAAAGCCATGTCGGTATTTTTATGTAGTGTTTTTCTCTAATTTTATTCCACATCTGAATCAGTGTATCTCTAATATAGGGTCTGTGAAAGTATTTTTGTTTCTTTTTACCCTCTTCCCATAGGAAAAGATGCCATCCCGTTTGTAAATCGTGGCCATCTAATGTTAGCATTCTTTTATTTTTTAAATTTATCCAATCCCTGATCCATGTTAGTGCTGCTGCTTTGTAATAAAGCTCCTAGTCAGGGAGTCCCATACCACCTCTGCTTCTGTCATCCTGTAGAGCTTTCAACTTTATCCTGGCTTTCTTCCCTTGCCATATAAATTTTAACATAATCTTATTTAATTCAATTTTAAAAAAATTCTTAATTTTATGGGGATTGTTAGAAATAAATATAATAGTCTTGGTAGTACATTCATTTTTATCACTGCTATTTTCTCTAATAATGATAGTTGTATAATGATAGTTGTAGTTTCCCCCATAACTCTAGATCTTCTTTTTGTTGCACTAATTTTGTATAATTATTTTTTTTTATAGTTGAGCACTTTGCAGTTAGCCATATTCCAAGATATTTAACTTTCTTTGTCACTTGCAGTCTTATTATTCTTTCTAATGCTTTATTTTGTTCTTTCTTCAAATTTTTAGTTATCATTTTACTCTTTTCTCTATTAATGTTTAACCCTGCTACATCTCCATATTTTTCTAATTCTTGCATTAAGCTATTTCCTGTTTCTAGTGGGTCTTCTATAATGAATACCAAATCACCTGCAAAGGCCTGAATTTTATACTCCTCTTTTTTAATTTTAGTTCCTCTTATCTCTGAATTTTGTCTAATTCTTATTAAGAAACTTTCAAGCGTCAGGATAAAAAGCAGAGGTGATAGTGGGCATCCTTGCCTTATTCCTTTCATTATTTTAAAAGTCTCTGTACTTTCCCCATTTAATAATATATTTGCCCTTTGGGTGGAGTATATCTTTTCTATTAATCTTTCAAATTGGTCCTCTAATTTGTTGTGTCATGAATTCCCAACTTAAATTGTCAAATGCCTTCTGTGCATCCAGAAAGACAAGTGCTAATTGTTTCTCTGGATGCGACTCATAGTACTCTAAAATATTTGCTATTATTCTAGTGTTATTCCTGATTTGTCTTGTTGGGAGAAATCCGTTTTGATCTGGATGTGTATAGTCATTTAATAGTTTTTTCAATCTCTCCGCTATTATTGTTTTTTTAAAAAATATTTTATTCATTTTCATTTTCATTTTATACAATCACTTATATACTGTGCATTTGCAAAAAAAAAAAAAAAGCAGTAAACACAACTCATCTTCCACCATGGAAAACCAACATAGCACTTCCATCCTCCATACACCCTTTCTTCTCCCCCTCCAACTTTCATTTCTCCCTTCCAACATTCCCCTCTTCTACTTCCCTTCCCCCTCAAACATTCCTTTCTCCCTTTCCCTCCATCTCGCCCTCCTTACATTCCCCTCTCTCTCCCTCTTTACTTCTCCCTTTTCTTTCCCTCTACTTCTCACTTTGGTGTATTTCTTTATTCATTAATCTATTCAATTTATATCTTACACTAAAATTTAAAAAATGAAAAAAAGGGGGGAAAAGAAAAAGAAAAAAGAAAGAAAAAAGAGCAACAGTATACGAGTGCATTCTTCTTATTCTATAAGTTGAAACTATATTTCCACCCTCCCCCCCTCCCCCCCATAAACCCCCCTCCCTAATCCCCTTCCGACTTCCCAGGTCCCATACCCGGCATAACTCTTTATCAAACACAGTCTGGAGTATATTAAAACCAAATAGATTAAAAATTAAAAAATTAAAGATAAAGGGAAAAAAAAGAATAAGGAAAAAACAAAAAAAAGGAAAACAGGAAAAAATCAATAAACTCTCTACATTAAGCTCAGCTTCCCATCATTATTAAAACTTAAACAGTGTACATCATTCCTAATTTCATTTCATTTATTACTTGCAGGATTTCAAGCTATGTTGAAACCAAGTAGGTTAATCAAATGGAATTCTCTAACTAGGGGCCTTGTCTCTTTATCTAAATGTCCAAACTTTTAATTTGTCCCTTATAAAGCAACTTAAACACCTCAAATATTTCTCTCGGTTTCTGTTCCAACTCCTCTCATCCTGCCTCTACCCGTGTCCATATATGTATTTTATTATCATCCATACTCCTCTCATATTTGCTCCACCTTCCTTCAAACCCCCTGAGTATATCCTTCCAAACATTATATTCAAATAAAAATTTCTATAAAGATCAACTTGCTTTCTGGCTCAAAATAAACTCTAATTAAACCTTCACTACCCTCCCGTCTACGCCTCCCTTCCCAACTCAATTTGACCAAAACCACAATCCAAAAGCATCACAATCTCCGCCTTCCTCACCCTAGAGAATAAAACATAAACAGTTTATATGAAAATTCAAAGTTGTCCATCAAATTTTTTTTTAAAGTCCCATACAATATAATTTTTGAGGAGATCAGCATTGTTTCTTTCAGCCTTAATGTCTCTTCACCGATATACCACTATACCATTTTATACAAGACAGAGTCACAAAGTTATTCAAGTTAAAATTAAGCAAATGTTTTGGAAGCATAACTAAGTACTTATTCTCTGTTCCTCCGCCCCTCCGGAGGGGAAAAACAACACCTCCCGCCTTGTAGCTGTGTGATTGGTTGTCTCTCTTCTACTTCTCCTTGTCTTTGTACAAGTCCGGGTAATTCAAGAGGTCCCGCCTTTAAGATCTTATTGTAAAAGTCTCGAGCTTCGCAAGGTGAATTAAGGCGATGTTTTTGATCATCAAGTGTAACTGTAATACCAAATGGCACCTCCCATCTGTACTGTATCTGATTATTTCTAAGTTCTTTAGTTAAAAAGACATAGTCTCTCCTGGCTCTTAACATCTGGGGTGGCATTTCTTTAAAGACAATCAGGTCCTGTCCATCAATTCGCAGCCTATTATTGTAAAGCTCTTGTAGTATCGCGTTTCTGGATTCTTTTGTAGCAAAGTATATAACTACATCTCTCGGGAGCTGTTTCTGTTTTGCTGTCTACGAATTATGGCGGTAAATTTTTTGGATCTGCCAATCAAAGTTGAGTCCCGGACTTCCCACCAAACGATTGAGAGCCTCAGAAAAGGTCAGCTTCAAATTCTCCTGATCGTTTTCACGCAATCCTCTAACTCTTATTGCAAACGCAGTTTTTTTATAGTTTGTCATAACAAGTTGTCTCTCTGCCTTGTCAAATTCCTGTTGCAACTTTTCAATTTTAGATGTCAGATTAGAGTTGGCTTCTTCCAAAACTTCCAGTTTATCCTCCATTCCTGCAATATAATCTGTCATCACATTTATAACCTTGATGGTATCCTCCTTTGTTTGAGCAATCTTGGCATCAAGTTTGTCACATAATTCCGAAATAAATTGCATCATTTCCTCTTTAAATTCTCTGAGAGTTTCAAAAAGAAATTCTTTCGTTAACAAATCTCCAGTAGGGGGCGTAGAAGACAAAGACTGTGGCTTTATAGCGATTACTTGGGAAGCATTGTTAAAAAAACGTTTCGATTGCTTTGATTTGGGAGCCATGATAAGAGAAAAAAAAGAGAACAAACAAAGCCTCTGCGCACCTTGATTTGAAATAAAATACTTTCAGTAAACTTTGGCAGTTAATAAAGAGAGATCTTCAGGAGAACAGGGTTGGTTAAATATATCATATATCGACTGCGAAGGCTGTAAATCGCCATTTTGAAAAACAGTTAAACAGAGGAGTTTTTTGTAAAATTGAAGCTGGTATTTTAAGTAGAAAAAAAAAGGTTCACCGGTATGGTCACTGCTCAGATTTATCTTTAACAAGTTAATTACAAAATCTTGTACTGAGAGGGGGGGTAACTCGCCTTGAGCTGAAAAAAGACAGCTGAGAAGCTTTGGCCGGAGTAATGACTCAGCTTTCCATTGAATCACTCTCTTTCATTCACAGCCAAAAAAAATAAAGACTGTGAACATCAAAGAGGACTCTAACTAGCTGGGGTCCCTCCCTGCTTTTTCCTTGCCTGGAAAAAGAGATATCTAAGATTTTAAATAGATATACAAACCAAAACTCTGAGAGCAGCTTCGGTAAGCTACCATCGGCGGCAAGCCCCTCCCCTGGAATCAATCTCTCTGCTATTATTGTTGTGAATATTTTATAGTCGGCATTTAACAATGAGATTGGCCTATAGTTTTGAATCTGTTTTTTATCTGCACCTTCTTTAAATATTAATGTAATATGTGCTTCCCTCCATGAACTCGGTATTTTTGCTTTCATCAGTGCCTCATTATACATCTCCAACATCAAGGGTTCTATCAATTCATTCAATTCATCTATTCACCATTCTGCTGGGTATCCATCTAGGCCTGGTGTTTTATTATTTTTCTGTTTCTGAATCACCTGTTTCAATTCTAGTTTCATTATTATTATTTTTTGATAAAATTTCTTTCATGCCTTCAGTTATTGATGGGGTTTCTTCTCCATTTAGATATTCTTTTATTTGTTTTTCATCTACTTTATACAGATTCTCAAAGTACTTGTATGCAATCTTTTTCTTCCCTTCCATTGTATGTTGTAGTTCACCAGTTTCCTCTTGAAGTTGATATATTAATCTCTTTCTTTTCTCAGTCTGTATGACAACCACCTTCCCAGTTTATTTGCTTGCTCAAAGAAGTTTTGTTTTGTTAGTTTTAGGTCCTTTACCATTTCTTCCTGGTCTTTAATTTATCTTTTGCTAACATCCAATCCTTTCTAATTTTGTCACTTTGTGGCTTATTTTGTAATTCTATTTCTAAATTTTTAATTTCCTCCTCTAATATCTTCTGTTGTGCCCATTTTTCTTTGTTTCTTTTTGATGAATAGGCTATAATAATTCCATGGGAATAAGCTTTCATGGTGTCCCACAAATTTTGTATAGATGTCTGTTCTTTTGTGTTTTCCTTACGGAATTCATTTCTACATTTTTGAGTAAATTCTTTTTCTTTTAATATTTGCAACTTTAACATCCATCTTCATCTAGTTTTTTTTCTCTTTCCAAATTATTTTAACTGGGTTGTGATCTGCCCATATATTTGGCAGTGAGGTGCAGTCAGGAGAGGCAGGGGAGGTAGGGCCTCACCACTGTCATCATGAAAAGAAAAAAATGTAAAAGGAAAAAGGCTGAGGTAGTTGCTGCCAGAGTCACAGTGGATGACTCTGCTTAGTGCTTAACTATTTAAAAAAGCCTCTAAAAAGTGCCCTCTACAGGAGGAGGTGAGAGAACCATGTGCCTCATTTAGTCTATCTTTATGATCACTTGAGCAGAGTTAAGCAAGGGTTAAAAGCCGAAAAATTCCTTATGTAGATGAGGCACGTGGTTCTCTCGCCTCCTCCTGTAGTGGGCACTTTTTAGAGGCTTTTTTGAACAGTTAAGCAGAGTCATCCATTGGAGACTGGCAGCAGCTAACCTAGCCTGACCTCAGCAGCTCTTGCCTTTTTCCTTTTAAATTTTTACATTTTCATCATGGCAGACAAGAGCAGAGTTGAAATCCTCTGTGAAACAGCTGGAAAAGGTTTTTGGGTTGGAGGGAGGGGGAGGAATTCAAAATTAATGTAATTTGTAAGTAATTGTATTATTGTAAGTAATTTGTGTGTGTTTGTGTTTTACCCGCCTCTGCTGGCACACAGGCTGGCACATTTTTTTATGTTGGACATAGCGGCAGTGCTTTTGGACATAGCGGCAGTGCTTTTGAACATAGCGGCAGGGCTTTTGGACATAGCGGCAGCGCTTTTGGACATAGCGGGATGCCTCTATGGCGGACACAGCGGCAGGGCATTCGGACGCCCTGGCACTGTGTCCGACATAGAGGCATCCTGCCTCTATGGTGGACATAGTGGCAAGGTGGCTTTTGCCTCTAGCGCTGGGGTGGCAGGGCGGCTTTTGTGCAAAAGTAAGGCAACTGGGTTTACAATTGCCTTTTTCCCAGATTTCAGTGCTGTTGTTTTGATATTCGCCATCTCTTTTAAAATTTTATCTTGTTCTTTTAGTATCTTATATATGTTGTCCCAAATTAACATCCAATATCTTTCCCTTTTCCCCCCTTTTTAAACAATTCCTTAATTTATCTTGTTCTATCTATATTAATCCACAAACAGTAGTCTTAAAGCAGTATAAGCAACTTAAATAATGTCTATATATCTCTCTCTAAATTATTCAATAATAACTGGTAATAGTAAAAAAGGAGAAAGCAAACAGAGAGAGGGAAGGACAGAGAGAGAAAGCCTCAGTGCTCATTCATATCAATAGTACTATATCTTAAAAGTGCGATTATTTCATTATATCCTTAGTGTGATTACTGCAATTTAACTCAGATAGGCATTTATAACACACAAACACACACACACACACAGCTAGATAGCTAGATGATAGATATTCACAAGCTTTCCACTTATTTGTTTATAAATATAAATATTGATTTAAATACTTGTTTATAGGTATTATAAATATTATATATAGGCACTGTATATAATTGTAACTTATTTCACTAAACTATTAATGCAGTCAGTTCATTCACCACTTTTTCTTTAACTTTTTTTAAAGTTCTGTGTTGAGTTACTTTTCTTTTCAGTCTTTGCAAAATTGTCCATGTTCTTCTATTCTAAGTAGTTCTAAATAATTTGAGCACAGCTGTTGCATCAGCCTCTTCCCCTTCCATTTCGTTGTCCTCTTCTTTTCCTAACTGCTGTCTGTCAACTGCTGCCCTCAAGCACTGGGTAGCAACACAACACTGCTGGTTTGTGCCATAGTTGTTGAATTTCAATTTTTAAGTCCTGGTATTTTGCGATTTTTTCATGTTCCTTCTCGGCGATCTTGCTATCACCTGGTATTGCGATGTCTATGATTGTGACCTTATTTTTCTCAACCAGTGTGATGTCTGGTGTATTATGTGCCAGTATTTAGGGGAATTCATACATTCGCTTTAAATAGCCTCTTTTTTCTGGCTCTGAGTTGTAGTAACAGGCCATTATAGCACGGTTTTCATCTGCATTATATTTTTGTCATTTTGTTGGCTGGTCCATTTGTAGCCCACTTGTCTACAGATGTCCAGGGACCCCAACATCTGCCGCGGCCCTTGTTAACCTGCGCGAGGACTGATGCGGTATGGAATTCTTATTCGTTTTTTTCACCATATTGTATGGGTTGGCGGGTTTTTTTTATGGGACCAGATGCCAACCTGACCCCAACCCTCCTCCTTTCTCATCCGGGCTTGGGACCGGCAACGGCGGAGTTGTTGTTGTTGTTGTTGTTGTTGTTGTTGTTGTTATTATTATTATTATTATTATTATTATTATTATTATTATTATCCTTTATGTATAATCCAAAGGGATTGCTAATCTTCCTTACATGGGTACCATTCAATATTCATATTCAATTATACTCATCATAACACTACACATTGTATACATTAGTAACATTATCAGTTATTTATTTAAGCTATATCTATAATCAATAAATTTCACTGTTTAACTATTTTTAAATTATATTCTTCCATCTATCAACCTGTATCTTTCCAATAATAAAACAATCTCATATCTTCTGCCATTTGTGGTGCCAATCCTCTAATCATCTTCTTGATCACCTTTGTATAGACTTCTCTTAGTAACTCCTTGCTTGTAAGATCTCTCATACAATCTTGATGCCCTCCTTCTGTTTCCTTATTCAGCTAGCCTTTAATTGTCAGCACTGTTATCAATACTTTTGCTAATAGAATTTCTTTCTTTAAGTCCATAGATTCTTTAATTTTTTCTTCTTCTATATCTTGCACTCTGTAATAGATTTCCTCTCCATTTACTTCCTCTTTCAGTATTCCATTCTTTCCATTTTCAAAAATGAACCAATTACCATTAATATCAGCAGGTTTAATCTCTTTATATTCATTTTCCACTTTGGTTTTTTGAGTTTCAGTCACCTCGTCTTGCATTTGATAAACATCCTCATTTTTTTCATCATATTTTATTGTTATGTGCTCTAAGTATACCAGTTTTTCCTCTATTTTTTCATATATATTTGATAATTTCTGTATTTCTGATAGTATCTTTTGCAAATTTGAGACTTCTATTTTCTTTTGAAGTTGTGCAATTCTAACAAACACAGCTGCTCTAGCTTGGAAGGTTAATAAGATTAAAGCATAGATTCACAAAGAATGTTGTTTCCACTTCAAAAGGACATCTGTGTGCTTCCCTTCTTATCACTCTCTGTAGCCAATCAGTAAAACCTTGTGGTGTCAAGTCAAAACAATCCGTGAAGGAACAAAAACCTCCCAGCCTCTGAGCAGCGGTAACACTGTTAAAAAGTTTCCTTTTGTATCTTTTTTGTATTTCAAGTTAGAAAAAGGAGTCCAATCTTTAAAGGAATTAGAAAAATACCCACAGCAATGAAAGAGGAAAACTTTAGTCTATAGATTACAGAAAATCATAAAGAAAAGGTAAAAGAAGAAAACTTAATCCATCCATTTCAAAAGGCTTGCATAAATTCCATCCATGAAGATAGCATTTAAAAAGTAAGATAACCACTGTCCAAAACCATTCCAAATTTAATTCCACCACTTGACTCTTCTATTCTTCAATTTAAATTAATTTTTAAATTTTTATAGGCAGTCTCTTTTTTTAAAACAGTAAAAGTTCCTCACCTGCTAGAAACACTTTCACTTTCTGTATCCTTCTGTTTTGGAGCTGCCCTGACTTCATCAGCCTTGGCTGGATTTTGTCACTGGCTTAGGTCCATTTGGACCACCCAGCGGCAAAAGTATTGGCTGCGGTCTCAGAGCATTGAGACCAACCATATTATCGTGATGTTGGCTCTTCTCCCCAGAAGAGAATTCTTTATTGGCCAAGTGTGATTGGACATGCAAGGAATTTGTCTTGGTGCATATGCTCTCAGTGTACATAAAAGAAAAGATACATTCATCAAGAATCATAAGGTAGCTCACTTAATGAATTTGTAGGGTACAAATAAGCAATCAGGAAACAATCATTATCAATATAAATCGTACAAGCAACAAAGTTACAGTCATGCAGTCATAAGTGGGAGGAGATGGGTGATAGGAACAATGAGAAGATTAATAGTAGTGCAGACTTAGTTTAACAGTGTTGAGGGAATTATTTGTTTATTATTATTTGGGGAAAAAACTGTTCTTGTGTCTAGTTGTTCTGATGTGTAATTGTTTTTTCTGCAGTTCTAATTGTTCTCTGAGTCTGTCTTGTTGGGTTGCAGAACCAAACCAGACAGTTATAGAGGTGCAGATGACAGAATAATTCCTCTGTAGAACTGAATCAGCAGCTCCTTGGGCAGTTTGAGTGTTATGAGTTGGTATAGAAAGAGCATACTTTGTTGTGCTTTTTGATGACGTTTTTGATGTTAGGTATTCATTTTAGGTCTTGAGATATGGTGGAACCTAGAAATTTGGACAACAAAGTTGTCAGCTAGATTGTTTAGGAATCTATTTGATTTCTCACTTGATGTGGAATTACCATATTTTTCGGAGTATAAGACACACTTCCTCCCTCCAAAGGGTGAAAATTTGGGAGTGTCTTCTACACCGAATGTAACCAAAAACATGAGGCACGGAGGAGGTGATGGTCTCTGACAATGCCTACAGCCTGGAACAGCTATTCCAGGAGGCTGATCCATCTGCCAATCAGCTGCCAATGTTGAATCAGGATGCAATAATATGCTGAAGCTGCCCTGGCTGTTTGATATTTGCTGCAAGGACGTGTCAGAGTTTGCAGCAGCCATCACATTCAGAAAGCTCACACAAGTAACTGATTCAGCAGGATTCAATAACTTCTCTTTATATAAAATATAACACATAAAGTAAATATACAATTCCAAGAGCAGGTTTCCCAACATGGTAGTTCAGTAGAGGAAAGTTTCATTTTCAGTTTTAGTTTCAGATATCAGCATAGCATGTAGCTTTAGTACAGAACAAGCTATGCCCAGGCTCCTTGCTGTCTCCTTCCTTGCTGCTCACACAGCAAATACTATTTGTTTCCAAACAGCCCTCAATTCTCTCTCACACTGACAGGACGCTGGCCAGATGAATATCATGGATGCTGGTAGGCAGAGACAGAATTTTTTTTCTTATTTTTCTCTCCAAAAACTAAGATGTATCTTATGCTCCAGAGCATCTTATACTCTGAAAAATATGGTAGTCAATTGATGTCAGGGTAATTGAAGTCTTCCATTACTATTGTGGTGTGTTTCCTACATATATTTGTTAGCCTAGCAAAAAGGACATCTATTTTTTCTGCTTGATTGGGTGGCCTGTAGTATATACCAATGGCCATGTCATTCTTTTTTTCTTTTATATTGACCCATATGCATTCTAGGAGGTTTTTGTCTTTTGTTTCATGCATTTCTGTAGCAATGTAATGGTCCTTTACATACAATGCAATTCTGCCTCCTCTTTTATGGGGTCTTTTTTTTAAAAAAAGTTTGTATCCTTCTATCAGTATGTTCCAGTCAGGTTTCTGTTATTCTAACTATATCATATTACCTTCATGTATTAATAGTTCAAGTTCACCCTGTTTGTTCCTCAGACTTTGTGCATTTGTGTATGTCAGACACTCCTCCTTCAATATCCAAGAAAGAAAAAGCTCAACTCCAAGTTAATAGAGATAAAGTACTTTTACTAGATATGAAGTGAAAGCAGCTAAAAGGAAAGCAAGATCTGAGCCAGAAAGGCGGGAACATGTGCATATCAAATGTTTACCCAGCACCCTCACCCCAATTCCCCAACTCAGTGTCCAATCTGCAACTCCTTAAGTTGTCATGTGGGGTGCATCTTCAAACAGCCTCATCAAGTTAGTATGCGAGACGGTTGGCCTTGATCAAGTCCAAACATCAGCCACCAGCATGTGCAGAAGATGGTGGGAACAAGACTCCTCCAGTACAATATAATTCCCTTCCCCAATACCATGCCCCCCCCATTTCTATGGCAGCTAATAGTAAGCAAGTGTAGCAGAGGCTGACAGTATATAGGCACTTGAGATCTTTATGTCTGACTCTTAGTATGCTTCCTATTTGGTGTTTGAGTTTGCCTTTCTTTCCATTCCTTCTTACTTCATTATTTGAAGGGTTTTTTGCTTGGAATTAGATCTTGGAGATCCTAAAAAATTGGTCACCCTCCCCCTCAATTTAGTTTAAATCCCCTCCTGGTAAGTTGAACCAGTTTTTCCCCGAAAACATTCTTCCCCATTTTTTGTGAGGTGCAGCCCATCCCTTGCCAAAAGCTTGTCATGGAGATAGTGCAGACCATGGTCCAAGACCATGGTGACACCAACTCTTTAGCCACTGGTTCTAGAATCCTTTGTTCTCTTACCAGATGTTGACCTTTTGTTAACAGTATAGATGAAAAAACTACTTGTGCATCTAATTCCTTGACTTTCTTGCCTAGCTGCTCATAATCATTCAATATTGTTTTCAAGTCCTTTTTTTGTCTTTCATCCTACGTGTAGTAGTAGAAAAGGGTAGTAATCTGTGGATTTTATTATTTTGGTTAGGTTCTCAGCCACATTTTGGATTTTTAGTCCAGGGAGATACCATATCTTTCTGAAATGACAGTCTGGTCTATGGACTGCTGGTTTTGTTCCTTGAGAGTTGAATCTCCTATCACCAACACTTGCATTTTTTCCTAGGGAGGTATGGGGTATTTTTCTATCTATCACAGAAGCATTTGATGGTGTTACTTTATTAAGGACATTTGTTGGTGCTTCTTTTCTATGTGTCTGCATCTTTTCTTCCAAGAAGAGTCCATGAAATCAATTGCTTAGCACCAATGGGGCTGCATCAGAGTGGGTTGGATTGGACAGGGGTTTTGTACTAGGTTTGTGTTTTTTTTCTATGAGTGACAAGACATCTGTCTTCTTCTTCCTCCAAGGAGTCAATTCTTTTAGAAGCTGTTTGGTCATTATGTTCAATTTGGGCATTTTCTTTTTGCAAGGTTTGGGGTTTCTCATTTTGCAGGTTGAGTTTCAGAGTGGTTAGAGTTTCCTCTGGATCTTTACCTTTTCTTCTAGGAACATGTTTTTCAGATCACAATAGTATCAGTTTCTTTTTCCATGAGTAGATTTAAAATAGATTAGATTTTAAAATAAATGAGTAGATTTACCACAGATTTTTAAAAGGGAAAAATGTCCAATTTAGAATTTTGATATTCTAACAGATCATTTAAAATTTAGGGGGGGGGGGGGAGTCTAGCTAAAAATTTAAAGCTCTAGCAGTTAAAAATGTGTTGTTTAATGATTTAAAGTTCCATTGTTCAAAATTGTCTAATTTAAAAATTTAAAGTTCTAGAAGATCATTTAAATTGTCCAATTTTAAAATTGTCAGTGTTTTTAAAAGATTTTTTCTTTAACATGCATAAGTGCTTGGTGAACAGTGTATTATCTGGGTGTCAGCTTCTGCTTTGCTGTTGCTTCAGCTGCCATTGAAACGGGGAGGGAGGGCATATTATTTGGGTGGGGTTACTTATTGTGCTGGAGGAAGATTCTGGAGATCTTTGGATGGACGTACTACGCATGTGTGGATGTTTCCGGCCTGGAATAACGGCACCGACATTCCATCTTCGTGATGTCTTTTGAAGTTATCTCACACCTGACACTTGAAGGACTTATGATTGGACTAGGCCTATGATGCCAGGGGGGAGTGGAATGGGCTATTCTATATATCAACTGCTTTCGCGCCTAATTAACCAGACTTTGCTACGCAACCGCTCTTTAGCCATTTTTAATTAGTAAAAGTACATTTGATTTTCTACAAATGAAATCTCGTGGTCTTCTTTCCTAATTATTAAATGGAGAGGTGCTGACAAGTAGCAAAGTCTCAAACCCACCTTTCCAGGAGATTAACATCTACCGTGGAGGGTGCAAATGTCTTCTTCGCCAGCCAGAGAAGAAAAGGAGGCAGAAATCCCCGCTGAGGAAGAACGTCCTCCCCCTGAACTCTCGCTTCATGAAGATTTGTGTCAACTGCTGATATCAAGCCCGGCGGATCCACCTCCCCCCAGATGGTCTACCTCGGTAGGACAAAGAGAGGAGGGGGCCAGCTGGGATGTGGGGGTTACCAGAAGAAGACCCCAACAAAGACCGCTGGAGGCAGGAGCCGAAAGGAGACCCCAGGAGAGAGATCTACCTGATTACTGGGGACAAAGGTACTTTGGGCAAATAGGTGGGGAAGATGGAGAGGTCAGGAGGGGCTGGGGCCGAGAAAACCCACGCGCTGATTCACCCCCCCTCGCACTGACTCACCCCCTGCAGCTGGGGCTTTTGCCGGAGTAGGGGGCCCACCTCCCAGGAGACGCAGGATGGCTAAGATTCCACCCTTGCCTGTGAGATATGATAGAAGTCCTGCAAAGCTGGGGTCTTTTATCATGCAGATCTTTAATTACATGGAAATCTATGGCCCAAATTTTGAATCAGACACTATGAGGATAAGAATGATTTTATTATCTTTGGATGGCGAAGCGTCTGACTGGAGTGCTGGTTTACATCAGACAGCCTCCCCCCTCCTGAGGAATATTAACAGGTTTATGGAGGCCTTCAAAAGGCGCTTTGATGACCCCCTTACCGAAAAAAAAAGCAAGTTGAAATTTATTACCCTCGAACAAGACGACAGACTGGTGGCCCAGTATATTCAAGAGTTCCAGTGCCTGTCTCAGTACATGAGAGGGTGGAGTGAGGAGGCCCTTTTGGACAAATTTGCTTTGGGCCTAGATGAAGATATCTATCAGCAATGTGTCAATCGGAATCTCCCCAGACGCTTAACTATTTGGTTTGAGCGCGCTGCTGACATTGAGCTGGATTTGGCTAGGCTCCGTTGCGCTAAAGAGGAGAGACGCAAAAGAAAGCAGCAGGCTGCGAAAACAACACCCCCCCCCTAGCTGGAAAGCCACTTTCGGAGGGAAGGGTGAGGGGAGATCCAGACCAATAACGTGTTTCCGTTGCGGAAAATTAGGCCATCGCGCCCCAGACTGCCGTGCTAAATTACCATCAACCTCCCAACCCCCACCCAAGCGGGAGGAGAAATCTGGCAAGTCCTCGGACAAGAGGAAGAAGGAAGCTGCTTTCGTTGTGGATTCCACACCCCCACGCTTCAGCCAAGCCTTGGAGGGGGAAGCAGACACCTCCCCCACCTCTTCTGACGATTCAGATGATGACACATCGCCTCGCTGGGTGAGTTCAACCAAGGGCCCCATGCTAATCCCTATAGAGTTAAAAGTGCTGCCCGATGGGAACCCTGAGTCCCTACACGCCTTGCTTGACTCAGGGTGCTCCCGGTCAATGATCAACCCTGCTATGGTGGAGAAATTGGGCCTCAGATTACGTACTTTAAAAACCCCCATTAACTTTTGCCAAATAGATGGGTCCATTGCGGGGGGGGACCCGCTCATTTCTTTACTGAGCCCTTGGAAATGAAAATGGGCTCCCACACTGAACTCATCTCCTTCATTGTGGCCCCAGGGATGGACAGGCCTCTCATTTTGGGCCTACCCTGGCTTCGGAAATGGAACCCTCGCATAAATTGGAGGGAAGGCTGGTTACACATTCGTACAGCTCAGCCCCCGGAAAGGGAGGGTGTTCCTGATAAACCTGTTAATTGTAACCCCGAGGTGGCCGCTAGAGGGCAGGAGAGGATTGAGGGAGAGGAAAAAATTCCTAAAGTGTATTGGGACTTGAAGGATGTTTTCAGTGAGAAGTCTTCCGACAAGCTTCCGCCCCACAGGCCTACTGATTGCTCCATTGACATTCTACCCGGGGTTAAGTTACCAAAACCCCAAATATATTCCATGTCACCCAGGGAGATGGAGGAAATGCGTGATTTCATAGATAAAAACTTGAGCCGTGGCTTCATTGAACCTGCTCACCCCAAGGTTGCTGCACCTGTGCTTTTCCGTGAGAAGAAGGATGGTTCTCTCAGATTATGTGTTAATTTTAAAAACTTGAACGGAATATCTGCTCAGAATGTATACCCGCTTCCATTAATGAAGGACATGTTGGCCCAATTGGGGAAGGGCCGCATTTTTACTAAATTGGACCTCAGAGAGGCATACTATAGGGTACGCATCAAGGAGGGAGATGAGTGGAAGACTGCTTTCAACTGCCCTCTTGGATGCTTCCAGTTCCGAGTCATGCCTTTTGGCCTGCAGGGGGCTCCTGCAGTCTTCATGCAATTAATCAATGAGATCTTGCATGACCACCTCTACAAAGGAGTTATCGTATATTTGGACGATATCCTTATCTATACTCGCTCCTATGAAGAACACGTCGCTCTTGTGCGCACTGTTTTGAAAAAACTCAGAGCTGCTGATCTTTATGCCAAATTATCCAAATGTGAGTTTCACCAAACCAAGATTGACTACCTTGGGTATCGCATCTCTCCAGCTGGCATTGAGATGGACCCTGAAAAGGTGAGGGCGGTCACTGAGTGGGACGCGCCTAGAACGCGTCGACAATTGCAAAAATTCTTGGGATTTGCTAATTTCTACCATCAGTTCATTCCTTCCTTTGCGAAAATTGCGCTCCCTATAACTAACTTGCTGAAATCCAAAGGCGGTCCTAAACCTAAGCCAAGCAAACCTCTTGACTGGACCATGGACTGTCAGGCGGCTTTCGAAAAGCTGAAACGCCTTTTTGCTGCGGAACCAGTGTTGAAGCATCCCGACATGGACAAGCCTTTCGTCGTCCAAGCTGATGCCAGCGACGTCGCTGTTGGGGCCGTTTTGTTGCAATCCAATGACCAAGGTAACTTGCAACCTTGCGCCTACACCTCCCGCAAACTCACAGACACCGAAAGATGTTGGGCGGTTTGGGAGAAAGAGGCTTTCGCTGTATGTTGGGCCCTGACCACTTGGCGACATTTTCTGGAAGGCACTAGGCACCCTTTCGAGGTGTGGACTGACCATAAGAATCTGGAAGCTTTGAGAACACCGCGCCGACTCTCCCCCAAGCAAATGCGGTGGGCCCAACATTTCAACCATTTCAATTTCACACTCAAGTACATCCCCGGTGGGGAGAACTTCATGGCAGACGCTTTGTCCCGCCTCCCACAATACAACTGCTCTAAACTGAGCGTCTTGCAACCTGTGGTTCCTACTTCCAGCCTGGCAGCTCCTGTGGTTACTCGCAAGCAGGCACGTGCGAAACTCGACGTGCCTCAGGATTTTCTTTCTGCCCTCAAACTCGCCCTCCCCCAGGATGACTAGTTCTGGGAACATCAGGATGAGTGCACTATGAGGGATGACTTGCCATGGATTGGCGCCAAATTGTATGTCCCCACATCTCTTCTCCCCGTTGTCCTCCAATGGGCTCACGACTCCAAGTTGGCAGGTCACTTCGGTTTTGTAAAGACTTTGCATTTAGTGAAAAGACAATTTTGGTGGCCATCGTTGAAAAAGGACATTGAACTTTATGTTGCAAGTTGCCCCGTTTGTGCGACCGCGAAACGCCCCCCTGGGAAACCACAGGGATTGCTCCAGTCCGTTGCCCGACTGGTTGCCCCTTGGAAGGAGATCTCTATGGACTTTATTGTTGAACTCCCCGAGAGCCAGGAGCACACCGTCATTTGGGTCGTTACTGATTTGTTTTCAAAGCAAGTTCATTTTGTGCCCTGCCACAAGATTCCTTCTGCTAAGGCCCTTGCTAAGCTCTTCATTTCCCACATTTACCGATTACATGGGGTGCCTGATCGCATCATCTCTGATAGGGGTGTCCAGTTCACCTCAATGTTCTGGAAGGAGTTTCTCCACCGTATTGGCTCCGCCCAGGGCCTTAGCTCCGCCTACCATCCTCAGACTAATGGCACTTGCGAGAGGACTAATTCTGTCCTTGAACAGTATTTACGTTGTTTAATCAATTATCAGCAAGATGACTGGGTGGACTTGTTGCCGCATGCTGAAGTGGCCTACAACAATTCTGTCCATTCCAGCACTGGGTTCACGCCTTTCCGGGTGGTGTATGGTCAAGATTTTGTACCTATTCCTGAACTGCCTCGTGACCAGCCGCAGGTTCCATCTGTCGCTGACTGGAGCGAACGTCTCAGCCGCATTTGGCCTCTGACCCTAGCAACTCTGGATGCGGCACATCGTGCCCATAAGAAACAGGCAGACAAGAAGCGGACACAGCCTTATGAATATCGGGAGGGTGACATGGTTTATTTATCCACTAAGTTCCTTCACACCTCGCAAAAGTCCAAAAAGTTGGGGCCGAAATACATGGGTCCGTTCCCCATCGTGAAGGTCATCAACCCTGTCTCTGTCCGTTTACAACTGCCCAAGCACCTAAATCGCGTTCATCCGGTTTTCCACATTAACCTGATTAAGCCTGTTCGTGTTTCCCATTTACGTCCGCCTGATCTCCCTCCGCCTGCCCCTTTGCTCATTGATGGTGAACGGCACTTTGAAGTTCGTCAAATTCTTGATTCCCGCAAGAGGCGTAATCGCATCCAATACTTGGTCGCTTGGAAGCATTTCCCTCCCTCTCATACCGAATGGGTTGACAAGTCCCATGTTCGTGCCCCCCGACTACTTCGGAGGTTTTATGAGGCGTATCCTGATAAACCTTAATTTCTCTCTTACCCCTCCCTGTTTCTCTTTGTGTTTTGTTGTTCGTCTGTTTGTTTCTGTTTTTCCTAGGCCTGACAGCCTTTTTCCGGGGGACGGCCGGATGTCAGCTTCTGCTTTGCTGTTGCTTCAGCTGCCATTGAAACGGGGAGGGAGGGCATATTATTTGGGTGGGGTTACTTATTGTGCTGGAGAAAGATTCTGGAGATCTTTGGATGGACGTACTACGCATGTGTGGATGTTTCCGGCCTGGAATAACGGCACCGACATTCCATCTTCGTGATGTCTTTTGAAGTTATCTCACACCTGACACTTGAAGGACTTATGATTGGACTAGGCCTATGATGCCAGGGGGGAGTGGAATGGGCTATTCTATATATCAACTGCTTTTGCGCCTAATTAACCAGACTTTGCTACGCAACCGCTCTTTAGCCATTTTTAATTAGTAAAAGTACATTTGATTTTCTACAAATGAAATCTCGTGGCCTTCTTTCCTAATTATTAAATGGAGAGGTGCTGACACTGGGTCAATATACTTTGTATACAATTCTGATAATATTACCATTTAAATATACATAATCATAATTTTTCAACTTGTAACATTTGTGTATATAGTAATTATAATACATTTTATCATATTTCAGTATACATAGTATGTCCCCAATTTATATTTTCTACTTCTTTTTTCTAATACTTAATAAAAATAACCACCATGTAGAAAAAATTCTATATCTATCCATCATCTCTTTCCCTTTTCATAATTTCAATTCTTATTAACTTTTTGGTGAATTTTTCCTGCTTCTCCTCTTGTATCTTGTAACTCCTTTTATCATGTTTATTTAATCTAAATATTTCCTTTGCCACAGCATCTATCTCTTGCTGTTGAATCTCTAGAGCACCCATCCACAGTTCCCACATTTTTAGGAGATCTTTCTCTTTATTCTCTTTTCTCTTTTGATTTTTTAAAAAATATTCTGTTTGTTCCATGTTTGAGATTATTGCTATCTCTTCCATCTCTTTGTCTACTTGTATCATTTTTGGAATTATCTCCTCTATTCTCTCTTCAGCTCTTTGTGGTTTCTCTTCTATTTTTATTGTCATTTGCTGGGGGTTTCCTAATTTCACAATATCTTGCATCCCATCATCTCCCTGTGATTGCTTGTTATATCTTCCTTAATATATCAATAATATTTCTCTATAGACTACGTTTGTTTTCTCCTGATGAGACATTTTGTGCTGATACTACACTAATCACTGCTCAATATTCCACCAAAATTTCAACATCCCAATTGTCCAAAAACACCAAAATTTACACAGTCCTAGAACTGTTCCTCAAAATCCCCTAAATTTACAGTCCTTAAAAATTTCCAATTTGCATCCTCTAAGTTTTCCAAGTTTTTAAGTCTTATTCAATTTTTCTTCTTTCTTCTTTCACCTTGTAGAATGTTCTATTGAATGATCTTAATAATCCAGATTGGCCCACCAAATTTCCTCAAATTTCAATGTTGAGGGGGCTTATGTGAAAGGTTCATTCTTAGCCTATAATGTAATGTTCTATAATTATCCCTTTCCTTCCTCCTTTCTTATGATCCTTCCCTTCCTGCTTTCTTGTAGGCTTTATTTATCTTTTTCTTCTTTGCCTTCATATGTTCCATACTTGCTATTGTCTACTTTGATTTTTTTTTGCCTTGTGTCCTCTGTTGTCTTTTTATCCTCTCTTCCTACTTGTTTTTATCCCGCCACTATCGGGTATTCAGTTTCCCCTGCTTTTATCAGTTTCCCCACCCTCACCTGTTTGTCTGCCACACTGTTCTGTTGCCATTCTCAGTCACCAGTTCACTGGTCCACTGTGCTGCAATGCTCCATCATCACTGACAGCCTCTGGTTCCACCACTGCTCTATTGTTGCTTTCCCTGCTGTTCTCTGAGTTGCTGTCAGGATTTAGTTTGCTGTGCTGCTGCTGGCTCTCCTTTCTGTTGTGCTGCCACTGCTCTTTGCTCCTCAGCCATGTGGCTTCTGTTTGCTGGTCTGTCATGCCCATGTGCTGTTTCTCCCAGCAAACAGGACTGCCTGGATGGCCTACAGTAAGCTTGCCTCTTGTCTCCTCTTTACATACAGTTTTCCTCCCCCCACTGCTCTGCTCTCTCACCAACTCACCTTTTTGTTCTCTGTCATTGCTTTGCCCTTAGTCAGCTCGCCTCTCTGTCCCACGGATGATTTTCCTCCCTGATCCACAACTGACTCAACTCACTCACTGGCTCGCCTCCTTGTTCTTCCGGTTTGTTTTGCCTCTCCACTCACCAGAGGTGGTATTCAGCAGGTTCTGACCAGTTCTGGAGAACTGGTAGTGGAAATTTTGAGTAGTTCAGAGAACCGGTAAATACCACCTCTGACTGGCTTCCCCCCCCCATCTATTCTCTGCCTCCCAAGTCCCAGCTGATTAGGAGGAAACCTTCCCCTGGAGTGGGGTGGGAATGGAGATTTTACAATATCCTTCCCCTGCCATGCCCACCAAGCCATGCCAACAGAACCGGTAGTAAAAAAATTTGAATCCCACCACTGCTGCTTACCTCACTTCAGTGGGCCTCCAGGCTCTTGGGTAGACCTCCTAGGTGCAGTTGGGCTTCTCTCAGCGGCCACATTTGCTCTGGGCTGCTGCCCTTGGTGGCGTTTTCCTCCTGTTTCTCCAAGCTTTCATCTCCTTTCCCTTTCTCCACTCTTTTTTTGTTTTTCTATGATTTATCTTTCCTCTCCATTTCTCCTATCATTTATCTTAGTTTAATAGTAACTTTTCTCCCTGCTATGTAACTATGCTTCCTCCATTGCCATCATGTTGAACTCTTAGTTTTAGTTCTAAATATGATTGTTAAGCAGATATTGTTTAACAATATTCCAGATGGGAAGTGAACAAGGTGTAGGTGACTGTGTGAAGTGCATGTTAGTTCAGGAATGGGCATAAATGTCACAATTTGAAATTGTGCAAAGGTGCTCCTGGCCACAACTGCCATTTGTTTCTCAAGCAGTTGTCACAAGTCCAGGAGAACCCTCAGATTATCCCTTAAGTCAGTTTGAGGCAGTGCAATCCTATCCATGATAAAAAATGATAATTGCCAAAAATCAAAGAACCTCTAACCCAAAACTATTCAATTTTGCCAGGGTTTTCCTGGTCTTTTATTTCCCATCCAGACTTCAACAGCTTCTAGGCACGAAGAAAGGGGGGGTCACAACATTGCTTAACTCTCTGTGGACAGAGATATACTGTACATCTGAATACATCTGAATGCTGCTAATATCTCACCCTGTGGTGATGAATGATGTTCCCCAGCAGTTTCCTGTGTTTGTTAAACAGAGCAGAGAAAATAGAAACCCTTGAGGGATCCTGCAAAGCAGGGGCCAATTTTCAGATTTTTCAGTCAGATTTTTCATCCCCAATCAATACCAGCTGAGAATGGCCTTGGAGGGAGGAAGTGAACCAGGATCACACAGTACCCCCCACCCAGAAACTATTCCAGAAGTATACCATAGTCAATGATATTAAAAGCCACAGAGAGATACTGTGGCTGCTGAAAATCTATGCTAATTGCCCAGCAGATTTAACCACATGAACACAGGGACGTTATGGCAGCAAGAGGTTCAAGATCTAGTCAATCTCATTTTTCAGTGCTGTTCTAACTTCAAACAGTCACTGAACAAGCAGTTGGTAAGTGAGGACTACCTGTATTACCTTGCCTTGAATCAATGTGGCTTTAGTTAATCTTGAATTGTTCTCAGTTAACTTTTCCCTTTTGGCTTAACACCAAAAAATGATGTCCTTATCATCATAGGAGATTGGAATGCTAAAGTAGGAAGCCAAAAGATAACCAGAATAACAGGCAAATTTCGCCTTGGAGTACAAAATGAAGCAGGGCACAGGCTGATAGAATTTTGTCAAGAGAAAATGAGGGTCATAGCAAACACTCTTTTCCAACAATCCAAGAGATGACTCTACACATGGACATCACCAGACAGTCAACAAAGAAATCAGATTAACTATGTGCTCTGCAACCAAAGATGGAGAAGCTTTATACAGTCAGTATAAACAAGACTAGGAATTGACTATGGCTGAGCTCATGAGCTTCTCATTGCAAAATGTAGGCTTAAATTGAAGAAAGTAAGGGAAAGCACTAGGCCACTCATGTATTAACTAAATAATATCCCTGATGAATATACAGTAGAGATGACAAATAGAGTTAAGGAATTAGATCTGATAGACAGAGTGTCTGAAGAACTATGGATGGAGGTTCGCAACATTGTACAAGAAGTAGCAATTAAAACCATCCCAAAGAAAAAGAAATGCAAGAAAGCAAAATGGCTGTCTGAGGAAGCTTTGCAAATAGCTGCGAAAAGAAGGCAAGTGAAATGCAAGGGAGAAAGAGAAAGACACACCCAATTGAATGCAGAATTCCAGAGAATAGCTAAAAGAACAGTGCAAAGAATTAGAAGAAAAAATAAATGGGAAAACCAGAGATCTTTTCAAGAAAATTGGAGATATGAAAGTGGTCCAGCACCCACAAAAACCAGTTGACTTGTGCGCCAGAAACCAGAAGAGCAGCTGGTGATGGTGCACTTGCACACAGAGAGGGCTCTGCGTGCCTCTCCTGGGACGGGTGCCATAGGTTCACTATCACAGCTGTAAATCATACATAACAGATCAACATGACATGCTAAATTCAAGTTAATTTGGACCCATCAGCATCTGAGCAAGAAAGCATTCTGAGCTACATTTTAAGCTACCTATCTACCTTACCCTTTCATTGTATTCTCTACATCACTAAAATGAAAAAAAGTGATTAACTTCTTTCCTGAATATCGGTGTTTTTATTAACATAGTAAGGTTTTGGGGCATAGGAAAAGACATTTTCCAAGTGTTTGGGACTACAATTTACCTAATGCCCACCAGTCTAGAATTATTTACCATGTAGACCATAGTATGGTTTATTTAGCTTTAATGTGTTCTGTGAAGCTAGATGATATAAACTTGACACCTACAAACTGTAATTGGAATATATGTGGATTGATCTACATATATAATTTTGCCTATAATTAAGATATATTTAAGATATGACGCATGTGTGCAGCTGGTTGCAAAGTGAATGGAATTGCATTAAACCTATGATTTTGAGCAGATAAATTTTATATTTTTTTTCCTTTCTTTTTTTGAACATGTTTCTATTTTAGGGCTTTGGGGTCATTGGTTATATCTGAGCTGGGTTGTTTGCTTGCAGATGTTTCATTACACAATTCCATCAGTGCCAGAAGGGAGTGGGAGTTGTCATCTGCTTTTATACTAGTGGCTCGCCCTGGTTGGTGGGAGTGTTCTTAGTGGTTCCTTGATAAGGCTGTTCTTTATTATTAGCTTGTTTGTCTGAGTTGGTAGTTCTTTGATTGGAATATTGTTTATTTCTTGATTGTTAGCCTAGTCTTAATCTTGATGTTAATATCTGTTCATCTGGTATTGATGACTGATGAGGAAGTGTCTTGATCTTTTCATTTCCTTTTGTCTCTTTATCTCTATGTGCCTGTTAATGGCTGATTAGGTGCCAGGTTGACAGGAATTCTCTAGTATTTTTGCACTTAGCTTAATCTAGGGTCAAGTTGAATCCTAATTTCCCAGTTGAAATCATGATTAAATCTATCCGGATTAAATCCGGATACACTTCAAAGTGCTAGTCGTAACTTATAAAGCCCTTCATGGTATTGGACCTGGGTACTTGAGAGACCGCCTGCTGCCAATTACCTCCCAAAGACCCGTTAGATCACACAGGGTCGGCCTCCTCCGGGTTCCGTCCACCAGCCAATGCCACCTGGCTACTACCCAGGGGAGGGCCTTCTCTATGGCAGCTCCGGCCCTTTGGAACGAACTCCCCGCGGAGATTCGGACCCTCACCTCTCTCCAGGCCTTCCGGAAAGCCGTTAAAACCTGGCTGTGCCGGCAGGCCTGGGGTTGATGAGTTCCCCTCCCCTCTCGACCTGTGTGGCTGTATGATTCTTGTTTATTTTAATCACGTGTGTTGTGTTCTATGTTTCCCTTTCCCCCCTTTGAGTTGTTCGCCGCCCTGAGTCCCTCCCGGAGAAGGGTGGCATACAAATAAACTAAATATAAATATAAATATAAATCTATCAATGTGAGGTGAAATTAAGGCGTTTTCATCATGTCTTTTGACTGCTGGTTGGTGTTCATGAATGTGTTCTGCTAGTTTTCTATCTGTGGCTGCTACAGTTTTTATATTGTATGTTGTAGATGACCCTTGTTTTTTTCTTCTGCAACTGCTGCTTTTTTTGTTTGTTTGTTTACTTAGGATATTTTGGCAGGCTTTGGTGTGCTATATGATGTCATGAGGTTGTAATAGTCTGTTGATGATTTCTGAGATGTTTTTGAGATGTGACAGTGCCATCCTTTTACGGCTGGTCTTTGTTGTACTGTAGTAGTTGAATGGTGAGGCAACTATACTAACAAATCACCAGAACATCCCTGGGATCACCACTTTCAGGACTCATAGAGAGACAGTATGTCTTCAAGAAATATAAATCCTTCCATTCCCCACCATCCGGTCAGAGCTGAAGAAGCTTCTTGGATGAGAAGTGAAACATCTTCAAAGAAAAACCAGAAAGTCGAGTTGCCTCTTGAAAACACACCTTTGGGACAATCAGAATGGCATTTCAGACTACAAACTCCAAGTCTTCTTTTCCTTCTCTTTCCTCTTTCTCTTCTTCTTGTTTATTAGATTTCATCTCACTATTCCTCCAAGCAGCATTTTTACCCACAGTAAATAGGTGTGGAAATAGCTCACCCAAGCCATCTAGGGCTGTGGGCAGAGGAGGCATAATTTAGTGTTTCCCAAATATTTTCCTTCATTATCCGAAACTGCTTATTAGAAAGTCCTTTTTACCCAATGTACATAACACACTTTAAGTAGAACTAAATATTCCTGTTGTGATTGGTTATTGAGTTTGACCCAATTTAGGATAATCTACACAGATTTTGGAAGTAATAACCATTCTCAGATGACCTGAGAATGCTGAGGTAGCTAGGTCAAGTTTCAGTTGCATCTCAAGGGAGCAACAGGTTAGCACAGATTGGCATACAGTATATCCAGTGGGAAAGGGCCAAGGTAAAGCACTGCTCTGAGTGCAGCACAGAGAATTTAATTCATACCTATAAAGTTTCTAAGTTATTTAGTCACAATACGAACAGTGTACAGAAACTGACAGCTCAAACCATTTCTAAATAAATGAAAAATTATCTTAAAACTATTAATCTCACAAAGAAACAACTAATAGATAAACAGGCAGGCAGACACACATAAAGACACATATTCAAAAAGTCAAATTCAGGTATAATTAGAATACAATTTTGTCACGATGTTTTGCCAGCTGTGCTTATATTCTAAGACATACGGTAGACTGACTCTTCTCTGTAAGCCTACTACACATGTCCTTTTGCCTTCTTCTTTCTCTTTCTCTTTTGTTTGCTTGCCACAAGGAGGTAGGCTAGGAACTTTGCCAAAAATGTAGTTATTAGCCAGTAAGTTTGTTTGTTATTTATTTTACAATAAAAATATGTTTCTTAGAATATACCTCGGGTTTATTGTTTTTAATTGTAAAGTATACTCCAAGGAAAAACCAAGATTCAACCTCCTTTAAACACAAGGCTGAATTTTCCAACCCTCATATGATAGCAGAGGATGGTTAGAAGATTTATGTTTTTTTCCTTGTTTGTTACTTTAATGATAAGCATTTAGGTTAATTAGATAGATGATTACTTTAGCGACTGAGGAACGCTGATGTAAATCATTCCTAAGAATGCCTAAGAAGAAAAAAAACAAGAAAGCATTCTGCAACAACTTTAAATGTCTCTGATGAAGAAGTAAAAAGTATTTTACAAAGGCTCCAAGAAGGAGAAGACTGCAAAGAGGCTGCTATTAAAGGCAACGTGCTTCAACCGAGGTCAGTAACGCCCCCTTATAAGTATGCATGCTCTCAAGCATGTTTCAGAGTTTGAAACATGTGGTGCAAGGCCAAAGTTTTCACAGGAGCTTTTTCACTCCTACACAGAGAGAGAAACTAATCATTCTCCTCAGAGCTCTGAGCAAGCTATAAAAGGCTATCATGATCAAATAGAAATTTTTGAACGTGAACTGTTCCAGGCCAAAATGGCCTTATCTATACTTGAGTTACATAAGATGGACTCTCCTGTTGTTCAAACCTCTGAAAATGCCATTTTGGCTTCTTCTCCACAGCCTAAGACACTCCCCTGGTGGATATTGTGTCAGGCCAATCAGAACAGAGAGTTTTTTCTTCTCAATTTACACATGCCACACAGGCAGAAAGTTTCATTGAGAAGTTTAAAGCTGAAATTGCAGCGCCATCTCCTGGCCAAAGTAATTTACTACAGAAAGCTAATTTGCATTGTGAATTCCAAAAGCAATTACAGATATTGCATCAAATGTTATCAAACATGTCCTTAACTCACTCAGCTATTCAAGCTGCAATGCAACAAGTGCCTCCACAAGCCCAATCTTCAGCACCCCCTGGTGGTGCTGGTGTCTTTTTAAATGGAGCACAACAATACTTAATGCAGCAAGGGCAAATGGTCGCACCTCCAGGAGGCCATGTTAGTAGTGCAGCTCAAGCACCAGCCACAGCTGTAATACAGCAACCACACGTTCAACAACAAGTATTGTTATCTACACAGCCAGCATTCCAAATGCACATTCCTCAACAGGCATCTTCTGTTGCTCCATTGACTGGTGAGTCAAAATTAAAAATGTCAGGACAGAATTATAAGGCCTGGGTCAGTGAGGTTGCACTTTTACTTCACAGAGAAGGTACCCATTGAATGGTGTTTAATCCTCCTGTCCAGCCATGGACTCCTGCAATAAGAGACTTAGAGACTAAGCCTTGCACAACCTTATTGATGTCCATGGATACTGAATTGCAAGTTATTTTTCCCCCTGATGCAACAGCCCAACAAATTTGGGTCCAATTGGAAAATTGCTACAGGCCCATCTCAATTGAATCCTCATGTTTGCTCATGTCTGAGTTCCATGGTTTGAGATTGAAACATGGTGAACAAATTGGAGGACATTTAACCAAACTGAAAGGAATGAGAAAAGAATTGAGAGAAAGAGGCTTTTGCATTGATGATATGCAAATGGTAAGCATTATCCTTAACTCATTGAATTATGAGTTAATAATGGAAAAATGTCATTGCAAAGATTAATCAAGTGCCTATTGCTCAACGCACAGTGGACAATGTTTGCAGACTTTTAATTGAAGAAGAAGCACTCATGTTAGCCATGCCACATTTGCGAAGACCACCCGCATCAAGAGCTCCAGCGAGGCGTGCTTTCCGAGGAAGAGCCTACGTTCCAAGGATGCTAAGATGCTACATCTGTAACCGTATGGGACATGCCGCCTGGGATTGTCTCCAATGAGTTCCAGCTCCTGCCACATACCAGCCCAGAGGAACAGATTCTGGAGGCAGAGGCAGAGGCAGAGGCAGAAGGCAAGGTCATCGTGGTCCAAGGCATGATCTACAAGCTCCACTAGCCACATTGGCTTTAACCAACGAACCACAACCACATCCAGAGCATGACAGACAGCTTTCGTGGACTTTAGACAGTGGTGCAGCATTGCATGTTACCTACAGAAAAGAATTGTTCACAGAGATGCATGAGTCTGAACCTGAACTACATGAACTTTATTTCTTCTCTAATCATCCTTGTAAGGTTATGGGAAAAGGGACTATCTATGTTGAGGAGCTCGATGCATTCATCCCTGATATTTATTACATACCTACAGCAAGTAGTAATTTGCTTAGTCAGAGTCACTTGTCACAGAGTGTTAAAGTACCAGGTTCACCACCTTGAAAAAGCAAGTTACATAGTTAAAAATGTAGATATTGTTGCTGAAACCATACTAATTGGTGGTGTTTATTACATAAAGCTAAAGTCTAAACCGCAAACACAGGCAAGTATGCAAACTCCAAAAGAGGAGAGCACAGGCCCAGAGAGAGATGTTCCAGTGAGAGATCCTGTAGCCCGTCAGGCCTGGGGATAAATTCTCTTGCCCCTCCCGAATGCTGAGTGAATGTTGTGTTTTAGTATTTTTTAGTTATTTCACATTTTTTTTCTCTGTATTTTGTCTTTCACTCCCCTTCCCTTACTATTGTAAGCCGCCCTGAGTCCCCGCAGGGAAAAGGGCGGCCTATAAATGCTAAATAAAATCTAAAATCTAAATCTAAATCTACTCCAAAGGCTCCTAAAGTCAACAAAAAGAAAATAAAAAAACAGGTTGCTCAGAGCAAGCCTGAGGTTCCTCACAGAACTGTTAATGTTGAAAATTTACTAACTGGTAAACCTTTGCATTCCAGGTGTATCCACAAGTGGCATAGAAGATTGGGGCATGCCAGTTTTTGTGTTCTTAATAAAATGCCGGAGTTCACAAAAGGTTTGGATCTAAAGGGGTGTAAGGTGGGCAAGGATAATTGACACGAAAATACAGCCTCTCATTATCAAGACAACCCCTGCCTTCTCGAGGTGCCCACCGTTTCCAACAGAAGGGGCTCTGTCGACTCTTGGGCCCGGCGAGCTCAAGTAGTACTTAGCCTAGAATCATGGATCCCGTTCCGGGATGCATGCAACTCTACAGCGAAGGGATTGGCGATGCCGTACCGACGCTAAAGACTTAAGTCAAGTAAGTCAAGTAAAGGGGTGTAAGGTGTTTTTGGATTGTGCTGTCTGCAAGAAGGCCAAATCCAAAGCAGCAGCCATTCCCAAACGTGCTACACGCCTGTCAACACACATTTTTGATTTGGTACATACTGACATAGTAGGTCCTTTTCCGCCAACACTTGGTGGTAGAAAATATTTTCTAACAATTGTTGATAATTACTCTAGATATGGATATGGATATCCTATGAAAGAGAAATCTGAGACCTTTCAGATCTTTAAAGACTTTGCAGCTCTTGTTTCTACCCACACCAAGTTTGCATCGCCAGAATACAGAGTCATCGTGGTGCTGAATTCCTGTCTCAGTGTTTCCAGGACTGGATGCATAAGAATGGAATTCTTCATCAGACATCGGCCCCGTACGCACTGGCTCATAACGGAGTTGCAGAAAGAAGACAATGGGTCCTACAAATGTATTGTCTCCTAGAAGACGCTAACCTCAGTAACCCATACTGGGGTGAAGCTATCAAATATGCAAATTACATTGTCAACCATGTTTAGAGCAGTGCAATAAATCAGACTCCTTTCTTCATGATGTATGGCTACAAGCCCGATCTCAAGAACCTCCATATTTTTGGTTCATACGCTATGGTGAACATTGTGTTAGCTCAAAGAAGAAAAGGAGGTCCAGCAGCAAAGAGACTGAGATTTATGGGTATTGATGATATTACAAAATGGAGCAAATTTATTGACTCTAGACATGTAATTGTGATTTCCCAATCTGCTAATTTTGAAGAAGATGTTGACTGGTCCAGGATTCATTCCAATGATCCTGGACTGTTGTTCCGAGATGTTCCAAGAGGGTCACAAAGGGAATTCCTCCACAGCGATATTCGTGGCAATTGTCAAAAACACCCTTGCCTTTGATTTGCAATGTTACATTTCCTCCTGATACGTTCACACAAATCAAGCATCTTCCTGATTGAGAGCAAAAGAAGTGGTATGAGGCAATGCAGAATGAAATGGACAGTCTAAAGAAACTTAAGGTATTTACACCCCTGCAAAACCTCCAGCAAACAAAAAAGTCATTGGTACTCGATGGGTCTACAGAATCAAAAAGAAGCCAAATGGTGAGTTATTGCACAAGGCCAGACTTGTAGCTCAGGGTTTCTCTCAACATTATCCTGAGGTTTACACAAACACTTACTCACCGACAGTCAGAACTGAGAGTGTAAAAATTGCTTTAGCCACTGCAACTATCCTTGGTTTAGATGTTTTCCAGTTCGATGTTGACACGGCTTACCTACATGCTGACCTAGATGAAGAAATCTACGTGAGAGGTCCTCCAGGATTCCGACAGCAAGAAGGGGATACCTGGTTTCTAAACAAAAGTCTTTATGGTCTGAAACAGTCCGGTTTAATGTGGTACTTATGTCTTACTGACAAACTAAATTCAATGGGCTTAATAAAGTCCGAAACTGATGATTGCCTATTCACAAAAAGATCTAACAATACATATGAGATAATTCTTGTTTATGTTGATGATATTGTTTATATTGGTCCAAATAAGAAAATGAGTGAGATTTTTGCTAAAGCTTTGCAGAGATACTTCTCATTGAAATCTTTAGATCATATTAGCACTTACTTAGGTGTTCAGATTGACAAAACACAGAAGGGGTTTAGTCTTTCACAAGAGGATAAAATTGAACACATTTTGCATTAATGCAATATGAGGGATGCTAACATAACAAAGACACCCATGCAAACAGATTTTCACAAGTTGACACATGAATCTGGTCCTGAATTCGAGGATCAAACACTTTATTGTTCAGTCATTGGGTCACTGTTGTATATTAGTAGTTGGACCAGTCCCGACATTGCACGTAGTGTTAATCTCTTGTCTCAACACGTAGGTAAGGCAACACAGTTTCATTGGACATGTATTAAGAAGTTATTGAAATACTTAAAATATACTAAACATATGAAGTTATTGTTAGAACCATCACATACTGATTATGCAGAATTATGTTGTTATGCAGATTCTGATTGGGCAAGTGATAAGAAATCACATATAAGTACTTCAGGTTATATGATGTTCCTGAATGGATGTCCTGTTTACTGGCAAGTGAGGAAACAGAAGTTTGTTTCTTGTTCATCTACTGAAGCTAAATATGCTTGTGTTTCAGATGCATGTAATTCTCTAACATGGTTTGATGCTTTGGTCACAGATAACTGGACAAGTCCGATTCAACCGATCACACCATAATGGAAGACAATAAATCGGTGGTTTATATTTCTGAGTCACGTTTTACAGGTTCTAGGTCCAGACACATTGACATCCGTTATCAAAATATAAAACAATTAGTTAAACAAGGTTTTGTTAAATTGCAGTATGTATCTACACATGATCAAATTGCTGACATGCTCAACAAACTGCTTCTGAGTAAGAATATGTGCCTTATTTGATGATGTACCTGATGTCCGCTCAACTGGCAAAAAGAAGGGGTGTCGCGATGTTTTTTTGTTTTGCCAGCTGTGTTTATATTCTAAGACATACGGGAGACTGACTCTTCTCTGTAAGCCTATTACGCATGTCCTTTTGCCTTCTTCTCTTTCTGTTTTGTTTGCCACTAGGAGGTAGGCTAGGAACTTTACCAAAATGTATTATTAACCAGTAAGTTTTTTGTTATTTATTTTACAATAAAAATATGTTTTTTTTAGAATATACCTCAGGTTTATTGTTTTTAATTGTAAATATACTCCAAGGAAAAATCACGGTTCAACCTCCTTTAAACACAGGACTGAATTTCCAACCCTCACAAATTTAAAATTTCTTTGGTAGTTCATATTAATAAGAGCTCTGATTATGGAAAATACTGAGTTCTAGTGGCTATTCCTTTCCAGTATGGGAATAGCTTTTCTGTATATTATGTTTTTAATTTCCTGTCTACCAATCTCAAGAAAGGTTGCCTGAATAGGAATCCTTTTCTTTTCTTTTGTCCTTGTATCTTTCCCAACTTTTTTGACTCTAATGACATTTGTATGCTTGTATTTTAGATATTGTCACCCTCTCAGACTTTAGCTGAGGTTGACTAAGTCCACGGTCATTGAACCAGGTTTTGGTGCTTTTGGCAGTGTGGGCAGCTGGAAAATGAACTCAGCATCCCCATAAAGCTCAACTACGGAAGGAAGCATGAAGTGCTTCAAAATCTCCTGGTGGACAGCTGCTTTGACCCTGGTCTTAATGAAGCACAGTGGTCCAAAGTCCTGTTGCTCAGTGGTCCAAAGACCTCTTTTCTGATGAGAGCAACTTTTGCGTCTCATTTGGAAATCAAGAACCCAGAGTATGGAGGAAGAATGGAGAGGCCAATCAAGCACAGTAATCTCAGAGTCATTGAACCAGGTTTTAGTGCTTTTGGCAAAAGTTGCTTCCTTCTTCCTTCCACAGATGAGCTTTATGGGGATGCTGACTTCATTTTCCAGCAGGACTTGGCACCTGCCCATACTGCCAAAAGCATCAAAACCTGGTTCAATGACTCTGAGATTACTGTGCTTGATTGGCCAGCAAACTCGCCTGACCTGAACCCCATAGAGAATCTATGGAGCATTGCCAAGAGAAAGATGAGAGACATGAGACAGAACATTGCAGAAGAGCTGAAGGCTACTATTGGAGCATCCTGGTCTTCCATAACACCTCAGCAGTGCCACAGGCTGATAGTTTCCATGCCATATTAGTTTCATTTTTTAAGTTGCATTACTGAAATAAATGAACTTTTGCATGATATTCTAATTTTCTGAGTTTCACCTGTACATCTTGTCCAACACAATATTCCTTTATTCCAGGAAAAGTTTTGTGAGATGCATCTTTGTTTCATAGAAGTTCTCCAAATCGAAGAAATGAGGGTAGCTCCTGCGCCCCACCTTTAATCCTATAGTTTAGGGTAATCCAGTCATTTTTGAGTTTCAGCTTTCATCATCAGCTTGTAAGATCTGTATTACAAAATAGTTGGAAGAAAGATGTTGATTATCCTGCTGTACAACTTAACTGGCAGCACTATCTGATATTGCTTCAGATCTGCCTACACATTGTACAGCATAAGACTCATGTTGCTACGGAATTCCTATTAGTATGAAAGCTTGTCATTGCAACACAAAAAAGCCACAAGTGATATACCATAATATGTCTCTGCTAATAGGGAAGTCCTTTTTCCCCCTAAGTAGTTATGAAGCAACTTGAACCAACATCTGGAATTGTCCTGAGATAATTACTGATTATTGTGGGATTTCTTTTAATGAAAAATTTGCTGAAATTGAATATTAATTAATATCTAATTGAACCCAGTGGAACTTACTTGAATAAAAATTAGATTTTGTAGTGAAAAGCAAAGGAAGATGGTTTATATTTATTGCGATTTTTTGAACTGGCTCAGTGTCTAGCAAAGTATTTTCTGTTACTTGCATCCTAAGCATTTTCATTTGAAGAGAGAAGTGTTTGAACCTGTGATTTCCTATGCAAACCAGTATGATTTCTTGAACTGTATATTTTTGAATAATAATTTTACATTCACATGCCTGTTACATTCACATTTTTGAGTTTAGGGAAAATTGTGTCAGTATATGTATCAGAGAGATTTCCATTTTGTAACTATCACTTTCAGTTAAATTGACAGGGTAGCAGTAGATGTGAAGAATGGAATGAGTTCAGCTAATGTTGTCCAATGAATCATACATTGAAGAAATGTATAATTACAAATAAGAATTGTACATTAAACTTGTAGAACCATGTCCATATTGCTGTCTCATAGTAGTTCCTCCTGTTCATTTTGCAAGAGTACTTTAGAAACTGTGAAAGAAGAGAATTTATACAACTTAATTATTTCAATATGGGTGTAACTCTTCTTCTTTTGATGATTTAGCCAGTAAAAACACTTTTGTACTTATAGCCCTTAATTGACTATCCTTATGCGATAGCCACAGCAGTTGAAAAAACTGCCAAGTCAGTAAAGGGTGCAAGTGTTATGAATGAAGTCAGCAAATTGTTAGGGATCATATCAGCACAAATAACAACAGAGAAAAAAATGATTCCATTGCTTTCTTCTGCTATTTATATTACTGAAAAGCTGCTGATAAATATGCATATAATCCATAAAATGTTGGACATATTTAGATATTAATATTGGGGATTATGAGAATGATGTTAGCATGTCTAAATCTACATTTTTTTTAAAAACAGAAGTCTTTGACAGTCTTTAATTATATGTAACTTAAGTGGCATATAATTAAAGCAATAAGTGGGACTTCTGGCTGATCTCTATGTTATCAGTCACAGAGAAACAGAGCTCTTTGTTCCAATGCTGCCTTCTCTCTGTTTGTGGGCTCTAAAAGGAGCCAAAGCTCCCTTGTAGCGGGCTGCAAAGCTAAGGAGGGGCACCCTGTGAGGTCGCAGGAGCGATTGCAATTTTCCTGCTGAACCTTGGAGCCATGCCCCCTCTATGCCATGGCGAAGAGAAGAAGCAGTCTAAGATGGCTGCTGTGAAGTTGGGACAACTGAAAAACATCTAAGAGTTCTGCTGGAGCTGAGTTGGTGAACAATGTTTGGAACTGACTGAGAAGAACTCTATTCAAATTTTTAACCACAAAAGAATATCCAGGAAAACAGAGGTTCACAACTATTTTTAAACTAGCAGCATTAATACTTTGAGGGAATGTCAGCATTCCAAATATCATGCAGAATCAAATCAGAGTCCAAGGCAGAGCTATCCTTAAAGTTCCAATTAAATAAGACAGACATGTTGGCAGACAACTGTGGAATCCAGAATCTGAAAGCTTCCTTGGATTCCCACCCAGTTGAAAGCAATATTCCCTCTAACTTTTTTTTCAGTGTGTGCGGAAAAGTATAGTATTTGAGCAGCACATTTTCATGCCTGAGCACCTGAATTTTTTTCACAGATGTTTCACAGAGCAATTGATTTATAGGATCCGAATTCGAATGGAGAAAAATGGTTTTGTGCGTGAGTGTGTGTGTGTGTGTGTGTGTTTGAGTGAGCGAGGGATCCGGTAAGGGAACTGCGCCTATTTAGGAAAGAAGGTAAATTATTGCAAACATGATCAATCGAAGATAAGTATGGGGACAGGTTGGGCAGTAGAGAGAAAGTGATAAAAGAGTGGGAGCAAGGAAGAAAAAAAGAGGGAAGAGAGACAGAATGAGACAGAGAAGGACAGAGAAAGTGACAGAAGAGTGGGAAAGAAGGAGAAAGAGAGACAAAGAGAAAGAGGGTGAAAGAGACAGAAAGAGACAAAGAGGAGAGAGAAGGGAGAAGGAGAGAGAAAGTGACAGAAGAATGGAAAAGAGGGAGAGAGAAAGAGAACAGAGACAAAGAGAAAGAGGATGAGAGAGACAGTGAGAGGAGAGAGGAAGAGGAAAGAGTAAGAGAGAACATCTCATTTCAATCCTGAGGTGCAAATATTCTCTTTGATTGGTAATTTTATTTGTCCATTTACTATCCAATACTCTCATTTCTCCTTAAGTTCATCAAGAATTCCCTTCTTTTTATTGAATTTATCACAATACCATGAGAACAACTTTTTCAGCATAGCTTTACAGCTATTTAAAATATATAGTAATTTAGGTCAGGTTTTCAGAACATTAGTCTATTTATAAGTCACTAAGTGCAAAGAAGCAGATTCAGAAAATTGGCTTCCTTTTTTGTAATTGCCTATTGCCTGCTTAATTTTCTACCTACATTTTTGATAACTGATATTCACGTTGACCCAAGAAGCCCATCATAGAAAGAAACCCTCCCTATGAACTTTGTTGGGTTTCCATGGAATGAAGTTTGATCTTTTTCTCAACCATACAGTAGCATATTCTTTCTAAGGAGGATATAATCAAGATAGTCCATAATTGCCTATCAATCTAACAGTATGGCAATTGACAATCTCTTTATATTTCAACTCTAACTCTTTCAGTCTTAAAGGTTTGGTGAGGAGAAATCCAAAAATTCTTTTAAAGAGGAAAAAAAATGCTTGCACAATTGCACCCATTGAGACATGTATATATACACAACACACAGAGAAACAAACTTAACAAAGTGCTAAGTCTGCCCACTAACTAACTAACTAACTAACTAACTAACTAACTAACTAACTAACTAACTAACTCTCTCTCTCTCTCTCTTTCTCTCTCTCTCGTTTCACCCACATAACACCTATCCTCCGCGAGCTGCACTGGCTACCTGTCGATCTCCGGGTGCGCTTCAAGGTGCTACTTGCCACCCATAAAGCCCTCCATGGTAGTGGATCTGGATACTTGAGAGACAGCCTACTGCCAATTACCTCCACACGACCTATTAGATCTCACCGGTTAGGCCTCCTCTGAGTCCCATCTGCCGGTCAATGTCGACTGGCAACTACACGGAGGAGAGCCTTCTCGGTGGCAGCTCCGACCCTGTGGAACGATCTCCCCGTGGAAATTTGTACCCTCACCATCCTCCAGACCTTCCGCACAGCCCTCAGAACTTGGCTATCCTGTCAGGCCGGGGGTTAAGACTACAACCCGCCCGAATAGTATGAATGTTGTGTTTTAATTATGTATTTGTCTTATATGTTAAAAGTTTGTCTCCCCCCCCCTTTTTAAGTTGTAAGCCGCCCTGAGTCCCCCCAGGGAAAAGGGCGGCATATAAATAAACTTTAAATCTAAAAATCTAAATCTCTCTCTCTTAAAGAGAGGGAGAGAGAGAGAGAGAGAGAGAGAAAGAGAGAGACGGATGGATGAGAGGGACTGCAGAGGGTCTCCTGGAGTCTAGGGCAGCGAGTCATTTGATGGAAAAGTTGCCGCTTGAAAGGAATGACCTGGCTTGGCTCCCACTTTCAATCTGCCGCCCAACGACCGAATGGAGAAATGAAGAGACAGGAGAGACGAAGCGAGAGTCAAGCCAAGTCATTCCTTCCAAGAGGCACGTTTCCCATCAAATGACTCGCTGCCCTAGACTCGAGGAGACCCTCTGCAGTCCTTCTTGTCTGGCCAGGATGCCAGCGAAAGTGTTGGGCTGAAGGAAGGAGGGATACACACGCTCACACTCTCCCTCACTCCCTCACTCCCCTCCTCCTCCTCCTCCTCCTCCTCCTCCTCCTCCTCCTCCTCCCTCCCTCCCTCCCTTCCTCTCTCTCAAATGGCAAATCCGAGCAGCCACTGCTGGGAGTCGGTCCCATGCCTTCTCCCAACCCCCACACCCCTTCTCTCAGCTACTTCCTGCCTTGTGATTGCTGTCTCCAGGCTGGCTCTCCCCTCCTATTATCGTGGAAGGCATCTCACAAAAACCACTGGGCGGCAGTTGGAAACTGCTGCGCGGTGTTTTATTGTCACATGCGCGGCCGCACACCCGTGCAGCTTAGAGGGAACAGTGGTTGACAGTTCATGATCTTGTCCCCACAACCGTAAATCCATCACATGGTCCAATCTTCCTCTGCCATGCTGGCATTTCCACCCATCTTGTCAGCTTCTGCTTTGCTATCGCTTCAGCTGCCATGAAACGGGGAGAGAGGGCATGGTATTTGGGAGGGGTTACTCATTGTGCTGGTGGAAGGTTCTGGAGTTCACCGACTGATCGGACTACGCATGCGTGGGTGTTTCCCGCCAGGACTAATGGCACCGACATTCCATCTTCGTGATGCCTTTTGAAGTTATCTTGCACCTGACATTTGGAAGACTTATGACTGGACTGGGAGTATGATGCCAAGGGGTGGGGAATGGACTATTCTATATATCAATTGCTTTCGCGCCTAATTAATCAGACTTCGCTACGCTTTGCCTTTTAACCATTCTTAATTAGTAAAAGTACATTTGATTTCTACACATGGAGTCTCGTGGTCTTTCTTTCCTAATTAATTAATGGAGAGGAGCTGACAGTTAGCGAAGTCTCAACAACACCTTTCCAGGAGACTACAATCTACCATGGAAGGTGCAAAACTACAAGGAGACAAAACAGAGAAAATGTCTTCGCCAGCCAGCGATGGAGAAAAGGACAAAGAACCCACTGATATCTTGTTTCCTGAAGAATTGGCTCAGCTGGAGATATCGAGCCCTGCTAGTCCCCCCCGTTGGTCTTTGTCGGTGGGACAAAGAGAGGATGGTGCAAACTGGGATGCGGCCATTACCAGAAGGAGACACCAGGAAAGGCCGTTTGAGGCAGGAGCCGAACGAAGACCCCAGGAAAGAGATCAACCTGATTACTTGGAACAGAGGTACTCTGGGCAAAGATTCGGGGAGGGTGAAGAGGTCAAGAGGGGGTGGGAGCAAGAAAACCCACGGGCAGCTTCACCCCCCCCCCAGCCAGGGGTGCTGCCAGACCAGGGGCCCCACCCCCCAGAAGACGCAGAATGGCTAAAGTCCCCCCCTTAACTGTAAAGTATGATGGGAATCTTAAGAAGCTGGGATCTTTCATCATGCAGGTCTATAATTACATGGAAATCTATGGGCCCGATTTTGAATCAGATGCTATGAAAGTACGCATGGTTTTGCTTGCTTTAGACGAAGAGGCCTCTGACTGGGGAACAGGCTTACACCAGGCCAATTCCCCCCTCCTGAGGAATTTTAATGCATTTATGGGAGCATTCAAGAGACGATTTGATGACCCCCTGACTGAGAAACAGGGCAAACTGAAATTTATGACCCTCGCGCAGGAGGACAGGCCAGTGTCCCAGTACATTCAGGAGTTTCAACACCTATGTAATTACATGAGGGGATGGAGTGAAGAAGCCCTTTTGGACAAATTTGCTTTGGGCTTGGATGAAGATATTTATCAACAATGTGTTAATCGCCACCTTCCCAAACGCTTAACAGTTTGGTTTGAAAACGCAGCTGATATTGAACTGGATTTAATGAGACTCCAATGTGCAAAAGAGGAGAGGCAGAAGCAAAGGGAGAAAACTGTTAAATCTCCCCCCCCCCCAAGCCGCAAAACCCCTTTCGGAGTGAGAGGAAAATCCAGACCATTTACCTGCTTTTGTTGTGGAAAAGTAGGCCATCGCGTGCCAGAATGCCGCACCAAGCTACCCACGACCGCCCCAACCCCTTCCAAATGGGAGGGGAAATCCAGCAAGACCTCAGACAAGAAGAGAAAAGAAGCCGCGTTTGCTGTAGATTCCACCCCCCCCCCCCGCAATTCAGCCAGGCATTGGAGGGAGAAGCAGACGTCTCCACCAGCTCCTCTGATGACTCCGATGACGACGCCTCGCCTCGCTGGGTGAGTTCAAACAAAGGCCCTATGCTCATCCCCATAGAATTGAGAGTTCCGCCCGATGGGGGGTCAGAAAGCCTTTCCGCCCTCCTTGACTCAGGCTGTTCCCACTCAATGATCAATCCTGCTATGGTGGAGAAACTGGGCCTCAAGTTGAGAACTTTAAAAACCCCTATTGTCTTTTGCCAGATAGATGGGTCCATCGCAGGGGGGGGGACCCGCCCACTTCTTTACTGAGCCGCTAGAGATGAAAATGGGATCCCACACTGAACTAATCTCTTTTATTGTGGCTCCTGGGATGGACAGGCCGCTCATTTTGGGCCTCCCTTGGCTTCGAAAATGGAACCCTCGCATAAATTGGAGGGAGGATTGGTTACGCATTCGCACGGACGCACCTCCGGAAGGGGAGGGCGTTTCTTCAGACCCTGTTAGCTGCAGTTCTGATTTGGCCACCAGAGGGCAGGAGAGGATTGAAGGAGAGGAAAAAATTCCGAAGGTGTATTGGGACCTGAGAGGAGTTTTTAGTGAGAAATCTTCCGACAAACTTCTGCCCCACAGGCCTACTGATTGCTCAATCGACATTTTACCTGGGGTGAAGTTGCCAAAACCCCAGATTTATTCCATGTCACCTAGAGAAATGGAAGAGATGAGAAAGTTCATCGATAAAAATTTGGAGCGGGGTTTCATTGAGCCTGCCTGCCCTAAAGTCGCTGCTCCTGTGCTGTTCCGTGAGAAGAAAGATGGTTCTCTGAGACTGTGTGTGAATTTTAAGAACCTTAACGCCATCTCGGCCCAAAATTTATACCCGCTGCCGTTGATGAAGGACATGTTAGCCCAATTGGGGAAGGGCCGCATTTTCACTAAACTGGACCTCAGGGAAGCGTACTATAGGGTGCGTATAAAGCAGTGTTTTTCAACCTTTTTTGTGCAAAGGCACACTTTCTTCATGAAAAAAATCACGAGGGACACCACCATTAGAAAATGTTTAAAAAAATTAACTCTGTGCCTATATTGACTATATATAAAGTAATTCTAGGCCCTAGAAGACAGAAAGGAGGACCCAAGCAGCAGGGGAGGGAGGGGAAAGTCCCCTGCCCGGTCAGCTTGGAAGGATCTTTCCCTGCCCAGTGAAGGTTGAAGGGGCTGCAGGAAGGGCCAAAGTGACATCCACGAAGCTGATCACTCCAATCAGGGAAGGGGAGCGGCACCTTTGTCCCATCCTGAGAAAGCCCCTGGCAGCCCGGGCTGCCTCTGGGTTCCCCTCCTCCAGGGAAGGGAGCATTGGTGATGGGCAGGTGGCTGCCCAGGGCAGTCTTGGAGAGCGAAGGTGAGGACCTCCTTTGTCCAAACGGGGATCTCTCTTCCACTACCCACACCACCAGTGGTCAGCCTCTACCCCCCCCAGCTCGCTTCCCTCCCTTTCTTCGGGTCGGGCCATTGGAAGGGGCGGGTTGGGCTGAGCCGGGCGGCGGACGAGACTCCTTTCTCAGCTGTGCAGGGCTCCTGGTGGACCCTGGCCCTGCGGGACTGCAGCCCCCTTGGACGTTTGAGGACGAGAGGGGCGCTTTGGCCCTGGTAGTGGTCCTTCGTTTATTCCCTGGAGCCGTCGGCCAGGCTGGGCATTTTCGGCTTGAAGCCAGCGAGAGGGCCCCTGTGCCCCAGCGGAGGGTGGGGGGCTGTGGGCTCCCGATCCCCACATCAGTTTGCCTCAGTTGGCACAGCTCCAGGGTCGCTGCCCGTCAAGCGGGACATCAGGTCGCGCGCCGCCCCTTTTGCTCCAATTCGGGGCGTCCTGTTCTGTCGAGGCTCGCGGCGAGGCGGCGCTCGAAACCTGCCACCGGCCCCGAACGGAATGCGCCACGCGAAATGTCTCCCCCGCAGCTCCGGCTGTCCAGGAGGGCGGCCGGTCGGACCCAGCGCGGGCTCACGTACGGCGCGGCAGCGGGAGCGAGCAGGCAGGTGGCGACGGCAGGTGGGGGGCTCTCCAGCCCCAGAGGTGCTCGCGGAGCAGAGCGGCATCCCAGGCGCACCGCACGCCCCGCCCGAGCCACACGGTAGTTGGCCGGCGTGGAGGAGAGAGCCAGCGGGGCGAGGAGACAGGAAGGCGCTTTCGGGGCCAGCCAGTCAGACCCACCACTATGGGCGCACGCATGGGACATCAGTGACGTCCCTGCGTGCACTACCTCCTGGCGGTCCCCGCATTTTTAAAGTAAACGCGGGGCTGCAGGGACTTAATAGAGGCATCCCTGTGTCCCGAAAGCAACTTTCGGGATACAGAGATGTCCCGAGGCAAAAACACCCGGCGGGTGTTTTTCCCACGGCACACCTTACACTATGTCACGGCACACTAGTGTGCCGCGGCACAGTGGTTGAAAAACACTGGTATAAAGGAAGGAGATGAATGGAAAACTGCTTTCAACTGTCCTCTTGGTTGCTTCCAGTTCCGGGTCATGCCTTTTGGCCTGCAGGGGGCGCCTGCAGTTTTCATGCAATTAATTAATGAGATCTTGCATGACCACCTTTACAAAGGCGTTATCGTATATTTGGATGATATCCTTATCTATTCTCACACTTATGACCAACACGTCGGTCTAGTGCGCACTGTTTTGAAAAAACTCAAGGCTGCTGAACTTTATGCCAAGTTGTCCAAGTGTGAGTTTCACCAGGCTAAAATTGACTACCTCGGTTATTGCATCTCTCCCGCCGGCATTGAGATGGACCCTGGGAAAGTGAAGGCGGTCACTGAGTGGGAAGCGCCACGAACACGCAGACAGTTGCAAAAATTTTTGGGTTTTGCTAACTTCTACCGTCAATTCATCCCTTCTTTTGCCAAAATTGCGCTTCCTATCACCAATTTGCTGAAATCCAAGGGTGGGCCTAAACCTAAGCCTAGCAAACCATTGGATTGGACCATGGAATGCCAAGCTGCTTTCGAAAAACTAAAACGCCTTTTTGCTGCGGAACCGGTCCTGAAGCATCCCGACATAGACAAGCCTTTCATCGTCCAGGCTGATGCCAGTGATGTCGCCGTTGGAGCCGTCTTGCTACAAGCCAACGACCAGGGTAACTTGCAACCATGCACTTACACCTCACGCAAACTCACGGACACTGAGAGGCGTTGGGCCGTTTGGGAGAAGGAGGCGTTTGCGGTGTGATGGGCCCTGACCACATGGCGCCATTTTCTGGAAGGCGCCAAGCACCCTTTTGAAGTGTGGACTGACCACAAGAATTTGGAGGCGTTGAGGACCCCACGCCGTCTGTCCCCTAAACAGATGCGGTGGGCCCAACATTTCAACCGTTTCAATTT
The DNA here is from genome assembly GCF_051295495.1 of Thamnophis sirtalis. Lineage (NCBI taxonomy): Eukaryota > Metazoa > Chordata > Lepidosauria > Squamata > Natricidae > Thamnophis > Thamnophis sirtalis. The sequence continues at coordinate 55,098,375 of NW_028261384.1, read as the reverse complement.
CACACTCAAATACATCCCTGGGGGGAAAAATTTCATGGCAGATGCTTTGTCCAGGCTCCCTCAATACAACTGTTCTAAACTGAGCATTGTTCAACCTGTTATTCCCACTTCCAGCCTGGCGGCTCCGGTGGTCACTCGCCAGCAAGCACGCTCGAAGGTGGAGGTGCCTCAGGATTTTCTCTCTGACCTCAAATGTGCCCTTCCTCAGGACGATTGGTTCCAGCAGCATCAGGATGAGTGCACGATGAGAGATGATCTACCGTGGATCGGAGCCAAGCTTTATGTCCCCGCCTCTCTTCGTCTCGTCGTCCTCCAACGTGCTCACGATTCCAAATTGGCGGGTCACTTTGGTTTCGTAAAAACTTTACATCTGGTGAAGAGGCAATTCTGGTGGCCCTCTTTGAAAAAGGACATTGAACTATACGTTGCCAGTTGTCCGGTTTGTGCGGCCGCTAAATGGCCACCTGGAAAACTGCAAGGGCTGCTCCAGTCTGTGGCACGGCCTGTTGCCCCTTGGAAGGAAATTTTGATGGACTTCATTGTCGAGCTTCCTGAGAGCCAGGGGCACACCGTCATTTGGGTCATTACGGACTTATTTTCTAAACAAGTTCATTTTATACCTTGCCACAAGATTCCTTCTGCTAAGGCTCTCGCTAAACTCTTCATTTCCCATGTTTACCAGTTGCATGGAGTGCCTGATCGTATTATTTCTGATAGAGGTGTCCAATTCACCTCAACCTTCTGGAAGGAATTTCTTAAGCGCATTGGCTCCGCCCAGGGCCTTAGCTCCGCTCACCATCCTCAGACTAACGGGGCCTGTGAAAGGACTAATTCTGTTCTAGAACAGTATTTATGTTGTTTCATCAATTATCAGCAGGATGATTGGGTGGACATGTTGCCGCACACTGAAGTGGCCTACAACAATTCTGTTCATACCAGCACTGGTTTTACCCCTTTCCGGATTGTTTTTGGTCAGGACTTTGTTCCTATTCCTGAGTTGCCTCGTGACCAACCGCAAGTTTCTTCCGTCACTGACTGGAGCGAGCGTCTCAGCCGTGTTTGGCCTTTGACTCTTGCTACGTTGGATGCTGCTCATCACGCTCATAAGAAACAAGCTGATAAGAAGCATACGCAGCCTTATCAGTACAAGGAGGGTGACCTGGTCTACTTGTCCACAAAGTTCCTTCAGACCACACAAAAATCCAAAAAATTGGGACCTAAGTATGTTGGTCCTTTCCCCATCATCAAGATCATCAATCCTGTTTCCGTTCGTTTGCAGCTGCCTAAGCATCTCAACCGTGTTCATCCCGTGTTCCACGTTAACCTCATTAAGCCTGTTCGGGTTTCAACTTTACGTCCGCCTGGTGATCCTCCACCTGCTCCTTTGTTGATTGATGGTGAACAACATTTTGAAGTCCGTGAAATTCTGGACTCCCGCAGGTGGCGTAATCGCATCCATACTTAGTGGCTTGGAAACATTTCCCCCCCTCTCATATGGAATGGGTTGACAAGTCCCATGTTCGTGCTCCCCGGCTGCTTTGGAAGTTTTATGCTGCTTATCCTGACAAGCCTTAACTTTCTCTTCCCCCCCTTTCTCTTCTGTGTTTTGTTGTTTGTCTGTTTGTTTGTGTTTTTTTCGTTTTCCAGGCCTGATCGCCTTTTTTCGGGGGACGGCCGGATGTCAGCTTCTGCTTTGCTATCGCTTCAGCTGCCATGAAACGGGGAGGGAGGGCATGGTATTTGGGAGGGGTTACTCATTGTGCTGGTGGAAGGTTCTGGAGTTCACTGACTGATCGGACTACGCATGCGTGGGTGTTTCCCGCCAGGACTAATGGCACCGACATTCCATCTTCGTGATGCCTTTTGAAGTTATCTTGCACCTGACATTTGGAAGACTTATGATTGGACTGGGAGTATGATGCCAAGGGATGGGGAATGGACTATTCTATATATCAATTGCTTTCGCGCCTAATTAATCAGACTTCGCTATGCTTTGCCTTTTAACCATTCTTAATTAGTAAAAGTACATTTGATTTCTACACATGGAGTCTCATGGTCTTTCTTTCCTAATTAATTAATGGAGAGGAGCTGACACGTCTAGTTCCAGTCAGAGGTGCAGAGACAAAGAATGGTCTTGATTTCTAGAAAGAAATGACAATAACACATTCCACAATTCTAATCCTTACTATTCCCCCCTTCCAATTGCCCACTAATGAAACAGCATAGTAAAGAAAGAGAGAGAAAGTGTGGCAAGCCAAAGATTCTAAAAGGAATATAACTGCAGGCCTGACAGGCAGCCTCTCCTCAGAAGAAATTTTTTTCCTGAAAAGAGAATAACATAAAAGTTAACATAACACAATTAACCACCTCTCCCCTCCCCCAGGGGGACCCTTTGGTTTATCGAGAAACTTCTCATGGAATTGTTTTACTAACTTCTTCACTTTTAGGTTCTAGCTTTTCACCCAAGTAGCTTCAGACAAAGGGTAACCCTTCCAATACACTAAATACTGTAAGCGACCCCTATTCAGCCTGGAGTCTATGATTTTTTCCACCTCAGATTGTGTTTCTCCTTCTATCACTACAGGAGAAGGGAAATCTTGGGTGGATGCTCTTATGCTGGACCCAATTACTGGCTTCAACAAGCTACAATGAAATTCTGGGTCAATTATCCCTAGACTTCTGGACTGGGTTGAACTGTAACTGGGTTAACTATGTTCACTATTGGGAATGGACCAAGAAATTTTGGACCAAATTCCTTACTAGCCATTCTTAATCTCATGTATTTGTAGATACAAAAACTTTGTCCCCCACACAAAAGGGGGTTTGGAGCGAGCGATGTTTATCAGCTTGCTTCTTGTAGGCTTCTGCCGTATCTGCTAGAGCTTTCTTCGTAGTCTCCCATACTTTCTTTAGTGTGTCCATCCATTCATTTAGAGACATGGAGAAGGGAGGTTCTCTAGGCAGCTCAGGCATGGCAACAAATTCCATGCTACTGGTAATCTGGAAAGGAGTTAATCCAGTGCTGCTGTGGACCGCATCATTGTACGCCACTTCGGTGAAGGGTAGCAAGTCCAACCAGTTGTTTTGCTGATAGACCACATAACACCAGATGTATTGTTCCACCACTGCATTGGCCCTCTCTGCTGTGCAGTTCATGCTGGGCTGAACTTCTGAGCTCAGTTCTTGTGTGGACCCAATGGACCTCAGAACCTCTTTCCAGAACTTGGCTGTGAATTGGACTCCGCGGTCTGAAATGATCCTCTTGGGATCCACCTCTGCAGGTGATAAAAGTGTTTCACAAACATTTTCGCTAATTTATTTGTGGACGGAAACCCTGAGCAAGCGATGAAATGCGCTTGCTTGAAAAACAAATCAATAACTGTCCAGATTATTCTATTTTCGCTTCTGTCTGGGAATTCCACAATGAAGTCCACTGCGACCTCTTCCCATGGTGGGTTAGGGCTGGCCGTTCATTGTAGTAATCCAGGGGACTTCTCTGACAGTGGTTTCATCATTGCGCAAGTTGCACACATTTTTACGTAATCTTCCACCTCCAATTTCATCTTTGGCCACCAAAATTGACATCTGGCGAGGTGGAGTGTTTTTAGGAATCCAACGTGGCCTCCTAGTTCCACTTCATGGCTTTGCTGTAAAACTTCCAGCCTCAACCTCACAGGGACATACAGTTTGGACTCCATCTTGCATCGTTAGGATATCCTGGTTATTGTTGTGCCACTGATCTGTTGGGAGCACCAATTTAATAGCTGTCATCAGCTTATCCTCCCTTCGGTTAGTGACTTGGGCTGTCTTTTGGTGGGAGGAAGAAATGATGGGGTGAACAACTTCTCCCTTCTTACTGTAGTTCTATGGTTTTCTCGACAAAACATCCTCCAACAAGGTTTTTGGTACTTGTTGGATCCCTGGGGTTTTTGTCTCTGCTGCAGGTGCTGCAGATTCTGGGCCCTTGGGTTCATTCATCCCTGGGTGGCCCTTTTCCTCCACTGGTGGCAACTCCCATGTTGATGGCCAAGCAGGTGCCCACTGGCATCTATTCCATCCATGACCTGGGAAGAAAATGTAACCTGGTGGTGCTTGATTCACAAGCTGCAGCCCAATTTTCGGTGGCTGGCTAGTGAGAGATGTTGGCAAAATCCTTCCTGCTGATTGGTTTGAATTCCCCATTTTAACTGGGAATCTGCCTTCAACTCAGTTGCAGGGTAATGGGTCATTTCATTTATTGCTGTTTGGAAGGAGTCAAAATCTTCACTCCAGTTTTTTTCCCCCGAGCCTTGGCTGGGGAAGGAGGGGAAGCATCACTCATGTTTAGCTGCTCAAGTTGATCTGGGACTTTCATTCTCCAGCCGTGTGGTGAATTAGTTTTCCCAGTCCCCTCCAGATACTATTTATCTGCAAATTTCCTCTCCCACAAATTCCTTTGCTGCTTGGGAGAGATGTAGAGAAGCATTTCATCTCAGCTTCTTATCTCAAAAAGCTTTCTCTTAATTGTTTGCTTAAAATGTGCACTGACCCAGTCAGTCAGCATTGGAAAATCAGCACCCCTCACCAGCCCCAGTACAGGGGGGTTGCTGGTGATTTATTTTAAAAGCAGATTCGGATAATGTCAGCATTCCAAATATCATGCAGAATTAAATCAGAGTCCAAAGCAGAGCTATCCTTAAGGTTCCAATTTAATAAGACAGACATGTTGGCACAACTGTGGAATCCCGAATCTGAAAGCTTCCTTGGATTCCCACCCAGTTGAAAGTTCATGATCTTGTCCCCACAACCGTAAATCCATCACATGGTCCAATATTCCTCTGCCACGCTGGCATTTCCACCCATTTAGTTCCATTCAGATGTACAGGTGCAGAGACAAAGAATGGCCTTGATTTCTAGAAAGGAATGACAACACTTCTACAATTCTAATCCTTACTATTCCCCTCTCCCAATTGCCCACTAATGAAACAGCATAGTAAAGAAAGAGAGAGAAAGTGTGGCAGGCCAAAGATTCTAAAAGTAATATAACTGCAGGCCTGACAGGGAAAATTTAAAACTGAAAAAGAATCAAAGGGAAAAAGGCAGAAAAATTGTTAAAAATACAGAAAATTGGATTTTCAAATTGGACAGGCCTTGTTCTGGTTAAGAATTTTGAAATGCTGGAATTATTTACTTAAAAATTAACATTATCTTTATATTGTGGAAAATCATAAAAAAACTGGTTAACATTGAAATGTAATCCAATAGTGCCACCTGATGACAAAAGGAAGAACAATACATTCTCAAAATCTTGAAAATATTTGATTACTGAAGATTTAAATATGACAACAAGAGAGACACTATCATTAAAATGACCCCTGAAGATTACAACACAAGACTGAATTTATAGAGGGATTCAAGGAGATTCTGGAAAATTTATGGGACTATCCCAAGGAGCAGGTTGATCAATCTTGGGATACACGGAATTAAGAATTTTGAACGTTTTGAGAAGTGACTATAGGTTTATAGATATATATGATCTTTGGAATATTGGACAAAAGAGAGATACAATAAAATTTAACAAGATGCTTCATCAAGAAGAAAGGAGTAGAATTTGGAAAGAGATGGCATTGGCAATTCAAAGTACAAGGGAGACACTGACAAGACATTTTAAGAAAATTATGAACCAATTGGAGAGCCCAGACAGAAAGCTGGGAAACATAACACAGAGGATAGTGAGTGTTCAAAACACCCAGGAAAAGGAAGAGCCAACTGAAAGAGTAGATGAAAAAATAGAACAGACAAAACAAATGAAACAAGATCATATGAAGATAATAACAAAAATAATAAGGATTGATGATAAGCCAAAGAGAGAGTACACAAAGGAAATTTAAAAAGGAATTGGGGAACGAGGAAGATTTCTCTGGGAGAGAGATAGGGGCAAGAGTAGATATTTTGAAAACTAGACAATGGAAAAGAACAGAGAGAGGAGAACTGTTTAAAACCACTAGTCAAGAGGTGGAAGCAGATAGAAATAAAGATCCAAGAGAGGAATATGGGAGGCAAGCCAAGAAACAAACAGTTAAAGCTTTAAAGCAGGTAAGAGATTATGGTTAGAAAGGGAACAGGTTTAAATATAGTAATCGCATAATTAAAATGAGAATAGGGATGGGATGGGGACTAGAGAGAGGGGAATTAATAAAATACACATTTTTCTATAATAAGGAGTAGTAATAATAAGAGGGGAAATTAAAATTTGAATGATGATATTACTAAGTATATTTAAATAATATGGTGACTGGCATAAAAACAATATATAGAAATATTGATTAAACAAATAATGAAATATTATAATTCAATATGAATATGTGTATATTTACAAAATGCAACAAATATCAATAATATTTTATTTTTATCAAAATGTATGACATGCAGAATATGATGATTGACATAAAAATAACATGTTGAATATTGAATAACCAAATAATGAAGGATCATAAGTTGAACAAGCAAATAATGTAAAATTTTAATGTAACACAAATGTTTGTATTATTATTAGAATAATATAAGCTTGCTAAATGTAATAAATATGATTGATAATATTTTAATCTTATTAAAAGGTATGACATTCAGAATAGGGTGATTGGCATAAAAATAACACACTAAAATATTAAAAAACTAAATAATGAAAGATTATAATTTAATATAAATATGTGTACTATTACTAGAATTATATAAGTATGTTAAATGAAACAAATATGATTAACACTATTTTATTTGTATCAAAATGTATGACACTCAGATGCCACACTGTTCACACATTGATATATTTGTAAAAAATAAAAAAATAAAAAACTTTTTAAAAGATTTAAACACATGGCAGTAGCTTTCTTAGTAACACAGAACTAAATAATTTGAATAAAAGAATTTGAGTTATTATTATTTATGATAATCTACTGTTGGTGGAAACTTAATAATTCAATTCAAGTCCTAATCAACACAAAACTTTAACTAACCAACAAACAACAACATCTGCATATCCTTGAACTAGATCCTTGGAAAAGTGGATCAAATTGCCAAATCCAGCCTAAATATCTAGCTGACTATTTAAGCATCATCATCATCATCAGTGGTGGTGGGTTGCCAATTTTTTTTACCACCGGTTTGGGTGCATTGCATGTGACACTTCTGTGCATGTGCAGAAGCATCTAGGTGGGTGGCTACTTCCGCCCCTACTGCCTATTCACACAATCCAGGGCGAACTGGGAGAAACCCACCTATGATGATGATGATGATGATGATGATGATGATGATGATGAGGAGGAGGAGGAGGAGGAGGAGCATGATGATGAGCACGATTATGATCAGTAGTAGCAGCAGCAGCAGCAGTAGCAACCATATTATACCACTTCAAAGCAATGATATTCTCCATGTCATGGCAAGGAGCAATCAGTGTGTTGATTTGATACATTTCTGATGGATACAAATGTGGGAATATGGATGCGGGGCAATGATACAAAATTGGGAGATGTGATTTGATAACTAAGCAGAAGATGTTCAGATCTCTTACACATATATACACTCATTCACAAATGTGCGAACACACTTTTTACATGCAAAGTCATTTGAGAAGGGATAATACTTTAACCTCATCTCGCACAATTAATATTGTTATATTTCTTTTTCTTTCTTTCTCCTTTTTTAATTTTACATTAAGCATTTAGTACTGACTATGTAAGATTCCAAAAACCATTTAAAAATAAAACTAGATGAACTGGTTTTCAAAGACATTTGCACAGTCATTCACATCAGACTTCATGTCTCCTAAGGAATAAAACATATTGACTTTATCTTCTGCATTCAATGAATATTATTCTGAATGTCTAAGCATGAAAGATTCCCAGATTCTAATTTGGTAAGAATTCATTTTAAATGATGCAAAATGATGGTAAGCTGATTTTATTACTCAAAGAGATACGGTCCGCATTAAAATTTAAGCTAATTGAAACCAAAGAACAGAAGAATCTAGCGGCGAATTGGTTTTTTTTTAATGGGTTTATGGCCGGTGGTTACCCTATTTCTTAAATGTTTTAAATGCTATTTACGTGTATAAAGGAAAGATTACTCCAACATTCCCTCTGACTCTCCTTAAGTGGGCTGTAAACCAATTTACTACAATTTGGCTTCTTACAATCTGACACTTTTATTGCTTGGTTGTGTTGGTCTAAGATCAGATAAGATCGCACAACTCCCAGCGTGTTCTTACTTGCGAATATCTTAAAGCTTCTAGCTGTGTCTATACAACATGGCGTCTATACATGCTTCAAATGATTCGTTTCAAATGATTTTCTCCGCATTTCAAAAGTTGTTTGACACATATGAAAGATTTGAAAAAAAGCTGGACTATTTAACATTAAAATATGAAGAAAAAAGTGAGAACGTTGAATGTTTGAATGTTCCTGAAATACAAATGAAGAATGTCAGAAATGAAGTTTCTCAACTTGCTGACACGCTGGGCGTCTGGTTTACTTCGGAGGGAGAAAGAGATGCAACGCTTGAAAGGGGGGCAGCTGTACAGAAGATTTATTTCAAAAGACAGAGTGCAGGAGGAATGAGAAGCATTAAAGAATCTATACTTTATGAAACATCATTTGCAGAATTATCGATACCACCCTTCAGAATTAAAGACAAGCTGAAAAGTGCAACAAGCCTAGGACAACGTTATTACATCAGAGGCATCCTAAGCAAAAAGGTGCGAAGATATTCCTGTTTGGACTTGCTTATAAAAACATTTGGTAAACTTGTTCCACGAATGGCAATAGGACTAAGGAGGTTTTGTTATTGGAGAGACATAGGCTGATAGATGGAAGAATACAATTCAAAATTAGCTAAATCTAATTACTCTTATTTGTAATAGACATAGCTGAATAATAATTGATATTGATAGTAATGTATATAATGTGGAGTTGATATGATAAATAATAATTGGATATGAGAAGGGAAGGTTGGAAATATTTTTGGACCATATACAAAGGTTATTAATCACAATAATTATCACTATTAAAAAATAAAATAAAATATATACAGTTAAATGTTAACTAATATGGGGAAAATGTTACAATATACGATATAATTACATAAAGAAGGGAGAATGATAATAAACTATACTGCATGGAGAGATGGAATTTTTGGTATTAAATATTATGGATGTTCAGCTAAAACAGGATATGAGGATTTGATGTTAATAGAGGATTTTACAAACAAGTAAATGAAATGTCAGCATGTGGTTATGGATTAAATCTTTGGCATATTTAAGGATGAAGGATATTTAAATAACTGTAGTCAACTAAAAGTGGAAGTATAATGATGTCAATATGGTAAAAATTTGAGTTAAGATATTTGAATTAATATGAATTAATGGAAGAGATGCACCAAAACATGTTGTAATCAGCTGATATACTTTTTTTTATAATATATACCTGTGTTCTTTTTTCTTTTCTTTTTGGTTTCTCTTTTGTTTTTCTTTTGTTTTTCCCTGCCTTGTTTTTTGTTCTTTTTGTCTTTTTTGTTGTTTTTTTCTTTTCCCACTGGTGTGGGCATGTATTGTTTAAGAAACAATAATAATAATAATAATAATAATAATAATAATAATAATAATAATAATAACAACAACTCCGCCATTGCCGGTCCCAAGCCCGGATGAGAAAGGAGGAAGGTTGGGATCAGGTTGGCATCTGGTCCCGTAAAAAAACCCCCCGCCAACCCATACAATATGGTGAAAAAAACAAATAAGAATTCCATACCGCATTGGTCGTCGTGCGGGTTAACAAGGGCCGCGGCGGATGTTGGGGTCCCTGGACATCCATCGACAAGTGGGCTACAAGTGGACCAGCCAACAAAACGACAAAAATATAGTGCAGATGAAAACCGTGCCATAATGGCCTGTTACTACAACTCAGAGCCAGAAAAAAGAGGCTATTTAAAGCGAATGTATGAATTATGGAAACAACAATATCCAGATTCAAATGTTAGTGAACAACGACTAGCAGATCAAAGGCGATTTATTATACGGAATAAAGTGTTTAGTGAAGTTGAACATGAGGAAATTCAGGCAAATTGCAAAACCCCAAAAACAATATCACAAGCGGAAATAACTGATATTCAAGACACAACTAAAGACATTATAGTAGAACTCCCAGAAGAAGCTCTTGGGGAGGAAATAACATCACCACCACTAGAACCAGTTATCACTGAACCAACTGATGAACTAACTCAAAAACAAAAAGAATTGAAGGATAAGATCATGGAGCATTTTCTGCTTAATGAGGAAAGGCAACATTTACCATCACTAAAAACTGTGCCGAAGAAAATTTTGGCCCCTATCATGAAAATGGTTAATGCAGTGTTTTCAACAATTGAACCAGGATCCATCTTGGAAACAAACCAGTTAATGTACAGCGCAGCTGTAATAGTCACTAATGAACTAGGCATTAAAATTAAAGTACCTAGTCATACAACAGAAAAAGCATCAAAGCCAAAGTGGAAAATCCGTTTAGAACAAAAAATAAAAAAATTAAGGGCAGATGCTAGTAACTTAAAGAACATGCATGAGCAACGGCTTAAAAACAACAAAATCATAGATCAGCTAATCAGGAGATATAGATTGGATACAAGAAACATCAATGAAGCTGTAGAGATTGTAAAACAGCAAATAACAGCAACAGCTAGAAAAATTGAAAGATATGAGGCACGAATCATCCAATATAAACAAAATCAGCAATTTCGATCAGACCAACGGCGTTTTTATCAAAGTCTTAATGTAAATGGTGACACCAAAAGTGAAAAACCAGAAAAACAGGCCACAGTTGAATTCTGGAAAGAATTGTGGGAAAATGCAAAGGACTACAACAAGGAAGCAAAGTGGATACATGACTTTGAGAAAAGCATTGGCAACAAACAAATGCAAGTATTAGAAATAACAACTGAGATGGTCAAAAATCGAGTTAAAAAGGTAAAGAATTGGACATCACCTGGAAAGGACCAATTACATGGTTTCTGGCTCAAATATCTGACCAGTTTACATGCAATATTGGCCAGGCAACTGAATGAAATTTTACGAAAGGGCCAAATTGATGAATGGTTGACAACTGGAAAAACATACTTGATTCAGAAAGATCCAACTAAAGGAACAACACCTGAAAACTACAGACCAATAACATGCTTGCCAACAACCTTCAAATTACTCACAGGCATTATTGCAGATAACATGATGGATTATTTGGAAACAAACAACATCTTGCCAGTAGAGCAAAAAGGCAACAAAAGAAGGAGCAGGGGCACAAAAGATCAGCTTCTAATTGATAAAATGATATTAGAAAATTGTAAGAACAGAAAAACGAACTTGAATATGGTCTGGATTGATTACAAAAAGGCATTTGACTCACTGCCACATAGTTGGATCATAAAATGCTTAGAAACAACTGGCATTAGCAAAAATATTACATCCTTTACTGAAAAGGCAATGAAACAATGGAGAACTGAGTTGGCAGTAGGGAATGAGAGCTACGGAATGGTTAATATCAAGCGAGGAATTTTCCAGGGTGATTCACTTTCACCTCTTCTCTTCATCATCGCAATGATCCCACTATCAGTAATCTTAAAAAAAATGAAATTAGGCTACCAAACAGCCAAAAAAGCTGAAAAAATTTCGCATTTACTATATATGGATGATTTGAAACTCTATGGAAAGTCAGAAATAGAAATCCAATCATTGACAAATACAGTCCGAGTATTCAGCACCGATATTTCAATGCAGTTTGGCATGGAAAAATGCGCCACTGTATCCATAAAAAGAGGCAAAATCACTGCATCTGAGGGAATTGAAATGCCCAATGGCCAACTAATTAAATGCAAAGAAAATGAAGCCAGAAATACTTAGGCATTCTGCAGTTGGATAACATCAAGCATGGAGAAGTAAAAACTATTGTCAGACGAGAGTACACCAACAGAGTTAGGAAAATTTTGAAATCTAAATTGAATGGTGGAAATACAATCAAGGCCATAAATACCTGGGCAATACCAGTTATAAGATACACAGCTGGCATAGTTAACTGGACACAAGCTGATTTGGACCTTTTGGACCGAAAAACCAGGAAACTAATGACAATGCACTACAGTTTACATCCACGTGGTGATACTGATAGACTATATCTGCCCCGAAAATCAGGTGGCAGAGGATTATTACAAGTGAAGCAAACAGTTGAAGAAGAAAAACATGCACTGGCTGATTATTTAAAAGAAAGTCAAGAACATCTATTAATCGAAGTAAAGAACAAAAATCTACTGAAGGCCCAACAGACAAAACAAGAATACAGAAAAGATGTGATAAAATCAAGAATGGAAAGTTGGCAGAACAAAGCACTGCATGGTCAATTTCTGGAAAAAATAAAAGATAAAGTGGACAGGGAACAAACTTGGTTATGGTTAAAAACAGGTACATTAAAGAAAGAAACAGAGTCACTAATCCTGGCTGCGCAAGAACAAGCTATCCGCACAAATGCCATTAAGGCCAAAATTGAAAAATCCTCTGATGATGCCAAATGCAGACTTTGCAAAGAAGCTGACGAAATTGTTGATCACATACTCAGCTGCTGTAAAAAAATCGCGCAGACTGATTATAAATTGCGGCACAATTCAGTAGCACAAATGATCCATTGGAATTTGTGCAAAAATTATAATATTAAAACAGCAACAAACTGGTGGGAACATCAGCCTGAAAAAGTCACCGAAAATCAGATGGTCAAGATCTTGTGGGATTTCCGTATACAAACTGACAAAATACTGGCGCATAATACACCAGACATCACACTGGTTGAGAAAAATAAGGTCACAATCATAGACATCGCAATACCAGGTGATAGCAGGGTCGCCGAGAAGGAACATGAAAAAATCGCAAGATACCAGGACTTAAAAATCGAAATTCAACGACTATGGCACAAACCAGCAGTGGTAATTCCAGTGGTAATTGGCACACTGGGTGCTATTCCAAAAGCACTGGAATTACATTTAAAACAGTTAAAAATTGACAAAATCACCATCAGTCAAATGCAAAAAGCTGCACTGCTTGGATCTGCACGTATATTACGAAAATACATTACGACGTCCTAGGCCCCTGGGTGGGGCCCGACTAGTAACCAATGCCAAATCCAGCGAAACAACTGGCTGCTGTGATACAATTGTACAATAATAATAATAATAATAATAATAATAACAACAACAACAACAACAACAACAACAACAACAACAACAACTCCGCCGTTGCCAGTCCCAAGCCCGGATGAGAAAGGAGGAAGGTTGGGGTCAGGTTGGCATCTGGTCCCGTAAAAAAACCCCCGCCAACCCATACAATATGGTGAAAAAAACAAATAAGAATTCCATACCGCATCGGTCGTCGCGCGGGTTAACAAGGGCCGCGGTGGATGTTGGGGTCCCTGGACATCCGTCGACAAGTGGGCTACAAGTGGACCAGCCACAAAACGACAAAAATATAGTGCAGATGAAAACCGTGCCATAATGGCCTGTTACTACAACTCAGAGCCAGAAAAAAGAGGCTATTTAAAGAGAATGTATGAATTATGGAAACAACAATATCCAGATTCAAATGTTAGTGAACAACGACTAGCAGATCAAAGGCGATTTATTATACGGAATAAAGTGTTTAGTGAAGTTGAACATGAGGAAATTCAGGCAAATTGCAAAACCCCAAAAACAATATCACAAGCGGAAATAACTGATATTCAAGACACAACTAAAGACATTATAGTAGAACTCCCAGAAGAAGCTCTCGGGGAGGAAATAACATCACCACCACTAGAACCAGTTATCACTGAACCAACTGATGAACTAACTCAAAAACAAAAAGAATTGAAGGATAAGATCATGGAGCATTTTCTGCTTAATGAGGAAAGGCAATGTTTACCACCACTAAAAACTGTGCCTAAGAAATTTTTGGCCCCTATCATGAAAATGGTTAATGCAGTGTTTTCAACAATTGAACCGGGATCCATCTTGGAAACAAACCAGTTAATGTACAGCGCAGCTGTAATAGTCACTAATGAACTAGGCATTAAAATTAAAGTACCTAGTCACACAACAGAAAAAGCATCAAAGCCAAAGTGGAAAATCCGTTTAGAACAAAAAATCAAAAAATTAAGGGCAGATGCTAGTAACTTAAAGAACATGCATGAGCAACGGCTTAAAAACAACAAAATCATAGATCGGCTAATCAGGAGATATAGATTGGATACAAGAAACATCAATGAAGCTGTAGAGATTGTAAAACAGCAGATAACAGCAACAGCTAGAAAAATTGAAAGATATGAGGCACGAATCATCCAATATAAACAAAATCAGCAATTTCGATCAGACCAACGGCGTTTTTATCAAAGTCTTAATGTAAATGGTGACACCAAAAGTGAAAAACCAGAAAAACAGGCCACAGTTGAATTCTGTAAAGAATTGTGGGAAAATGCAAAGGACTACAACAAGGAAGCAAAGTGGATACATGACTTTGAGAAAAGCATTGGCAACAAACAAATGCAAGTATTAGAAATAACAACTGAGATGGTCAAAATCGAGTTAAAAAGGTAAAGAATTGGACATCACCTGGAAAGGACCAATTACATGGTTTCTGGCTCAAATATCTGACCAGTTTACATGCAATATTGGCCAGGCAACTGAATGAAATTTTACAAAAGGGCCAAATTGATGAATGGTTGACAACTGGAAAAACATACTTGATTCAGAAAGATGCAACTAAAGGAACAACACCTGAAAACTACAGACCAATAACATGCTTGCCAACAACCTTCATAATACACCATACATCACACTGGTTGAGAAAAATAAGGTCACAATCATAGACATCGCAATACCAGGTGATAGCAGGGTCGCCGAGAAGGAACATGAAAAAATCGCGAAATACCAGGATTTAAAAATCGAAATTCAACGACTATGGCACAAACCAGCAGTGGTAATTCCAGTGGTAATTGGCACACTGGGTGCTATTCCAAAAGCACTGGAATTACATTTAAAACAGTTAAAAATTGACAAAATCACCATCAGTCTGGTGTATTATGCGCCAGTATTTTGTCGGTTTGTATACGGAAATCCCACAAGATCTTGACCATCTGATTTTCGGTGACTTTTTCAGGCTGATGTTCCCACCAGTTTGTTGCTGTTTTAATATTATAATTTTTGCACAAATTCCAATGGATCATTTGTGCTACTGAATGGTGCCGCAATTTATAATCAGTCTGCGCAATTTTTTTACAGCAGCTGAGTATGTGATCAACAGTTTTATCAGCTTCTTTGCAAAGTCTGCATTTGGCATTATTATTATTATTATACAATTGTATCACAGCAGCCAGTTGTTTCGCCGGATTTGGCATTGGTTACTAGTCGGGCCCCACTATTATTATTAACATTATTATTATTGTTGTTGTTGTTGTTGTTGTTGTTATTATTATTATTTTAATAATAATTATAGTCAAATGAAAATGGATATATGATGATGGTGACATGTATGAATATTTGAGTTAAAATGCTCGAGTTAACATGAATTATGTTTGTTGACTGTGGAAGAGATGCACAAAAGTCTATTTGTAACCAACTGGTACACTTTCTATAGCATGTAAAGAAGGATGTTGTATTTGTTTTAAATTAAAAATTAAAAAAATTTAATAAATTTTTTTTTAAAGGACTCCCAAAAAGTTAATATCAAAACCAGTTTAGTCTAATCGTTAAAGCAGTGATCCCCAACCTTTGGGCACCAGGGCCTGGTTCCATCAAGAAAGGTTTTTCCATGGATTAGAGGGAGCATGATTTTGCATGCTGCTTGTATATTATAGATGGGGCTTAGCTTGTTTGCAAAGCTTGGTTTATGGCATGCCAGTGCCAGTCCACAGATTGGGGGATTGGTACCCCTGGGTTAAAGCACCAGGCTAGGAACCAGGAATCTGTGAGTTCCAGTCCTGCCTTAGACATGAAAATCAGCTAGGGAGTTTGGACCAGTCATCTCTCAACCCAACCTACCTCAGAGAGTTGCTTTGTAGAAAATAGGAGGAGAAAGGAGTAGGTATGTTTGTTGCCTTGATTTATTTATAAAAATAAAAAGATGGATTATAAATAAACAAACCATACTATCATCAAACTTACAGTGCTTTTCAATGACATATGTATCCACATGAAGTATTAGTATGATACTATAATAGTCTTACTATAATATTTATAAGTTTAAATTATTATTTCAACAACATAAAATTATATTTTATTGTTTATGTTAAGAAGACCTCAGAATATTGCAATCTTCTGCAGCTGTCATGTTAGTTTATAGAAAAAATGGCATAAAAATAATTGTGCATGGTTTTCTTTTGGTCTTTTGTAATTTTCCTCCAATCATCCTCTGATAGTAATCTATGAAATTTACCAAGTTTAGCATTTTTTAAAAGCAGACATTGCTTGTATCTCTCTTGAATGATAATTTTCAGACTGGTTTTGTATAATGCTCCAACCCACCCCAAATAATGCATTGGCTACAAGAGTTTTAGACCTTTTCTTTCTTTCTTATCACTTGAAGAAGAAAATAGCATCTGAGACAGATAATCACATAGAAATTTTAATTTGCTGTGAGCAGTATTTTATGATGTACTGACAGACAGGGCTTTACTTTATCTTTCTCTGAACTTTTATGATTTTAAGCAAAAAGCAGTGTTCTAATTGCTTTTTAAAAATCTAGCAAAATATTTTACAAACAAGCATCATGAATCTCTTTTGCTCTCTCTCACATACACACACAGAAACACAAAACCACACAGAAACTCACACACTACACACACAGAAAGAGAGAGAGGGAGGGAGGGAGGGAGGGAGGGAGGGAGAGGGAGAGGGAGAGGGAGAGGGAGAGGGAGAGAGAGAGAGAGAGAGAGAGAGAATGAATGAATGAATGAATGAATGAATGAATGAATGAATGAATGAATGAATGAATAGTGGCCAAAATTGCAGAAACCTTTTGGGGAAAATGTACAGTATTTTTGAAGTTTGATGGCTAAAAACACCCCCTTTTTGGAGTAATACCATAAAAAATATACATCAATGCATAATTTAACCAAGAATGTAATGCAACAAATTTTGTTCAATTAACTATATTGTATGAAATGTTATAGCCAAAACCAGAAAACAGAAGCACAACTTGCTTAGGTTGATATCAGGTAGCTTTCCTTCATCTGATGGTAGCCAATGAGCATGAGTGTTTAGAGAGCCAATCAGGTGTCATCTTGTTTTGGCATTGAGCCAATCAGATCACAGTAGGATTCTATTTTTTTTGTAAAAAGATTTTTATTTTTCTCTTTCAAATTCATTCTTAGATATGCATTCTTATAATTACTATTTAACATTTGTCAATCCATCATAGTCTCTATATTCATTTTTACACACACACACACACACACACACACACACACACACACACACACACACTACAGTTGCCACCCTGTGTCTCCATCTTGTTTTGCAACACCTTTCTCCTTCCATCTTCTTAACTTCCCTTCTCTATCTTCTTTCTTCCTCCTCTCCTTCCTTCTTTCTTCTTCCCTTCTCTTTCCCCTCTCCTTCTCCCTTTTGTCTTTCATACCCTATCTCGTACTCTTAATTCCCCACCCTTACTTTCTCTGCTTTACCCTTTCTTCTTTTCCCTTCCCTTTATTACCTCCCGTTCCTATGGGATTTTGTCTGCTTTCTAATTTTGTGCAAATACAATTGTAGCTGCTGTTATTATTTGTACAATCAAATATGAATCTTCTTCACTATATTTCTCTGGTAGAATACCCAATAAAAATATCTCTGGCTTAAACTCTATGGATTGATGTATCATTTTCTCTAACCATGTTTGTATTTTATCCCTGCACGTTCACCACATACGATATTATGATATTTTAATAAACAATCACAAAAGAAGTGTAAGTAAGAAATATGATGATGGATATTTGTACATATTTGTACATATATACAAATATCCATCCTCATCATATTTGTATGCTACATACTAATATCCTAGTATCTAGTATAAATCCACATATGATACATCTGAGTTTCTTTCTCTCACCCTTTTGCTGTGATGAACTGCTTGCTGCCTATTTTTTTATATTGTCCTTTTTGGTGGTACCTGAACCACCTTCTTTGTTCACAGGTTTTCAAAGCTGGATTTAAGGCAGGCTTATTACCACATTTTATATCTTTCCAAACAATCCTAACTGCCAAAAGTCTAGCCAAGCTATTCCTGATACACATTTATCGTCTTCATGGAACTCCACAGAGAATCATCTCTGATAGCGGGGTCCAATTCACCTCCAAATTTTGGAGGGCATTTTTAACCTTACTTGGCACAACCCAGTTGAGTGGGGTTGAGCTCTTCACACCATGCCCAGACTAACAGTCAATGTGAGAAAACTACAAACTTAATACATTCTCTTTGCAAGTTGGTTTAAGAAACAAATAGGGGCAGCACAGAGTCAAATAGGTTAGACTACAGTATGGAATTCCCTTCAGATTCAAGTCTGCTATTAGCTGTGGAAGGTCATTGAATGACTTCAGATAGGTATACTTCCCAGGTCCAGCAGAGTCCTGACAGAGTTATTGCAGCAGGGAAAATTGGATGAAGAAGGAGTTGCTATCCTTATTTGAGCTCTGGAATAAAGATGAATATAAATCTCACAAATAATGCTTGCTATTTCATTGAATTAAATGACCACCATATGCTACTTTCATTCTACAAATTATACCCCCAACCTGCTTCAAAGTTTGTGTCACTAAAATACTCTGGTCAAATGAAGAGGTAAAAATGTGATTGCAGAAAAGAATTCCTTTCTGAGTAAGACTTAAGCTTATGCACAGGCAAAAGTAAGGTGATTTGAATAGTTCTGGTAGCAATAAGGAATAAAAATAATGTACAAACAATCTAGACAAAGAAAGTTTGGAGAGGTCAACCCTGGACTGTTTAATGTAACAAATTCCCCCCACCCCAATGAGTTGTAGTGGAATGATTCAGCCCATGTGGCAAAGATTGGAGATGCCTTCTTCTAGAAACTGGAGTGTTTTCTCACTCTGACCCTATTTTCTGCTTTGGGTTAGCAGTTTAGTACTTCCCACTGCTACCATCTGCCTTCCGTGAAGACAAGGAGGAAATGTGTGAAAGAGGTGCTTCAGTACATGTATCTTTGGATGTGTGAATGTTATATCTTTGATGGGCCAGGAAGCATAAGTAAATCTGAGTTTTGAATCATAGCATGAATCTACTTTTTTCTTTATTGTAGAAATTGAATAACTTCTTGAAACAGCAGTCCTTTCCCCTGCCTCATGCTGAACTTCTACTTTATCTCATTGGAGATGCTGCCCTCTGAACTCTTGGCCTTTCTCTCAATGAGCTGAATGAATTAAATTCTTTAGAAGTTAACTAGTTCATGAGGATTTATCAAATCACATTCATTTGTAGGTTTTTCAGATGCATAAGTCTGTTTAATAACCTATAGTTTGTATAGTTAGCAGCTATGTTTGTAAGCCATGATTAATAATTGAACATGATTAATGGAATTAAGCCAATTTTATGTATTTGGATAGCACATTTCAATTTAGTCTACTATCTGGTACAAATCCAGTCACTTATGGATGGGGGAGAAATCCATGAAAAAATAGTTCTTTATCTTACATGATCTCCTATTTCTTTGATCCCTGAGAACACTGAAATGAAAAATCGTTTCACATGTTGTGAAAAAAAGTCACCCCTTCAAGGCAGAGTATCTTTACAATAAAGACAGTTTCTTCTGCTGTGTTAGTGAAAAGTTATTGCTTTGAATAGCACCACTTCTTGCCTTTTCTTTGTGCAGTGTAAATATCCTTCATATATCTTTTGTGGATGGTGCAAATTAATTTACCAGATGCATAATTAAGCTGTTCATATTTTAATGTAAAAAAAACAAAACAGACTGCACTTCCAGCCCCCAGTCTTGTGCTTCCAGTTGCAGCCTTGGTCGTTCTTAGATGTAATTTACTGAGGGACTGTTCTACAAATGCTACTGAATGCATATCTCTGCACAAAGACAAAAGAAAAAAGAAAGAAAAAGAAATCAAATAGAAAGGTATAATTTAACCGAAAATGAGAGAGAAAAGAAACAGTCAAATAAATGGAAGACTATTGTTCTTTTCAGATGTTGAAGAATACCACAGAAGTAACATAGAACTTTATCATTATTTCTGCTAAGTTAGGAATATAATATCTTAATTTATGATGAGTGTATTGTCAGAATAATTGTAATAGTTATTTAAAGAGTCTCATTGCAATGGAACCATCAAAGTATTACTGGTTTCATGTAATATGTTAGAACAGAGTTCCTCATCTTTTCTAGTTCTGGGGACTGGCAGAGGAGGGGGAGAGGGGATGGTTCCGCACAAGCAGCCAGAAAACATGGGTGCATGCACAGCTCCATTTACAAGAGAGGCATGCATGCACACCTGCCACTCATGCAAATGGAGTGCTTGTGCATGTGATCACCCACTGCCCATGCAAGTGAAGATGCGTGTGCAATCATCTGCCATTTTCACAGCCTGGTTTCAAATATAAAACAGCAGCCTAGTGGGCTGTGGCCCTGAGGTTGGCGACCCCTGTGCTAGAAAAAGACTGCAATCTCAAATGCCAGTTGCAGCTCTAGATCACTTTCAGTCAGAATTCCTAGTTGAAAAATGTGCCCTTCAAAGCTTTGAATTGTTGTGATGATGTGAGCTGGCAAATACCACCTTTGGTTGGCCCCATCCTCCCACTCCTCTCATTCCCTGTCCTATATTCCCTTGTTTTTTAGCTCAGCTGATTCACGCGGCAGAGCAGATTGCTGCGCCTCAGCTGAACTAAAAAACAGATCATCTCACCAGCACTGACACCAAGGGCTGTCATTGAATGCTCTGTGTGTATGTCCCTGTGTGAAGTGTAAGCATGCATGCCAAGCGCTCTCTCATAGAACCGGTAGGAAAATATTTAGAATCCTACCACTGCTGAAAGTGTTCTCTTCTCTCCAAAGATCCATAATGAAATGATAAAACTTTTGTTGTTAGTTGTAAAGTCATGTCCAACCCATCGCGACCCCATGGACAACATTCCTCCAGGACTTCCTATTCTCTATCATCCTCTGGAGTCCATTCAAGCTCATGCTAACTGCTTTGGTGAATCCAGCCACCTCATTCTCTGTCATTCCATTTTTGTTGTGCCCTAAATTTTTCCCAGCATTAGACTTTTCTCCAGTGAGTCCTTCCTTCTCATTAGATGGTCAAAGTATTTGAGTTTCATCTTCAGGATCTGGCCTTCTAAAGAGTCAGGGTTAATCTCCTTTAGGACTGACCGGTTTGATCATCTTGCAGTCCAAGGGACTCACGGGAGTGTCTCCAGTACCATAATTCAAAGGCCACAATTCTTTGGCGCTCGGCCTTTCTTATGGTCCAACTTTCATAGCCATACATTGCAACTGGAAAAACCATAGCCTTGACTATAGGTACTTTTGTTGGCAAAATGATGTCTCTGCTTTTTAATATGCTGTCTAGCTTTGCAATAGCTTTCCTCTCCAGGAGCAAGTGTCTTTTAATTTCTTGGCTGCAGTCCCCATCTGCTGTGATCTTGGAGCCCAGGAAAATAAAATCTGTCACTACCTCCATTTCTTCCCCATCTATTTGACAGGAATTGAGAGGGCCAGATGCCATGATCTTAGTTTTCTTAATGTTGAGTTTCAAGCCAACTTTTGCAGAGAAAGAGCCATAAGAGGCATCAAGAAACTATTAGAAGATTCTTGCAAACCAAAGGGGATTAAACTGTAATTCTCATAAATGTGTAAATACTATTGCAACCAGGCCATTTTTGTAGTCTTTCTGGAAGTGTTTGGTTTGCAAGAATTTTCTTGATGCTTCTTATGGCCTTTGCTCCTTTGTAAAAAATACATTAGCAGTTGTTCTAGTTTCTTTGTTTCCATAATTATGATTGCTGGTCAAAAATAAATCATGAATTGTAACTATGCATATTATATTTTAAAAAAACATTAAGATTTTAAGTTTGTTAAAGAACTAAATCTATTTGGAAGTTTTCAGATAACGAACAGCATGGAATAATATTATTAGTGAATACTAAACAAATACCATTTGTTTTTAATTCAAAGCAGAACTTTGGCAGACTCCATGACTAATAAAACAAAACTCATACACTATAAGCAAAACAGTACCCATCCTAAAGAGCTGATATGCTAATCAATGACAAACAGAAACCTGTGGAATTCCAAAGAAAATTCTAGTGTGAATGGTCTATTGCAACAGAAGCAAGCTAAACTTTTCTAAGAATTTGAACAATATGACCTGTATTGTTAAATAAATTAATATTTGACTAGAAATCTAAATGAAGAAAACAATCTAGATGTAAGAATTGCCTCTTCTTCTAACTTAAGAAAGTGAAGACTGTTGAAATGAAATACTTCAAAAGGAAGCTTTTATTAATCCGAAGTGAAAACAATAAATTCAAAGGAACATCTGAATCCCATTAGGCAAGGCAAGTAGAATTAAAATAGGGACCCCTCCCATTAATCAGAATGCAGATTTTAGCCAATACACAAGTGTGAAGGTGGTTCCTTTACCAGCTGCCCTGAGAACCAGATAAGCATGCATTCTCATGGCTATCTTCTGTTAGACATTAAAATGAACCATCCCACATGGCCATCATAAAGATTCCCCAAACGATGAGGAGATCTCTTCAGTGCCAGGAAAACAGTTTTAAAGTATCAGTTGTCACAGGCACTGCTAATAAATCGAATTCAAGCCCTCCCCTTCTCCCAAATGAATAGCAGTATCACTTTTAGGGATCTGACATGCTACCTTCCGTAAAAAAATGATACACTTGTGAAAAGATAGAAAGAAAAATTCCATCGTAGTATTTTAACAAGGTTTGTTAGAATATTGGGAAGGATTTTTTTTCAGTAAGGTAGGGCCCTAACATGGTGTTTAGCAATCCATTCATTTTGGCATGAGGGTAGATCCTTCCAAGCAACTATTTCCCCCTATGGATTCTAGTGTCAAGGATTTCCTTGATTTCAAAGTGTTGTTCACCTATCATGATGGGACAGGTGATGTAAGTGCAGGTGGTCTGAGTGAAAAGATTACCTCTTGTTTGAGTAAACTAATGTGAAATACTGGGTGGACTTGAATGAGTGCCTTTGGAAGGAGTACTGTTTTTTTTTAATTCCAAAGAATTTTTATTTTTTTATTCTCTTACATACCATTTTAAGTATACATTCACATAATTGGTATCCTTCTTTACATTTATCATTCTTATACATTTATTATTTCATTTAACAAGTTATAATGTACAATTTGGATTGCTTTATTTACCATCCCTTCCTCCTTTTGTAACACCTCCTTGTTTTCCCTTTCTTTTCTCCCTCCCTCCCTTCTCTACTTCCTTCCTTCCTCCTCTCCTTCTTCTCCCTTGTTCCCTTACCTTTCTCCTGCTCCTGCTCCTGCTCTTCCTCTTCCCCATCCTACCCTCTCTCCTTCTCTTTCGCTCCTTTCCATCCTCTTCTCCTTACCTCTTTCTTCTTTCTCCCGTTTTTCTTTCTTTCTCTCCTCCTCTCTCCTTTTCTTTTTCTATTATTGTTGGTGTATATTTCAAAACTCAGTTTATGTTTCCTTGGGATGGTATTTCTGTCAGCCCAAATATAATTTAGTATCATTTCTTATTCCCTTATCTTCACTAGTCTAACCCTGGATATCCCCCTACTTTTTATCTCGTTCTTGAATATATATTTATATGTTTAATATTTTCTTTCCTGTTTTCCCCTTCTCTCCCCCCCTTCCATTTAATAGTGGGTACTTTATCTTCTCCCTTTCTTTTCTAGTTTTCTAGTTTCTAATATCTTTTTTATTATCTTTTCTTCTGTTGATAGCTTATTTAATTTCCAATTTTGGGCAAATACAATTCTCGCTGCTGTAGTTACATGTATAATCAAATAGGTATCTTTCTTGAATTTTTCTGGGATAATACCTAGTAAAAATATCTCTGGTCTAAATTCTATTTCTTGTTGTAACATTTTCTTTAACCATATTCTTATTTTAGTCCAATATTCCCTTGCTTCTGCACATGTCTACCACATGTGGTAGTATGAACCTATTGCTTGTTGACATTTCCAACATTTCACCGACTTGTCTTTAAAAATCTTAGCTAGTTTTCCTGGTGACATGTGCCATCTGTAAAACATTTTGTATAAGTTTTCTTTGTAAGCTGTTGACATGGTTAGTTTATAATTCCTTTCACATAGTTGTTGCCACTTTTCTAGTTCAATCATATGGCCAAAATTCTTTGCCCAAGTTAACATTGTATCTTTTACCACTTCTTCTTCTGGCGTAGTTCTTAATAGGTAGCTATATAATTCCTTGATTATTCTTTCTCCCGTTCCCATAAGTATCTTATCCTATTCTGAACTTTCTTTTTTTCCCTCTACTTTTATCAGTATTGTTTGAAATAGGTATAACAATCTTGGTAATATATTCATATTTACTACTGCTATTCTTCCCATCAGTGATAATTGTAAATTTTTCCATCTTTCCAAGTCTATTTCTATTTGTTTTCTCACCTTATAATAGTTATCCTCCTTTAGTGTTTCACATCTTGATGTCAATTGAATACCCAAGTATTTCACTTTTTTCATCACTTGTATGTTGTTTCCCCATCAACTGTCTTTTCTGTTTTTCTGTCATAATTTTCCCCAGAATTTTTGTTTATCTTTATTAATCTTTAAACCCACTACTTCTCCATATTCTATTATTTTAGCTAGTTTTGGCCCTCTTTCTATTGGATCCTCCATAATAAACACCAAATCATCCACAAACGCTTGTAATTTATACTCTTCTTTCTTGACCCTCATACCTTTTACCTCTTAATTTTGTCATATTTCTCTATTCAAAATCTCTAGTGTCAGTATAAATAATAATGGTGATAGTGGACATTCTTGTCTAGTTCCCTTAGTAGATCACTATCTTTCCTGTCATATCACCATTTACCATTACCTTTGCCGATTGGTTATTATACATAGTTTAATCATATTTATACATCCCTCATCAAATCCCATCATTTGAAATTGCATTAGCATGAATTTCCAGTTTACATTATCAAAGGCGTTTTGAGTGTCCAGAAACAACAACACCATTTGTTTTTCTGGGTGGGCTTCATAGTACTCTAGCATATTCAATACAATCCGCATATTGTCTCTGATCTGTCTCTTGGGGAAAAATCCATTTTGGTCTATGTGTATAAATTCATTTAAAAGTTTCTTCATTCTTTCTGCCATTATTGATGCAAAAACTTTATAATCCACATTTAACTGACTCTTCTTTTAGTATAAGCGTTATATATTCCTCCATCCATGTTTGCCTTCCTTAATAAGTAATTGGATAGTTCCAATGTTACATTGCTTAATACTTCTTGTAGTGTTTGGTACAGTTCTGCTGGTAATCCATCTGGTTCTGGTGTTTTCCCATTCTTTTGCCTTTTGATGCCTTCTGTTACCTCCATCATTGCAATTTTTTTCTTCTAGTGCCTCCTTAAATTTTTCTGGGATTTTGGTTATTCTAGTTTTCTCTAAATATTGTCTTATTTCCACTTCTGGAACTCTCTCATGCTGATACAACTTATTGTTGAAGTTTTCAATTATTGTTCTCTTTTTTTCATTTAAATGTTGTATATTCCTTTCTTCATCCACCAGTTGACTTATCAGCTTTTTTTCTCTTTCCTTTTTCATCTTGTAGGCCAGCCAATGTCCTGGTTTATTTGCATTTTCAAGAAGTTTTGTTTTGCTGATTTTATTTTATTTGCCAAGTCTTCATTTTCTATCAGGTTCAATTTATGTTTTTGCAATTCCATCATATTTTTTACTTTTTTATTTTGTGGGTTTTTCTGCAGCTCCGTCTCCAGACTTTTGTACTCTGATTCCAACCTCTTTTGAATTTGTCTGTTCTGTCTATTCTTTTTCCCTAAGTATGTCATTGCATTGCAATGCCTCTGATATATGCTTTGCAAGTGTCCCATACGTTCTGTAATTATGTGTCTTCCTTTCTATTTTCCTGGAAGAAATATGTAAATTCTTTTTCCGTATGTTGCTGGAAACTTCTTTCTTTCAATATTCTTGAATTTAAAGTCCATTTCCCTTTTTTCCTCTGTCCCTTCCAAGTCATTGTTGTTGGATTATGATCTGCCCATGTGTTTATATCTATATCTATCTTAGTTGTTTTGAGTGTTAGCTCTGTTGACAACCACATCATATCAATTCTTAACCATGATAAATGTCTATTTGAGTAGAATGTATATTGTCTTAATGGAGATTACTTTTATTTCTTCCTCCATGTCATTGGTTTATAGGTTTAGTTGATCTAGTCATTCTTAGCTCCCTCTTCTCTTTTGTCTCTTTGGCCCTTGCTCCTTCTCTCAGCACTTTCTCTTCCTGTTCTTTATCCATCTCTCTTTGATCTTTTCTTAGCTTCCTGGCATTTAGGTCCTCCTTCTTCTCTTACCAGCATTCCCTCCCTTTCTGGTATATGTTGTTCATAAAATAATTCTGCTTTCTCTAGTGTATCTAGTCTGTACCTTTGTTCTTGCTAGTTTACCAAAATCCCTTCTGGAACAAGCCATCTAAAACTCACCCCCTTTTTGACCAAACTCTTAGTCAGAAAGTGATATTCTTTTCTTATTTCTCTGACCTTCCTTGGAACTTGCTTCAATACCACTATCTCTTTAGACTTGTATTTTATTGTGGTACTTCTTGCTGCTTGCAATATTTCATTTTTAGAGGTTTTTTTTTTTTTTGACAAATCTTACATGTACCTCTCTGGGCAAGTTGTTTCTAATTGCATATCTTGTATGTACTCTAAATGACTCATCCATTCTGCCTAGAATATATTCCTTACTCATTTCTGTGGCCACTGAGAGAATTTCTGCGATCTTCTCTGCTAAATGCTCTCCTTTCTCATCTTTTATGTTCTGGAGTCTTAGATAGAATTCAGATCTTTCCATCTCCAAAAATACACTGGCTCCATTTTGCTTTTTATCAATTGCTGTCAGCCTATAATCCATCTCCTCTATTTTTCTCTTTGTTATTTCTGCCTTTTCTTCCATCTTCTGCAGTCTCTGCTCATTTTCCCCATCATTTCCTTGACTTCTTTCAATTTGTCTTTCACCTTGACAACTTTCTCTTCTACTTTATTTATATGCTCCTTGAGATCTGCATGTATGTCTTGCAACATAATTTTAAGCTCCAAAATAACTTTGTCTTGTTGTGTTACTGTCCCTGTTGCTTCCTGTGTTGCTGAACCAAGTGGGATGGCTGTTGCAGATGCATATGATGTTATTTTCTTCATCTTGGTATTTGCTTCTGACATTGTTGTATTTAAATTGCAATCAAACTTTTTAATTCAAAGAGTAGATTACTAGATTAATTGCAATCCTAGAGTCACACTGGCCCAAGCACCAGCCTCCAATAAACCAACTCTTATTCTTGGACCCCGTCTTCAGGTTCTTGCTAATCCATTTGCTTTATAATGCCCATGTGAAGTAAAAAAGGAAAAAAAGATAGGAAACAAGGAGAAAAAAAGAAAAGAAAATAAGATTGGTGATAAGGCACTCACCCCCCCAAAAGGGGGGAAAGAAAAAAACCCACAAAATTAATTCTACAATTGTAATACAGACCTCATTGCAAGAGGTAAAAAAGGAGATAAAAAAGCTCTCTTTAAAAAGCTTTAACCGGAGGTTTAAAAGTTAATTTACAGGAATGTTGCACTTTCAAGCACTCTTATTATCTCACCCAGACAATCACTATACTGATGCCTGTGCTTTGTATGGCCTCTTAGCTGCGCTAGCTCGCATTGGCTGCCTTTCCTGCTTTGGGTCCAGAGGCAAATGCAGGCGTTTTAGGGGAATTGCGGGTTCCCCAACCCACTTGCATCCCCACTATAGAACAGCTATGGCTAGGGTTAAAGTTAACCCCACCCCTAATACAGCAGAATCTGACAGTTCTTCAGAGAGCCCTCCGGAGAACAGGTCCTGTTGCTGGGATTCAGGCCACACCCTCAGGTCAAACTTGGGGTTCTTCTGGGGGTAGTTTAAGCATGGGGCTGCAATACTGGCCTGTTGCTACTCTAAAAGGGGTAAAACGAGAACTTGAATGTACAGAGTTATTGAATGCTACTTCTGCAAAAAGTAAAAGTTCAATCCAGTTATACAGTTGAAAATTAATAAAACATCTTAGATATTGTTCTAGTACCTAATTAGTTTTCTCACATTGACTGTTAGTCTGGGCATGGTGTGAAGAGCTCAACCCCTCTCAACTGGGTTGTGCCAAGTAAGGTTAAAAATGCCCTCCAAAATTTGGAGGTGAATTGGACCCCGCTATCAGAGATGATTCTCTGTGGAGTTCCATGAAGACGATAAATGTGTATCAGGAATAACTTGGCTAGACTTTTGGCAGTTAGGATTGTTTGGAAAGATATAAAATGTGGTAATAAGCCTGCCTTAAATCCAGCTTTGAAAAAAAAATCCCTTTAGCGAGGTGTGTTAGCATGTCTTTCATAAGGAGGAGTAGGTACATGTTCTCCACACTGATAGTATTTAAATTTCTAACATAGAGATGTTTTCAACCATCTTTTTTTCCGCTAAATAACACTGGGGCTGCAATTTTTGGTCAGGCTGGCTCGATGAAACCCTTTGCTAGGTTTTTCTCAATGAATGCCCTCAGTTCTTCCAGCTCCTTTGGGGACATGCTATACATCTTGGGTTTAGGGAGTTTGGTGCTGGGTAGAATTTCTATTGCACAGTCAGTGGAGCGGTGGGGGTAGGGAGCTCTTTAGAGGCTTTTTCGCTAAAAACCTTAGCAAGTCTTTGTATTCTTTGAGTATGATCCTGGGTTGGCATGGTATAAGCAGGCATTGCTGTTTCTTGGTGCTCTGCCCCCTCAGTTTCTTTATGTTTTGCTGATTCTCAGCAAAAGTCATGTGCATCTGAAATTTTATGGTGCCTTGCTTCCAATTAATTTTGGGGTTCCATTTTTTTCAGCCATGCAAGGCCCAAGACTAGCGGCCATTCCATGCCAGGTGCCACTATAAATGTAGTACTTCTTCATGGCTGCTGATTCCTATCTGTAGAGACTCAGTGGCAAAAGAAGCTGACTCCTCCCTGCTATTGATCCATCTAGTTGGCAAAAAGTGATGGGGCTTTTCAGCTTCATGTTAATCCTCAACTTTCCTACCAGGGTTGGGCAGATCAAACAGCAGGTGCACCCTGAGTCCAGTAAAGAGGAGATTTTTATCTCCCTGACCCGGTTGGGGATAAACAGTCTTAAGGGGAGGATAAGCTGTTTAATTGGCTTGCTTAGCAATGGTTCATCTTTTGGATCGCTTCTGAATGAGTTTGATTCTTCCTGAGAAGCCAGAGTTTACTCCTCAAAGAGGGGAGGGTTTAGGGTTAGAGTTAGGGAAACAAATGGCATTGTTATTTTTGGATGCACAGAAAGCTTTTGATAATATAAATTGGCAATTTAGGATAATGCAACTGCAAATGATGGATTTGGGGGAGGAATTCATAAATATGGTTAAAACTATTTATAAAGAACAACAGGCTAAAGTGATGATAAATGCAGATATGACAGAAAATGTAACAATTAGAAAAGGTATTAGGCAAGGGTGCCCACTATCTCCATTATTATTCATATTGACACTAGACATTTTTAACAGAAAGATAAGGCAAGATAAAGATTTAAAAGGAATGAAAATTAAAAAAGAATATAAATTGCAAGCATTGTATTTATTATAGAAGATCCAATAGAAAGAGGTCCAAAACTACTAGAGCAAATAGAAAAGTATGGAGGAGTGGCAGGATTGAAAATTAATAAAGATAAAACAAAAATTCTAGTGGAAAAATATAACAGAAAAACAGAAAAGAGATATAATGGAGAAATTAGATATTCAAATAGTAAAAAAAGTGAAATATTTGGGGATACAGTTGATTTCAAAATGTGTAACTATTAACGATGATAACGATTATAAATTAAGAAATCAAATTGAAATGGATATAGAGAAATGGAAAAACTTACAGCTATGAATGGGAAGAATAGCAGTAATTAAAATGAATATATTACCAAGAATATTATTTTTATTTCAAACAATACCAATAAAACTGGAAAAAATATTTCAATAAATAAATAAAATAATAGGGAAGGAAAGAAAGTTGGAATTAATATTTCCCAATGGCCTATTAAGATGAGAGGAGAGATTTGTATATTTTTGTACTATTTATTTCTTAATAAAATTTCAATTTTTGTGCAGACTTTTCCTCATAACACAATTACCAAGGATAATTCACACATGGAATTTCAATGTAACCTAGCCATTGTTTCATAGATTTTACTATTAAAAAATCTTCATAGTATTTTTTGTTAGAATTTCAGTTGTGAATTCTATATTCAGTGAAGTATACTGTGGCTAACTAAAGTTTATGTCTTTTAATAAAATGGGATTGTCTGAAGAGGAACTGCCATTGACTAAGATTTCTTTTATGAAGTATAATGGAAAGGATCAAGAAATTGAAGCTTGTTCCCTTACAAAGTAATACAATTGAGAGTCACCCCTCATCCTCTTCTCTCTCAGTTGCAGTTCTGTCCTTGGCATCTTCAGTCCTTTCTTTTTCTCTTGCCAAGCATCATACCTAGAGTCAGCTATAAAGGGACTGGCTATCTTAACTATTTCCTATGCAGATTTAAATACACCGTATCTTCCAGTTTTTCTCCTTATTCAAGTAGAAATTTATTTTGAAGTAGAGCTTTAGCTTCTTCATTCTAACCAATGATATATTTCTAACTGAAAGCATTCAAAGAGGCATTTTGATCTTGTTTCATAATTAAGGTGACCAGATTTTCAGATTGGTAAAGAGGGACATCTTTGACTGGGGGGAGGGGGGGCTTGATTAAAAATTTTATACGGAGCAACACAAATTTTCATACAATGCAAAAATAGTATTGTAATATTTTTTATTTCAACATAACTACAATTTACAAATATAAATTGTAACTGTTGCCAAACATCAAAATTTTGATCGTGTGACCATGAGGATGCTGCAATGGTCACTAAATGTGAAAATGATCGCTAAGTGTGAAAAATGGTCATCAGTCACTTTTTCCAATGCCATTGTAACTTTGGTCACTATACCACCTTTTCTGCCACAGTTCTTAAGTGAATAACTGCAGCTGATAAGTTAGTAACATAAGTGAATCTGGTTTCCCATTTTACTTTGTCAAAAGGTCACAAAAGGCGATTACATAACCCCAGGACACTGAAACCATCATAAATACGAATCTGTTGCCAAACATCAAAATTTTGATCGCATAATCATGAAGATGCTGCAACGGTTGCTAAGTGTGAAAATGGTCACTGTGTGAAAAATGGTCATCAGTCATTTTTTTCAATGCCATTGTAACTTTGGTCACTATACCACCTTTCTTGCCACAGTTCTTAAGTGACTAACTGCAACTGGTATTTTGTATTTTGGCTAGAATCTTTTTTTAAATAGTTCTAAGACATTTAAAAAAAAGAATCCACACAGAATAAATTGAAGTAAAACATTTCATACTATTCTACACAGAATAAATTGAAGTAAAACTATTTTTTAAAATTCTATGCACAATATATTTCAAAGTATTGTGCATAGAATTTTAAAAAATGGTTTCACTTCAATTTATTTTGGATAGAATCTTTTTTTAAATAGTCTAAGACAATTAAAAAAAATAATCCACACAGAATAAAACTATTTTTAAAAATCCTATGCACAATAAATAAAATATTATTTTAAAATACATTAAAAAAAATAAAAGAAAAAATCAAGCTCACTTTCCAGCAGGCTTAGTTTAGTTTAATGAAATTTAATGAATTAAAGGCAGGCACTCCAAGTCAATCCAGAATGATGTAGATGTTAATACAAAGAACTGAGCAAATTAAAATGGTGAAATTAGTCAGGGAAATATTTTTCAAAGAAACTTTGCCACCATTTTTTCCACACGAGCCAACCTCCAACCTCCGTGACCCTCCCCTCCAGAAAATCCAGGAAGGAACACTTGCAACTTCTCTAGCCAAGTATTTCCTGGAGCTCTATGGTACTGGGTCATCTTTTCTTATAAAAGTAAGTAAAATGGGTGGGAGGGTCCATTTTCTTGCTTTAACATTTTAATATCTTCAATGAAAGTACTGAGACAAAGAGAGGGTTTAGACAGAGTGTCTTTTGTCTTGCCCCGGTTAGGATTTCTTAAGCAAATCTACTGGGCTTTCAACATGAAGCCAGAAAATCAGGACTTTTTAAAAACACTCCGGGACATGGGACAAATTGTTATAAATCATGACTGTCCCGCCAAAATCGGGACGTCTGGTCACCTTATTCATAATCTCTTCAAATATATAACTATTTTATTACCAACCAAGTTCCAATTGTCCAGAATAGTAGGCCTCATTATTTAGAAGTGAGAGTTGAAGTATTATTTTAGCACCTTTTGATACTTTTCTGCTTTGTCTTCTTGTTGTGTATTAAATGTATATAGTTATGCTAAAGGGGATTAACCTTTAGATGACCCTGACTGTTAAATTGGGCTAAAGTGAAACTAACCTTTACATGACTCCAACTGTAGGAAGTTCAGAACAATTATATGGGGGTGGGTTTTTTCTAGTTTATGATAGGGACACCTGTTTCTAAATTCTTTCTGAGTAC
Source organism: Thamnophis sirtalis (assembly GCF_051295495.1). Lineage (NCBI taxonomy): Eukaryota > Metazoa > Chordata > Lepidosauria > Squamata > Natricidae > Thamnophis > Thamnophis sirtalis. The sequence goes on along the minus strand of NW_028261384.1, from coordinate 55,065,536 downwards.
CTCTAGTCTGCTAGCAAGCATTTGCTGTAGATAGAGAAGTAAGGAAAATAGGAATTTTGATGGTTTATGTTTTCATCCACACAGCAGTAACCATCTATGTCTGGTTGCCTACTAGCTGCTATTGTTGGGCAGAACTTTGCAGAAAGGAAACATAAGAAAGGTCACTAATGAACGCCATTTTCTATATTTATATTTTTAAAAACCCTACTTCTATAGTTGTGCTTTTATTGAACACTCACAGTCTTCCACTTTCTATTCTATACCACACCATGAACTTTTAATAGTTTAGAAAATATGGAATTCCAGCAAATTTAGCATTCCAGAAGCACCAACTTAATTATTTTGTCACTGTGAAATCTTAGGACTTGAAAGAACTGTTTTCTCACATATATCGGGCCAGCGTAGAGCAGAACTGGCTCTGGATGGTCTGAGGTATATATATTACAGAACATTTGGCCCATATTGGTTATTTCTTCTGTATTTGTGTTACATAGTGAGTAAGTTTTACATAGTAATGGTATGTAAAACATGTTGTAAAACATGAGGCAACAAAATGTGCTTGGATGTAAATATATAAAGCCCATGCAAGACCAATACATGGTTGGTTATAATGGTGAATCAACATGCATCAACTGAGAGACAGAATCAAGATCATATGACATGTTAGTACAGCTTTGTAATGCTTTGATAAGACCTCTCTTGGTATACTTCTTACAGTTTTGGTCATCATTATACAAAAAGGATTTTGAGACTCTAGAAACAGTGTAGAGAAGAGCAACAAAGGGGACTGGAGGCTAAAATATATGAAGAACAGTTGCAGGAACTGGCTATGTCTAGTCTAACATAGAAAAGGACAAGAGGTGACATGACAGTGATGTTCCAATATCTAAAGGGCTGTCAGAAAGAAGAGGGTTCAACCTATTCTCAAAAAGCAACTGAAAGCAAGCAAGAAGTAATGACAATGAGAAAAAATAATCAGTGAAATGGCTTGATTCTTGAAGTTGTGGGTACTCTGGAAGTTTTAAAGAAGAGATTGGACAACCATTTATCTAGAATTGTACAGAGTCTCCTGCATGAGCAGAGGGTTGGTCTAGAAGACCTCCAAGGTCTCTTCCAACTCTATTACTCTGTTAAATTTGGTCCTTTAATAAACTTCTTGTATATTTTTCCTAAATTAGTGAGTGCTCTAGTTTGGATTTCTGACCTCAGTACATGTAGATTGTGGGTGATATTTTTACCTTTTCCAGGTAGGAGGAGACATTTCTAAATATAATATCAAATGTATATTAGATTTGCTAGGTCACCAATTTTGCCTCCCCCCCTGGGTAGTTTTTTGGAAGACTGAATTGTAAACTGAAATTACTTTTCTGCTTAACTGGATAGACTTTTGGAATAATTACTAAATGAAACATGTGCATAAGAATGGTTTATGAACATAATATTGAAAACATTTAAAACATTATAAATAAAAATGTAGTAATAAAGGAAAACACTCCCAGTTCATCCAATGGCCACATGGTGGCTCTCTTAACAGCATTTTTTTAGCTATCATGAGCAATGTATTTAGAACAAGACCATTTGATGCTTTATAGTTCAGCAAACTTGAACTATAGATGAATTTAGAGTTATTGTTGTTGTGGTGTGTGCATGTGCTTATTTTTCATTAATTTTAAGAATTACAAAATCAGTATCAGAGGTGAAAGAGTAGCATATTGCATACATGTTACAGTTGGAATGGCCTATTGCCATCTACTGTATTATTAACTTCTGTTTATAAATAAAAGTTATATGACAAGTTGCCATTAGATCTAAACGAGTCTCCTTTCTAGTACAAATTTCAAGTCTTAAAGAGTTCCTAGTTACATGTGAGGTGTGCTTTTGCATTTCTAATGAAATATGCTGATACAATATTTATTGGGTCAAAAACAAAAACAGTGCAGCAAATCAATACAAGTCTGAGTCCTATGGCTTGGATTTAGCTGGCTTCCAGAAATAAATGTAATTACATTGGCACTGTATAGAAATGAAAAGACTACAAAATAGGTGTGAGTGCCAGGGCGTCGTCGTCAGCGGGGCATCAGCGGGGTGGCGTCAGCAGGGTGGGGGCGGCAGGGTGGGGGCGGTGGGGCGGTGGGGGCAGTGGGGTGGCAGTGGCGCCCTGGCCCAGCCCTGCAGGGAGAGTTGGGCATGGTGAGGCAGGGAGGCATATGAGCTGGAGGCAGAACAAGTGCTCGTGCAACCTCTCTTTCCAGCCGGGCAGAGTACCATGCGGCTTAGCGCCTTTGGGATATTACTGGGTCAATGAGTGGTGCTCTGCCCGGCTGGAAAGGGGCATTGCCAGGTAGCTGCTCATGAGCGTGGTTCACCTCATGGCGGCTTTGTTGCACTGCTGCGATAGCGCAACACAACTGTTTGCCCCTGAGGCTGTGCCCGACTCTTCGGGTGACCACTCGCAAGAGAGCAGCCACCCGGCAACCCCAAAACAATAAGCCCCCCGATAATAAGGCCCAAGCAAAATTTGGGGGGTCAAAAGAAAATAAGTCCTTGTCTTATTTTTGGGAAAACATAGTAGTTGCATTCAGGGAGCAGAACGGGTGAGTTTCAGCTGGTACACACTGGTACAGGTGTAACAGTTGGCAAAAATTAGCATGCCTTCCCTTACTTGATCTTCCAGATAATCTATCATCTATCTCTATTTACCTACCTACCTAGCTATCTCTGTGCAAACAGTATTAAACCTGTTAGGGTACCTCAGTTGATAAAATGTCTGTTCCTCTCAAGCTGTTCTTTTTCCCAGACAAATAAGGTACTGCAATAATGCCTTTATGTTGCGTGGATACAAGAGACAAAAATATTGGCCCCTCACTTCATCCTTTTCAGTCACCAGTTCAGAATAACCACTATTTCACCAGCTTTGGATGAAAAGGAAAGGTAAAGCTGGCTATCCCCTCAGATTAATAATGCAGCCCACTTCTGCCAGCTGATCTCTCTCTTCTCTTATGGAAATAAATATGTTTATAAAGCCTATAAAAGGTGGAATATTATGTAAATACAAGGAATATTTTTTCACAGCAGTGAAGTGTCTGTTGCTCAGTTGGTGGGTCAGCTTTGTAAGGTGGCAGATGTTTTATGGTGCATAACATCTAGTTAGGTCCACCTATTGTGTCCCTTTGGAAAGAAAGAAAGAGTAAGAGAAAGAAGGAAAGAGAAAGAAAGAGGGAAAGAGAGAGACAACAAAGGAAGGAAAGAGGGAAGGAAGGAGAGAAAGAAGGAAAGGGAAAGAGAGAGACAACAAAGGAAGGAAAGAGGGAAGGAAGGAGAGAAAGAAGGAAAGGGAAAGGATAAAAGAGGAAGGAAAGAAAGAAAGGAAAGAAAGAGAACTCATGATTACAATTGAGCCCACATTTTTGGTTGCTAAGCAAGAGCGTTGTTTAGTGAGTTTCACCACATTTTACAAGTTGGCCATGCCCAGCCAGTCATATGACTGCCAAGCCACTTCCACCCAGTCACATGGCCGCCAAGTCACTCCTACTTGGTCACATGACTTTCAAGCCACCGAGTCACATGCCCACTGAGCCACTCCCACAAAACAGGTCACACCTACAGAATAGGTTCTAAAAAATTTTGAAACCCACCACTGGAGCAGAAGCTGGCTCTCAATCTACCTGGACACAATTTGTGGAAGACTGGCAAAAGAAAGCTCTGGATAATCCAGTTTTCTCAAGAGGGTTGTTGGCCAGCTGGTGTGGAGTAAGTTTGCCCCCTGGTAGAGCACCAATGCAAGAAGCACTAGCAATTGTTGTCTACCAGAACATCTATCATGTGTAAAAATTGTAGAGTCCTAGCAGCCTAGCCCTATGCCAAACACTAAACAAACAAACAAACAAATAAAAACATGCAACACACAATAGATTTTCCTATTATAGTCAACAACAGAAGAAACATTGGTTGTGAATTCTGTTGTTGGATTTAAAGCATTATACTCTGATTTTGGTTTTAATACTAATAGAATGAATGGGAATTAAACTGACATGACTTATGAAGATAGGTAACATCTGCAATTTCTTTGGTGTAATTTAGCTGTTATAGCTACCTTTGTCTAAAATTTCCAATGAATTTTGAGGATTGATCATACCATTATGTGAATGCAACATGTTAGACTGATATATATAGCCTTTCCATTCTGGTTCTACTTTCTTTGTTGTGCTGTTATTTCAACATGATTTCCTCTTTTACTCAAAAATGTCAGAATCTGTGTAATTTTCACTGCTGGGAAAATTATATTCACTCATCAGTTCTATCTTCTTCAAAAACTCCTATTTGTCATTTTCATCAGCAGTAGGCATGATATACAATTAGATCCTATAAATGGTTGTCAATATTAGTTTCCAAGTGAAAATAAGTAGGAGTGTGTAAATGTATTGCTTTCAATACATAGAATATCTTTAGAGTCAGCAAGTGAGAGATCTTCTATCTCTGCTCATATATTATTCCCTGAATTAAATAAGAAGTTTCCATTTTACCAACATTAGCAAAATTTATGTAATAGCAGAATTTTAGGTGCTATGATAATCTCTCAAAAATTTTACAAACAGGATGAAGAGCTGTTGGTGGTACTTTAACTCTGGGTTTCAAATATATGATTGAAACTAGTAGTCTACAAGATTACTTTCAATTCTAGAATGAAGTTTATTTATTTTTACTTATTTAAAATATGTATAACCAAGGAATAAACAAAGGATATTGGGACATATTATCATCCTTTGAAATATTTGGATTTTTAAATAATAATTTTATTAAATACTACAATTTTATTTATTTGTTAAATTTACTGGCCACCTATCTCACTATTCTAGGTGGACTACAATAATAAAAAGGAAGAAAATGTAAATAGTGTAAACAGAGGTAAAAGAATTAGAATAAATTTTTATTTTTCATTATTTTTATTATTTTAATCATTTATTTTTCATTATTTAATTATTTTAATCATTAATTAAACAGATAAAATGTTATACAAAATAAAAGAAAAATACAAAGAAACAGAAAAATTGCAGAAAAGAAGAAAATATGGCAAGAAAAATAGAAAAGAAAGAAAAATAGCTTATCATCTTCTTTTAAAATATAACAAACAATTTCTTCTTCCCATAACTCATTTCTTATTTGGAAATAAATTCTTAAACCCTCATCATTTTAGTCCTAATATCAGCAAAAGTCCATTAAAAGATACCAGGGGCAACAATGTATCATTTTAACATTGAATAACAAAACAAACGATATTTCTTTTTTTTTTTTACATTTAAAAATCTTGTTTTTCAATCCTTTCAAATAATGTCCTAAAACTATTTTCATTTGTTATTTTTTGCTTTCGAAAAATACTTCAAACCTTATCAATTTTTTTGTAACTCAAATATAGAAAGATTATTTTGGTTTGTTATTTGTATATCTTGGTAAAACTTGGTCAATATTCCATCTCTCAAGCTGGGGGGTGAAAACCTACGCCCCTCAGACAGGGCTCGCAACTTGGGGGTCCTCCTGGATCCACAGCTGACTTTAGAACACCATTTGTCGGCTGTGACCAGGGGGGCATTTGCCCAGGTTCGCCTGGTGCACCAGTTGCATCCCTACCTGGACCGGGAGGCACTCGCAACAGTCACTCACGCCCTCGTGACCTCAAGACTGGACTATTGCAATGCGCTCTACATGGGGCAGCCCTTGAAGAGTATTCAGAGACTTCAACTCGTCCAGAATGCAGCTGTGCAAGCGATCGTGGGTGCACCTCGGTACACCCACGTTACACCTATCCTCTGCGAGCTGCACTGGTTACCGATCAGTCTCCGGATACGCTTCAAGGTGCTAGTCGTAACTTATAAAGCCCTTCATGGTATTGGATCTGGGTACTTGAGAGACCGCCTGCTGCCAATTACCTCCCACAGGCCCATTAGATCTCACAGGGTTGGCCTCCTCCGGGTGGCATCTACAAGCCAATGCCACCTGGCTATTACCAGGGGGAGGGCCTTCTCTGTGGCAGCTCCGGCCCTCTGGAATCAACTCCCCGCAGGGATTCGGACCCTCACCTCTCTCCAGGCCTTCCGAAAAGCCGTCAAAACCTGGGTTTGCCGGCAGGCCTGGGGGTGATGAGTTCCCTCCCCTCTCGACATGTATGGTTGTGCGATTGTTGTCAACTTTTATTATTTGTATTTTGTCTTTTATGTTCCCCCTTTTTTCCCCCTTTGAATTGTTCGCCGCCCTGAGTCCTCCCGGAGAAGGGCGGCATACAAATAATAAAATAAAATAAAAAATCTTTTTTAATTATTAAGATATCACCCAGTTAAGTTTGCTTGTCCATTACAGCATCTTTTTCCATATCATTCTTGTAGTCTGTCATTTTAAAATTTCCATTCAAATCAGTCTCAGTCTTATCCAATTAAACTTGTTCATCTTCCCATAGCATCTCGGCAGTTCAGCAGTTCGAATCCTTAGCACCGCGTAACAGAGTGAGCTCCTGTTACATGTCTCAGCTTCTGCCAACCTAGCAGTTTGAAAGCACATAAAAATGCAAGTAGAAAAAGTAGGAACTACTTCGGTGGGAAGGTAACAGTTGTGGGTTCCGGATCCCATTGCAACCAATACAGTGCAACAAGGGCCAGCGTCCACCACATGAATGCACGCAGTGCATGCGCACATGTGCACAGTGCGCACATACATTTTTAACTCTTGTGACGCCTTTGCAAGCTTCTGCAATGCTCCAGCTGCTCGACAGAGCGTTGCACAGGCAGCATGCGCTCTGTGCGCAGAAGCACCAAAGACCTCACCTACAGGTAAGGAGCTCAGGTAGGTGGGTGGGCCTTCTGGAGCACTATACCAGAATGGTACCTGCTGTTCTGGATAACATCGCTCTGTGTGCCTTCAGAATTTAGTCATGCTGGCAACATGACCACGGAGACGTCTTCAGACAGCACTGGCTCCTTGGCTTAGAAACAGACATGAGCACTGCCCCTAGAGCCAGAAATGACTAGTACATATATGCGTGGGAACCTTTACCTTTTATAAATTAATTAATTAAAAAATAATTTCTTTTCACAAATATCTTTCAATGTCCAATCTTAAAATATTTTGGTTCAATTCTGTAGTGGTAATTTAAGTGTTCTTCTTAATTTGTGATCTTTAATCTCTTCTAGTTCTCTCTAGTATTCAATCTTCAAAATGTCACCCTATCTGTTTTTTAGAATTTTTCAGCATTATCCCATGGAAAGGATTCTTATAAAAAATTTATAGGTTGCTCTTGATAGTGAGATGGTTGGCATAAAATTAATAAATAAATAAATGCAATTGTTTATTTGGATTCCTTGTGTGTTCATAACTTTCTAAAATCAAAGTTCTATATAATTATAAAAATGTAGTTTAAGAAAAATAGATATAAAGGTATATGCTACTTGATAAATGGTTGAACTATATATAACTGCAGTGCAATCATGGATGGAAGTTTATAAATATTCAGCTAAACAAACAATTCCCAAAAGTTAGCTTGCAAATTGGTTTAATAATATTATAAATGTAGACAGTTCTTTTATTTTTTTGAATCAATAAAATCATTTTAAAACATACAAAAAAAGAATCTTTAGAGAAATATAAATATTGTTGATTAGTTCATCAGAAATTTTACCTCTCATATTGCTAATAGTGTGGATATAGCTCTGAGAAAGCACAATTCACAGACAACATTTCATTTTGAAGGAATAATGTAAAACACCATTTAAAAGGGAGAGTGAGCAAAATATATCTGAGAGATCATTGCATTTATAAAACCACAGATGAGAAACTGCAGGAAACAATGATATCAAAAATGGTATACAAATAAACTTGCAAAATAGTATATGAAAAAAGACAATTAAAAACACTAATGGCAAAATCCCAATTTGTTTTCCAACTTACATATGATAAACTGAACCTTGATGTGAAAATTTGCCCCATGCTTTCCTTCTTTCAACTTCCTTGCCATCTGGCAGGAAGAATATATTGTCATGAAAGATTCATTGTGTTTTTCTGGCTAAAGCTTGAATGCCATTGTGCTAGGCCATTGTGCAAGTATAAGAAAAGGTCAAGTTTTGCTTTTGCTTAATATTGTTTAAGTTCAGTCAAGAAGAGAAACGGAAGAACATTCTGGGTGAATTTCAAATGAGGATCAAAATAAACCTGCCTCCCCATCATATGGTAGCTGGAGTTAATGTTTTCTGATGACATAGCAGTTCCATTTTGTTTCTAGAAACAACGATTTTAAATAAAGTATGTAGCATCATCCTGACAATTCAGCAAAATTAAGCCATACCTGGAAGACTGCTTTTTTTCACATGCATTTCTCTGAATCTGAAATTATTATTTGAGACCCACCTCACAATGTCTTTTCCAGATAAGTAGCTCCAAAACAGAGAATTCTGGGTTAGGGTACTCAGGTTGTGGACATCAACTCTTATGTATCTTGTAAGGCATCCATGTTAAGGACTTTTAGGTGTTATATGATGCACTTTTAAATTTATTTATTATTGAGCTTCTCTTTTTCTCCTCTTTACTTTTATTCTTAAGAATATTTGTTCCTACAATGTAAAAAATAGGGTCCTTTATAAACATTGAAAATAGAGAAATCAACAATAGAATCAAGATATTGAACAATTAAGTACCTTTCGTGAAGCACAATCCATATAACATTAGAAATTAGATAAAGGGCAAGGATAACTAGAAGAGAGGATAAAAAAGAAGGCAAGAATAATATATTGGAATAATGCTGCAGGTAATTACCCAAATAGCCACTAAGAGTTAATTTTCCCTTAGAACTTAAAAAAAAAAAAAAAAAAAACCTCTACCAGAGGTCACTCACAATACAAATCTAATTTAGAAGCTCTCCATTTATGTTGCCTAGCAATGCAGTGACACCAAGAAACTTAGATGGGCGTTTTATGTGAATAGTAGTTTTGCTCTGGGCAAGACTGGGGACCTTGTGACCTTCCATATGCTGAAGATTTACAGTTCCTAGGAACCCCCAGCCTTCAAGGCTGTTTGTGATGGATGCAATTCAGCAGCACATGGAAAGCTGTTATTTATGCTGTATGTTGCTTTCAATACTTTACTGAAAAATTAATTTCCTTACTGGAGTATGCTCTACTTTTGAACCTAGTAAAGTTTGTCAGGTACTTCATTCATTGACTATAGACCTATTCAGAAAACTTTTTGTCATAATGTGTACTCAGTAGAGGGTTATATTACATTTAGGTGAATCAAAGTTGAATCAGACTACTTTGGACTCATTTTAGGTAAAGCAGGAATATATCTTTTTTAAATTATACTATGCAGTAATTCACACAGTACCACATATTTGCAATTATCTACTCTTAACTACAGTCAGGAAAGTAACATTTGTATTGGAAGATTTCCAAAACAAGATCCACTGATCTTGTTTACAGTGGGCTCATTCTGTCTGGTATAAACTCTGTGGACTCAGGATCAGGAATATGCAATACTGTAGATTTTTCAAAATTCTCCTTTGACATTAATAAGCAAAACATAATTTAATTAAAACTCAAACTCAGTAGCTTGATATGAATGTAAAGCTCATTTAAATGAACTAGCAACTGTGCTTTTATAATTGCTGAATTACCTTTGTTAACTTCGGGTCCTGGTAACTGATCCAAATTGGATCCTGCAACATTATCCTGGGACAAGTATATTTGCCCTCATTCTGTCCAGAGGAAAAGCCTTCTCCATTACAGCATCCCTTTGGAACATCTTCCAAAAAATCAAGATTATTAAGGCAATGTTGCCATCTGGGAAACATTCATGAGATAATTTTCCAGAATTATCTGCTGATAGAAACTATGCCAAATGGTTCTACAAAGTCCTCAGATCTTTGTATGGACTTCAGCCCTCAGGAAGCTCTCCTCTATTAGACTCAGATGATACAAATCTCATTACTTTTAAAAAGAAAGTTTTTTATTTTTTATTTTTCTGCAAACATATCATTGTGTGAACATTGTGGAATCAGAGTTACATTTTAGTACAAATAAAACAATACTCTTCATATTTAACACAATTAACAATCTTATAAACTTTTAGTAGTAATACACATATTTTGTTGAATAATATTTCCTTAATTATTCCATATTTCATATAATATTTTTATGATAATCTCCATATTTCTGATATTGCTCCTTTTACTACAGATAAAATACAATAAACATATTTGTTATTTTAACAGGCTTATATAATTCTAATAGTAATACACAGATTTATATTGAATTATAATCTTCAAAGTTTACCCAGCAGTAGTGCTAACTATGCCAGTGTGATTTGGACTGTATACAGGCAAGTGAACCACTTCCACATGTCCTGCCTCTGTAGAATACTGAGAATCTGGTGGCAGGACAAGGTGTGAGACACAGAAGTCCCCTCCAGAGCAGGCAAACCATCAGTTCACATCCTGCTGATGAAAGCCCAGACAAGCTGGGCAGGCCATGTTGCAAGGATGCCAGATCATCACATCCCCAAACAGCTCTTCTATGGTGAGCTGTCTCAAGGAAAGCAATCGCACGGGGGACAAAGAAAGCAATACAAAGACATGTTGAAAGCCTCCTTCAAGTCCCTGGAAATTGACACCACCTCCTGGGAAACCCTGGCACAAGATAGATTGACATGGCACAAGTTGATCTACTAAGGCTTCCAGACATTTGAATATAGAAGAACAACCATAGCACAAGAGAAGCAAGCATTCCACAAAGCCAGAGCTTTGGTGCCAATACATTGATTTCTTGTTCTGTATAATAGTGTTTGAAAAGGGAGATAAAGAAACAGCAATACCTTTGAAAATCCAACTTTAGGAATATCATTAATCAAATACTTCTGATATGATATGTTTTGGCATGGTGGATGAACTACACACAATCCTCCTTTAGAACAAATCAGCTTTAGTTCCTATTCCTCTACATCTTACTAGATTAATACAGGGAGGAGGAAGCAAACCCAGTTTAAAAGTGGACAATTTCCTACATCTTTCCATTGAACAGATTAATACTAGGGGGAGAGAGGGAAAGGGATTCCTTTAATTCTTTTTGTTGTAGAGAATTAAAGAGTAGCCTAACAAATGAAAAAAATAGGACAGAAGAAAAATTGAAACAAGGTTGAAAATTCCAATTTTTCATTATATAAAATATATGATATAAGTGTTTATTTCTTTAAAAATTTAAGTTCTTTGCACTGAGGTTTTAGGCAAAAGATTTCTTCTCTCTAAATTATCAGTGCAAATGACCATAGGTGATGTGATCTGATCATAAGATTAAGATTGGAACACAAGGATAGGGTGGTCTATGTTGGAAAAAATCAGACATCGGGCTGATATAAGCTCTTGATGGACATTCGGACATGTGATAGATGTTTTATCGAGGAGCACCCACTTACACTGAGGACTAGAGACAAGACCCCACTTAAACAACGAGTCCTGGCAGACACCATGTTGGTTATGGATCCTGCTCAGAGATTACCAATGCTGGTGAGGAAGGTCAAACTTTGCACCTTTTGTGTAGGGTTATCTACGTAATTGCCTATATCTAGGCATTTCCACTGTGTGTTGATGTCAAAGTTGTTAGACAGCTGTTAAATGAGATGTAATTTTATTGTACTCCTTCACTAAGGCTTCCTGCCTTCATAGAGCTGGTAGTATAATGTGGCTCAGGACAGGGAGCCATTTTGTTTATCCATTGCCATGTATTTAGAAAGCCAGGAGTTCTATGAAGATGTCTGACTGCCAACTGTGGTTAACTGCCCATTGTTCAATGTAGTCTGCTGCCAATTGTTGCAAGTCATTTGGTTCACACTTCTGTGCTATCCAGATGCACCACGAGGAGGGAAACTGGGATCACAATCCAATATAAATATAAATTTAAATAACTGTGTAATGTACCCTAATGATGCCTGCTTCATAGTATTGTAATACAAAAAGCAGTGATTTATTAACAATTTCATTAGGCATTCTTCATTAGGCATTTCTTATTCGCAGCAATCTTTTTTGCTTTCTTTATCTGCTTTTGAACTTTGCCCATGTTTCTGTCCTCCCTTCATCCTGTCATTAATCACTTTATCCAATAGCTTCATTTATTTCAACCCAGCTACTGTAATCTGAGATCCGGCTCTGCCGGCACTCTGCATGGAATGTCAACACAGAGAGTTGACATCTGGCTCCCCTCACTTTTCAAAGGCAATCTGTCCAAGTGAAAACAATTTGAGTACCAGTATGGGATTCAAGGCTGTGTCCTCCCCTCAGGCTAGTTTGGATTTTTTTTTCATGGAATCTCTCTATAAGGTGATCAGCCTGGATATTTCTACTCTTTACCCAAGATGTCTCTGACAAGGAATAGCCTTCCACTTAATTAAGTACTGGAGTTGCCTCCTGTGCCACCTCGAATCAAGGACTCATTGCACCTCATAATGGGTTTGCCCCCCTACGACCACAGAGCCTGGGAGCTCCTGGGGCAGTGGTCTCAGAGTGGATCCAACCACGGATTTTAAGAGGCTAGTATGGAACACTGGGTGTACCTTCCTTAGCAGTCGGGGCAGTTTCAGTTGTACTGAGATTGGGTTGATGATCTTTACTATGGGGAATGGGCCCACAAACTTTGGTTTCTTGCTAGGGAGTCTTAACCTCAAATATTTTGTGGAGAGGTAAACATTCTCTTCCACCAGGAATGGTTGTTGCGGAGCTCGGTGTTTATCTGCCTGTTTCTTATAGGTTTGTGCTGCTTTAGCTAGCACTTTTTTTACATTCTCCCAGGCTGCTTTTAGCATTGACAATCAGTCAATACTCGGGCATTGGGACAAAGTCCATGCCACTCACTACTTTGAACTGTGTTAGTCCTGTGCTGCTGTGAACAGCATTATTGTACGCAACCTCAGTGAAGGTCAGAAGGTCTGCCCAATTGAACTGCTGATAGTTCATATACCACCTCAGGTACTGCTCTACCATAGCATTCAGTCTCTCTGCCCCCCCCCCCATTGGTGCTCAGGTGAAAAGCCAAGCTAAAGCCCTGGGATGACTCAATGGACTGCAGGAACTCCCTCCAGAATTTAGCGGTGAACTGGACCCTTCTGTCTGAGATAATTCTTCAAGGTATTCCATGGAGGCAGCAGATGTGCTTCAGGAACAGTTTGGTCAGCTTGTGAGCTGAGGGTAGTCTGCTGCAGGGTTTGAAGGGCGCCTGTTTGGAGAACAGGTCTATTACAGTCCAAATCACCGTGTTTCCCCCACTTTTCGGCAATTGTGCTATATAGTCCATTGCAATCTCCTCCCATGGCCTCGTGGGCTCTGCTACTGACTGCAGCAATCTGGGGGATTTTCCTGGTTGCCTCTTCATTGTGGTGCAGATGGTGTAACTTTTCAATGTCATATAATTTAGTATCTTTATTGTATTTAGTTTTGATTTGGAGGTAAGTTAGCCAGTCAACTTTCATGTTCTGATTTGCCAATTCTTCAATTGTTTTTAAATTTCCTTGTCTATCAGTTAAGTCTCTGTATCTTAGGATTTTGTTCAAATCTATAAAATTTGGGTGAGTCATCCTTTCTGTCGGTGATAGCCAATTCAGGATTTTCACATAGTAGATTTTTTTTATTTTGAGCCATTTTTGCAATAACGCTCTTCTGATTAAATGATTTTGAAAGTATTTGTGCATTTTATTTTTATCATCCCATAGGAATGTATGCCAGCCTGCTTGCAGATCATGGCCTTCTAAGGTCAAAATTCTTTTATTCTTTAGCTCTATCCAGTCCTTCACCAATGTTATTGTTACTGCTGATGCATATAAATCCCAATTTGGTAATGCTAAGCCTCCCCTCTCCTTGCTGTCTTGCATTAACTTTAGTTTAATCCTTGGTTTTCGTCCCTTCCAAATGAACCTAGCGGTTATTTTATTTAATTCTTGAAAGAATTTTTTACCTGGATTAATAGGTGCAGCTTGCAACAGAAATAGGATTCTTGGTAAGATATTCATTTTAATTGTCGGTATACGTCCCATGAGTGATAAATGAATATTTTTCAAATTTTCTAAATCTTTCTTTATTTGTATCACTAATTTATTATGATTATCGTCTTTAATTGTGGAACATTTTGCCAATGGTGTAACTTTTCACATAACTGTCCACATCTTTCTTTATTTTGGGTCACCAGAACTGCCTTCGGGCTAAGTGTAACATCTTTAGGAATCCAAAGTGGCCTGCCGGTTTGGCGTCATGGCTCCTCTGGAGAATTAGGGTGCGTAGGGATTCCAGGACAGAGAGTTTCGTCCCCTTCCATGCAAGGTCATCTCTTTTTGTCAAGATGTGTTGGTGGTTTTGGAACCAAGGGCCTGCTAGCAGTTCAGTTTTGAGTCTTGTGGTTAGGTCGCCTGCTGGTTGGTCGTGCCGGTCACGGTCTTGTCATCTGGTGGTCAGTTGGGTAGCTATTTGGGTAGAGGGAATGATGGCATCCACTAAGTGGTCCCATTCACATTTGTACTGGGGCATGTGGGAGAGGGCGTCAGCTAGAATGTTCCTCTGCCCTGGAATATGTTTTAGTACGAAGTTGAAGCGGTTGAAATATTGAGCCCATTGGACTTATTTGGGTGATAGTTTCTGTGGGTTCTTAAGAGCCTCCAGATTCTTATGGTCAATCCAGACTTCGAATGGTTTCTGGCCCCCTTCCAACAGGTGTCTCTAGATTAGCAGTGCCCATCTCACTGCGAAAGTCTCCTTTTCCCATGGGACCCATTGCCTCTCTGTTTCTGTGAGCTTTTTGGGAAGTGTAGGCACAGGATTGTACATTTCCTTGGTTGTTTCTTTGGAGTAGTACCGCTCCCACTGCCATGTCGCTGGCATCTGCTTGGATCACAAAGCATTGCTCGTGGTCAGGATGCTTCAGCACCGGTTCCTTTGCAAATATTTCTTTTAGTGTCTCAAATGCCTTTTGGCAGCTTCGGTCTCACTGTAGAAGTTGTCCCAGGTGATGTTTTGTTCCTGGACTCCCTGTCTTCATGAGGTCTGTCAGGGGTTTGGCAATTTCGCAAAGGATGGAATGAATTCCCTATAGATGTTCATGAACCCTAGGAAGCTTTGTAGCTGTCTGTGGGTGCGAGGGGGTTGCCAGCTTAGGACGGCTTGCACTTTGGTTGGGTCCATCTCTATTCCCTCATTTGACACTTGGTAGCCTAGGTAGTCTAGTCTCTCACAATGGAATTCACATTTTGATAACTTGACGTACAGGTTTGTTATGTATTCTGAAACATACAAAAGGGCCGGCAACAGCTCTGCTGCTCCCTGATTGGCTAGGATGCAGCAGAGGCTGTTGCTAGCCTTCCTTAACAGCTAATCTTCCCTGATTGGCTGAGGTGCTGCATCAGCAGTTGCTGTGCAGTACCCGGCCCCTGATTGGTTATTGTGATTGTTACAATTACTATAAATACTGGGCGCGTTTGGTGAAAGCTTTGAATCGCTGTCATCTTACTTCTGTAACAATAAAAATCATCTTTCTGGCTATCCATGGCTCCTGCGTTTCCATCCACTCAATCCTTAAAACTGGCGACGAGGATGGGATCCGCGATTCCCGCAGGGCCTGGAACAAGAAAAAACAGCCAGTCGCAGCCACCTCTACCTCGCACAACTCCGGAGGCTACCCGAGCTACCTTCGCACAACTCCAGAGGCTACCTTCCAGCAGCAGCAGCAGCTGTAGCCACCACCGTTGGAGCCTGCCAGCGTATCTGCCAACTTGGCATCGATCAGACGCGGCCTCCGTCCGCCCAAGGGGGTGTTCCGCACTCACCTTGGACGGAGCGCCGCCGATGCGCAAGGACGAGCAATGGACCGCGAGGCTCAACCAGAACGACCTACAGTTAAAAGAGTTCGTGAAGGACCCGCCGGAACCCAAGGCCAGCATGCGCCCAGCTGAAGCAGTTTCCAGCCATCGAGGAGCTTCAATTTACACCAACTCGGAGGACGAGCAACAGACCCCCGGTCTACGCCTACTCCGAGGATGAGCCGCAGTCTGCGGAAGCCAACCTCGGCCGGAACTGTCTGGGCCCGAAGCCGTTGGGTTTTCCGTGCACCTCACGGATCCAGCCATCTGTCCCTATAGCACAAACTGCTTAGCGATCTGGCCACTCAGCCTACCTGCAAAGTCTGCCTGCCAGCCTGCCTGCAAAGCCTCGCTGCCTCCTGAAAAGCTGCCTTTTACACACCGCGCCGAGTTGAAGTCGCCTCGACCGGCTCCAAATTCAAGATGCTGCCTGCAAAGCACAACCCTCTGGCGCGCCGGTAGATCGATGTTCCTCAACCTGCTGACACGCCAACGTTGCCGCTGTGTCCCTTCTTGTGAAACCGGCCTCCCAAGAACCGCCAAAGTCTTGCTGTTCCCGACGCCACGAGCAGCCCGAGAAACCAGGCCACCGCCTGCCTGCCACCTCCCTCCACTGCCGGCCTCCCCGCTCAGCCGCTGGAGCCACCCACTACTCCACTTGCCTCCCAACGAGAAGCTCGAGGAGCTCTGGGGCCAGCCGTGTTCAAGCCGCCGCGGCCTCCGCGCCCTCACCGCCTGCGCAGCCTGCCCTGCCAGCTCTTTCCTTCCGCCGGACCTCCTCGCTGCCCTGCCGGCTCTCATCCGCCTCCGCCTCCCGAGCCGGCCGTTCTCAATGCTCCTAACCCAGGGCCGCCGTTCTCTCCGAAGCCTGGCCACCTGCGCGCCTCTACTCCTCCCAAAGCCAATCGTTGCCTGGCCATCTACGCCTCCAGGCCTCCGCTGCCGCCTTCCTGCACAAGCCGCCAGCCTCCCAAGGCCACCTGCCTGCTCAGCCCTGCCGCTGCTCCCCGCTCCGGTTTCCCGCTCGCAGACCTCCGCGGAAAGAAAAAGCACTCTGCATTGCCTGCCTTCAACGAGGGCCCTGACGACGACGCTGCGTCCACCGCGCCTCACCGCCTTCTCCGTCCGTCCCAAACACAGGAACGCTTCCCGAAGCCATCTACGAGCCGCCTCCAGGGCCGGTCTCCGCTTCAGAGGTTGCCTGCGTTCAACAGATCTCCAATAGATTTTTTATTGTGGACTCCTCCGTGTGGCTCTACAGCCCAGGATCGGGAGACTTTCGATGGGGTTTATTTGGGCATGCGCAGAATATGGAGGGGGAGAAAGAGAGAAGTGAATATTGAGTTAATGTAAAAATGTGTACTTAGCTGGGGGGGAATGTAAATTAGAAGTGAAAAATAGAGTATGCAGCGGAAATGTGAATGAATTAACTGGGGGGAAGGAGAAGTGAATGAATTTAACTGTAGATGAAATGTGAATGAATTAACTGGGGGGGAAGGAGAAGTGAAAAATGGAGTTGTCATACAATCTTCTCTAAACTACAGATCCCAGAATGCTTCTGGGGCATGATCCTTGTGATTTCTTGGTAATAACAAAGCAGAATTGAATTGCTTCTGGGTAATCTTAGTTCTAAAATGTAACACGCAGTCACACTGATTAAAATGAGTTAATGTTCTTACAATGTTCTTGAACTTTCAAAGCTCTTTGTTATGATCCTATGTGTTCCCCCCCCCATCAAACAGTCTCACCACCTCTCTCAGTCCATCCACAACGAAGAGGCCTGGTCCGAGGTCGTCTGCCCATGCTCCTTAGCCAAGCATGCGCAGATCTGGGGGGGAAGGGGTGTTATGTATTCTGAAACATACAAAAGGGCCGGCAACAGCTCTGCTGCTCCCTGATTGGCTAGGACGCAGCAGAGGCTGTTGCTAGCCTTCCTTAACAGCTAATCTTCCCTGATTGGCCGAGGTGCTGCATCAGCAGTTGCTGTGCAGTACCCGGCCCCTGATTGGTTATTGTGATTGTTACAATTACTATAAATACTGGGCGCGTTTTGTGAAAGCTTTGAATCGCTGTCTTCTTACTTCTGTAACAATAAAGATCATCTTTCTGGCTATCCATGGCTCCTGTGTTTCCATCCACTTAATCCTTAAAAAGGTTGGCTGCCAGAAGTTTTTCCAGTACTTGGCAGACGAAGGGTATGTGGTCATCTATGGCCTCAGTGTAGATGAGGATGTCAACCAGGTAGATGAGGACCCCCTTGTAGAGGTGCTCATGCAACACCTCATTTATTAACTGCATGAACACTGCTGGGGCTCCCTGTACTCCGAATGGCATCACTTTGAATTAGGTTTTAGGTTTTAATTTTATTTGTATGCCGCCCTTTTCCCTGAAGGGACTCAGGGCGGCTCACAACTCAAAAAGGGAGGGGAAATACAAACAGAATAACAAAGACATAAAAACCATACATAGTTAAAAGCACAACAATCATACCATTCGAAGTGGGGCAGCGAGTCTTTAGCCCCAGGCCTGTCGGAACAGCCAGGTTTTAAGGGCTATGCGGAAGGCCTGGGGGGTGGTGAGGGTACGAATCTCCACGGGGTGTTTGTTCCAGAGGGTCGGAGCAGCCACAGAGAAGGCTCTCCTCCGGGTAGTCACCAGTCGACACTGGCCGGCTGATGGAATTCGGAGGAGGCCTAGTCTGTGGGATCTAATTGGTCTAGTGGAGGTAATTGGCAGTAGGCGGTCTCTCAAGTACTCAGGTCCAATACCCTGAAGTGCTTTGTAGGTGACGACTAGGACCTTGAAGAGTACCTGGAGATCAACAGGCAGCCAGTGCAGCTTGCGGAGGATAGGTGTTACGTGGGTGAACCGAGGCGCACCCACGATCGCTCACGCGGCTGCATTCTGGACAAGCTGAAGTCGCCGAATACTCTTCAAGGGCTGCCCCATGTAGAGCACGTTGCAGTAATCCAGTCTGGACGTCACAAGGGCATGAGTGACTGTTGTGAGAGCCTCCCAGTTCAGGTAGGGACGCAACTAGTGCACCAGGCGAACCTGGGCAAATGCCCCTCTAGTCACAGCTGACAAATGATGTTCAAAAGTCAGCTGTGGGTCCAGGAGGACTCCCAAGTTGCAGACCCTGTCTGAGGGGCATACCATTTGACCCCCCAGCCTGAGAGATGGAACACCTGGCCAATTAGTAGGAGGGAAGCACAGCAGCCCCTCGGTCTTATCCGGATTGAGTACAAGCTTGTTAACCCCCATCCAGTCCCTAACAGCCTCGAGGCCCTGGCACATCATGTCAATCGCTTCATTGAGTTGGCACGGGGTGGACAGATACAGCTGTGTATCGTCTGCATACTGGTGGTATTTATCCCATGCCATTGAATGATCTCACCCAGCGGTTTCATGTAGATATTAAAGAGGAGGGGGGGACAGGACTGAACCCTGCGGCACCCCATATGTTAGGGGCCTAGGGGTCGATCTCTGCCCTCCGACCAACACCGACTGCGACCTGTCCGAGAGGTAAGAGGAGAACCACCGTAAGACAGTGCCTCCCACCCCCACCTCCCGCAGTCGTCGCAGAAGGATACCATGGTCGATGGTATCGAAAGCCGCAGAGAGGTCAAGGAGTACCAGGATGGAGGCATGACCTCCATCCCTGGCTCTCCAAAGATCATCGATCAATGCGACCAAAGCGGTTTCCGTGCTGTAGCCAGGCCTGAAACCAGACTGGAAGGGATCTAGATAATTGGTTTCCTCCAAGGACCGCTGGAGCTGAAAGGCTACCACCTTCTCAACAACCTTCCCCACAAAGGGGAGGTTGGAGACTGGACGATAGTTGTTTAGGACGGCTGGATCCAAAGATGGTTTCTTCAGGAGGGGTCTCACCACCACCGCCTTTAATGCGGGGGGAAAGACCCCCTCCCGAAGGGAGGCGGCAACAACCACCTGGATCCAGCCCCGTGTCACCTCCCTGCTGTTAACAACCAGCCAGGAGGGGCACGGGTCCAGCATGCATGTGGAGGCACCTACAGCTCTCATGGCCTTGTCCACGTCCTCAGGGGTAACAGCTTGAAAATCAATCCAGTGATGTCCTACCAGATTATCCCTTGGTGCCTCAGCTGGTTCTGCAGAATTGGAGTCCAGGTCCACCCGAAGCCGAGCAACTTTATCCGTGAGGAATTGGACGTAGTCCTCAGCTCTGCCTTGCAAAGGATCACTCATATCCCTCCTATTTAGGAGGGAACGGGTTATCCTGAACAAGGAGGCTGGGCGCGACTCAGCGGAAGCAATCAGAGAGGCAATGTATGCTCTTTTTGTCGTCCTAATTGCCCAGATGTAAACTCTGATGCTGGATGTTAAAAGTGCTCGGTCTGACTCGGACTTACTGGATCTCCATCGATGCTCTAGGCGTTTCTTTCGGCACTTCATCTCCCGGAGTTCCTCAGTAAACCAAGGGGCCCTCCTGGATCCACTGCCTCGGATCGGCCGTAAAGGCGCAATCCGGTTAAGAGCCTCTGTCGCTGCTGAATTCCAAGCAGCAGCCAGAGTCTCCGCCGGACTGCAGGCGAGAGTATCAGGAATAACCCTAAGCTCCGTCTGAAAACCCGACGGGTCCATAAGTCGCCTGGGGTGGAACCACCTGATTGGTTCCTCCTCCCTACAGTGGGGGTTTGGTCTCCGAAAGTCAAGCCTCAGTAGGTAGTGGTCCGACCATGACAGGGGTAAGATCTCACTACCCCTCAGACCAAGGTCACAACTCCACTGCTCCGAGAGAAATACGAGGTCGAGCATGTGACCCGCCGAGTGAGTTGGGCCCCGGATTACTTGGGTCAAGCCCATGGCTGTCAATTGGAATTGGAAGCTCCCTAGGGGGCAGTTGAACACTGTTTTCCACTCATCTCCTTCCCTGATCCTTATTCAGTAGTACGCCTCTCTGAGGTCTAATTTGGTGAAGACTTTTCCCTTGGCCAAGTGAGATAGCATATCTTTCATGAGGGGAAGCGGATATAGGTTGTGTACACACACACAGCATTTATCCCTCGAAAGTCCACACACAGTCTCATAGTTCTGTTTTTTTCTCTTTGAAGATGACTGGCGCTGCAACCCGTGGCTTGGCTGCTTGATGAACCCTCGTGCTAGGTTTTTGTCTGTATATTGGCGCATTTCTTGCATTTCCCTGGGCATCATGGCGTACAGCTTGGGTTTGGGTAGTTTTGCCCCAGGGATAATTTCGATGGCACAATCTGCCTCACGGTGTGGGGAAAGAATGTTGCATTCTGTGTTGCTGAATACTTCTGCAAGGTCCTGATATTCCCCTGGGATCTGTTCAATCTCTGGGGCTTCATTGGATATGGCTACCAGATGTTCTGGTGTGCTCTTTTGGGGGGTTCCCTGCTTGGGTGTGTTTCTGCTTGCTGGTGGAAAAGGGGTTGGGGCCCCTTTTCTATCCTAAACCTGTAGCTACCCCCTTGCCACCAGATGGTTGGTCCCCACTTGTCTAGCGAGGAGAGTCCCAGTATGACTGCATCCGTCATTTTGGGGGCTATTATGAATCAAATTACTTCCCAGTGATCCACTAGCTCTAGTCTCACTGGTTTGGTCAGGTGGTGACAAAGGCTCCCCCCATTAGGGACCTGTCAACCCGTTCAAACCGGATTGGGTAGGCCAGTCTTTTTACTCTGATCCCAATTTCAGGACTGTGGTCAGGTTGATCAAGCATCTAGTGCAGTCTGAATCTATTAGGGCTTGAAAATCCCCCTGGCTTCCTGTCTTTGGAGCTGTGAGGCATATTGGAAAAAGGAAAGGGTGAATTGGTCCTCTCACCATTGGGTCATTTTCACCCGCATTGTCACTGTCGTAGAATTCTGGTGACTGGTCATTGTTGCCTTGGGTTTCCCCCCTTCATCTAGTTGGGGAGAGACATCTGCAGCCTGGAAAGCCTTCCGGGATGTGTGGGTAGCCCGTTTGTGGCTTCCTTCCCGTCGTGCCCTGGGTAGTAGCTCTGGCCTCAGCATCGGGGTTGGGGTCATGCACACAGATGCCATATGGCCCATTTCCTTGCATCTGTAGCATTTCAGCAGACTTTTAGGGAGTCTGGTCTCAGGGCCCACTGTGGTGCTGTGGTTCCCCGTCGGCTGGGTGGTTTCAGGCCAGGTTGACCTCTCTCTTTTGTGTCCAGTTGCTTTCTCATGTCATTGGCATGCAGCCTACTGTTGACTTTTATTGCTACTCGGAACCACTCAGAGTCGATTTGGAATGTTGCAATAGGCAGTTACTTGGTCAATCTGCTGGTCCAGGCTTATTCTGAAAAAATACACTAACAGACACTCTGGTAAAGGGGGCAGCCTTCCAATCTCTCCTAAATTCGTGGATGTGCTCTTTGATGGGGCGGTCCCTTTGCTTTAGGTCGCTGAGCTCATCTTCTGCATACAGTCCTCCTCCACCTCCTCAAATCTGGCCTCTAGCAGTTGTAGGAAGTCATCTACACTTCGCAGTTGGGGGGCTCTTCTCTTGTGGAGGGCTGCTAGCCATTCCCTTGTTTCTCCCTCTAGTCCCTCTGTGATAGTATTCACTATGGCTCTGGGGGATGAGTAGAGGTGTCCACAGCATTCCAGGTGGGCCTCAGCTGAGTCAAGGAATAGGGCTAACAGGTCTGAGTTCCCTCTGAATAGGAGCAGTTCAATCAGCAGTGCCCTTCCCTCCTCCTGTAGGCCTCTGAATGCTTGCGTTTGATATGTCTGAAGATACTCCTCAGTTCTAGTTCGGAGGGAGGGTGAAGATTGTCTGCCCTGGGCAGCCTGCTTGCTACGTGGGAGAGGCACTGGCTTCATCTTCCTTCTAATGGGTGGAGAAGTGGGGCTGCATTCCCATGTGCTTCTCATCACCTCAAAATGATCCACTGTTCCTCCCCTCACTTTTGGCATGCATAATGGCCTTTCTTCATGGACAGTAATCCAGTCAAATTCCTCCTTTGCTCTATAGAACTTTCCAGGGGCTCCATTTGGGGCTTTGGGGGCCTGGCTTGATTCCAGTCCAGCATCCTCTCCATTTTCCCAGCTCGCTTAGGGCCTTTCCCTTTTTCTGGGCATAGGGGTGGGGTGGGGGCTCAGCTTTAACTGTTTTTAGGGGTTGATTACTTACCTCCTCTTGCTTTGCTCATCTCGGCTTTAATGTCTGATAACTGTTCTCCAGTTCTGTTCGGATAGCTGGCCTTTTACCATGGTCTTCTGAGTTCCCCCTCGGCACCCCCGATATTTAAAAGCAAAAGATGACTGTCTGTAAAGTACCCTAACGATGCCTGCTTCATAGTAAGTGACTCAATATTGTAAAGCAAAAAGTAGTGATTTATTAACAGCTTCATTAGGCATTCTTCATTAGGCATTTCTTATTCGCAACCATCTTTTTTGCTTTCTTTATCTGCTTTTGAACTTTGCCCGTGTTTCTGTCCTCCCTTCAGCCTGTCATAAATCACGTTATCCAATAGCTTCATTCACTTCAACCCAGCTACTGTAATCTGAGATCTGGCTCTGCTGGCACTCTGCATGGAATGTTGACGTCTTGCTGTGTCCAGTCTTCCCTCTGGTCCATGCCTGACATAGAAGCTGCTGAGCCCTGATTGGCTGAAGAGAAACTGGTGCCACTATATAAGGAGCTGGCAGCTGCTGCTCCTGTTGTCCAAGCAGCTGCACTAGCTATCAAACTAGTACTTATAGTTAGCTTCCAATGTTAGCAATAAAGACTGTTAGCCTTTACCAATTGTCTCGCCTCAGTATGTAAGTCCCCCTCGCACTGGGGACATAACGACTGGCAACAAGGATGGGATTGTGATTCCAACCTGAGGCGAAGACAAGAGCTGACCAAACAAATCACTGAGCTGAGCTGAGCTGCCACGGAAAGAGCTGAAGCTGTTGTGAGTGACAAGAAGTCACCTGACACTGACAATCTACAAACTCTATCCTCCTTCTGTGGAGAATGACAGCCTTGCCTGTTTTTGCCACTTTTAAACCCACAGAACAATCTTGGGACACATACTTAGAAAAATTCAAATGTTTCCTAATGGCTAATGATGCCAGAGGTATTTCAAACAATAGGAAAAGAGCTTATTTCCTATCCTATTGTAGGGATGAGGTGTTTGAAATTGCTAAGAATTTAATGGCTCCTCAGAAATTACATACTTGCTTTGGGAAGTAATTTTAGAAAATTTAAGGAACCACTATTCTCCTGTTTCCTCTGTGATAGCCAGAAGACATGCCTTCTATCACAGTAATAAAAAAGAGGGAGAAACCATAAATCAGTTCATATCTTCCCTCAGAGCTGTGGCCCTATTCTGTGAATTTGAGAATTTGGAAAATGCTTTGAGGGATAGATTGATATGTAGCATAAGAGACTTAAGGTTGCAACGCCATCTACTGACTAAAACTGTACTTCCCCTTCAATTGGCTCTTGATGAACCTAGAGCAGCTGAATTCTCTAACCAATCTTCCTCAGAGATTCAAATGACAAACACTTCACATTTTCCCACCAAAACAGAGGCTGTCCATCCAAAAACAGCATATACATTGGGGGACACAGCAGCAGCAGAAGAAGACGAAGAAGAGGTCCACTGCCTCAAATTACCAAGTAACAGAAGAAACAACAAAGGCAAGCAGACAACCCACAATACATGCCTAAGCTGTGGGGGACAATACCTGAGGACTTCATTCAAATTCCGGAATTATGACTGCTTACAATGTGGACAGAAGGGCCACCTGGCTAAAGTGTGCCCCACAGCCAAATTCTAGACCAATATTCAAGAAATTTAAAAAACTACTTTTTAAAAATACAAATAGGAGAGAAGATTGCTATACTATTAACAACTATAGCTATCCATCTGAAACAGTAATTGGCAACACAATTAGTGATAATAAGAAAAAATTTATTACTGTCAAATTAGAAGGGTCTTCATGTGAAATGGAGGTGGACACAGGTTCTTCTATATTCCTGATGTCCTGGCAAAATATTAAGGAATTAGTTCCTAAATTGTCAAAAGCCAAGATTCAACCAGCCCTTACTAAATTGAGGGATTACCAAGGAGAGACTCATTCCCATTCTGGGTACCTGCCCATTCCATATTCAGTATGGACATTTTTCAGGGTCTCTTCCATTCATTATAGTGGAAGACACATGCCCTAGCCTTTTAGGCTTAGAATGGTTCAATTCACTGGGCCTTTCCATAGCTAGAATCCACCACATCTAAGAATCACTGCTGTCAGTTCTCAGCAAGGAGTTTGACACAGTCTCCACCTCAGGCCAGGGTAAGTACACAGGAAAACTGCTTTCCTTTAATTTAGATCCCAGGTGGCTCCCATTAGGATTAAACCCAGGTGAGTTCCCTTTGCTCTTAAAGCAATTCAAGTTGCTCCAACTCCAAAAAACAAAATGGAGTTGCAGGACTTTTGGGGCCTCCTCAGTTTTTATAGTTTATTATTGCCACATAAGGCATCAGTGTCAGAGCCTTTACATAGGCTTTTAGAGTCAAAAAGGCTGTGGGGATCTCACGAAGCTGCAGCCTTCAAAGCAGTTAAAAGACTGCTAACATCAGACCGCCTCTTCATATAATACAATGACAGTGTCAGCATTCCAAATAGCATCCAAAATTAAATCAGAATCCAAGGCAATAAGTTCCAATTTATTAAGAGAGCCATGTTGGCACATCTGGGGAAACCCCAAATATGAGCTTCCTGGTTTTTCCCCACCCAGTTCAAAGTTCATGCTCTTGCCCCCACACCCACAAGTCCATCATATGGTCCAATCTTCCACTGCCATGCTGGCAGTTTCACCTATCCAGTTCCGGTAAGGTGCAGAGGTGTAGAGACAAAGGATGATCTTGGATTCTAGAAAGGAATTTTATTTTGGCCTGCATAGCACTTTACTCCGTACCATCCCCTCTTCCATTTACCCACAAAAGAAGCAGAATAATAAGTAGAATAATAGAAAGTGTGGCAGCCAAAGATCCAAAAAGGAATATGGCTGCAGGCATGACAGGCAGCCTCTCCTCAGAAGAGAAACAGTTTCTGAAAGAGATTAATGTAGGGGTTAATACAGCAGAATTAACCACCTCTTCCTCCCCCCAGGGAGACCCTTTGACTTATAGGGAAACTTATCATGGAATTGTTTTACTAATTCATCCACTTTTTTAGGTTCAGCTTTCCACCCAAATAGCTTCAGACAAAGGGTAACCCTTCCAATGCACTAAATACTGTAAGCGACCCCTATACAGCCTGGAGTCTAAGATTTTTTTCACCTCATAATGTGTTTCCCCTTCTATCACTACAGGAGGAGGGGGAGGTTGGGTGGACGGTTTTATGCTGGATTCAATTACTAGCTTCAACAAGCTACAATGAAATACTGGGTAAATTTTCCTTAGAATTCTGGGTAGACTGAGTTGTACTGTAACTAGGTTAATTATCTTCACTATTGGGAATGACCTAGAAATTTTGGGCCAAATTTCTTGCTAGGCATTCTTAATCTTATGTATTTGGTAGATACAAAAACTTTGTGCCCCACACAAAAGGGGGGTGGGTGGACCAAGCAGTATTTATCAGCTTGCTTCTTGTAGGCTTCTGCCCCTTCCACTAGAGCTTTTTTTGTATTTTCCCATCCTTTTTTTAGTGTGTCCATCCATTCATTCAGAGACATGGAGGAGGGAGGTTCTCCAGGCACTTCAGGCATGGGAACAAATTCCATGCCACCGGTAATTTGGAAAGGAGCTAATCCAGTGTTACTGTGGACCACGTTGTTGTACGCCACTTCGGTGAAGGATAGCAAGTCCGACCAGTTGTCTTGCTGCTAGTCCACATAACACCAGATGTATTGTTCCACCATCACATTGGCTCTCTCCTCTGCGCCGTTCGTGCTGGAATGAAATGCTGAGCTCAGTCCTTGTGTGGACCTCAGGAACTCATTCCAGAACTTGGCTGTGAACTGGACTCTGCAGTCTGAAATGATCCTCCTGGGCACTCCGTGCAGGCAATAAATGTGTTTCATAAACATTTTCGCTAATTTCTTTGCTGACGGCAACCCTGAGCAAGTGATGAAATGCGCCTGCTTGGAAAACAAATCAATAAATGTCCAGATTACTCTATTCCTGCTGCTGTCCGGGAGCTAAATGATGAAGTCCATTGTGATCTCTTCCCATGGCTGGCCACTCATTGTAATAGTCCAGGGGGTTTCCCTGGTCGTATTTTCATCATTGCACAAGTAGTATAGTTTTTTTCCGTAATCCTCCACTTCCAATTTCATTTTTGGCCACCAAAATTGCCTGGCAAGGTGGAGCGTTTTTATGAGTGGCCTCCTAGTTTTGTATCATGGCTTCACTGTAGAAATTCCAGTCTCAACCCCGCGGGGATGTAAAGTTTGGACCCTTTCCAGGCTAAGCCATCCTTCATCGTTAGGATGTCCTTGCTATTGTTGGGCCACAGGTCTGCTGGGAGCACCGATTTCATCGCTGTTGTCAGCTTATCCTGGCTTCGGGTGATGACTTGGGCTGAATTTTGGTGGGAGGAAGAAAGGATGGGGTGAACCATTTCTTCCTTTTTACTGTCGTACTGCGGTTTTCTTGGCAAGGCATTCACCAGCAAGTTCTTCCCTGCCGGGATGTGTTTCAGTTCGAATTGGAATCTTTGGAAGTATTGTGCCCAGCGAACTTGCTTTGGGGACAGTCTTTAATGGGCTTTGAGAGCTTCAAGGTTTTTATGGTTACTCCAGATCTTGAATGGCACATCCCCACCTTCCAGAAAATGTCTCCAAGTGAGCAGGGACCACCTCATCGCGTATACATCTTTCTCCAAAATTTCCCACCTTTTTTCAGTAGTGGTGAGTTTTTTGGAGACGTAAGCACACGGTAAGAGGTGGCCTTTATTTTTTTTGCAGTAGCACTGCTGCTACCGCTACATCACTGGCATCTGACTGGATTATGAATTGTCACTCTGGGTTGGGGTGTTGCAGTATGAGTGTCAGTGTTCCAAATATCATGCAGAATTAAATCAGAGTCCAAGGCAGAGCTATCCTTAAAGTTCCATTTTAATAAGACAGACATGTTGGCACATCTGTGGGATCCCGAATCTGAAAGCTTCCTCGGATTCCCATCCAGTTGAAAGTCCATTATCTTGTCCCTACACCCATATATACATCACATGGTTCAATCTTCCTCTGCCACACTGGCATTTCCACCCATCTAGTTCTGGTCAGATGCAGAGGTGCAGAGACAAAGAATGACCTTGATTTCTAGAAAGGAATGACAACAACACATTCCACAATTCTACTCCTTACTATTCCTCCCTCCCAATTGCCCACTAATGAAACAGCATAGTAAAAAGAGAGAGAGAAAGTGTGGCAGGCCAAAGATATCCTGGTTATTGTTGAGCCACTGGTATGTTGGGAGCACCAATTTCATAGTTGTCATCTGTAGGAGCCAGGGCTGTCCATAATAGGCTGGGTGAATTAGCTAAGGATCAAAAGGATAGAATAATAGCTATCTGAATTTAAGAATCCTAGTGAACATTTGCCACAGCCATAAAACAGCCCTGAGAAAAAAATCAGACAGCTCTGAGAATAACCAGAGTGTCGGAATTCATTTCAAGTGTTTGTGTGAAAAGCAGCCTCCGTTATCTAAGATACAAAAACCTCGCACCAAAGAGATATCTCTTCTGACCTGATTTACTATGCAAAGCCTCATGTAACAAAAAACCTGTTACTCCCTGCTGTGATTTACAACCTTCTATCTGCTCAATGCCATTCAGCTGTAAATCTTTTGTTCTCCTTCCTACCCTCCCTTCTGCCAGGATGTGATTTGAAGAATACTGTGTTAGTTTGTTTTGTGCCAATTGTTGATTATATATGCTCTTCGATACATTCCTTTTTGCCTTTGATATATTCCTTCTGATAACGATGTAATTAGCTTGCTTCTAATAAAAAGGCGTTCTGGAAAAACAGAATTTGCCATCTCACCCAGACCGTAGCCTTTGTGTCTTATTGGGAAAACAGTCTTAGGAATTGGAATCGTGAAATTGGACCACTGGTTGAAGGGATCCCCGCATTCCTTGCGGGCGCTGTCTCTTCAAGTGGTGACCCCGACGTGATTCGTCTACAACAGGAATCCATCGAGGTGCGACGCAGCAGAGGCTTCCTGCCTCGTGGCGTGCCCAACAACTCTCATCTCTTACCCATCGCGAAATACGTAAGTATGGGGGCAGATTTATCTAAAGGACAGGAGGTCCACCTTAAGGAAATTGGACCTTTGTCTAAAGAGCAGAAGGCTCACCTTAAGGAAATTAGACAAATAGTTGGAGCTCACAAAATTATATTAAAGGATAAAGGTGAACTTCCTACAAAAAAAGGGGTTGAGGAATTAATGAAATACATTTGGCAAAATTGTCCATCTTATCCAGCATATGGATTACTTAATATAGACACATAGACAAAAATAGGTTCTTACTTGCATGAAGAGCCGAGGGCGCCACCATCTATATTGATCAGTTGGAACGCAGTTTTAACCACCCTCTGTCTCCATCAAGGAGACACATTTACTCTTTCCAAAAAACAGGCGGATGAAATAACACCTTCAATAAATCCAACCGCCCCTCCTAAATATGAAGAGGTAACAACAGAGGTTATAGAGAAAGTAAGGGAGGAAAATAAAGAGGAGATCATACAACAAACTTTTCAGGGAGAAAAGTCTAACATTTACCCGGTCTTAAGCAGTGAGTGTCCATGCGGTCCCCTCACCACAGGAATCCAGAAAGCAAGAAGTGGGGATAGTGTAAAACTGGAGGATTTGAAAATGATGGCCGCTTTCCCCGTTGATTTTGCAGGAGCAAATCCTGTGTTCACTCCCTTGTCACATAATATTTTTAAAGATTTAAAATCAGCCATAACGACTTATGGATTATTGTCCCCATATGTTCAGGGCTTATTTTTAAGTTTAGCTGAGAACTATGTTATGTTACCGGGCGAATGGTATTCATTGGCAAAAACGGTTCTCAGTATGACCCAGGCAATGTTATGGAAAGCTATATTTAGAGAACAGTGTGAAGTGTTGCATAAAGATCATGCTAATTTCCCTATTCCCCAATTACAAGGAACGGGAAATTTTTCCACACAAGCCCAATAAATGGCCATCCCCGAGAACTCTTTGAAGGTGACCGGGAAAGCAGCAATATTTGCCTTTGCACACTTAGATGATATGAAATCTGCCGCCACCTCCAGTTTTACTACTATCAGGCAGGAAAATGGAGAACCATATAGCAGTTTTATAGAAAGATTGCAGACTGTGGTAAATAGAGAAATTAATAATGATGTAGCTCAAAAGGAATTGATGATAAAGCTAGCCTTTGAAAATGCTAATGAAGATTGTAAGAAGGTCTTGGAACCTCTGAGAGGGGATCCTTCAAAGACTTTGGTAGATTATCTGCGCAAAGCCTCAGTAGTAGGGTCCGCTACATATCAGGCACAATTGGTGGCCGATGCGTTCATAGTAGGTCAAAATAATCAAAAACCAAGAGGTCCTAGAATGGGAAATTGTTTCAATTGTGGAAAGCCTGGTCATTTTAAAAATCAATGTAGAGCCCCGAGGGGGGGGGAGCAGGACTGCCCGCTAAGAACGAAGGAACCCAACCTAAAACACCTTGCCCAAAATGTGGGAAAAATGGCCATTGGGCTAGAGAGTGCAGAAAAGGTGACCAGAGGGAAAGTGAGAATAAACAACAGTTTTCGGGAAACTAGATAGCGGGCGAGGTTCCAGCCCGGCAATTAAAGGAGCCATTTTTAACATAAATTGTCCAGATTTCATTTCCAAAAATCATAAATCTATAGTTTCATTACCCTCTGATAAACCAGAACCTATGGCTATAGTAGCCTCTCCTAGAGAACCGGTGGATTTTGCAGAAAAAGAAGCAATTGTGCAATCAGTGGTAATTCAAGCTTCAGAAACAATTGAAATGTTTACTCCAGGATTAGTGTATTTTTTGCCATTAAATATGTCAGCGACTCATTTTCCACCAGCAACTCCCTTAATTATGTATCCTCACAGGGATCTTATATCCCGTAAGGTTTTGGCTTCACCCTTTTTGCTAGAGGACACAGATATCTCCTCTCTAGCTTTGGCATGCATTTGCAGCAGTCCGCTCACAGTCAGAGCGGGGGAGGACGCTGCTATTGTAATACCTGTTTCTTTAGAAGCCAATCCCTACGGATATAACCCCCTGAGACATTGTGAAAAAGTGCCTTTGGGAGATTTGATAACTACCCATGACAAATACTTTACTACAGGGGTAAAAGCTCAAAAGCCATTTTTGACTATAATACTTAATGGAATTCCCTTTACTGGTATTTTAGACACTGGTGCTGATGTGTCTGTAATCAGTTCTGCACAATGGCCTGCCTCTTGGCCCTTGCAAACTGCTGCACCGTTAAAGGAGTAGGAGGTGTCCAGCTGGCTCAATCCAGTGTGGAATGGTTAGAGGCTTCTATTCCGGGTTCTACAACCAAGGCACGTATTCGTCCGGTTGTTTTAAAATTGCATGTTAACTTGTGGGGGAGAGATTTGTTGTCTCAATTTGGGGCAACCTTAACATTGGAATGAAATGGATCCCCTAATGAAGCTTACGCTAAAAGATGACACTCCCATATGGATTGACCAGTGGCCACTCCCTGTTGTTAAATTAGAAGCTTTAAAAGAAATTGTACAACAATTGTTATTGGATCAAAAAATAGAACTATCAAATAGCCCTTATAATACGCCTGTATTTTTAATAAAAAAGAAATCAGGGAAGTGGAGAATGCTTCAGGATTTGAGAAAAATTAATGAAATGATACAGCCAATGGGACCTTTGCAGTGTGGATCACCTAATCCTAATATTATCCCTCAAAATTATGCTTTAACAGTTATTGATTTAAAAGATGCTTTCTTCTCTATACCTTTGCACAAAAAGGATAGGGTATTGTTTGCATTTACTATCCCTGTACTAAATTATAGTGAACCAACAGTAAGGTATCAATGGAAAGTATTGCCTCAGGGAATGCTAAATAGCCCAACACTTTGTCAATATTATATAAATAACATTTTAAAACAATTTAGAGCTAAATATAGGGGTATTTTATTTTACCACTACATGGATGATATCTTGATAGCAATAGAGAAAAACATTCAAAGTGTAGGTTCACAAGTGATAAAAGAAATTATACAAGAATTTAATGATAAAGGATTTAAAATAGCTCCAGAAAAAATTCAAAAAATGCCACCGTATTTGTACTTAGGACATAAGATAATGACAGCTTATGCCTCCCCAGTAATTCCAAAACTGCCTGAAATGGATAAATGTACCTTAGTGCAAATGCAACAATACTTGGGTTCAATTAATTGGGCACGTCCCTATGTGGGATTAACTACAAGTCAATTGCAACCATTGTTTGCACTCCTGGCGGGGGGGAGAAAACCCACTGCAGTATTGACAATAGGGGATAAAGAGAGACAGTGTATTCGGATAATTGAAACTGCCATGACAAAGAGATGGGTAGATAGGATGATTCCACAAGTACCACTCTTGGCGGCTGTTTTCAATACTGAAAATCTGCCCACAGGGTGCTTGTTGCAAATACAACAGAAGAAAGCTTTTATAATTGAATGGATCCACTTAGCAAACACTCCGAAGAGGACAGTTTCAACTAAACCATTATTGTTATCTCAGATAATATTGAAAATTAGAGAAAGAACCCGAGCGGTAATAGGAATGGATTCAATTGCAATTTACGTTCCGTTTCCTTTACCGTGGTGGGAAAAATACTTCCAAATATCAGATGCACTTCAATTGGCCTTTAAGTTTTAGGGACAATTAAATACCACTATCCCACAGATTATAGGTTTTTGTTACTGAATCAACAACATTTACAATTGAC
Organism: Thamnophis sirtalis; assembly: GCF_051295495.1. Classification (NCBI taxonomy): domain Eukaryota; kingdom Metazoa; phylum Chordata; class Lepidosauria; order Squamata; family Natricidae; genus Thamnophis; species Thamnophis sirtalis. The sequence continues at coordinate 55,032,737 of NW_028261384.1, read as the reverse complement.
ATCGCTACAAAGTAAACTGCCAATAAAAAGTGTGGTTACAGCTTTTGCTGACGGAACTAAGAATAGGGGTACATGTGTATATCAGATCCAAGGACAGTGGGTGGTTTACCACACCACCACCCCAGAGCTCAGCTCAGCGCTCAGAGCTGGCTGCCTCTATATTAGCTTTTGAAAAGTTAAAAGAACAAGAATTCAACTTAATTGTGGACTCATTGTATGTTTTTCAAATAATTAATAATTTGTTTGATGCCTATCTTTCGCCAGCATTAGATAAGCAATTGTTAGATATGTTTTTACAGTTACAGCAATTAATTGTGGATAGAAAATTTCAATATTTTGTAGCTCATATTAGGAGTCATCAATCACTTCCTGGAATGTTAACAGAAGGAAATGATTATGCAGATAAAGCCGCTAGGGAAAGTTTTATTGGATTTGCAACTCCTTGGGAAAGCCATGAATATTTTCATCAAAATGCTAAAGCATTAATGAAAATGTATAAAATTTCAAAAGCCGAGGCTAGAGCGATTATACACCAGTGTCCTACTTGTAGTAAACAAGGAGCATCAATTCCTATGGGAGTTAATCCCCGAGGAATCAAACGCTGTGAGATATGGCAGATGGACGTTACTCAGTACCCTCCTTTTGCACCCTGGAAATATATTCACGTTACGGTGGATACCTTTTCTGGGTTTATTTTTGCAACCCCACAGCGAGGAGAGACAACCAAACAAGTGATCAACCACTGTATGTGTTCTTTTTCAGTTTTAGGAAGTCCTTTAGAAATTAAAACAGATAATGGATCCGCATACAGTAGCGCTGCATTTGCTACCTTTTGTGATCAGTGGAAAATTGTCCATAAATTTGGCATTCCATATAATTCCCAAGGACAAGCAATAGTAGAGAGAGCAAATTTAACATTAAAAATGATGCTTGATAAGCAGCAAGGCCCCTTTAAGATAGAGTTGCCTGAAATTCAAAACCATTTGAGTAAAGCCTTGTATACTCAGAATTTTTTAAATCTTACAGGCTTGCCTGTAGCCTCCACAGCTGCAGAGAGGCATTTTCAGAATAGCGTAGTTTCTCCCCGCCCTCTTGTTTATTACAGACAACTGCCGGACCCTCAGTGGAGAGGCCCTGTGGAACTCGTTACCTGGGGACGAGGTTACGCCGCCGTTCAGCTCCCGGATAAGGTTTTGTGGGTCCCTGGTAGATGCATACGACCGTTTCATGAAAGGCCGATAGAAGCGGATAATACCAAGGATCCGGAAGCAAGCCTCTCGTTTTTGTTCCAAGCTACAGACTAATAATCTGCTATTGCGGCCAATGTGTTGGTTCTGCCCTTGTCCCTGTGAAGCTTGTTGCTGCTCCCACTGTCTCTACTGTGTGCTTTGCACTCATTGCAAGATTCCGTGTGACATTGTGATAATTGAACAGTATCTTCAGGAATATTTTTCCTATACCGATCCATCTCATACAGATCTTCGTATTACGCCAACAATGCAACAGGCTATTGACAATCCATTTTATAACAATTATCATGAAGGAGCTCTTGATCCCTCTCTTTCCTAGGATGAAAATCCGTCCGGAACAAGTCATTGGCCGTTCTTATGTCCCAAGGGAACGACAACCTTGATGTCCCTTTTTCAGAAGACCGTTGCCCGGACAAGAAATGGGGTTTTGGGATTTTTGGGTCCTTCCTATGTCTTGTAAGCATTTTCTGTTGCATCTTTTGGTAATGATGTTGGGAATGGGAATTTTACTTTTAATAATAAGAGGGACACTTCAATATGAACACAAAAATAAGAAGGGAATAATGGAGAACATTCAAGAAATTCCTTTTCCACACAACCGCTCAAAAAGAGCGATAGTTCCATTCTCTAATGGGAAAAACTGCAATTCTCAAGGGATGTGTATTTACCCTCACAATACATATGGAGAAGCCAATACACAAGTTACTTTAACTTGTTATTTGAAAAATCTGGAAGCACCGTGTTTAACTAAATGGCGATTTTTGCCTGCAAAATACAAAAAGGCACTCAAGTATGTGAGAGGTATTTCCCACCCGAAAGAGAATGGTTGTTTATCACAAATTAAAATAAAAATTACAGAAAGTTCTATAGGTTGGTATCTATGCATACAATATCAGCAAGGTCTACCTAATAAAATAATAAAAGCAGAAGTAACTTCCAAGGCAAGCATGAAATACCCTCCAGTCAGTGAATGGTTTCTGTCCGTTTTAGAACATCAACAAACAATGGGAGGAGGCAATTTTTGCCACCTTACAAAAAGGGAGATAAAAGAAGACATTTGCACAGCCTGTTTGCAAAAAACCAAACAAGGCACAAAAATTTTCATGACCTTAATATATTATACTATGAAGCCTGAATGTAATGGAACTATGATATCACCATGCACATATAACAATACACAATACAATCAGTGTTATACACCAGATGGGATACAATGTTATGAGCCAAAAGCATTAGGACCCATTAGTAGTAAGGTTACTATTGTAGGATACCAGGGAGGTGGATCCTCAGATAGAGCAGCACAGTACAAAAAAGGGGAAAACTTTCTTGTTGGTACTAATACCACCAAAGGAACTACGATTGACATTTGTTTTGATGTTTGTACAGCCATTAGAAAAGGACAGGGGTCCAGGGGAGGAATTACATGTGGGTCACATTCTTGGGAACAACAATACATTGTCAATTGTAAGTATCTGTGGCAGTCATCATCTACTGGGTCCTTATATGGTAATTATGGAGGGACTACTTATTGGTATGCCCCCCTAAATCACCAAACTGCCACAGGCCCTACAGGTATTGCTTTATTTCAACCTTCAGTGGCTACAGACTGTTCTTCAGGTTAGCAATAGCAATAGCAGTAGACTTATATACCGCTTCATAGGCCTTTCAGGCCTCTCTAAGCGGTTTACAGAGAGTCAGCATATTGCCCCCAACAATCTGGGTCCTCATTTTACCCACCTCGGAAGGATGGAAGGCTGAGTCAACCCTGAGCCGGTGAGATTTGAACCGCTGACCTGCTGATCTAGCAGTAGCCTGCAGTGCTGCATTTAACCACTGCGCCACCTTGGCTCATGCACACCTTTGTGTCTTCACCTAAACCTTACAAAGATTAATTCTCATTATACTTATCATAACTCAAATCCTACTACCAAATATTTTACATTAGGAATTGGCATAGATGGGACAGGGAAAGATCCTTATGGTTGGATTGTTATAAAGACTGAAACCACAAAATTAACAAATCAGCCTGTAAAGTTTTTCTGGAGTTATGAACAAGAAATTGAAAAACTTAATGACTTACCTACACCTCCAAGAGCAAAAAATATGTTCGTTAACTTAGCTCAAGAAGTTGCAAAAGAGCTTATGTTGAAAAATTGTTTTGTATGTGGAGGAACTACTATGGGAGATCGCTGGCCATGGCATGTGCAAGAAGCAGATTATACTGAGATAGCACAATGGCATGGGAATTTTACTTTCAACAATAACTTCAATGAAACCTGGCAAGTTACCTCCCATATAATAGGTCATATATGTTATACCAGAAATAAAAATAATCAGACCAATAGGAATAAACCTATGGGATTTTTAAAATGTTCTAATGAATGGGAAAATAATACTTGGGTTTCGCAAACTAATATGACCCAACCTGAAAACTCGTTGCTGAAAGTAACTAAATTACAAGGGCTTTCAGACCCTGAAAATGATACTATTGTGTGGAATTCACCTGATGGATTATATTGGATATGTGGTAATTTTGCCTATAATATGTTACCTGCAGGGTGGTATGGATCATGTATTTTGGGTGCTATTCAACCATCATTCTTCCTAATTCCTATAGAGAAAAAACAAAAATTGGGAATCCCTGTATATGATATTCTTGAAAGACGTAAACGTTCAGTAAATCTCTCTAAAGGGACAAAAATAGGGAATTGGAAGGATGATGAATGGCCCCCAGAAAGAATTATTGCATATTATGATCCTGCAACGTGGGCACAAGATGGTTCATGGGGTTATCGGACGCTTATATATATGCTTAATAGGATTATTAGATTACAAGCTGTATTAGAAATAATTACAAATGAAACTGCATTGGCATTGACAAAACTTGCAAGAGAAAGTGTGTTGTCAAGAACATATATTATGCAAAACCGTTTAGCTTTAGATTACTTGCTTGCTGCCGAGGGTGGAGTATGTGGAAAATTTAATCTTAGTAATTGTTGTATACAAATAGATGATTCTGGAACTGTAATAGAGAAAATCACTCACAAAATGATACAGACTGCTCATGTCCCAGTACAAACTTGGAAAGGTCTTTTGGAAGCAGAGGGATGGCTGGGAGGAATTTTCAATAACTGGAAACAGGGATTATTTTTTATGGGAATAATTTTGCTTGGTTTGATCATGTTACCATGTATCCTGCCATTATTACGCTCCACTATGCAAACTATTGCCGACACTGCAATTCAAAAGCATAATGCTTTATTAGTAGCTGCCAATACACCAGACTTAATAATTCCTGGATACCCGATGGAAAGGGGATTTGCGAGAAAAAAACCACCCATGATTACCTCCACTTTAAAGAAATAAAAAAAGAGGAGTTGTAGGAGCCAGGGCTGTCCATAATAGGCTCGGTGAATTAGCTAAGGATCAAAAGGATAGAATAATAGCTATCTGAATTTAAGAATCCTAGTGAACATTTGCCACAGCCATAAAACAGCCCTGAGAAAAAATCAGACAGCTCTGAGAATAACCAGAGTGTCGGAATTCATTTCAAGTGTTTGTGTGAAAAGCAGCCTCCGTTATCTAAGATACAAAAACCTCGCACCAAAGAGATATCTCTTCTGACCTGATTTACTATGCAAAGCCTCATGTAACAAAAAACCTGTTACTCCCTGCTGTGATTTACAACCTTCTATCTGCTCAATGCCATTCAGCTGTAAATCTTTTGTTCTCCTTCCTACCCTCCCTTCTGCCAGGATGTGATTTGAAGAATACTGTGTTAGTTTGTTTTGTGCCAATTGTTGATTATATATGCCCTTCGATACATTCCTTTTTGCCTTTGATATATTCCTTCTGATAACGATGTAATTAGCTTGCTTCTAATAAAAAGGCGTTCTGGAAAAACAGAATTTGCCATTTCACCCAGACCGTAGCCTTTGTGTCTTATTGGGAAAACAGTCTTAGGAATTGGAATCGTGAAATTGGACCACTGGTTGAAGGGATCCCCGCATTCCTTGCGGGCGCTGTCTCTTCAGTCATCAGCTTATCCTGGCTTCGGTTAGTGACTTGGACTGTCTTTTGGTGGGAGGAAGAAATGATGGGGTGAATAACTTCTCCCTTCTTACTATCATACTGCAGTTTTCTCAACAAAACATCCCCCAACAAGTTTTTTGGTACTTGTTGGACCCCTGGGGTTTTTGTCTCTGTTGCAGGTTCTGGGTTCTTGGTTCAATTGTCCCTGCATGGCCCTTTTCCTCCATGCAATCATCAGTTTCCTACCGCTGTCTTCCCACTTTATCGTAGGCTTCCACTTGTCAAGCCATGCAAGCTCCAAGATAATATATTCCAGTATCTCTGGAGCCAGAATGAATCTGAGAAACTCATAGTGGCGGCCCAATTGTAACTTTACCAGTTCAGTTATTAGCGTGGCTGGGGGCCCTCCAATTAGCATTCCATCTATCTGCTCAACCCAAATGGGACAAGCTAGAGGTCTTGTGTGTATGCCCAGTTGCTTTAAAATCGACATGCTGATTAAGCATCGAGTGCAACCGGTGTCCACAACTGCTTCAACTTCCTCTTCCACCCCCATTTTGGATACTTGGAGGTTGACTTGGAAGGTGAAGGGACGGATGGGTGCACTCACCATTGGGTCATCTTTGGCATCTTCCTCCTCTGAGGAAATGGACATTTGCCTCCCCATTGGTAGGACTCTTCATCACCTTAGGTTGGGGATCCTCTTCCAGAGGTTGTTGGCCCAGATGACTCTTTTCTGGTGGCATCTGGGACCTTCTCTTTACTGCCGTGGTGGTTGGTGCACACGTTTGTGGCATTGGGGCTGGAGCCAAGCACTCTGACATTCTGTGGCCAAGTTGACAGCAATGGTGGCATTTTATTGTCCCCCATGAGGAAAGGAATCTAGTTACATCTCTAAATTTAGGAACCACCTCATCACATTGTTCTGCCATCCATCCTGCAGCCTTCCCCTCATTCATCCCTTTTTCCATTGCCGAGAACTCTTCTCTGTAGGAAGGTGTGGTAAGAACCTGTTGGGGCATTGCAGGTGTGACTGGAGCTGGTGGGGAGGTCAATCCCTGGTTTGGCCATTTATCTGCCATGGTGCCATATGCTGATGGTGCCATATGCTGAGGGAGAGCTGGTGCCCTTTGGCATCTCTCCCATCCATGACCTGGAGTTGCTTGATTCATAGGTTGCAATTCAACCACTTTAGGGATTGGTTTGCTTTTGGCTTTGTCGGGGAAGGTCCCACTTTTAATAGTTCAGTCAATGGGAGGGCAATCTCTGTGAAAGCCAGAATGAACTGCCTGTAGAGATTGGCAAATCCAAGAAAGTTTTAATTTCTCAAAGGCTTTTTGACAGCCCATTGTCCACTTTAGGAGTTGGATTCCTTTTGGCTTTGTTGGGGAAGGCCCTGTTTTTAATAGCTCAGTCAATGGGAGGGCAATTTCCGCAAAAGTCGGAATGAACTGCCTGTAAAAATTGGCAAATCCAAGGAAGCTCTGTAGCTTTCTGCGAGTACTTGGAGGTTTCCAGTCTAACACAGCTTTTACTTTTCCTGGATCCATTTCTATCCCCTCATTGGAGATGCGATAAGCCAGGTAATCTAGTGAGGTTTTGTGGAACTCACACTTCGATAACTTTGTGTATAGTTTGGCGGCTAGAAGTTTTTCCAGCACTTGCTGTACCAGCTTCACATGGTCTTTCAGGGTTTCAGAGAAGATCAAGGTGTCATCAAGATAAATGAGCACTCCGCGGTACAGGTGCTCATGTAGCACCTCATTTGTGTACTGCATGAAGACTGTGGGTGTCCTTGTAGCCCAAATGGCATGACTTTGAATTGAAAGCTGCCTAGGGGGCAGTTAAAAGCAGTCTTCCACTCATCTCCCTCTCTGATTTGTATGTGATAATATGCCTCTCTAAAGTCCACTTGGTGAACATCTTGCCTTTAGCCAAGTGGTTCAACATATCTTTCATGAGGGGGAAGGGATAGGTGTTCTTCACGCATACTATGCTTAACCCCCTCATATCAATACGAGATGAATAACGCCATCTTTCTTTTCTCAAAAAGCACTGGGGCCACTACTTTTGACCTCGGTTCGATAAAGCCCCACTTCAAATTGGTGTTGATGTTCTTCCTCAATTCAACCATCTCCTTGGGAGTCATGGAGTACATTTTTAACTTTGGTAGGATAGCCCCAGGTATGAATTCTATTGAGCAATCTGTGGGCCGGTGAGGGGGAAGATAGTTGCAATCTTCTTCACCGAACACCTCCACCAAGTCCTGGTAATCTTTTGGTACTTGTTGGATCCCTGGGGTTTTTGTGTCTGCTGCAGGTGCTGCAGGTCCGGATGGTCTGGGCTATTGGGTTCAATTGTCCCTGGATGGCCCTTTGGCTCCACCAATGGTAACGTCCCAAAGCCATAATCAATTTTCTAATACCATCCTCCCACTTTTTTGTAGACGTCCACTTGTCCAGCCATGCAAGCCCCAAGATAATTGATTCCTGCATTCTTGGAGCTACAATGAATCTAAGAAATTTATAATGGCGGCCTATCTGTAACTTTACCAACTCAGTAATTTGCATGGCTGCCCCCCAATTAGTGTTCCATCCACCTTCTCAAACCGAATGGGATAGTTTAGGGGTCTTGTGCATATGCCTAGCGGCTCTACAATAGACCTGCTGATTAAGCATTGGGTGCAGCCGGTGTCCACGATTTCCCCAACTTCCCTTTCCAGCCCTGTTTCTGGCACTTGGAGTTTGGATTTTATGGTAAAGGGGCGGATAGGTGCACTCACCATTGGGTCATCTTCAATACACTCCTCCTCCAAGGTAATAGGGGCTTCCCCAATGGTAGGACTCTCAGTCTCCAACTCAGATCAGATCAGCCCAGCATCTAACAAAACAGATATCTAACAGTTATTCTGGCTCCCTCTTATGGCTGATTGAGGAAAACAGCAACCAATCACATTCTACAGTATGATTTAAGGAAACAGGTATAGCATTGTTACATGATTTATATATTCCAACCCATCCATTAGATTATATTCCTAACAGTTGTTGTACCAGATGACTCTTTTCTGGTGGCTTTTGGGGGGGTTCTTCATTGCGCTGATGGGTGGTGGGCACGTTTGTAGAATTGGAGCTGGAGCCAGGCATTCTGATGCTCTGTGGCCAAGTTGACTGCATCAGTAGCATTTTTTTTATTGAACATTTTTGGAAAAAAAACACAAACTTTTACAAATGTTTAGTTCCCACCACCCACCCTCCCCCAACCCCCCCAACCTTCCCCTTCTTCCCGACTTCCCAGAACCAATACTCTTTGATCATTATGAATCAATTGCTGAATAGCCAACATTAATCTATTCGCTAGTATTTTAGTGAAAATGTTATAATCTATATTAAGTAATGATATGGGTCTATAATTTTTTGGTTGAGTAAGATCTTGATCTTCTTTGGGTATCAAGGATATAAAGGCTGTCTTCCAAGATGGGGATACCTTCTCTTCCACTTGGATCTTATTAAATAATTCCTTAAGCGGTTCTACCATTTCTAATTGCAAATTTTTGTAGTAAGCTGCCATCAAGCCATCTGTACCCGGTGCTTTCCCTGCTTTTAGCTGTTTAATTACCTGGAGAATTTCCCCCGAGGTTATTGGTTGATTCAGTCTTTCCCTCTGCTCGTCTTTAACTATGGGTATTTTTTCTTTATCCAGGTATCTATCTATATCTAAGCTTTGGATTTTATCATTCATGTACAATCCTATAAAGAATTCACGAAAACCCTTTGAATCTCCTTCTGTTGGTACACTTCCTTCCCTTTAAAATGTAATTTCGATATGTTACGAGACTTCTGTTTTTTTCCTAATCAGATATGCTAGCCATCTACCAGATTTGTTTGCATTACAGAAAGTATTGTGTTTTGCATATAGCAAATTGGTAGCACCTGATCTGACATCAGCATGTTAAATTGCTCTTTTAATAATGTGATTGTTTCTTTGATCTTTTTGTCTCCTGGTTTTAAGATTAGCTCCTGCTCTCTCTTCCTAATTTCATTTTCAAGTTCAATTCTATTTTCCCCCTGTTTGCATCTATGTAGTCTATTCATATTTATCAGAACTCCTCTCATATATGCTTTACTTGCATCCCATCCCATTTCCATAAATGTATCCTTATTCATGTTAAAAACAAAATATTCTTTTAACAACTTTTTACATTCATTAATGTTTTTCTCATATCTAAATAAGTTTTCATTCAGTCTCCAAGACCTTCTTGCTCGAATCCCAACTCCCAACTCCATCCAAACCGGATAAGGCTCTGGAGCATACCTTCATCTTCTTTACCCTAGAAAGCAAATCATTGGTTGTTAATATGAAGTCAATCCTGGAAAAGGATTGATGTCTGTCAGAAAAAAAGGTAAAGTCATATTCTTCTGCATTCCTCTCTCGCCAGATATCTCTCAATTCAAAATCCTCTATCATATCGAAGAAGGACTTAGGTAGTTTTGCTCGCGTTTGGGTATTTTGGCGGAGAGCCTTCTTATCTTTCTTGGTATTCATAACGCCATTCCAATCACCTAGTAATATGCAGGATCTATAGTCCCAATGTACTAACTTAGCGTGAAGCATTTTATAAAATTTAGCTTGTTGTTGATTGGGAGCATATATTCCCAATAGCAGTGTCTTTTTCCCTTCTAATACCAAATCTATTGCAATATATCTTCCATGAGAGTCTGCTTCAATTAATTCAGCTTTCAAATCCTTCCTTAAGTAAATAACTGTACCATTTTTCTTCTCTGTGGCAGAAGCTATAAAGTGTTGTCCAAGTCTTGTTTTAATCAGGTATTTTTGATCAGTTGATCTAATATGAGTTTCTTGTAAGCAAATTATATAATTCTTGAATTGTTTAAGATAGTGGTTTATTTTCTTCCTTATCTGTGGGGAGTTTAAGCCATTGATGTTCCAAGTTAGAAACATAATTGCCATCTTTAGTTCCCTGAAGCTTTTTAAGAGCCATCTGAACATCTTGGAATTTAATCTTTGGCCTGGCTCCTCCCACTGCTTCTAGAGTAACACCTGTAGGTTCTTGAACGGTGGCATGTGTTTGTTGCTTTTTTAGTTCCTGTTCCATTCACCTGGTAATCACGTGGGTTTGTCTTTGTTCCTTAGCTTCTTGTACCTCTGAGAGAGGAAGTTGATCCACCCTTGTTGATGCTTGAGTGATTTGCTGTCTATCATGTCCTTCTTGTTCTCTTTCCCTGGGTCTAGGATGGTGGGGGGATGTCCAGCCTTCAATATGGTACTGTAGAAATCTTGGGCCTTCCATACTGAATTAAGACAGTATCTTTGTCCAAGATAAGTGAGTGCAAGGCCGGCTGGCGCATCCCATCTAAACTGTATCTGGCGATTTTTAAGCTCTTCGACTAAAAAAGCATAGTCTTTCCTAGATCTCAACATTTTAGGTGGTATCTCCTTCAATACAGTCCCCTCCTGACCCCCAATTTGAAGCTTAGTTTTGTAAGACTCCTGTAATATCGTATTCCTCATATCTCTAGTAGCAAAATACACCACAATATCTCTTGGTAGTTGCTTTTGTCTTGCAAGCCAGGAATTAACGCGATAAACCCTTTCAATTTGCCAGTCATAATTCCTTCCTGGCCTTCCCATCATTAGGTCAAAGGCTTCTGAGAGAATCTGCTTCAGGTTTTCTTGACTTTTCTCTAGGAGGCCCCTTATCCTTAAAGCAAATTCCATTTGTCTATACTGTAACATTATAATTTCATTTTCTGCACTGCTAACCTTTTGTTGAACCACATCCATCTTCGTTGCCAAATTAATATGAGAGTCACTAAGGTCTTCTAGCCTGTCTTCAATTCCCAATGCGTAGCCCGATATGGAATTAAAAGCCATCAGGAAATCCTCTCTAATCTCTCAATTTCGTGTCATAAGCTCTTCAGACAGTTCTTTGTTAGCAGCAGATATCTCTTCCTTAATTTTTACTTCCATCACATCTGCATGATTTTTTAAAGCATCAATTAATTCTTTCTGCAAAATTTCTCTGGTCAGAGGCTCCCCTGCAGAAGTAGGAGGAAGTAATGACTGTAATTTAGTAGTAGGAGCTGGTGAGCTCCCAGCACTTTTGGACGTGGGGGGGGGGTTGTTTAGAAGCCATCTCAGGTTTAATCTTCTTTAGTCAATTAATAAGTCCAGGCAAACCAATTATACAGCAGTTGCTATTTAGTTTGTTAATAAATCACTTCTAGGCTCTGTAAGAATGCTATCAAAGTCTAACCCCTCCTACACAGCTCAGTACCATTTTGTGTATCTTTCAGCAAGTAATTATCAGAAGGAATTCTTTACAGATGGAGCTAAGGATTTATACATACAATTAGAAGTTCACGAGTACTGGTTCAGCTCGTATTGAAGTCAGCAGTAAATCAGTCTTTGTACTGAGGATGAGTGAAGATCTTCATTCTGCAGCAAAAGGCAGAATAAATCATGACGCAGAGGTGCTATGCTGCCGGGTGCCTCCCCTTCCTCCCAGATTTTTAGACTGGGAGGATTAGTTAGAGCGCTGCCCAAGCATAGTTTCTCATCTCCTCCTTCTAAGCCCAAAGGAGAGGTAAACAAACTTCTAAACAGTTTGATGGATTGCTGTTTAGACAGTTTAACGCAGCCAAGATTCGGGAGCTGTTAAAAACAACAACTCCCCTGTCAGGCCCCGCCCACTGGAAGTCTGCATCAATAGCATTTTATTCCCCCCCCAGGGAAGGGGGGTGGAGGCTTATTAGATCACTGTGTCTGTGTTTGGCAGCCCAAAGCTCTCTTAGCAGGTTTTTCTGCAACAGGCTTTCAATGAGGGTTAATATTGTGGTCCAGTATGATTGCAGTTGGGTACCAATTCTAGATTCATTCTGGGACCACCCTTATGCTGCAAGCTTGCCTCATTTGGGATCTAAGGTGTTTTTGAATGTGTGGACCAGGAGTCTTTCTGGCCAGTCTCTTAGTCTTCCAACTGTTCTCCTGAACTCCCAAACCAACTCTTTCATGGGATGAGCAGCCTGTCGCAATTCCTGGATATGTTCTTCTGCTTTCATGTGTTGGGCCACATCACTAAATTGGTGTGCATCAGTTGTGTAAATTCGGCTGCATTTTCTAGCTCAGGAGCCTCCTCCTCATGGAGCTCCACTATCCAATGTGCAGCCTCCCCTTCATTCATCCCCCCCCCAGCTATTTCTTGAATCAATTCTCTTTCAGAAGGGTATTGTGCTCCAACCTGATCAATGTATGCCCAGATTTGATTCAGGAAGTAAGTTAGCTTCTCTGGGGTTCCCTCAAACATTGCCCAAAACCATGGGGGTGTGGGAGCTGGTGGGGCTGGTGGTTGAAATGGAGCAGGCCACTGACCAGCTGCCTGGTAGGGTCCCTTGTTGAGCCACACTCAGCAGTGGAGGTTGGGCAAAAGCCTGTTGAGGCATTGCTGGGGGGGGGCTGGAACCGGTGGGGCCCTCAGTCCCTGGCTCTGCCCAGGGCCAGTTATCTGAAATGGCATCATCTGCTGAGGAGGGGCAGGCGCCCATTGGTATTGGGCTCTTCCATGACCCGGGAAGAAAGCCCACCCTGTGGTGCTTGATTCACAGGTTGCAGCCCGAACATTGGTGGCCTGCTAATGGGAGATATTTCCCAGGGCCCTTTCTGCTGGCTGGATTGAATTCCCCAATTTGGTGGAGAGCCTGTCTGTACTCCAGGAGGGAGGGGTGCTAATATTGGCTTTACTCAAGCAGCAAGGGGTTGGTTTGACTCGCTGGTCGCTGTGTGGAATGAGCCAAGATCTCCACTCCAGTGCATTGCAGATTCTCTGCTAGGGAAGGAGAATGAGGGCTGGGTCCACTTAGATGATCCTGGGCTAAGGAGGGAGTTGATTCCACTCATGCTTAGCCATCCGAATTGGTCTGGGAGACCGATCAGAGAATGATTGTGTGAGGGTGGCTGAGATCTCCATTCATCAGATCTGCTAGCCAATGTCTGCTCTGACCTCCTCCATTTGTGTGTCAGATCCCCCTGTCACTCCAGCAGAAATTCCTTAGAGGTAATAAATCCTGAGGCTTCATCTCATAGAGCTAGTTCCGTCTGTGAGGGAGGTCTAGGGGTCAATTCCTTTTGCCTTTCCCCCAGCTGCCACTCCCTTTCTGTAGCTTCTTCAGCCTTGATTACCTCTTTAGAAGGCACATAAATAGTCTTGATAAATATAGGCAATCGGTCATCTGTGGCCTTCTCCGCTGCTTTCTTTTCTTCCTCCATCTTCACTGAAATTTTGTATTGCTCAGGCTTGGGTCAGAACTGGGATTCAGTTCCCCTAACAGCTTCCCAAGCCTGGGACAGCTGATGAAGTATTTTAAGGGAGATCTGAGTTAATGTCAGTGTTCCAAATGGCATCCAAAATTAAACCAGCATCCAAGACAAAGTATTGATCAAACTTCCAATTTATTAAGTTGGCACATCTGGGGGAAACCAGAATCTGAGCTTCCTGGTTTTTCCCCAACCAGTTCAAAATTCATGCTCTTTCCTCCACACCCACAAGTCCATCACATGGTCCAATCTTCTACTGCCATGCTAGCAGTTCCATCCATTCAGTTCCGGTCAGGTGCAGAGGTGTAGAGACAAAGAATGACCTTGGATTCTAGAAAGGAATTTTATTTTGGCTACATAGCATTTTACTCTGTACAATCCCCACTCCCATTTACCCACTATAGAAACAGCATAGTAAAATAATATAAAGTTTGGCAGGCCAAAGACCTAAAAAAGAATATGGCTGCAGGCCTCACAGACTCTAGTCCTAACATGTGACACCTCATTTTATGGCATAGGGGCAGTCCTAAGGCTTAGATTAACTACAGGATTGGAGGCACCTATAGCGCATTTCTCTTGAACCATGTCACAAGCCAAAAGGAACTATGGACAAATTGATAAGGAGGCGTTAGCCTTAGTCGCAGGAGTGAAATGATTCCACTCATATGTGTATGGTCACCATTTCACATTGGTTACTGACCATAAGCCTCTGCTAGACATCCCTGCACCGATAAACAAACACCCCAAATACTATCCCCACGAATGACAAGATGGACAGTATTCATGCAGGCCTATAATTATACTTTAGAACACAGACCAGGAAAAACCCTTGCTCGTGCAGATGCTTTGAGCAGATGCCAATTACCATTGGCAGTAGAAGACCCTGCACTTGCTCACACTGTTTTATTAATAGAGGAGCTGCACAGTCCCTTAGCTAAAGCAGATGTGTCCAAAAGCTCTGCCAAGGACAAAGTCATAGCAAGGGTATTGGACTGGGTTAAAAGAGGTTGGCCCTCGGATCCCTTGGGACCAGACTTTAAATTATATAGAGCAAGGCAAAATGAACTATCAACCATGAAAGGCTGTTTGCTATGGGGACATTGAGTGGTTATTTCTGCTACCATTTCAAGGTATTCTACCAGCAATAATTTAACCTGTAACCATTTCAAGGTATTCTACAAACAATAAATTGAAGTTTGGAAATGTTTGGAAATGTTTATTCCATTTGTATGCCGTCCTATTCCCGAGGGACTCAGGGCAGCTTACAAACAAAGGTGAGGGGAATACAAACAACACAACAAAAAGACAAGCAAGTTAAAAACAAAGCAACAGTCGCAACAATTCAAGATGTATGCCAGTTCGCAGCTTTCATGAGGCACTCTGGGTTGAGTTTCAGGAAGTTGCCTCTGGGGATGTGGACAAGGCTATGCGAGCTGTGAGTGCCTCCACCTGCATACTGGACCCGTGTCCCTCCTGGCTGGTTGCCAACAGCAGTGAGGTGACACGAGGCTGGATCCAGGCGGTTGTTACCGCTTCTCTTCGGGAGGGGTACTTTCCCACCGCGCTTAAGACAGCGGTGGTGAGACCCCTCCTGAAGAAGCCGTCTCTGGATCCAGCTATTCTTAATAACTATCGTCCAGTCTCCAACCTTCCCTTTGTGGGGAAGGTTGTTGAGAAGGTGGTGGCTCTCCAGCTTCAGCGTACCTTGGAGGAAGCTAACTATCTTGACCCCTTCCAGTCTGGCTTCAGACCCGGTTACAGCACAGAAACCGCTTTGGTCGCATTGACTGATGATCTCTGGAGAGCTAGGGATGGAGGCCATGCTTCCATCCTAGTTCTCCTGGACCTCTCAGCGGCTTTCGATACCATCGACCATGGTATCCTTCTGCGACGACTGCGGGAGATAGGGGTGGGCGGCACTGTCTTGCAGTGGTTCTCCTCCTATCTCTCGGACAGGTCGCAGTCGGTGTTAGTGGGGGGGCAGAGATCGTCCCTGAGGCCCCTAACCTATGGGGTGCCGCAGGGGTCGGTCCTATCCCCCCTACTATTTAACATTTACATGAAACCGCTGGGTGAGATCATCCGAAGGCACGGGATAAAATATCACCAATATGCGGACGATACACAGTTGTATCTGTCCGCCCCATGCCAACTCAATGAAGCGGTGGACGTGATGAACCGGGGACTGGAAGCCGTTAAAGACTGGATGAGAGCGAACAAGCTGATACTCAACCCAGACAAGACCGAGTGGCTGTTGTGTTTCCCTCCCAAAAATTTGACCACCATACCATCACTCAGGCTGGGGGGACAAAATTTAAACCCCTCAGAAAGGGCCCGCAACTTGGGAGTCCTCCTGGATTCACAGCTAACTTTTGACCACCATCTCTCAGCTGTGACCAGGGGGGCATTTGCCCAGGTTCACCTGGTGCGCCAGTTGCGGCCCTACCTGAATCGGGAGGCCCTCACAACAGTCACTCGAGCCCTTGTGATCTCTAGGCTGGAATACTGTAATGTGCTCTACATGGGGCTGCCCTTGAAGAGCATCCGAAGACTTCAGCTAGTCCAGAATGCGGCCGCGCGAGTGATCGTGGGCGCACCACGGTTCGCCCACATAACACCGATCCTCCGTGAGCTGCACTGGCTACCTGTTGGTCTCCGGGTGCACTTCAAGGTCTTACTCACCACCTATAAAGCGCTCCATGGTAGTGGATCTGGCTATTTGAGAGACCGCCTTCTGCCAATTACCTCCCTGCGTCCCATCAGATCACATAGAGTTGGCCTCCTCCGTATTCCATCCGCCAGTCAGTGCCGACTGGCGACTACTCGGAGGAGAGCCTTCTCTGTTGCGGCTCCGACACTATGGAACAATCTCCCCGTGGAGATTCGTACCCTCACCACCGTCCAGGCCTTCCGTACAGCCCTCAAGAACTGGCTAACCCGTCAGGCCTGGGGATAATCTTATTTTGCCCCTCCCGAATGCTGAATGAATGTTGAGTTTTATTGTTTAATTTACTTTGTGCACATTTCTTTTTTTGTATTGTCCTACACTCCCCTTCCTTTTTTGATTGTAAGCCGCCCTGAGTCCCCTCAGGGAAAAGGGCGGCCTATAAATAAACTACAAACAAACAAACAAACAAACAAACAAGGCCTGAAGGCTTTTCCTCATGAAAGCTAGCCTGCCGCCACCACCCATCTGCTTTTGGCAACGTGCGAAAGCTGCCGCCGCCACCATTAACAACCAGCGTCTTTGAGCCCATGGCATACGCCAGCTCACGGCTTTCGCGAGGCAAGACCTAAGGCCTTTCCTCATGAAAATTAACCCGCTGCCACCACTCATCTGCTTTTGACAACGTGTGATAGCTGCTGCCGCTACCATTAGCAACCAGCGTCTTTGGGCCACACAGCATACGCCTTCCCTCAAGAAAACTAGCCTGATGCCGCCCCCTCCGCTGTCCACCCGCTTTTGGCCATGTGGCGTACACTAGCTCGCGCCCCCCCCCCCCTCATGCTTAGTTGCTTACCTGAGGGAAGCAGCAAGCTGCTGGAAGGTCAATCGAAGTGAAGGGAGGACCGATCAGCAAATGGAATGCGACAGCTGCTCGGGAACGAGAAAGACTCTGACGCCATGCTTTTAAACAGGTCACCTCCAGCCTGCTCACTGATTGGCTGGACTCCAGCCAATCAGTGAGTGGTGGGCTGGGCTAATTTAGTGTGGATGGGCAGGGGAGTGAGCGACAGGGCTGGGGCAGATGTTCCAGAAGTTACTTCCAGATCCACCAGTCGAACCTCCTCTCCCCGGATCGGTAAATTTCACCAACCAATGCGATCCGGCAGAAACCCACCACTGTTGCCACATTACTGAAACAAATTCTAGACACCTTACATGACAGCCACCCAGGAATAGTATGAATGAAAGCTCTGACCAGAAGCTATGTATGTTGACCAAACATAAAGACATTGGTGCATGGGTGACTGAGTGTCAATGATGTCAGGAGTCAAACCCAACAAAGGTTTCCCCCCACTAGAGTGGGACAGACCAAGGGCCCCTTGGTCTAGATTAGACATAGACTTTTGCTGGCCCTGTGCAAGGACAAATGTTTTTCATCACAGTGGATGCCTATTGAGCATGAGTGGAGGTTAAACTGATGTCCTCTACCACAGCAGAAGCCTTAATCAAGGTCCTCCAGGTTCTATTTGCAACCCATGGCATACCAGATACTTTTGTCTCTGATAATTGGCCCCTTTGAACTCTACCTGGTAGGTCTAGGTGCATGTCCTTACAGCCTCTTTCTTTTCTGCTATCAGTGGAAGAGCTGAAAGAGCTGTACACTTTGTTAAGGGGGCATTATCAGAAATGGACCCAGGGGACTGGAACTCTAAAATTTCAAAAAACTGTTAATCCAGCATGCTAGTCCTTGCCCAGACACCAATCAAAGCCCAGTTGAACTATTGATGGGGAGGAGAGTAAAAGCTAATTTGGACAAATTACATCCACAATATTCTTCTGAGGGGGCCTTGGGAGTCTTCCTCCACTGTGAGGACCTTTCAAACAGGAGAACTTGTATATGCCAGAAATTATTCTGGACAGACCCTCTGGCTGCCTGGGAGTATTACTAAAATAATAGGCCTAAGGTCTTATAAAATGGTACTGGAGAATGGAAGGATGTGGAGAAGGCATGTAGATCAATTAAGGGGTCAGTATAACACAAGGCCAAAATCTCTAATGCCAGACATAATCACACATCATCCAGATAAAAGTCTAATTCCAGATGGGCCTAATACAGCAGAGACAATCCATGAGCTGGAGGTCACTATACAAAGCAAATACGACTTGCCTGACCTGTAGATCTGTGTTCTTCTTGTTAAAATGTTTTTATTTTCCATTTTTCATTTTCATACGGTCACATATATACTGTGCATAACCGGGGCCATACAACATTAAACAATAATCACAGCAGTTCCTCTTGTCAGCAATACCCCCAGATATATAAATAAAATAAAACTCAAACTCAAACTCAAATAGAAACCCAATATACCTCTTCCGCTCTCCATACACCTCTTTCTTCCGCTCCCCTCCAACTTACTATCTTCCCTCCATCATTTCCATCTACCCTACTTCCCCTCCCGCTCTACCACTACTCTCTCCCAGTCCACTCCCTCCCTTCCTTCTCACCCTCCCTCCCATCCTCTCTCACGCCTTCTCTACCCGTCTTCCTTCTACCCCACTCCTCCTCCCCTTGGTGTATTTCTACTATATGTCAATGTATTCAGCTTGTCCTATTTTTACGGAGAAATTAAAGAGAAACAGTATACATGTGAAATCGCATTACATTGAAATCTAACTCATAGTATATGTCTCCCCCTCCCCTCCCCTCCCCCCTAACAACCCACCTCCCTCCCCCCCGACTTCCCAGAGCCCGTACATGGTATAGATTTTTAACAAACACATTCTAAAATATATTGAGACAAAAGAAATAAAAAAAGAGGTTAATAACATCTCTACATTGATCTTAGCTTCTTCCTGTTACACTAACTTTGAACAGTTTAACTCATTCCTGATCCTAAGCGTAGACTATCTGGAATTTCTTAGTCCCATATTTGTTTTGTATATAGTCAATCCATTTTTTCCAGTCTCGTTTATATCTCTCATTTGAATGATCTTTAAGATATGCCGATATTTTAGCCATCTCGGCTAAGTTTGTAACTTTCAATGTCCATTCTTGAGTTGTAGGCAAGTCTTCCTTCTTCCAGTATTGTGCCACCAACAGTCTTTCCGCCATTATTAGGTGCAGAACCAAGTTAGTCTCTACCACTGTAAAGTCAGTACATATATCTAGTAAAAATAACTGAGGAGTAAACTTTATCCTTCTTTTAAAGATATTTTGCATAATCCACCATATTTTTATCCAAAATGACTTAACCTTTTGACAGGTCCACCATATATGAAAATATGTAGCATCGAGAGAACCACACCTCCAACATTTAGGCTGTACATTCGGATACATAGAAGCCAGCTTTTTAGGATCTAAATGCCATCTATAGAACATCTTATAAAAATTTTCTCTCAGGTTTTGAGCTTGTGTAAATTTCACAGTTCTTACACATATTCTTTCCCATGTATCCAACATTATTGGTTCTTCAATATTTTGAGCCCACTTTATCATACAATCTTTGACTAATTCTGTTTCCGAATTCATCTGTATTAATACATTATATATCCTCTTTATATGCATTAAGCTTTGACCTCTTATTTGTTTAAACAAATTATCCTCAACTTGGATAAAACCAATTTTTTGATCTATTTTCCACCTGGCCTGTAATTGCCCATACTGGAACCATGTTTGAACTACCTTCTCCTCTTTTAATACCTCTAAAGATTTTAGTTGTAGAACCCCCCTTTCCAAAATGAGAAGCTGTCTGTAGGTAGTTCTATCCTGTTTTTGTGCTATATTCATATTTTCAATTGCATGTCTAGGAATTGCCCACATGGGTATCTTGTCATTTAATTTATATTGGTATTTTTTCCAGACCCGCAGTAAAGCATTTCTTAAAATATGACTTTTAAAGTTCTTATCCAATTTTTTGTTGAATAACAAGTAAGCATGCCAACCATATACCAGATCATGTCCCTCGATATTCAGTATTCTATCATTAGTTAAATGAGTCCAATCACTAATTACAGATAGCGCCACTGCATCATAATATAGTTTTAGGTTAGGTAATTTCAAGCCTCATGTTTCGCATACATCTTGGATTATTTTCATCTTTATCCTCGGCTTCTTTCCTGCCCATACAAATTTGTTGATACTCTTCTGCCATTCTAAAAGATTCGCATCTTTTTTAAGTATAGGTAACATTTGGAAGAGAAATAAAAAATTTGGTAGGATGTTCATTTTCACTGCCGCTATCCTACCCAACAAAGATAAGTGCAATTTCTCCCATTTTTTCATCTCTATCTGTATACTATGCCAAAGTGGTTCATAATTATCCTTGTATAATTTCCCGTTTGAGGTTAAAATATTAACCCCAAGATATTTGACTTTTTTGACTACCTCACATCCTAGCATACCTCCTAGTTCTTCCTTTTGTTTAGTATTCATATTTATAGCTAATATTTTTGTTTTTCCTAAATTTATTTTAAAACCAGACACTTGACCATATTGATTAATCGTATTCATTAAAACCATACTGGATTCCTGCGGTTGTTCCAATATTATGACCAAATCATCCGCAAAAGCGCGGACTCTGTATTCTTGCTGCCTAACCTTGATCCCTTTTAGACCATCCAAGCCCCGTATTTTATTCAACAATACTTCCAAAGTTATAATAAACAATAGTGGGGACAAAGGACAGCCCTGTCTTGTACTTGCCTGCACTTCCCAATTCCATCCAAACTGGGTTATGATCCGAAAGGACCCTAGCTGCAATCTTTGTCCTCTTCACCCTAGAAAGCAAATCATTAGTGATTAGTATAAAATCAATCCTTGAAAGGGATTGATGTCTATCAGAAAAGAAGGTGAAGTCATATTCCTCTGTGTTTCTTTCTCGCCAAATATCTCTCAATTCAAAGTCGTCCATCATGTCAAAAAAAGGTTTGGGTAGCTTAGCTCGCATTTTAGTGTTTGGGCGAGAGGTCTTCTTATCTCTTTTAGTGTCTATCACACCGTTCCAATCACCCAGTAGTATACAAGAGCTATAGTCCCACTGTACTAATTTAGCATGAAGATTTCTATAGAATCTGTCTTGCTGTTGATTAGGAGCATAAATTCCCAAAAGTAATGTCTTTTTCCCTTCTAAGATTAGATCTAACACGATATATCTTCCAAAGGGATCTGCTTCAATTAGCTCAGCTTTGATGTCTTTTCTTAAGTATACGACTATACCATTTTTCTTTTCCATAGCAGAGGCTGCAAAATGTTGACCAAGTTTTGAGTTAATCAAATATTTTTGATCAGTTGATTTGATATGAGTTTCTTGCAAACAAATTATATCATTCTTAAACTGTTTAAGATAGTGAAATATTTCTCTTCTGTGGAGAATTCAGTCCATTGATGTTCCATGTTAAAATCTTAGTTGTCATCTTTGGTTACCTGAAGCTTTTTTAGAGCCTCCTGCATGGCCTGTTTAACCTTTGGCCTAGCTCCTCCCACGGCTTCTGAGCTTGTTGCTGTAACTCCTTGATCGATGGCCGGTGATTGTTGAGGTTGTTGCCTTTTAGCTTGTTTTTCCATTCGTCTGGTAATCATATGGCTGGGTCTTTGTTCCATAACACCTTGCCCTTCTGGGGAGGGGAGATGATACATCTTCTCTGGTAGTTGTGTGGTTTGCTGTCTGTCTTGTCCTTCTTGTGGTCTTTCTCCGGATCCAGAAGGGGCAGGGTGTCCCGCCTTCAAAATATTGTGATAAAAATCTCGGGCTTTCCATATGGAGTTGAGACGATATCTTTGCCTGTCAAATGTAAGTATAATACCAAATGGTCCCATCTGTACTGTATCTGACAGTTTCTGAGTTCTTCCACTAAAAAAGCATAGTCTCTCCTGGCTCTTAGCATTTGGGGTGGTATTTCTTTCAAAACAGTCAAATCCTGGCCCCCAGTTTGGAGCCTAGTGTTATAAGACTCTTGTAGTATCATGTTTCTGAGCTCTCTTGTAGTGAAATATATAACTATATCTCGGGGGAGTTGCTTCTGTTTTGCCACCCAAGAATTAACGCGATAAGCTTTATCGATCTGCCAGTCAAAGTTGGACCCCAGTCTTCCCGCCAGACAATCAAAAGCTTCTGAAAAAATCTGTTTCAAGTTCTCCTGTTTATCCTCACACAACCCCCTTACTCTTAATGCCAGCTCCATCTGCCTGTACTGTATCATAATAATTTCTTTTTCAGCATTTTCAACTCAGTTTTGGATGTCAAATTGGTATTAGCTTCGTTAAGATCCTCTAGACTATCTTCGATTCCAGAAACATGTTCTGTCAGTACAGTTACAAGTCCCAGCATATCATCTTTCATTTTAGCAACCCTGGCATCAATTTTTTCATACAGGTCAGCCTTAAGTTCTTTTATCTCCTCTTTTATCTCCCCTTTTATTTCCTCTTTGAACTCTTTCAGTTTGTTTTCCACTTTGTTTGTCAGTTTGTTAGTCAGCTTGTTATGAGCTTCGCTCATTTCTCTCAGAAAGAGTTCTGTCATTAGTAACTCTCCAGTAGGGGGCATAGAGGGCGGTGGCTGTGACTTTGTACCAAGTATTGGTGATGTACTTCTGGGGGCTGAGGAAGAGGGCAGTTTCAGATTAGGATTTGGTTTTGATGCCATTCCAAACTTTATCTTCAAGCAATTAGGAAAACTCTACTGGCTCGCTATACAGTTGTGGAACGAGGTACTTTTTTTAAAAATAAACTTCGTAGGACTTTGCAGAAGGTTTGCAGAAGGTTTCAAAAAATAAGCATTGTAACGAAACAGTTCAGCATATTCACCACTGTTTTGAATGTCTCTATATTAGCAAAGAGTCTTTTAAAACTTTAAAAGTGAAACTAGTAAAGATCTGTTGTCCGGCTGTGAGGCAAAATAATTCACTCCCTTTCTTTGAAGTTTTGAAACTCCGTATAATTAGATAAACATTGTTACTCAGCAATTCAACTGGCTCATCGCCATTTTAGACTCCTCTTTAAATAGATAAAATAATGGAAGAGGATCTTGTAAAAAAGAAGCTAGGATTTAAATAAACAATTAATGCTCTCGCATACGAATTCTGCTCGTTTTGAAATCAAGTAATTCAATCTTTGAACTGAGTGGGAGGGAAGCTTACTTGGGGCTGCAAAGCAGCTGGAGAATTCCAGCACAGAGCAGTTCTGCCTTCAGCTGGCCCCCCTTCTCTTCACAGACACAGAAGCTGCAAAGATCAGAAAGGCATTTGCTTGACAAAACTTCTCTCCTTTCCCTTCTTTTCCTGAAGAGTAAGGTGTCTGTCAGATGTCTGATAGATGATCATCTTAACAGATAACGCAACTGGTAACACAGGAGCAGCTATGTTTAGCTGCTACCATCAGTAAGTCCCGCCCAGGAAGTAGACCTGTGTTCTTGAGCGCCAAGGCATCCAAGATGAAGATGGGTCTTCTCCAAGAAGTTCCAGGGAGACTTTGGTGGTTCTACCTAGTCCAGCTTCTGCAGAGAGCCTTCAGAGTCCGGTAGAATCAGAAGACAGCCTGCTTATCTACAGGACTACGAGTGCGCCATCTAGTGATGGAGGAGTGCTGTGTCCAGTCTTCCATCTTGTCCATTCAACACAGAAGCTGCTTTACCCTGATTGGCTGAGGAGAAACTGGTGCCACTATATAAGGAACTGGCAGCTGCTGCTCCTGTTATCCGAGAAGCTGCACTAGCTGTCAAACTAGTGCTTACGGTTAGCCTCTAATGTTAGCAATAAAGACTGTTAGCTTTTGCCAATTGTCTCACCTTGGTATGTAAGTCCCCTTGCACTGGGACATACATTTAAATATAAATCTCTCAACACAAGTGAAAGAAGAGCGTTGAGAAAAAAAACAAATTTGGGACTTTTTCTTTAAGGACATTGGCAAGGTTGAGGATTGCATGATAAAAAGGGAGGCTTATCACTACTAGATCAGGGGTGTCAAACTCACAGCCCACAGGCTGGGTACATCACACACTGGCCATGCCAGGTTTAGCGAATGGGAAAAAGGTTGTGATAAATCACATAATGACCACATGATGATGCATGTTTGACACCCCTATCCTAGATACACAGAGAAGTAAAATATTTTACTCCATGAAGACAATTTGGAAGGAGTGACTTAAACTCAATGAGTTAACTAGAATTAGGAAGTGTCTTTCTTTCTTTGTTTGGTGTGTGTGTGTAGGCAAAGTAGGCAAATGTTATTGAAAATATATTTGAGAATACCCATATTAAGGGAAAGTTAAAGAAAATGATGTACCAATTTAAAGAAAAAAATTGTGTTAAAAAGGATGTTTATAAAAGAAAACAATTATTCTGGCTTCCGGGGAGTGGCCTGTCGCCGGTCGGCAGCTTAACAGAGCTGCCCCCAGAATTCAGGATCGTTATCTACTCAATATCAAGAAGATAACTCTTTTTTCAGACAAGAAAAAAGCAGTGAGGAATCTCAGCTGGTAAGAATCTTCTTTGAAGTTCACAGTTTGTTTCTTTGTGAGCTGTGGACGGAGGGGGAGGGTCAACCCAAAGCTGAGTCATTCAACTCCGACCTGAACTTCGCAGCTGTTATTCACAGCACGAGACAGGATCCCCTCCCCCTCAGGACAATCTTTAGAAAAGAGACTATTAAAAATCAATACGAGCAAAGACCAACTTGTGAACTTTTAAACCTTTCTCTATCTGAAATACCAGCTTCAATGTTATAAAAACCTCTTTTGCTTAATTGTCTTCAAAATGGCGTTTACAGCTTCTGCATCTGTTATCTCCGGCTTCCTGCTACAGAAGTAAAGAAATAATCTCTTATAATTTAATTAGAGCTACTCCCTTAAAGCTTTCAAGACTCTTTGTTGATTCAGACACATTCCAAACATTCTAAACGGACTTTCTCTTTTGAAATCCTCCGTAAAACCCCTTGGAAAAAAAAAAAGGAAAAAAAAAAGAAGGGAAAAAAGGGGGGGGAGGAATTTCTTTTTCTCCACATAGCACAGTGGATTAGTAATTTAGAATAAATAATTAAAACCAAAATATAATGGCATCCAAATCAACCTCTGTTAAATTACCTCCGAAAACGTCTCCCATACCTGGCACAAAGTTGCAGCCCCCACCATCTATGCCCCCTAGTGGAGATGTACTAACAAAAGAATTTTTTCTGGAAATGTTCAAAGAATCCAGAGAACAGAACTTAGAAATGTTTAAAGAATTCAGAGAACAGAATCTAGAAATGATTAAAGATTTCAAAGATGAAATAAGGAATGAGATGGAAGTTCTATATGACAAATTCGATACCAGGGTCACTAAAATGAATGATAATATGATGGGAATTGTAAATGTGATAACAGAATATATTTCTGGAATGGAAGATAATTTAGAAACTCTCAATGAAGCTAAAACTAACCTGATATCCAAAACTGAAGTGGTGGAACAAAAAATTGATAATGCTGAAAAACAAATTATTATGATACAGTATAAGCAGATGGAGCTTGCATTAAGAGTGAGGGGGCTGCGTGAAGAAAAGCAGGAGAACTTAAAGCAAATGTTTTCTGAAGCTTTTGACCGTCTGGTGGGAAAACCGGGATCCAATTTTGATTGGCAGATTGACAGGATTTTTCGTGTTAACTCATGGGCGGCAAAACAAAGGCAACTTCCCCGAGACGTGGTAATATACTTTGTTACAAGAGAATCTAGAAATATGATACTACAAGAGTCCTACAATACTAAGCTTCAAATTGGTGGACAGGACCTGATTGTTCTGAAAGAAATACCGCCTCAGATGCTAAGAGCCAGAAGAGATTATGCTTTTCTGGTGGTAGAGCTCAGAAGGCGCCAGATACAGTACAGATGGGATGCCCCATTCGGTATTATAGTTACAATGGACAAACAAAGATATCGTCTCAGCTCTGTATGGAAAGCTCGTGATTTCTATCATAAGATTCTGAAGATGGGATATCCTGAACCTTCGGGATATGGTGAAAAACCACGAGACGAACAAGATGAACAGCAAACCACACAACCATTAGATAAAATGTATCATCTCCCTCTTCCGGAAGGGCAAGGAGTCAAGGAAAAAAGATCCAACCGCAAGACCACCAGACAAACGGATAAACAAGCTACTATGCAACAATCTCAACAATCATTGGCCACTGACCAAGGAGCTACTGCAACAAGCTCAGAAGCTGTGGGAGGAGCCAAACCAAAGGTGAGACAGGCCTTGCGGGAGGCTCTAAAAAAGCTTCAGGCAACCAAAAATGACAACTAAGATTTTGACATGGAATGTTAACGGATTGAACTCTCCACAGAAAAGAAAGAAAATATTTCATTATCTTAAACAGTTTAAGAATGACATAATTTGTTTGCAAGAAACTCATATCAAATCAACCGATCAAAAATATTTGTTTAACCCCAAACTGGGCCAACATTTTGCGACCTCAGCCATGGAAAAGAAAAATGGCATAGTAGTATATTTAAGAAAAGACATTAAAGCTGAGCTAATTGAAGCAGATCCCTTTGGAAGATATATTGCATTAGATTTAATCTTAGAAGGGAAAAAGACGTTACTGTTGGGAATTTATGCTCCTAATCAACAACAAGATGGATTTTATAGAAATCTCCATGCTAAATTAGTACAGTGGGATTTTGAGTCTTGTATATTAATGGGTGACTGGAATGGCGTGATCAACACCAAAAGAGATAAGAAGACAGCTCGCCCGAACACCAAATTTCGAGCTAAGTTACCCAAACCCTTTTTTGACATGCTGGACGACTTTGAATTGCGAGACGCTTGGCGCGAGAGGCATGCAGAAGAATATGACTTTACCTTTTTTTCCAATAGACATCAATCTCTTTCAAGGATTGATTTTATACTAATTACAAATGATTTACTTTGTAGGGTGAAGAAGACAAAGATTATGGCGAGAGTTCTTTCAGACCATAATCCAGTCTGGATGGAATTGGGAAGGGTAGCCCAGGCAAGAAGGTCCTGGAGGTTGAATGAAAACTTATTTAGATATGAAAAGTATGTTAATGATTGTAAAAAATTGCTATCGG
The DNA here is from genome assembly GCF_051295495.1 of Thamnophis sirtalis. Taxonomy (NCBI): domain Eukaryota; kingdom Metazoa; phylum Chordata; class Lepidosauria; order Squamata; family Natricidae; genus Thamnophis; species Thamnophis sirtalis. Next base: position 55,005,398 of record NW_028261384.1, on the reverse strand, counting down.
AATATTTTGTCTTCAATATGAACAAGGGTACATCTTTGGAATATGTATGGGATGCAAGCAAAGCGTATATGAGAGGAGTATTAATGAATATAAATAAAATACATAGATACAAACAAGGGCAAAAACGAAAAGAATTGGAAGAGGAAATTAAAGGGAAAGAGTCAGAATTAACATTGAATCCAGGAGATACAAAGATTAGGGAAACAATTGCTATATTAAAATCTCAGTTTGATATGCTGATCTCTGACCAGGTAGCTACTAGTTTATTATATGCTAAACATAATACTTTCTGCAATGCAAATAAACCCGGTAGGTGGTTGGCTTATCAGATTAGAAAAAAAAGGAAAGCTCGAAATGTATCCAAATTGTGTCACAGAGGGAAGGAAGTGTTTCAACAGGAAGAGATTCAAAAGGTATTTCGGGAATTTTTTACAGAGTTGTATAAAGGGGATAAAATTAAGGACGGAGATATAGACAAATACCTAGATAAAGAGAAAATCCCCCTAGTCAGAGAAGAACATAGGCATAAGCTGAACCAACCTATAACCTCTGGGGAAATTTTGCAGGCAATTAAACAATTAAAGTTAGGGAAAGCACCAGGCACAGATGGTTTAACAGCTGTTTATTATAAATATCTACAGTTAGAAATGGTAGAACCCCTCAGAGAACTATTCAATAAAATTCAATCGGGAGGGAAAGTGCCTCCCTCGTGGAAGACTGCGTTCATATCGTTGATACCCAAAGAAGATCAAGACCTTACCCAACCAAAAAATTACAGACCTATTTCATTACTTAATGTAGATTATAAAATTTTTACTAAAATATTAGCAAATAGGCTAATGGGGGTAACTCAGCAACTGATACATACCGATCAAACTGGTTTTATACAGGGCAGACAGATGAAGGATAACGTTAGATTAATTATCAACGCTTTAGAATACCTGGGAAAGAACAATCAAATCCCGGCCGCATTCATATTTTTGGATGCGGAGAAAGCCTTTGATCGAGTTAATTGGCAATTCCTGCTGAAGACATTGCAAAAAATGCAGATAGGAGATGGCTTTTTACGGTCAATTGGTGCAATATATCAGCAGCAAACAGCCCAGATCATTGTCAATGGAAGTCTGACAGACTCCTTTCAAATTGAAAAAGGTACAAGACAGGGCTGTCCTCTGTCCCCATTATTGTTTATTATAACTTTGGAAATACTGTTGAATAAGATACGGGGCCTGGGCGGTCTAAAAGGGATCAAAATTAGACAGCAAGAATATAGAGTTCGTGCATTTGCGGATGATCTGGTTATAATATTGGAACAACCGCAGGAATCTAGTAGGGTATTATTGAATACGATCAATCAATATGGTCAAGTCTCGGGATTTAAAATAAATCTAGGAAAAACCAAAATAATAGCTATAAATATGACTATCAAACAGAAGGAAGAACTGGGGGCGACGCTAAGATGTGAGGTAGTTAAAAAAGTTAAATATCTTGGAGTTAATATCTCAATCTCAAATGGGAAATTATACAAGTATAATTATGAATCACTTTGGCATAGTACACAGTTGGAGTTGAAAAGGTGGGAAAAACTGCATTTGTCCTTGCTGGGTAGAATAGCGGCAGTAAAAATGAACATTTTACCAAAAATTTTATTTCTTTTTCAAATGTTACCAATACTTAAAAGAGATGCGAATCTTTTAGAATGGCAGAAGGGTATCAACAAATTTGTGTGGGCAGGAAAGAAGCCGAGGGTAAAGATGAAAATAATGCAAGATGCACGTGAAAGAGGAGGATTGAAATTACCTAACTTAAAATTATACTATGACGCAGTGGCATTATCTGCAATTAGTGATTGGATTCATCTAACTAATGACAGAATTTTGAATATTGAGGGATATGATTTGTTATATGGTTGGCATGCTTACCTGTTATTTAACAAAAAAACGGATAAGAAATTTAAAAATCACATCTTAAGAAATGCTTTATTGCGGGTTTGGAAGAAATATCAACATAAACTAAATGATAAAGTGCCCATGTGGGCAATTCCTAGACATGCAATTGAAAATATGAATGTAGAACAAAAACACGATAGAACCACCTATAGACAACTTCTTATCTCAGAAAGAGGGGTGATGGAACTAAAATCTTTAGAGGTACTTAAAGAAGAGAAGGTAGTTCAAACGTGGTTTCAGTATGGTCAACTACAAGCTAGGTGGAAAACAGATCAAAAAACTGGCTTTGTAAAAGTTGAGGATAATTTGTTTAAACAAATAAGAGATCAAAGCTCAATGCATATAAAGAGGATATATAATGTATTAGTACAGATGGATTCTGAAACGGAACTGATTAAGGATTGTATGATAAAATGGGCTCAGAATGTCGAGGAACCAATAATGCTTGAAACATGGGAAAGAATCTGGGTAAGAAATGTGAAATTTACACAAGCACAAAACTTGAGAGAAAATTTTTATAAGATGTTTTATAGATGGCACCTAGATCCTAAAAAGCTTGCCTCTATGTATCCAAATGTTCAACCTAAATGTTGGAGATGTGGTTCTTGTGATGCTACATATTTTCATATATGGTGGACATGTCGTAATGTTAAGGCATTTTGGATAAAAATATGGTGGATCCTGCAAAACATCTTTAAAAGAAGGATAAAATTTACCCCCCAGCTGTTTTTACTGGGTATATGCATTGATTTTACAGTAGCAGAGACTAATTTGATCCTGTATTTAATAACGGCAGCAAGACTCTTGGTGGCGCAGTATTGGAAGAAGAAAGATTTACCCACAATTCAAGAATGGACTTTGAAAGTTATGAACTTAGCCGAAATGGCCAAAATCTCAGCATATCTCAAAGAACATTCAAACGAGAGATACAAAAGAGACTGGAAAAAGTGGATTGATTACATAAAAAGTAAATATGGGACTAAAAAACTCCAGATAGCTTATGCTTAGTATCAGTAATAATTTAAATTGTTTAAAATTTGGGTAACAGTAAGAAGCTGAGTTCAATGTAGAGATATTTCAGACTGTGATTGTTCAAAAATTATACCACGTATGGTCTTTGGGAAGTCGGGGGGAGGGAAGGGAGGTGGGGATTTAGGGGGAGGGGGGAGGGGGGAAATACAATATGTGTTAAATTCCATGATTGTATTTGTATACTGTGGCTTTTCAATGTTAGTGCGAAAATAGTACAAACCGAATATACTGGAAGGTAATAGATACCGAAGGAAAGAGTCGAGTGAAAGAAGAAGGAGGGTGGAGAGGGTGAGAGAGAGGAGGAGGAGAAGGGAGGGAGGGAATGGAGAGGGAGTGATAGGGTTAGAAAGAAGGGGAGGGGAAGTAGGCGTAGAGGGGTGTGTGAGAAGGAAGAATGAAAGTTGGAGGGGGTTGAAAGAGGGTGTATGGCAGGCCAAGGTGGTATACTGGGTTTGTATTGTAGAGGGCATTTTCTATATAAGTGAGGGCCGTGTTTATTATTCAATGTTATATGCCCTGATCAAGCACAGTGAATATGTGATTGTATAGAATGAAAACATAATAAAATATACATTAAAAAAAAAAAGAAAACAATTATTCTGTAATGGTAATTTGGAGGTAGGGATCTAAATTTAATACTGAAGTTTAAAGCTTGTACATTAAGAAATGAAAGAAAAAGATTCATTAGAAAGTTTTCACTTTTAAAAAGTGTTTAAGGAAAATTTAGCATTTTAAAAAAGGGTAAAAACAGGGGGGGGAGTTTCCAGTAAGGTCAAAGAATTTGAAAGAATACAGGGCTGCCTCTGTTCAATTCCTAGGAAAGAAAAATCCTTGGCTCCAAAGGTTTACAGAAAAGTGCTTTTACTAGAAACAAATTGAATGCAAATGGTTTCAAGCAAGTTCTGAGGCACAGAGCAGGATCAGCACAGATACAGTATACAGTAGAACCTCTGCTCACGAACACTTCTGACCATGACCAAATTGGATTCTAACCAAAAAATACACATTTCCCACCCTATGACTGATTTCCCCTTCTGCATCATTTCTTTCTTTCTTTCTTTTTTCAAATGCCAAATTTCTAAAACTAGGTTTGGGTCATGACCAAATTGGTTTGCAACCAAAGTTATGGAGTGAATTATGTCATGACCAGAGGTTCTGCTGTACAGCCCAGCCCCCTTGTAGCTAGGCAACCGGAGGACACTGCATACCAGAGCAAACTGACATGGCCTTGAAAGTAACTGCAGTTGCAAAGCTGCAATGTAAACTTCCCCATAGTTCCCCCCCCCCCATTTTATGGCAGCAGGCTTCCAGCTAGCTGACAAATACAGTGAATCTTGCTAATAAAAATGGTGACAGTTTACAAATAATATTAGGAATAAATAGAAATACATACTATTTCCATAGAAAGGAAGATAAAGCAGGAATGATTACATTGATTATTTTATTCAAAGAGAAAATATACTGTGTTTCCCAGAAAATATGATATATCCTGAAAATAAGGCCAGGCCAAATTTTTGGAGTGGACAAAAATATAAGCCCTCCCTTGAAAATAAGTCCCTTGGACACACACACACACACCCCGACTAGGCAGAGCATCACTCACCAACCTAGCGATATACTGAAGGCGCCAAGCTGCGGGAACCAGGGGGGCAAAGGCACTTGTGTGGCTTGGTGCCTTCGGGATACCACTAGGTTGGTGAGTGATGCTCTGCCCGGCTGGAGAGGGGGGTTGCCGGGTGGCTACTCTCTTGTGACTGGGCTCCCGAAGAGAACAAAATATTTCTGGTTTTAGGTCTATATGTTGTTTTATCATTTTCTCTAGCCATGTATGTATTTTCATCCAAATTTTGTTTGCCTTTGGACATGTCCATCACATATGGTAACATGAGCCCGGTGTATAGTCAGATTTTGAATATTTGGTGGACATGTTTTTAAACATCTTTGCTAGTCTTGCCAGTGGCATATGCCACCTATAAAACATTTTATATAAGTTTTCCTTATATGCAATTACCATTGTCAATTTATAATTTCTATCCCAGAGTTTTTGCCATTTAAGTAAAAGTATTTTTATTGTCATTGTACTTAAATACAACAAAATTGGTTTTAACCTCACTCATGAAAAATTATAGCAGAAACGAAAAAAGAAAGAAAAAGAAAGAAAAGTAGTGTGTGCATGGAGTGATTGTGGTTGTATTTAAAAGTCTGACAGCCCAAGGATAGATAGGATCTTTAAACCTCTTTGTTCAGCTGGCTATACTTTGATGTCTTCTGCCCGATGGTAGAAGTGCAAAGAGACACTGACCAGGGTGTGAATAATCACTGAGTATCTTCCTTACTCTGCTAAAGCAGCGAGATCTGGCAATGTCATTCAGTGGTGTCTGAGGGCAACCAATGGTTTCTTGTGCTGAATTGATCATTCTCTGTAGGGCCTTCCTGTCCACAGCAGTTAAACCAGCATATCATACTGTAACGCAATATGTGAGGACACTTTCTATGGTGGACCAATAGAAAGAGGTCATCAGCTGTTGTTTCTCCTGATTTTTTCCCAGAACTCTAAGGAAATGAAGTCTCTCTTGGGCCTTTCCAATCACCAGAGACATGTTGTTTTTCCAGATGAGAAACTTTTCAATGAGAATTCCTGGTAAGATGGTGTTAAAGGCTGAGCTATAGTCTATAAAAAGCATTCTAACATAATTCCCACATTTCTCAAGGTGGCTCAGTGCAATATGTAGAGCAGTGGCAATGGTGTCCCCTGTCGATCTGTTGCTTCTATAAGCAAACTGGTGTTGATCAAAATTTGGTGGACCTGAGGTGTTGTAGGACTGAGGTGTTAATTATTCATATATTAACTTCAACCAGAATCACATTTGCACAAAATTGGAAAACTGGAGAGATCCCCACATATAATAATGTGATCAGGAAAAGATTAGAATGTGCAGAAATGAATAGACTAACACTAGCAATAAAAGGAAAAAGAATAAACTGAATATTATATGTCATGGGACTTATTTTATCAATGCTTAGTTAATAAAAATGGAAGTTAGAAGCAGGGAAACAAAAGAAAAATATTAGTGAAATAAAGAAGATAAGAGAGAAAAGCAAATATTATGATTATTATATTTAATATTATTATTTTAATATTATCGAATTAATATAATGAATATTGCTGTAAACACTGTATTATTTGATTATTATTTTACAAAGATATTTGCACCCAAACAACACACTGTTTAACTGAAGATGGAATTGCTACACTAAATTTCTTTTGAAAAAGTATCTGTTTCTGATTTATTACTACCTCCACCACTGTTCCCTCTAAGATGCGCGGCTGCACGGCCGCGCACGTGGAAAGAAACCCCCGCGCAGCAGTTTCTAACTGCCGCGCAGAGATTTCTGTAAAGTAAACGTGGGGAAGTCCTTTGCAGACGGCTACAACTGGCTGCCTGCAAAGGACCTCCCCAGACTTGTTTTGAAGAGCACGGCTCTTCAAAGGGGGATTCCTTCCTGCGAGACCCCGTCCAGAAAATGCAGGGAGCGGCAGCGGAGCCCCGGGGCTGCTTCTGCTACGTCCGCTGGACTGTGGGGCTGGGAAGGGGGCGGGAAGAGCGGCGGGGCTGGCGGTGGCCGGTGGTGGCAGGCTGGTTTGCCTCCTCCTCCTCCAACAGCACTGCCGGATTTCCGCCCAACGCTGCGGGGGCGCCAGCGGGAGCTTTGGCGGCTTCACCTCAGCCGCAGCGCTGGGCAGCAAATGTGTTGGTGCTGTTGGAGGAGGAGGAGGAGGCGGCAGCAATAGCACCTGAGGACAGGACAAGAACCAATGAAAACTTGTCAGAAGGAGACTCAAGCTGGAAATAAGGAGAAATCTGACAGTAAGAACAATTAAAATCAATGGAATCTTAATTCATTTGCTACAGGTTTTCAAAAGACTGGACGGCCATTTGTCTCAGATGATATAAAGACTCCTGCCTTGGACAAGGAGCTGGACTAGAAGACCTCCAGTATCCCTTCTGATTCTATGATTTTAAAAACCACAAGCTTTTTACAGCTCGCTTGCAACTTTACCAAATTAATTCAGCCATTTCCTTTTGTTATTAAATGGGTATTGCTAGTTCAATGCACATGCGCTCCACTTTTAAGATGCTGAAAAAATCCCCATGACCTGCAACAAAATTCATTCTTCCACTCTTATCTTGCCCTAACTTCTGATAGGTTCCTGAAATATAGATCTATAAAATTTAGTGAAAATATTTCTATCTATTTTAATACAGACTCGTAAAACAGATTGGGACAAATGACATTAGTGCTCTGGGATAATAGCAGGTTTACTCTATTTGGATTTTCAGATAGAAGGTATCTTTTGTGCTAAGTTCTAACAATGTAGTTCTCTAATGTAACTATGAAACAGTCCAAATATATAATTCCCCTTAGGGAGGAATTCTGGGAGTTGAAGTCCACAAGTCTTAAAGCTGTCATGTTTGAAGACCCCTGGGGTTTTTTCCCCTAAAGGGTTAGGGGTGCAAGGGTCTTGTAACAACAGCTTTAAGACTTGCGTGCTTCAAATGCCAGACTTTCTGAGCCAACATTTTGGTTGCTAAGCAGGAGCGTTGTTAAGTGATACTGATATTATATAACACTTTTAATTAAGTGGGTACCTTGAATAAACATAACTTTGAGTTTCAAATAATACTGATTTTGTTGTTGTCTTAGGTGACATCTGTGAAAAAAATTCAGGTGCTCAGGCATGAAAATATGCCACTCAAACACTATACTTTTCTGCTCACACTGAAAAAAAATTAGAGGGAACATTGACCTCCACCATCAGGATTCTTCCTTCATCTGTATATATCTGTCTAGAACTTATTATATTATATATTATAAATTCTACTACTTGTTTCATTTTCTTGCTAATGCGGAATATAGTTTTGGACATTCTGGTAATTTGCTATGTTATTTTTTTATATGAATTTCTTGTAGGCAAATTTCTAGGTTTAATTTTTGTAATTGTGTGAAAAAGTATTCTTTTCATAGGGGAATTCAATTCATTTATGTTAATTGAGAACATTTTAATTTCCTTTTCTATCTTCTTTACTTATTATATAGGTCTTATTCTCCTAGCTGCCCTTACTTGTCTCGGATCTTTTGCTCTTGCTCCTTCTCATTCTGCTTTCTCTATTTCGCTTTCTTCTTGCTGTATGTTCCTTTCTTCACTTATTGGTTACTCTTGCCTTTCTGGATCCTTTCCTCCTTGTACTTCTTGTCCATCATTTAAACTAAAGTAGTTATCATAAAATTCCAACACTTCGTCTAATGAGTCCAATCTGTATCTTTTGTCAGCCCAGTTAACTAATATTCCCTCAGGTATCAGCCACCTAAAATTTACCTCACTTTTAATCACTTTAATGGTCAAAAATTGATATTGTGTCCGTAAGTCTCTAACCTTTTGTGGGCATCTGCTTTAGTACCACAACTTCTTTCCATCTATATTGCAGTGGTTCTTCTCTTGCCTTTCTAAGTATTTTGTCTCTTGTTGATTTTTAAAGAAATCTCACATAAACTCCCTTGGTAGTTTATGTCTCTTCACTTAGCTTGTATTTAATCTAAATATTTCATCTTGAATGCATTTGGGTCTCTATTAAAGGGGGGGGGGGAAATGACATTGCCATAGGTCTAAACTATAGGGCACTGAACCAAGCAGAGGAAGTAGATGAACTTTTTGCTAGTCGGCTAACTAAAGTATATAGGAAGCACACCACAATAGTAGTGGGGGATTTTAATTACCCTGACATCAACTGGAAACAAACTCTGCACCAAGTGGAAGATCCAACAGGTTCCTAACAAACCTAGCAGACAACTTTGTTTCCCGAAAAGTAGAGAAGGAAACAAGGGGGTCAGCCATATTGGAATTAATTCTCACTAACGGAGAGGAAATGATAGGAGGTGTTGAAGCTACAGAAACCTTGGGGGCAAGTGACCATGTAATATTGGAATTCAACATTATGCAAACACAAGTAGTAGAACAAAGTCAAACTAGAGTCTTGGACTTTAAGAGAGCTAATTTCAATAAACTTAGAGAGAGCTTGGGAAGGATTCCATGGATGAGACTCCTTAAGGGGAAAACAACTCAAGAAGCTTGGGAAATTTTGAAAAGTGAGATTATAAAAGCCCAGTCTAGCACAATACCAAAGAAGAAGAAAAATAACAACTCCCAAAAGAAAGCAGCATGGCTGCATAAAGAACTCTGACAAATTAAAAGACAAAAAGGATAAGTATAAAAATTGGAAAGAGGGGGAGATAACTAAGGCAGAATATCATCAACTAGCCCGAACCTGTAAAGATGAAGTGAGGAAAACTAAGGCTCACAATGAAAAAAGGCTTACGACAAAAGTAAAAAATAACAAAAAAAAAAAAGCTTCTTCCAACATGTTAAAAACAAGAAAAATGTCAAGGAAACAATTGGTCCATTGCTGGGAGAAAGTGGCAAGAAGGTGACAAGCAACAGGGAGAAAGCAGAAATATTTAACTCATTTTTTTGCATCTGTCTTTACACAAAAGGAAAAAACAGTCCAACCACAAAAACAACACCACAAAAATCAGATTAGGAACACAAGTTGAAGTAGGGAAGAAAATGGTAAGTGAGCACCTGTCTACTCAAGACAAGTTCAAATCACCAGGACCAGATGGATTACACCCCAGGGTTCTGAAGGAACTAGCAGACAAGGTCTGAGAACCACTGAACTATATCTTTCAGAGATCCTGGAGTACCGGGGAACTGCCAGATGACTGGAAAAGAGCTGATGTAGTTCCCATCTTCAAAAAAGGAAAAAAAATAGATCCAGGAAACTATAGACCTATCAGCCTGACCTCAATACCAGGGAAGATTCTGGAAAAGATAATCAAGCAATGAATTAGTGAACACCTAGAAGTAAACAAAGTAGCCAAAAGCAACATGGGTTTGTCAAAAACAAATCATACCAGACTAATCTTATTGCATTCTTTGACAAAGTGACAAAATTAGTGGACCAGAGGAATGCTGTCGATATAATTTACTTGGACTTCAGTAAGGCATTTGATAAAGTAGACTATAACCTACTACTAGATAAAGTAGAAAAATGTGGGTTAGACAGCATCACCATCAGATGGATTTATAACTGGCTGACCAACCGCACTCAACTTGTAGTCCTCAATGGAACTGCATCTACATGGAGGGAAGTATGCAGTGGAGTACCCCAAGGCTCTGTTTTAGGCTCACTACTCTTCAACATCTTCATCAATGATTTGGATGAGGGGATAAATGGGGAACTCATCAAATTTGCAGATGACACCAAGCTGACAGGAATAGCCAACACTCCAGAAGATAGGCTTAAGATACAGAAGGATCTTGACAAACTTGAACATTGGGCACTATCTAAAAAAATGAAATTCAATGGTGACAAAAGTAAGGTTCTACCTTTAGGCAAGAAAAACAAAATTCACAGGTACAGCATATGTGGTGCCTTGCTCAATAGTAGTAACTGTGAGAGGGATCTTGGAATCCTAGTGGACAAGCATTTAAATATGAGCCAGCAGTGTGCAGCAGCTGCCAAAAAAAGCCAACATGGTACTAGGCTGCATAAACAGAGGGACAGAATCAAAACAAGTGAAGTGTTAATACCAGTTTATAATGCCCTGATAAGGCCACACTTGGATACTGCATTCAGTTTTGGTTGCCCCGATGTAAAAAAGATGTGGAGACTCTAGAAAGAGTGCAGAGAAGAGCAACAAGGATGATTAGGGGACTGGAGGCTAAAACATATGAAGAATGGTTTCAGGAACTGGCTATATCTAGTTTAATGAAAAGAAGGACTAGGGGAGACATGATAGCAATGTTCCAGTATCTCCGGGGTTACATGGGTCAGCCTCACTGTGGGTTCAGGCCCTTCATACCTGCATCCAGCCCACCAGACTTTGCTGCGCTGGGGTAAGGCTTTGCGACAGCTGGTAGGGAGCAAATCAGGTGGTGCCAATCCCTCGTGGCCGCTGATCCCAGAATCACCAGATCAAAGCCCTGTGTCCGCAGCCCTGGGATCCTTCGCTTCAAGATCTCCCTCGCAAGCTTCAGCAGCCTCAATGACAGCTCGGCACACTTCTTCTTCTCCACACGCCCCCTCCCCTCCATTCTTTTCCTCAGTTCCCATGCCCCAGCGGGTCCACACAAGTTCCTCGCCTAGTTAAGCGCGCCTTGGATCCCAGCCCCGGTTGGCGAAGCTTCTGCTCTCCCTGCAAAAGGCAGCCTCGCCGCCGCCTCTCTCTATTCCCTTTGCCCACTGTCAGTTAAGAACAAAGCCCACGGTGGGGAAAATGCTTGTTTGTCTGTGTGGGATTCTTTGGTGTGTGCATGTGTGTGGTGTGTGTGTGTGGTGGACATACCGCTGGGAGCGGCCAAAATCCTCTTTCTTGACAGCGGCCAAAAGCCACTTTCTTGACAGCGGCCAAAAGCCACTTTCTTTCTTTTTGCCTCACCAGCCATAAACCTCACCACACGTCACTGTCTTCACCCATCAACATATAAAGATTCTGATCCCTACATCAGGGCCGGATTTAGATGAAAAGAGGCCCTATGAGGCCCTTTCACCTCCCATTTTTAAGTTTCTAAATTACATGAGAGACAATAAAATACATCATTACTGTGATATATATCACAATATATAAATATATATAGCTGGCCTCCTGACAGAGGGCGGCTCTGCTCTGCAGCAAAGGCAGCGAGGCCAGCCGCTTCCCCTGCTGTGCTCAGCTGCCCGGCTCGGCCCCCTCGCCCTCACCTGTCTGGCCGCTGGTGGGCTCCGTGTCGACGGGGCACCTACTGGGAGCGGCCGCACCTCTCGTCTGACCGCCGGTGCCGGGGACATGGGTGGGCTCCCCAACTGCCGCGGCACTGGAACAATCTTAACCAATACATTTTTATGTTTGTTTATTAGTCATATGCGTAGAATTTCTCCTTATTTTCGGTTCAGTGTTTTAGTGTTCACTGTTTTTAGAATAGTGTAATTTTAATTTTGTTAACAATTTGAATGTAGGCCCCTCTTGATCTTGAGGCCCTAGGCTGAAGTCTAGTTAGCCTATAGGAAAATCTGGCCCTGCCCTACACTGAGTTCTACTCTTCTCTGGACACTCCCTCACGAAATACCTCAACTTCCCACAGGAAAAACAGGCCTTCACTTTATTTCTGTTCCTGTTTAACCCAATCCTGATAGAAGTTGTACTGGTTTTTTTTCCACTGAGGAAATCCCCTCTGTCCTGCCTGTCTCTGAGGTCTGATCAAAAGGCTTTTTCCCTTGCCAAAACCCACCTGCTTCTCAGGTGGCTTATTTGCACCTTTCATCACTGAGACCACATCTGGCTTTTATTGCAAGCCTTGGCCTCATTTCTATTCACATACACATTTTGTGCTGTTTTCAACAAGGTCCCAACACCAATGTCCGCCCACCCCTCTAACTTCTGTATTTTCTTTTGGATATCAAGCCATGCCTTTGTGACAAATTGCATCTTCAATGAAGCATCATATGCAAGTGTTTCAGGAGCAAGACTAGAATACTTATTCTTATTCATACTATCCAGAATCACTGAAGGAGTTTCATCCTGCAACTTCAAAAGCCTTAGCCAAATTCTTCCCCTGTGGAACAGGTGTCCTTACACCATGAAGTATGATCTTCTTGAGATCTGACATTTGTTCTCTATCTTCCACATCATTATTATGCCAGCTGGGATCAACCAAAGGAAACTTCACATCACCAGCCCCTGCATTGTTTACCCCAGCCTGTGTATGGTCCCAGTAGGCCATAACCCCTGTTCTAATCTCAGGAGTAAACAAATACCCCAGAATGTGTTGCATCTCAGAGAATGTGTAAATGTTTGGTCCCAAAAACAACTCTAAAGACTCAGACAAGGCTATAGAATCTGACTGCAAAGATGGCATGTGTGCTTTGTAGAACCTCAACTCAGAAGAAGTAAGAGGAGCATTCACAAATGTGGTTATGGGATCCCCTGCAGCAGTAAGACCATTAGGCATTTCCCTTAAGGGGAGCTTATTAACATTTTCCCTTTTGGCCTTTAATCTAGTTACTCTAGCAGTGGGCTCATAACCCCTAGCTTCCTTCCTAAGCTGCTTGTACTGACGTAGCTGAGATCTCACTGTCACTTAGACCAGTGTTTTTCAACCTTTTTTGTGCAAAGGCACACTTTTTTCATGAAAAAAATCATGAGGCACACCACCATTAGAAAATGTTAAAAAATTTTAACTCTGTGCCTATATTGACTATATATAAAGTAATTTTCCCACGGCACACCTTATACTATGTCACGGCACACTAGTGTGCCGCGGCACAGTGGTTGAAAAACACTGACTTAGACCTTCCTCAGCCCTTGCCCCTACCCCAACCACATTATAAGGTGGTGGACGAGGACAAGTGGCAAACTCCAAATGATCATTTGCTACCTGGGGGGGAAGGATCAAACCACTGAACATGATACCATGGTTCAATATACAATAGTTGCATTTTCAGCCTCTTTTTCTCTAAGACCTTCCGTAAGGAGTCTATCCAGTAGGTCTCCGCCTCACTAAATTTACTTCATCTCTAATTTGGCTTAATCAACACATACTTCAGCCACTCCTGTGTGCAATACTTAATCATGGTTATTTTATCTAACTTAGCAGTGTAAGCCTTCAACCAATCCAATCCTCCCCCCCCCCACTGGGCCAATAAATCCCCCAAGGGGGAAAAGGGAGGAATAGATGGAATCTTCTTCTCCTCTTTAGCTCCAAAACAAAGCCATCTAACTCAAGACTGCAACATCCTGCACTTTTCAGACTCACACCAGTAACTAAAAATATGTTTCCTTCCTGCTCAGCTATGAGCTTTCTGGAAAAAAAACACACAACTGCTTAGCTGCTGTTTTCCAGCTAAAAATACCTTTAGTTGAACTACAGCAGAAAGCTTATGAGCATTCAAAACATACACGCACTGTCACACAAAATGTAAACTCCTAATTGTGTATAGTTTAAACCATTACTTACCAGATCTAGTAGAAAAATGTCAGCAGGCCTGCTTCACAGCTGTTTGTTGTCCAAATCCCCTTGGGCCAGGGAGCAGCAAGATTGAACCCTCTGGGAAGCCTCTTAATCGCCTCCAGATCGCAAAAACAGCAGCAATGGTACCTCCTGGCTGTCCAGGAAAGAACCTCCCCAGGGAGGCGTCTGCCTGGATCCCGACCAAGCCCCCAAATTGTGAAAAAAATATCCCAAATATTTTCTATGAGCCTAAGAAAAATTAAACAAGGAGATTATAGGCAACAAAAAGCTTTATTTATAGATAAAAGGGTCTTACCTGTACTACTATGTGCATGATAGGATTCTCAAAACGAGAGAATGTCTACAAGGTACACAGGTGGGCCTTAAATACACAAAATGAAGTCCCAGGAGTATTATTGAAAGTGTGTCATTACAAAAATACAAAACTACATTTGCATGATTGATAACAATGCTTGGCAACAATTAATCCAGCTGGCATTAATTATGCGAATAAAATCTCCCAAAATATATTAGGTGAATTCAGGGGTGGGTTTCAAAAATTGTTCGAACCTACTCTGTGGGTATGGTCTCCTTTGTGGGAGTGGCTTGCTGCCCATGTGACCGGATGGAAGTGGCTTGCCACCCATGTGACCGGATGGGGGTGGCTGCCACCCATGTGACCTGGTGGGAGTGGCCAAGACGATGTTATTACTAGATATTACTAATTACTGGATATTATTAATATTACTGGATCATTATTAATGCGTAGATAACTGCGGGACATTACACACCCACCCACACCCACAAACTGTGACAGTGCTAAGAAAACACCAAAAAAATAAGAATTCCCCCCCCCCCAAAAGACTGCCAATGAAACCAGTTTTTTTCCCTAAGCCTAAGGACAGGAAAGACAAAGTCACTGGAATAAAAACCATCAAGGCAATGTAGAAAATTATAAAGGACAGGTGCTCACAGAACCATCAACCACCTCATAATTACCTAAACAAGGAGGGTGAAACACACTGCCTTGCAACAAACCTGGCCTGCCCATAGAAAAGCAGCCACTTTGAGACACATAAACCTGGTCTGAACACTTAAAAGCAACATATTGCATCACAAATAAAACATTTGCAAAAAGGAATAACATTTCTTGTAATAAACATTCTATAAACAATAAATAAAAATTCCCTAAAATAATTAAAAACTACCACGTTCAGAGAACACCAAAGGACCTCTCCCTCCTTATCTTTTTCTTTTTTGTCCTAACTTTCTCCTCCTTCCCCCCCAACCCCACTCCCTTCTAGCACTGATGATGTTACCAAACTAGGAGTGCTGGAGAGGAGCTCTCACAGGGCGAAGAGCTTCCCTCTACAGGCACAATCTATCTGCAGCCGTAAATGACTGCAAGCAGCAGCTTCAGGCACCTGCTCGCAGCTGACAGTTGCATTTGGGAGCGGATGTGGCGGCAGCAGAAGCGGGCACAGATGGAATGTCCCCGCTTGCTGAGTAGAACAAGGCGGTGGGGATGCGTTGTTTCAGGGCACCCCAAGTGCCGGCTCCTCTGAGTGCAGCCCATTCCCCCTCCCAAGAACACCGTTTTCTTTTTTTTAATAATGTCTCTGCAGATGATCTTGAAAACCTGCGAGGTTGCTTTGGGAGGGGGAAGACAGGCAGCATTCCCCCACCCCATCTCTGGTTGCCTGCAGCCTCGGAAGCTTCCGCAACTTGCACAGTAAAGGCAATTAAGAACTTCTCTCGCTCGTGAGATTTTCTTTACTGTGCAAAGGCTTGCTTTAAGGCTGCAGGCTCCCAGGGAGGGGGGCAGGGGGAAATGCTGCCCATCTGTCCCCTTCCAAAGCAACCTTGCAGGTTTTCAAGATCATCCGGAGAGGCATTTTTAAAAAGAAAAACCCTGCAAGCACCCAGCGACAGGGGCCAGGAGTGGTACCGGCGTTCCGGAAGTTAATTACTTCCAGGTTCACTGACGATCCGGTTCGTGCAAACCAGTGCGAACCGGGAGGAACCCACCCCTGGGTGAATTCCTGTAACATATGTGTCAAGAGTCATCCGACCTTTTGGACTTCCGGTGGTAACGTCGAGACGAGTGTGGGGAAGAAATCAGGGCTATGACTTCTTATCCCAATCTACATATTTGGAGGATCTCTTTGGGGGTATGCTGATCTTGGAGAGAGACGTGGAGGAGTAGGAAAATCCTAGGACTAATGAGGCAGAGGGTGACTGCCCATTACAACGTGGAGATACGCTTTTAATCTGGCGTGCAAGCGTCTGCCTTGTTTCAATGGCAGACTTGAAGTCTCGACAAACTATCTAAAAGGGGAAGGAAGAATTTAATCAACTTGTTGTTGTGTCGCCGAGTGAATTAGCGGACTGGCTTGCGAGTGAAACAGCGGTGAGTGTGGGAAGAAAGGGAAGATCGCAGAGGAGAATGGGCAAACAGTGAGTCTCCAGAAATTGGGTGAGAGAGCCCTATAACCAAGAGGCCACTTGGAGGCGGGAGAGCGACAGATTTTTAGAGGCAAAGACCGGCCCAAAGAACTAATTAGCATAAGTGAGCAATCGATTGGAGGGGGGACAACAAGAAAGAGCACGAACTGACTCTAAGTCATATAGATTCAAGTAGTGGAAAGAAACCGAGAAGGAAGGAGGACTTGGAGAACTGTGGTATGCTTGAGAGAAGCGGTTGACAGACAGTAGTTAGGAAGAGAAGAGAACAACGAAACGGAAGGGGAAGAGGCTGATGCAACAGCTGTGCTGAAATTATTTAGAACTATTTAGAACATAAGAACATGGACAATTCTGCAAAGACTGAAAAGAAAAGTAACTCAACCCAGAACTTAAAGAAAAAGTGGTGAATGAACTGACTGCATTAATAGTTTAGTGAAATAAGTTACAATTATATACAATATCTATATATAATATTTATAATACCTACAAATAAGAACTTAAATCAATATTTATATTCATAAACAAGTAAATGGAAAGCTTGTGTGTGTGTGTGTGTGTGTTTGTGTGTATGTGTATGTTTGTATGTATGTATGTATGTATGTATGTATGTATGTTATAAATGCCTATCTGTTAAATTCCAGTAATCATACTAAGGATATAATGAAATAATTGCACCTTTAAGATATAGTACTGTTGATATGAATGAGCACTGAGACTTTGCCGCTCTGTTCTTCCCTCTCTTTATTTGTTTTCTCCTTTTTACCAGTTATTATTGAATAACTTAGAGATATATATAGATATTATTTAAGTTGCTTATACTGCTTTAAGACTACTGTTTGTATATTAATATAGATAGAACAAGCTAAGTTAAGGAATTATTTAAAAGGGAAAGATATTGGATGCTAATTTGGGATAACATATATAAGATATTAAAAGAACAAGATAAAATTTTAAAAGAGAGGCAAATATCACAACAACAGCACTGAGATCTGGGAAAAAGACAATTGTAAACCCAGCAACAAATCCAGCGACAAAGGTATTGATTGCTTCTACAGCATCCCAAAGGTCAACAGAAGAAATGACTACAATGGAAACCCAAATTCTGGATCGAATATCGAAAATGTGCAGACAGCTCTGCTAACTATCCAAGAAACTATGATTACAAGAGGCAGTAGCTAAAAACACAGTGAATTGAAAACGGATATGAATGAAATGAAAATAAAGATGAGTGAAATGAAAAATGGAGTTAAAAACAACATACAGAAATTAGATGACAAAATGGGAATTATACAACAAACACTGGAAAAAAATCAACAGTCAATAAAAGCGGTAGAAAAAAGAACAGAACAAACAGAGAAGAAACTAGACTTAGTTGAACAGCAGATGAAAACATCAAGCAAAAACTTGGAAGACTCTCTCATCCACCTGGAAATGGACCGTGCAGCATTTTACCTTCGATTCCAGAATGTAACAGAGACAAAAGAGGACGATCTACCAATGATAATGTCGGGATTAATAGCAGAGATGTTAAAAAGAGACAGACATGAGATTCTAAATGAGTTGGACGATATATACAGGGTAAGCACCAATTATGCCAGAAAACACCGATTGCCAGAGAAGTACACATCAGATTCGTGAGGAAAAAAGTAAGTTATATAATTTATAAAATAACAAGAGATGAGCCAATGATGTACAAAGAGAAAGAGATACAAACCCTGAAACAAATCCTGCGAAGAGTGAGGGAGCAAAGGAGAGAATATCAATTCATGGTGACACAACTGATTAAACGAGATATACTATTTAGGTGGTTGGTCCCTGAAGGGATGTTGGTAACCTGGCAGAAGAAAAGGATTAAACTTAACAAATCTGGAGAAGGCACAGGATTTATATTAGCAACTAGTAGGCCCAGAAGAGGAACAAAGTAGTAAAGATGCAGTTCTGGAGCCATGAGTTGCGAACACCTGTTCTAAGGAGTCTCAATTTTCAAAGCTTTTTTCCCCAGGGGAATAGTCTCCATGGTAGAAAATAGAAAGTTCTCACCCAGATCAAGTACACTGCTTTCATGTCATCAGTACATACTTCTTCTCATCCCAGTTGTCCCAGCTTCAGTCGGGCCATAATGGCTTTCATCTTTGCCACCAGTCAGAAGGGTTTCTTTGGATCTAGTGAGGAAACTACAGTTCCCTTGCAATTAACAAAGTGTCTCTCCTATCTTCATCACCCCTCCAGGGGGGCTTTGGCCCTATAGGACCTCCTAGCAAGCAGAGTTCCAATCTCAGGATGATTGGAACTCCAGCAAGCAAGCCTGTTCCAATCTCAGGATGATTGACTCGAAGGGCCTGTCGGGAAATGCGGGGGCTATGGGGGTGGGGTGGGGACTATGGACACGGGAGTGGGCCGGAGCATTACGGTCTTAACCGGGAGGGGCAGATATGGCGGGGACTTTAGGGCTGGCCATTACCGGGGAAGGAGGGCTCGCTACGTTACAGAGATCCCTCCTTCCGGCCCTATGAGTCCCACTCCAAGGCCAGATGGCGCGGGTAATCAGGACCCTGGTCTTAGACTGCTGTCGCTAAATGCCAGGTCTGTAGTTCACAAGGCTCCCCTCGTTCGGGACTTAATTTTAGACGAGAGGGCAGACCTGGCATGTATTACTGAAACCTGGCTGGGCCTGGAGGGAGTAGTCCCCCTCGTAGAGATGTGCCCAGAGGGCTTTCAGGTGCTTCATCAGCCACAAGCCCAGAGAAGGGGTGGGGGTGTGGCCATTGTTGTTCGAGAGTCTCTAGTACCTCGTAGGATCCCTGCTCCGGAGCTTGTCGGGTGTGAGTCCCTGCTGGTGAAGTTGGACCTCAAGGGTAAAGTGGGTCTGCTGTTAACGTACCTGCCTCCCAACAGCGTTGCGGCAGCCCTCCCCTCGCTCCTCGAGTTGGTAGCCGAGCTGGCAGTTGAGTTCCCCAGGCTTATGGTTCTGGGGGATTTCAATTTGCCTTCGCTCGGTGAACACTCTGATGAAGCGCAGGAGTTCATGGCTTCCATGACAGCCATGGGCTTGACCCAAGTAATCCGGGGCCCAATTCACTCGGTGGGTCACATGCTTAAACTCGTATTTCTCTCGGAGCAGTGGAGTTTTGACCTTGGTCTGAGGGGTAGCGAGATCTTACCCCTGTCATGGTCGGACCACTACCTACTGAGGCTTGACTTTCGGAGACCAAACCCCCACTGTAGGGAGGAGGAACCGACCAGGTGGTTCTGCCCCAGGCGACTTATGGACCCGTTGGGTTTTCAGACAGAGCTTGGGGTTATTTCTGATACTCTCGCCCGCAGTCCGGCGGAGACTCTGGTTGCTGCTTGGAATTCAGCAGCGACAGAGGCTCTTAACCGGATTGCGCCTTTACGCCCGATCCGAGGCTGTGGATCCAGGAGGGCCCCTTGGTTTACTGAGGAACTCCGGGAGATGAAGCGCCGAAAGAGACGCCTAGAGCACCGATGGAGATCCAGTAAGTCCGAGTCGGACCAAGCACTTTTAACATCCAGCATCAGAGTCTACATCCGGGCAATTAGGACGTCAAAAAGAACATACATTGCCTCTCTGATTGCTTCTGCTGAGTCGCGCCCAGCTGTCTTGTTCAGGATAACCCGTTCCCTCCTAAATAGGAGGGATACGAGCGATCCTTTGCAGGGCAGAGCTGAGGACTATGTCCAATTCCTCGTGGATAAAGTTGCTCGGTTTCGGGCGGACCTGGACTCCAATTCCGCAGAACCAGCTGAGGCACCAAGGGATAATCTGGTAGGACATCACTGGATTGATTTTCAAGCTGTTGCCCCTGAGGACGTGGACAAGGCCATGAAAGCTGTAAGCGCCTCCACATGTGTACTGGACCCGTGCCCCTCCTGGCTGGTTGTTAACAGCAGGGAGGTGACACGGGACTGGATCCAAGTGGTTGTTACCGCCTCCCTTCAGGAGGGGGTCTTTCCCCCCGCATTAAAGGCGGCGGTGGTGAGACCCCTCCTGAAGAAACCATCTTTGGATCCAGCCGTCCTAAACAACTATCGTCCAGTCTCCAACCTCCCCTTTGTGGGGAAGGTTGTTGAGAAAGTGGTGGCCTTTCAGCTCCAGCGGTCCTTGGAGGAAACCAGTTATCTAGATCCCTTCCAGTCGGGTTTCAGGCCTGGCTACAGCACAGAAACCGCTTTGGTCGCATTGATCGATGATCTCTGGAGAGCCAGGGATGGAGGTCATGCCTCTATCCTAGTACTCCTTGACCTCTCTGCGGCTTTCGATACCATCGACCATGGTATCCTTCTGCGACGACTGCGGGAGGTGGGGGTGGGAGGCACTGTCTTGCAGTGGTTCTCCTCTTACCTCTTGGACAGGTCGCAGTCGGTGTTGGTCAGAGGGCAGAGATCGACCCCTAGGCCCCTAACGTATGGGGTGCCACAGGGTTCGGTCCTGTCCCCCCTCCTCTTTAATATCTACATGAAACCGCTGGGTGAGATCATTCGACGGCACGGGATAAAATACCACCAGTATGTGGATGATACACAGCTGTATCTGTCCGCCCTGTGCCAACTCAATGAAGTGATGGACGTGATGTGCCAGGGCCTCGAGGCTGTTAGGGACTGGATGGAGGTTAAGAAGCTTGTACTCAATCCAGATAAGACCGAGTGGCTGCTGTGCTTCCCTCCTATTAATTGGCCAAGTGTTCCACCTCTCAGGCTGGGGGGTCAAATAGTACGCCCCTCAGATAGGGTCTGCAACTTGGGAGTCCTCCTGGACCCACAGCTGACTTTTGAACACCATTTGTCAGCTGTGACCAGGGGGGCATTTGCCCAGGTTCGCCTGGTGCACTAGTTGTGTCCCTACCTGAACTGGGAGGCTCTCACAACAGTCACTCGTGCCCTTGTGACCTCTAGACTGGAATACTGCAACATGCTCTACATGGGGCTGCCCTTGAAGAGTATACGGCGACTTCAGCTTGTCCAGAATGCAGCCGCGCGAGTGATTGTGGGTGCGCCTCGGTTCACCCACATAACACCTATCCTCCGCGAGCTGCACTGGCTGCCTGTTGATCTCCGGGTACGCTTCAAGGTGCTAGTTGTCTAAAGTTTATGGTTAATTTACAGAATTAGTCAAGGTCTATAAGGTGAGAGGCAATACAGAAAAATCTTAATGCCTTGATTGTATGTGTTTTCATGCAAAGGGAGAAATTGTTCAACCAATCAAAAGCAACATTGAGGGAACTAGAACAGGTATGTAAATCAAAACAGGCAAGGAATTAGTAAGAGAATACTTAATCATCTTCACTGATTACAAATCACCTTGCCCAGATGGTTTTAGAAGATACTGGTAAACATAATCTCAGATTATGTAATCTTTCTAAATGTAATCTTTCAAAGCACATGTAAAATAATAGTAGAGGACAGAAAATAACTGGTTCTAATCTACCAAAAAAGGGGTAAATGGATCCAGGAATATATAGGCCAATGAGCTTGATATCAATATCTGGGAAAACCTTGAAAAAGAAAATCAACCAGAGGATTTGTGAGCACATATAAACAAATAAGGACATGACAGATTGCAAGACGATGAGCATAGTTAAAAATAAAAAAAAAATACTCAGAAACTTGTATTATAGCAAAACTCTGTTGAGGTGGAATAAATCCTTGTTATTCCTTACCTACTTCCCTCTACTTCCCTAGTTTCCCATAAATCTCAGAAAAGTGCCACAGCATTCAGACGCCAACAGACAGATTTCACATTCCCGCAGTGGTTAAAGATCTAGAAGTTTCCTAAGGCCAGTCCTATGCTTCAATTAAGCCATAGTTTATAGCAAAGGCTGCAGGCTCCATTTGAAAAACAAAAGACAAGGATGAAAACTCATAGCTATTATCTCATCCATAGGAAGGAGGCAATAGAAAATCACTTCCATTGTAAGTAGTATTAGTAGCAGCATAGAAAAACAAATATAAAACCAACAGTACTACAGTACTACTAGTACTATACCATTTGGAGAATTACAAGATTTCCTCTGCAAAACTGAAATCTTGTTGCATCTTGCAGGGCTACCAACTTAACAATTTTCTTTTATAGCCCCTGATTGAATTTTTTATTGCTGGATAATCTGTCTTTATATGTGGACTATATAGATCTATCATGCCTCTATACATATTAATGCATCTATTTGTTCCCAGTACAAGTATAGGCAACTAAGTTTGTGTTAGAATAACCAAATCATTTTTTCTTCCAGCCACATGTTCTTCTGATTTAAAATAGTTTCCATGAGATGACCTCAGAATTATGCTTTGTTGGGCTTAATTTATCTTTTAAATGCATCATCATTAATTACAGCATAGAATTGAAGTTCTACAAATCATAGCATGAAAAGAAAATCAAGTCACTATCTCACAATTCCTAGGAATATTTTTTGTTGTAAATTCAAAGAAGTAGTTATTGGAGACAGCACTTTCCTTCCTTCCTTGATCACATCTACAGAATATTTTCTGTAGGTTTTTTCACAATGTGTCTTTCAAAAGAATACAGACATATGCTTGATCTTAATAACTGGGTTATCTTGCTTAGTTTATACAAAACACCAAGGGATAATGACAACACCGTGTTTTTTTTTTAATGTATATTTTATTATGTTTTCATTCTATACAATCACATATTCACTGTGCTTGATCAGGGCATATAACATTGAATAATAAACACGGCCCTCACTTATATAGAAAATGCCCTCTACAATACAAACCCAGTATACCACCTTGGCCTGCCATACACCCTCTTTCAACCCCCTCCAACTTTCATTCTTCCTTCTCACACACCCCTCTACGCCTACTTCCCCTCCCCTTCTTTCTAACCCTATCACTCCCTCTCCATTCCCTCCCTCCCTTCTCCTCCTCCTCTCTCTCACCCTCTCCACCCTCCTTCTTCTTTCACTCGACTCTTTCCTTCGGTATCTATTACCTTCCAGTATATTCGGTTTGTACTATTTTCGCACTAACATTGAAAAGCCACAGTATACAAATACAATCATGGAATTTAACACATATTGTATTTCCCCCCTCCCCCCTCCCCCTAAATCCCCACCTCCCTTCCCTCCCCCCGACTTCCCAAAGACCATACGTGGTATAATTTTTGAACAATCACAGTCTGAAATATCTCTACATTGAACTCAGCTTCTTACTGTTACCCAAATTTTAAACAATTTAAATTATTACTGATACTAAGCATAAGCTATCTGGAGTTTTTTAGTCCCATATTTACTTTTTATGTAATCAATCCACTTTTTCCAGTCTCTTTTGTATCTCTCGTTTGAATGTTCTTTGAGATATGCTGAGATTTTGGCCATTTCGGCTAAGTTCATAACTTTCAAAGTCCATTCTTGAATTGTGGGTAAATCTTTCTTCTTCCAATACTGCGCCACCAAGAGTCTTGCTGCCGTTATTAAATACAGGATCAAATTAGTCTCTGCTACTGTAAAATCAATGCATATACCCAGTAAAAACAGCTGGGGGGTAAATTTTATCCTTCTTTTAAAGATGTTTTGCAGGATCCACCATATTTTTATCCAAAATGCCTTAACATTACGACATGTCCACCATATATGAAAATATGTAGCATCACAAGAACCACATCTCCAACATTTAGGTTGAACATTTGGATACATAGAGGCAAGCTTTTTAGGATCTAGGTGCCATCTATAAAACATCTTATAAAAATTTTCTCTCAAGTTTTGTGCTTGTGTAAATTTCACATTTCTTACCCAGATTCTTTCCCATGTTTCAAGCATTATTGGTTCCTCGACATTCTGAGCCCATTTTATCATACAATCCTTAATCAGTTCCGTTTCAGAATCCATCTGTACTAATACATTATATATCCTCTTTATATGCATTGAGCTTTGATCTCTTATTTGTTTAAACAAATTATCCTCAACTTTTACAAAGCCAGTTTTTTGATCTGTTTTCCACCTAGCTTGTAGTTGACCATACTGAAACCACGTTTGAACTACCTTCTCTTCTTTAAGTACCTCTAAAGATTTTAGTTCCATCACCCCTCTTTCTGAGATAAGAAGTTGTCTATAGGTGGTTCTATCGTGTTTTTGTTCTACATTCATATTTTCAATTGCATGTCTAGGAATTGCCCACATGGGCACTTTATCATTTAGTTTATGTTGATATTTCTTCCAAACCCGCAATAAAGCATTTCTTAAGATGTGATTTTTAAATTTCTTATCCGTTTTTTTGTTAAATAACAGGTAAGCATGCCAACCATATAACAAATCATATCCCTCAATATTCAAAATTCTGTCATTAGTTAGATGAATCCAATCACTAATTGCAGATAATGCCACTGCGTCATAGTATAATTTTAAGTTAGGTAATTTCAATCCTCCTCTTTCACGTGCATCTTGCATTATTTTCATCTTTACCCTCGGCTTCTTTCCTGCCCACACAAATTTGTTGATACCCTTCTGCCATTCTAAAAGATTCGCATCTCTTTTAAGTATTGGTAACATTTGAAAAAGAAATAAAATTTTTGGTAAAATGTTCATTTTTACTGCCGCTATTCTACCCAGCAAGGACAAATGCAGTTTTTCCCACCTTTTCAACTCCAACTGTGTACTATGCCAAAGTGATTCATAATTATACTTGTATAATTTCCCATTTGAGATTGAGATATTAACTCCAAGATATTTAACTTTTTTAACTACCTCACATCTTAGCGTCGCCCCCAGTTCTTCCTTCTGTTTGATAGTCATATTTATAGCTATTATTTTGGTTTTTCCTAGATTTATTTTAAATCCCGAGACTTGACCATATTGATTGATCGTATTCAATAATACCCTACTAGATTCCTGCGGTTGTTCCAATATTATAACCAGATCATCCGCAAATGCACGAACTCTATATTCTTGCTGTCTAATTTTGATCCCTTTTAGACCGCCCAGGCCCCGTATCTTATTCAACAGTATTTCCAAAGTTATAATAAACAATAATGGGGACAGAGGACAGCCCTGTCTTGTACCTTTTTCAATTTGAAAGGAGTCTGTCAGACTTCCATTGACAATGATCTGGGCTGTTTGCTGCTGATATATTGCACCAATTGACCGTAAAAAGCCATCTCCTATCTGCATTTTTTGCAATGTCTTCAGCAGGAATTGCCAATTAACTCGATCAAAGGCTTTCTCCGCATCCAAAAATATGAATGCGGCCGGGATTTGATTGTTCTTTCCCAGGTATTCTAAAGCGTTGATAATTAATCTAACGTTATCCTTCATCTGTCTGCCCTGTATAAAACCAGTTTGATCGGTATGTATCAGTTGCTGAGTTACCCCCATTAGCCTATTTGCTAATATTTTAGTAAAAATTTTATAATCTACATTAAGTAATGAAATAGGTCTGTAATTTTTTGGTTGGGTAAGGTCTTGATCTTCTTTGGGTATCAACGATATGAACGCAGTCTTCCACGAGGGAGGCACTTTCCCTCCCGATTGAATTTTATTGAATAGTTCTCTGAGGGGTTCTACCATTTCTAACTGTAGATATTTATAATAAACAGCTGTTAAACCATCTGTGCCTGGTGCTTTCCCTAACTTTAATTGTTTAATTGCCTGCAAAATTTCCCCAGAGGTTATAGGTTGGTTCAGCTTATGCCTATGTTCTTCTCTGACTAGGGGGATTTTCTCTTTATCTAGGTATTTGTCTATATCTCCGTCCTTAATTTTATCCCCTTTATACAACTCTGTAAAAAATTCTCGAAATACCTTTTGAATCTCTTCCTGTTGAAACACTTCCTTCCCTCTGTGACACAATTTGGATACATTTCGAGCTTTCCTTTTTTTTCTAATCTGATAAGCCAACCACCTACCGGGTTTATTTGCATTGCAGAAAGTATTATGTTTAGCATATAATAAACTAGTAGCTACCTGGTCAGAGATCAGCATATCAAACTGAGATTTTAATATAGCAATTGTTTCCCTAATCTTTGTATCTCCTGGATTCAATGTTAATTCTGACTCTTTCCCTTTAATTTCCTCTTCCAATTCTTTTCGTTTTTGCCCTTGTTTGTATCTATGTATTTTATTTATATTCATTAATACTCCTCTCATATACGCTTTGCTTGCATCCCATACATATTCCAAAGATGTACCCTTGTTCATATTGAAGACAAAATATTCCGATAGCAATTTTTTACAATCATTAACATACTTTTCATATCTAAATAAGTTTTCATTCAACCTCCAGGACCTTCTTGCCTGGGCTACCCTTCCCAATTCCATCCAGACTGGATTATGGTCTGAAAGAACTCTCGCCATAATCTTTGTCTTCTTCACCCTACAAAGTAAATCATTTGTAATTAGTATAAAATCAATCCTTGAAAGAGATTGATGTCTATTGGAAAAAAAGGTAAAGTCATATTCTTCTGCATGCCTCTCGCGCCAAGCGTCTCGCAATTCAAAGTCGTCCAGCATGTCAAAAAAGGGTTTGGGTAACTTAGCTCGAAATTTGGTGTTCGGGCGAGCTGTCTTCTTATCTCTTTTGGTGTCGATCACGCCATTCCAGTCACCCATTAATATACAAGACTCAAAATCCCACTGTACTAATTTAGCATGGAGATTTCTATAAAATCCATCTTGTTGTTGATTAGGAGCATAACTTCCCAAAAGTAACGTCTTTTTCCCTTCTAAGATTAAATCTAATGCAATATATCTTCCAAAGGGATCTGCTTCAATTAGCTCAGCTTTAATGTCCTTTCTTAAATATACTACTATGCCATTTTTCTTTTCCATGGCTGAGGTCGCAAAATGTTGGCCCAGTTTGGGGTTAAACAAATATTTTTGATCGGTTGATTTGATATGAGTTTCTTGCAAGCAAATTATGTCATTCTTAAACTGTTTAAGATAATGAAATATTTTCTTTCTTTTCTGTGGAGAGTTCAATCCGTTAACATTCCATGTCAAAATCTTAGTTGTCATTTTTGGTTGCCTGAAGCTTTTTTAGAGCCTCCCGCAAGGCCTGTCTCACCTTTGGTTTGGCTCCTCCCACAGCTTCTGAGCTTGTTGCAGTAGCTCCTTGGTCAGTGGCCAATGATTGTTGAGATTGTTGCATAGTAGCTTGTTTATCCGTTTGTCTGGTGGTCTTGCGGTTGGATCTTTTTTCCTTGACTCCTTGCCCTTCCGGAAGAGGGAGATGATACATTTTATCTAATGGTTGTGTGGTTTGCTGTTTATCTTGTTCGTCTCGTGGTTTTTCACCATATCCCGAAGGTTCAGGGTATCCCATCTTCAGAATCTTATGATAGAAATCGCGAGCTTTCCATACAGAGCTGAGACGATATCTTTGTTTGTCCATTGTAACTATAATACCGAATGGGGCATCCCATCTGTACTGTATCTGGCGCCTTCTGAGCTCTACCACCAGAAAAGCATAATCTCTTCTGGCTCTTAGCATCTGAGGCGGTATTTCTTTCAGAACAATCAGGTCCTGTCCACCAATTTGAAGCTTAGTATTGTAGGACTCTTGTAGTATCATATTTCTAGATTCTCTTGTAACAAAGTATATTACCACGTCTCGGGGAAGTTGCCTTTGTTTTGCCGCCCATGAGTTAACACGAAAAATCCTGTCAATCTGCCAATCAAAATTGGATCCCGGTTTTCCCACCAGACGGTCAAAAGCTTCAGAAAACATTTGCTTTAAGTTCTCCTGCTTTTCTTCACGCAGCCCCCTCACTCTTAATGCAAGCTCCATCTGCTTATACTGTATCATAATAATTTGTTTTTCAGCATTATCAATTTTTTGTTCCACCACTTCAGTTTTGGATATCAGGTTAGTTTTAGCTTCATTGAGAGTTTCTAAATTATCTTCCATTCCAGAAATATATTCTGTTATCACATTTACAATTCCCATCATATTATCATTCATTTTAGTGACCCTGGTATCAAATTTGTCATATAGAACTTCCATCTCATTCCTTATTTCATCTTTGAAATCTTTAATCATTTCTAGATTCTGTTCTCTGAATTCTTTAAACATTTCTAAGTTCTGTTCTCTGGATTCTTTGAACATTTCCAGAAAAAATTCTTTTGTTAGTACATCTCCACTAGGGGGCATAGATGGTGGGGGCTGCAACTTTGTGCCAGGTATGGGAGACGTTTTCGGAGGTAATTTAACAGAGGTTGATTTGGATGCCATTATATTTTGGTTTTAATTATTTATTCTAAATTACTAATCCACTGTGCTATGTGGAGAAAAAGAAATTCCTCCCCCCCCCTTTTTTCCCTTCTTTTTTTTTTTTTCTTTTTTTTTTCCAAGGGGTTTTACGGAGGATTTCAAAAGAGAAAGTCCGTTTAGAATGTTTGGAATGTGTCTGAATCAACATAGAGTCTTGAAAGCTTTAAGGGAGTAGCTCTAATTAAATTATAAGAGATTATTTCTTTACTTCTGTAGCAGGAAGCCGGAGATAACAGATGCAGAAGCTGTAAACGCCATTTTGAAGACAATTAAGCAAAAGAGGTTTTTATAACATTGAAGCTGGTATTTCAGATAGAGAAAGGTTTAAAAGTTCACAAGTTGGTCTTTGCTCGTATTGATTTTTAATAGTCTCTTTTCTAAAGATTGTCCTGAGGGGGAGGGGATCCTGTCTCGTGCTGTGAATAACAGCTGCGAAGTTCAGGTCGGAGTTGAATGACTCAGCTTTGGGTTGACCCTCCCCCTCCGTCCACAGCTCACAAAGAAACAAACTGTGAACTTCAAAGAAGATTCTTACCAGCTGAGATTCCTCACTGCTTTTTTCTTGTCTGAAAAAAGAGTTATCTTCTTGATATTGAGTAGATAACGATCCTGAATTCTGGGGGCAGCTCTGTTAAGCTGCCGACCGGCGACAGGCCACTCCCCGGAAGCTGACAACACCGTGTTTATATCACACATCTATTCTGTGCACACCTGTAGTCAAATATTGAAAATCGTATTCAAAAAAATCAGAATTTGGCATTTTGCCAGGCAAATATTATTGAAACAATTTATCGTTTCCAGTCTTATAACAATATTTTAAAAGCATAAGCGATGATACAGGACTTGAAGTACTCATGGAATGTAAATGGAAAATTGTCACAGATTTTATCACATCAGATTAAGTTAGAACACAGTGTATTTATTTAATTCATTAGCATTTTCTGCTAAATTATATGCTATACTCTGTAATTTTGTTACACCTTCCATCACATGCTGTAGTAATATCTTAAAGTTGTTTTTTTTAAAGGAAGGGCCCCTTCTGTTCGTCAGAAAAAGGATTTTCAGCAGAGGAAAGAAGAAGCCTAGCCTTTTCTCATTTCCAACTTGCCCTACAAGTTGGAAATGAGAAACCATAGTTTTGAGTCAACTGCTCAACTGCTTTTCCAAATGGCATCATGGATGGTAGTAGTAAGACAGCCCATGAAAACAGTCTCATAGAAAATCCACAGTGTAATGTCTTTTTCCAGTCAACATGGATCAGGCATATATTTGCATCTAAGCCTTCTAATTTGATTTTAAATAAATAATTGATTTGTGTTATTATTTTTTTATGAAAACTGAAGAAGAGCTGTAAAAATAAATACTGTATTTTTTGGAGAATAAGATGCTCCTAAATATAAGATGCACCTAGCTTTTGGGGAAGAAAACAAGGGGGGGAAATTTGCCTCTGCCTTCCAGCAATTTACCCCCTTGCACCAAAAAGGAAATAGTACAGAAGATATATACTGTGTTACATTTCAGACTACACTTGTACAGATGCTGTTAAAATAAAGTGACCAGACGTCCTAACAGTCCCGATTTTGCACAATTTGTCCCACATCCCGCGGCGTTTTTAAAAAGTCCTGATTTTTTGGCACATCGCAGCTCGCTCGCTCGCTCCCCCGCCCATCTGCACTAAGCCAGCCCAGCCTGCTGCTCACTAATTGGCTGGAGTCCAGCCAATCAGTGAGCGGGCTGGAGGTGAAGCGTTTAAATTTAAAAGCTTCACGCTTGAAGACTCCCTTTGCCTTCCAGGAGCTTGCTGCTTCCTCCTCAGGTAAGCAACTAAGCCCCGGCAGCAGGACTCGGGAGGCTTTGGGTGGGCAGCGGCAGCCCAGCTTTTGCGAGGGAAGGCCTTCACTTCAGGCCTTCCCTAGGGAAAGCTGCGGGCTGGCAGTACCCGTGGCAGCCTAGCTTTCGCAAGGGAAGGCCTTCAAGCAGGCCTTCCCTAGCAAAGGCCTTCCCCAGTGAAAGCCGCGGGCTGGCGGCGAAGGTGGCCTAGCTTTCCCCTCCACCCCCCCTCTCCAGCCTTGCCTGCCAGGCAACCTGCTTAGGGACCCTAGCCTTGTTTCTCCAGTCCAGTGTCATACCTGTTCCTGCTGCCTCTCTGCCTGCCTGCTCCCTGTTGCTTCCATCCATCGCAACGAGGATCCATCGCATCGGAGTTCTGCTGATTCTGCCTGCTGGTAAGTTACCCGGGTTTTTTTCATTTATTTATTTTTAATGTATTTTAAAATAATATTTTATTTATTGTGCATAGGATTTTTTAAAATAGTTTTATTCTGTGTGGATTCTTTTTTAAATTGTCTTAGACAATTTAAATAAGAGAACAAACCATTTTTAAAAATTCTATACTCAATACTTTGAAATGTATTGTGCATAGAATTTTTAAAAATAGTTTTACTTAAAAGTATTGAGTGTTGAATATTTTAAAATGGTTTACTTCAATTTATTCTGTGTGGAAGAGTTTGAAATGGTTACAGTTTAAATTATTGCTTGTGGATTTGAATAATGGTTACAGTATACTATGGCTGGTACAATACCTTAAAATAGTTGCAGTATAAATTATTACTGGTGGAATACTTAACAATGATTTCAAAGGATTTCTTTTATTTATAGAATATCTTTTTTAAATTATTTTTTGGGGAATTTTATTTTTTATTTTTTTATAAAATATATTTACTACAAGAAATGTTGTTCCTTTTTGCAAATGTTTTCTTTGTGATACAATATGTTCAGACCAGGTTTATGTGTCTCAAAGTGGCTGCTTTTCTATGGGCAGGCCAGGTTGGTGCAAGGCAGCTTTGCCAGATTTAGTGTGTTTCACCCTCGTTGAATTTATATCATATAAAATCGTATAATTTTTTTAAAAAAGATTATTAACATAATGAGTAAGAAAAGAGGATGCAAATTCAATGATGATCTATGAAGTGAATTTCCTTTTATTAAAAAAACCAAAAGCGATCACATGGTACAATATGAGAAATGTAATGGTGAATTTTCTATTTTGCACAGCGGGAAGAATGATATTTCAAAGCACTTGGAGACACAGAAACATAAAAGATATTTAAATACTGCTGCGTCTTCCTCCAAAATACAGGATTTTTTTCCTAAAACAACTTATGGAGACGAAGAAAAGAAATTAGCATTAGCAGAAGGACTTATGTCTTTTCATGCTATTAATCACAATCATTCCTTCAGATCTATGGACTGTACATCACAAGTTGTCAAAAAGTTATTCAACAAACATTTGCCTGTGCTAGAACAAAATCCGAGGCAATTGTGCATAATGTGCTTTCCTCGTATGCATTTTCAGAATTTAAAAAAAAATCTAGAAAAAATAAATTTTATATCCATATATTCTGACAAATCTAATCATAAGGATATAAAGTTATTTCCAACCATTATTAGATTTTTTGATTCGGAAACTGGAATAAAAATTAGAATTTTAGATTTCATTTCTTTGCCCGGTGAAACTTCTGAAATAATTTTCAGTTCCATTATGAATATTTTGGGGGGAAAAATTTAAAACATAAAATGATTGCATATTGTGCAGACAACACAAATGCAGATTTTGGAGGAAAAGTGAGAAGAGGTACAAATAATATTTTTTATAAATTAAACAAAAACCTTAATCAAAACGTTATTGGCGTTGGTTGGGCAGCGCACATAATACATAATGCCATTCAAACAGCTGCTGACTTGCTGCCCGTAGATGTGGAAAATATTGTTATTAAAATATATTCTTATTTCTATATATACACTGCATGTTGAAATGCTTAAAGAATTTTGTGAAACTGCGGAAGTCAAATATCACAAAATACTTGGATACAGTAAAACACGCTGGTTCGCTCTTTTGCCAGCTGTCGAAAGAATTTTGAAAAAATACAATCCTTTGAAATTCTACTTTCTATCACAGGATAAATGTCCTAGAATTTTAGAAGAGTTTTTTTTAAAAGAATCTTCAAAAATTTGGCTAGAGTTTGTACACAATCAAGCAGCTCTTTTTCAAAATGCTATAAAACTTATTGAAGGTGACAAAATTTCAGTAATCGAAGTAGCAAATGAAGTTAATAATTTAAAATTTCAGTATCAAGAGCGGTTAGAAAATAATTTTCTTCCGTTAACTATCCGTAATAGTATAAGCCAGCTAGAAGAACAAGGTGCAATAAATCATGCAGATATCATGATTCACATTAAAAATTTCAATAGTAACTACATAGATTATTTAGAAGAGTGGACGGTACATTACAATGATATTGAACATTTTCATTGGGTTACATTAAAACAAGAACTTAATTGGAATGATGTGCAAAAATCATTCCATCATATTACTCAAAATTTCCCATATAGTAATATTTCCAAAAATGATCTTTCTAATGAGGTATCATTAAAAAAATATTGATAAGGAAAAGGTTAAATCTTGGGCATCATCAAAAATCACAATAGAGACCAAATGGTTAGAAATATTTCATCATTTTGAAACAAACCATGTTCCATACAATAATGCACTAAAAATTGTGGAATACGCGCTGTCCTTACCAGGAACTAATGCTGCAACTGAACATGTTTTTTCTATGGTAAATAAAGTGTGGACATCAGAAAAATCACAATTAAGTGTTGAGACTTCAAAAGCCATTTTATGTGTGAAATATAATTTAACAAATTCTTGTGAAAAATTTCATGACCTTTTAAACAATGACAGCAATCTACTAAAAAAAAATCACTCAAATGTGAAATATGCCAAAGAATAAAATAATAATGTACATAATTATTTTAATGTTTACATTTGTAAATTGCACTTATGTTGAAATTTAAAAATATATATTACAATACTATTTTTGCATTCTATGAATATTTTTGTTGCGCCCCCCTCCCCCCGCAGTCAATGGTGTCCCTCATTACCAATCTTAAAATCTGGTCATTTATGTTAAAATTGACATGACTTTCTGAAAGTATACATTATTTGCTGCTATTTAAAAGAAAATATAATAGCAGTAGGCCTTTTCAGATCAAGCATTTATTTTTAAAAGCTTCTTCTTTTGTTAAGTTGTCTAGAACAATAATAAAGCAATCTTTAAAAAATAAATCTAATAATTTGAACATTCTATAGGGGTTTATAGGTATTGACTTATGGCACCTCCTTGCCACAAACAGCAAACATAGGGTGACCAGACGTCCCGCATTTGGTGGGACAGGCATGCCTTTTCATACATTTCCCCACGTCCCACACCGTTCTTAAAAAAATCACACTTTTTTGGCGCTCGCAGCTCCCTCGCTCCCCCGCCCATCAGCAGCTAGCTCGCTGGGCTGGCTCATCATTCCGTTCTATCCTACAAATTTAAGCCAGCCCAGCCTGCTGCTCACTGATTGGATTGGCCTGGACTCCAGCCAATCATTGAGCTGGTTGGGATGGAAAATTTTCAGCAAGGGACGTGCTTAGCTTAGCACGCCTGCGCGAGTCTCCATTTCATTTCGTCTTTTGTTTTGGTTGCAGCTGCGCTTACTCACTGGTGAGTAATCATGGAATGGATTGGTACCGGTGGGGATCAGGAGGCGCTGGGGGAGGAGACAGCCCTCCTCTCCTCCTTCTCCCCCTTTGCGGAGTTCATTTCACCTCCTCGCATCACAGCCAGCCCCTGTGCTGCGCCGCCACGGGCAGCAGAAGCTCTGGAACCAAGTGGAAGTTCTCTACGCGAGTAAAACAGCTGCCGCCGCTCGCACAAAAAACTTCCACTCGGTCACGGACTCACAGAGCTTCTGCCGGCGTGGCGGCGCCTGTGCTGCACGGTTCCCTGCGACCACGCCGCAAGTCTGCGAGGCATGGTCGTGTCCCGCCACCCTCCCCTGCAAGGTGAAATGGCCGCGGGGTCCGTTTCAGTCACACAGAGAACTTCCACTCGGTTCTGGGGCTGCCGCCGCCTGGCAGAAGCCCCGGAACTGAGCGGAAGTTCTCTGCGCAAGGTGAAATGGCCGGCAGCTGCCTCGCTCTCCTGCCGCGGCGTCCGTTTCAGTCGCTTCCCTCGTCCGTCTCTATTGCTGGAAGCAGTAACAAACAGCGCGTCCGCTCCGCCGTCAGCGCCCTGACAGACACCCCAGCCGGCGGCTACCAGGCCTCGCTGGAGTCAATTGCAAAACCGCGTTCAGCGCTTTGAGGACCTGAGGCATCTTGGGAAATGTAGTTCCCTATCGGAAAGAATGGAGTAGCTGCGAATTTGTAACAACAACAGAAGATAATAACTTGGTGCTTCGCAGGTTACGAAAATCTCAAGTTTGATTTGCACACTGTTTTTTAAAAGTTAGATAAAGAAATTATGCTGTGAAAGTGACTAGAAAGCCCCCCTCCCCTTCCTGTGGGCGAGAAAGGGAAGGAGTGGAAGGAAAGAGGGAGGGGGAAGGAAAAGAAGAACGGGGGGAGGAAGGAGAAAACATGGATGGAAGGAGAAAGAATGGAAGGAGAAGGAGGAAGATGGAAGAAGAAAGGAAGAAAAAGAAGAAGGGAGGGAGAAAAGAGGGAAGGAGGTAGGAAGAAAAGGGGAGGAGAGGGAAAGAGCATAAAGACAAAGAGGATGAAGTTGATAGGCAAGAGGAAGGAGGAAGGAAGGAAAAAAGAAAAAGGGAGGGAGAGAGGAAAGAAGAAAAGATGGAACTAGAAAGGAAAGAAGGGAGGGAGGGAAGGGGAAGACAGGGAAAGAGCAGAAAGACAGAGAAGGTGAAGATAGAAAGGCAGAAGGAAGGAAGAAGGAAGAAATAGGAAAGGAGGGAAGGAGGAAGGAGCAGAAGCGAAGAGGAAGAGAGAAATGGAAAGAGCAGAAAGACAGAGAAGGTAGATAGGCAAAAGAAATGAAGCTGAAAGAATGGAAGGAGGAAGGAAGAGAAAAGGAGGAAGGGAGTGAGTGAGGAAAGAAGAGAGGATGGAAGGAGAAAGGAAGGAAGAGAGGGAAAGAACAGAAGACGGATAAGGTGAAGGTAGATAAGCAAGAGGAATGAAGGAAGAAGTGAGGTGTCTCAAGGAGGGGGAAAACATTTAGTGACCAAAGTTACAATGGCATTGAAAAAAGTGACTGATGACCATTTTTCACACTTACCGACCGTTGCAGCATCCTCATGGTCATGTGATCAAAATTTTGTTTGGCAACAGATTCGTATTTATGCTGGTTTCAGTGTCCTGGGGTGACCTTTTGACAAAAAATAAAATTTTTAATCAAGCCCCCCCTCCCCCCCGTCAATGGTGTCCCTCTTTACCAATCTGAAAATCTGGTCACCTTAAGCAAACAGCCTGTTTCAGTTTAGCCTTATTAGAAGGGGAGGGGGGTGGAAATCTGCCTCTGCCTCCCAGCAATTTGCCTTGTTCCAGCAAACATCAAGTTTCATGTTCAATTTCAGCACAGGTTCCGATGTTTCAGGCTGCAGGGATTGCCATAGCCTATTGCCACCTCCACAAGCCCCATTTTCTCAGTTTGCTGCAAGGAGGTAAATTCCTGGGAGGCAGAGGCCAAAGTGTGGGGGCAGGTAGGTGGGCGGGGCTACATTTGTTGTATAAGATGCATCCAAATTTTCACACACTTTTAGGGGGGTAAAGGTGCATCTTATACTCTGAAAAATGTGGTACATAATAAAAAGGCTTACAGTTCTCCCTGTAACAGTAACTTCATAATATATTATATGGATAATAATATCTTTGGCAAGATCTTCTTTATCAGATTACAGACACATTATTGACATAGCATTTTAACATTTCATAAAAACAAATTACATATTATTACTTATAATATGTTTTAATGTTTCAATGCTTTATTTGATTAAAACCTTGATTTAAAAAAGCAGTGGTTTTAATAGAGTGCTCCAATCTAGCATGAGTTAAAAATTGAAGTGAAATAATGACAGTGAAATAACCTGGCATTTTCAGATTGGCCTGTACTTTCTTATCTTTTTAGAGAATGGACTACTATTCTTAACCAACTGCACTGATTCGTTTGGCACCTTCTTTCAACTGATTTTATGCTCCAGCTTATTCATTTTGTCTGTATCTGCCAATTGCTATAGTACCTAGTAGGACTGTAATCTTGTGATCAGAGAGTCACGCCCACTTAATTCACACTGATTTCAACTTAAGGTCAAGGGACTGGGTGGCAAAATGGCAAAGTACAGCTGTGTACTCTTGCTCACACAAATGTTGCTCCAAAACAAAAGGGGTGTCGGCTGTACAAATAAATGATTACAGGATTGCATGCAGTGTTCTTTGTGACTCTCATAATCCTGTAATTTCTAGTACCAGTAAATAGAGCTTGCATTTTGAAAGAATAAATACATTCAAATCTTCCCCAGATATGTTTTTTCTTCCCTATGTGATTTTTAGAAGCAAAACAAAATTTGCCATTTTTGGAGTAAGAGTCCTCACTCCTTTGCACTATATTGCATTGGCTCTTTCTATAGAAATTGTGGGTAATATTTTGAAATAGACTTCATATTATTTATTTGAATCAAAAAACAAAATATCCAGTTCTTGGTTTGGGCTGATAAACAGGATTACTATAAAGACTATGACTCTCATCTCAAGCATCAATTACAGATTTGATATTATTGATCTCTAAGTTTCAAAAAAAGATATTTAAAGTTCCTGAATCTCAGAAATGAATTCATTTCTAACAGAGAATACTACTTTCTAATCTGAGATGTTAGTTGTCTTATTTTTCCTTCTTCTGTTCAATCATGTATATTTTTCAGAGACGGTCTGGAGAAAGTTCTTGCAATTTTCTTGGCAAAGTATTTCAGAAGTCATCTGCCACTGTCTGCTTCCTACAGCTGAGAGAGAGTGTCTAACCCAAGGGTGTCAAACTCAAGGCCCACGGGTTGGATCTGGCCCACATGGCCAACCTGGAAACTGTAAGGATCCGACCAACGTCACTTTGGCCTAGCTTCCACCATCCCAGCAGGTGGACATGCACACAGTCCCAGTTCTCTATTGCCACATGCAGAGCAACTAAAGTAGTCTGTGGGATTATGGTAAAAATATAGTTCAGATCTTCAACCCCACGAGATCTTTTTTCCCCCATGAGAAGTTGGCAGGTCTGAATTATTATTTTTAACCATACTCCCACAGACTACTTTAGTTATTCTGCACATGGTGGCAGCAAAAGGAGCTAGAAAGGTTAGTGAAGGGATGTGGCTGCTCTGTATGACAGGGGGTAGGGGTGGGGGTGAGAGTTTGGCCTGGATGAAGGGGCCCTCAGGTAAACTGGGGTGGGATGGAGTGGGATGGTGGGGCAGCTCTGTACCCCTGCCACACCTTCATCATTTCTTCTCCTTGCTTGCCGCAATACATAGCAGGAGGCCGACCAATGCACTGGTGTGACAGCCACAAAGCCAGGGGGGGGGATGGAGTACGAAGCAAGGCATAGGGGTGCAGAGCTTCCTCCCATGCCCTGCACCAGCTTACCTAAGTGCCCTGCCACCCAGGCACTGAAGCACCACAACTGCCACCAAGCAAGACAGAGAGAGAGAGGGGAGGGGAGGGAGGGAGAGGGAGAGGGAGAGGGAAAGGGAGAGGGGGAGAGAGAGATCCCTGCTTTTGTTGGGGTATTCAAGCTGCTGGCAGGTACCATTCTGGTAAGGTGCTCTGAGGGGCCCACCTGCCCTCCTGAGCTCCTTACCTGTATTTGAGTTCTTCAGCACTTCTACACATGTGCATGGAGCGCACTGATCCTACATGATGCTCCGCTGATCAGCTGGAGCATTGTGGAGGCTTGCGGAGGGGTCACAAGAGGTAAGGACACATGCATGTATTGCACGCATGTGCGCACATGCTGTATGCATTCATGTGGTGGACGCCGGTTGCAACGGGATCCGGAACCCACCACTATTTGCAACGTAAGTGAACCTTGTGGCAGGAAGGGAGGGAGAAGCATGAGGTATCTTAGTGGGTCGGGGAGGATTTCAGTGCCTGTTCTATCACTAGCTTCCCCCCCCCCAATGGCCTTCCCCACCTGAGATACCACATGTGCACATTGGTATTCTTGAATTGTGAGCTCTTAGGAAACTATCTCGTCCTTGTACGTTGCAAACAGCTATTTCCAGTGGAGAAAACAGGGCAAGGAAAGAGGGGAAGAGAAGAAGGAAACAGAAGGAAAGAGAGGAAAGAAGAAGAAAGAAAGAATGAAGAGGGAAGGAAAAAGAAGGGAAGGAGGTTGAGAGGGAGGGAGGGAGGGAGGGAAGAAATATTATAATAAGAGAGAGTCAGGATAAATCTTGCCGTAGCACATGACCACCAGCAGCCCTTCTGCCTTTTGCAATCCACTTGTCCCTTATTGACCTCTCCTGGGTGTCTCCCAGTCTATCACTGAGGATGTTTGGTTACAAAGTCAGGTCTCCTC
Source organism: Thamnophis sirtalis (assembly GCF_051295495.1). NCBI lineage: Eukaryota > Metazoa > Chordata > Lepidosauria > Squamata > Natricidae > Thamnophis > Thamnophis sirtalis. Next base: position 54,966,255 of record NW_028261384.1, on the reverse strand, counting down.
ATAAGGAAATGGAGTGGAGTTCCCTCTGAACCACACACTTTGCCCTCCGGCATACACCATGAGCAATCTTGCCAAGGAGAACAAGCACAGCAGCAGTGGGAGCTGGCCATGCCCACCCTGTCCATGCCCACCCCAGCCCCCTGAAGTGGCACCCTGACATGGTGCTCAATGAAATTGAGTTTGACATCTATGGTTTAGCCCATCTGGCTTTGTGACTTAAGGTGGGACTTGAAAATATGGTTTTCCAATTTCTAACCTGATGTCTTAAGCAATCTGAATCTCTACAGTTGTCCTATAGCCAAGATGGTGAACCTATGGCACGCTGAGCCATATTTGCTGGCACAGCAGCCCTCAGCTCCAGTGCACGTGCTGACCAGCTGATTTTCAGATTTTCATAGTACCAGGGGAGGCCCTTTTCACTCTCCCCAGGCTTCAGGAAAGCCTCCAGAGCCTGGGGTGGGCAAAAACAGCTCCAACGGTCCAACCAGAAGTTTGTTCCCGAACTTCTGGTTGGGCCATTTTTCACTCTCCCCAGGCTCCAGAGGCTTTCCTGAAACCTGGAGAGGGCAAAAAACAGCCCAATGGGCAAATTGGAAATTTGGGAACGAACTTCAGGTTCACCCGTGGTCCCTGTTTTTCGCCCTCCCCAGGCTCCGGAGGCTTTTTTGAAGCCTGGGGAGGGCGAAAGCCTCCAGAGCCTGGAGAAATCCACCCCCCATGGGGGGTGAGGTGTCACACGAACATGCATGAGGGGTCTCACATGCATGCACGGGGGTGATGGTCATGCACACAATTTTGGCACACCTTTAGAAAAAAGCGAACCATCACTGTCCTATTTTTTTTTATTTAGAGTTGTTCGAATAGGATGTTTTTTAATTAAGTAATAAATAATTTAAGGCTATAATTTCTGGATAAGGGATACATTTGTGCAATTCAATTTTAATATGTACTACTTTAATTTTCATTTTTTAATTACTATATGATCTGGAAAACCATCATGCTTTCTTCCATGTTTACTGATCTCAAAGTTGGAATAAATAGCATTTTTATTTTAAAAAATTATAATCAAAGGGGTGTGGTGGCTCAGTGGCTAAGACGCTGAGTTTGTTGATTAGAAAGGTTGGCAATTTGGCGGTTTGAATCCTTAGCACCGCATAACAGGGTGTGCTCCTGTTACTTGTCCCAGCTTCTGCCAACCCAGCAGTTTAAAAGCATGTAAAAATGCAAGTAGAAAAATAGGAACCACCTTTGGTGGGAAGTTAACAGTGTTCCATCTGCCTTCAGTTTTTAGTCATGCCGGCCACATGACCACGGAGATGTCTTCGGACAGCACTGGCTCTTCAGCTTTGAAACGGATATGAGCACTGCCCCCTAGAGTTGGGAATGACTAGCAGATATGTGCGGGAGAACCTTTAGCTTTACGTTTACCTAATTATCAAAACTTCTTTCAAAAGTAGAACATATATGCAATATATACTTAAGGTGACCAGATGTTGGCGGGACAGTCACAATTTCTAACAATTTGTCCTGCGTGCCGCAGCGTTTTTAAAAAGTCCCGATTTTCTGGCTTCATGTTGAAAGTGCAGTGGATTTGCTTAAGAAATCCTAACCCGGGCAAGACAAAACACACTCTGTCTAACCTCTCTCTATGTCTCAGTACTTTCATTGAAAATATTAAAACGTTAAAGCAAGAAAACGGATCCCCCGCCCCTTTTACTTCCTTTTATAAGAAAAGATGACCCAGTACCATAGAGCTGCAGGAAATACTTTGGCTAGAGAAGTAGTGACTGTTCCTTCCTGGATTTCCCAGAGGGGAGGGGCACGGAGGTTGGAGGTCGGTTCGTGTGGGGAAAATGGTGGCAAGGTTTCTTTGAAAAATATTTCCCTGGGACTAATTTCACCATTTTAATTTGCTCTTTGTATTAACATCTACATCATTCTGGATTGACTTGGAGTGCCTGCCTGCTGGTAAGGGAGCCGGGTTTTTTTCTTTTATTTTTTTAATGTATTTTAAAAAATATTTTATTTATTGCGCATAGGATTTTTTTAAAATAGTTTTATTCTGTGTGGATTCCTTTTTTAAATTGTCTTAGACTATTTAAAAAAAGATTCTATCCAAAATACAAAATACCAGCTGCAGTTATTCACTTAAGAACTGTGGCAAGAAAGGTGGTATAATGGGTTTAGTGACCAAAGTTACAATGGCATTGAAAAAATGCCATGATGATGGCATGACTGATGATCATTTTTCACACTTAGCGACCATTTTCACACTTAGCAACCGTTGCAGCATCCTCATGGTCACGTGATCAAAATTTTGATGTTTGGCAACAGTTACAATTTATATTTGTAAATTGTAGTTATATTGAAATAAAAATATTACAATACTATTTTTGCGTTGTATGAAAATTTTTGTTGCTCCATATAAAAATTTTAATCAAACCCCCCCCCCAGTCAAAGGTGTCCCTCTTTACCAATCTGAAAATCTGGTCACCTTATATATACTGGAAGAGTAGTCAGAATTATTGAAACTGACTTTTAAAGATGTGATTTGCTTTTAATTACAAAACAAAATGCAGTTAATTACATAAACATCTGAATTATTATTTTTTAGAACTTTGTGGTGATTGAATTTTATTAATGAGACTCTTGAATAAGTGACCTTGGAGCTTTTGGAGTTTCCTGCTCTCCTTTTAAACTTATTTGTCAATAAATGTAGTTATTGGATTACATCTGTTCTTTTGAGAGAAAGTCTTGAATGTAGATGGGAAAAGGTATATTAGAGGTTAAGGAATTAAAGCATTTTAAATGATTTATTTCTTGAAGTTGATAATTTGCTTCTTTTTAATGAATTGGTTTATGTTAGTTGAAAAATATCCAATCTCACATATACAGACATTTTTTTATTTTATATTTTTTTATATTTTTCATTAATTTCACAGTTACTGTATGTTAGGCTCTTACTGGAAAGCATTCCACCCCCTCCCATGCTCTGCTAGGATTGTAGAAAAAAACTAAAAAAGAAAGATTCATTACCAAATAATTGAAATACAAAGTTGATCATATGCTCCATCACTGGAGTCATGATTTTATAGCTGTTTCTTTAAACTCTATGATCACTGGCTGTTTTGAAATTACAATATTTAACTGCATGCTCAATGTATTGAAACCGTCAGATTGTGCAAAGCTGTTTTATGTGTTTTAGTTTTGTAGTTTAATAGTTTTGTTTATAGAATTAAAAATCTAAGGTTTCCTACACCATTTTGCAAATGAACCTAGGATAGCACAGCTCTTATATATTACTTTGATAAATCTGTTAACATTTGTAAAGCTTATTGAAAGGACTAAAAAAATCCCCTGAAGTGCTGCTGCTGTTATTTCAAAGCAGACTTTCACAAAAGAGCTTCCTGTTGCTCCTTTATGGTGTGAAGGAAAGAAGAAATAATGTGACAAAGGACTGTCATCTGTCACATCACTGTTATTCATATTCTGTGACCTTTCCAAACCATCTTTGACTGTCAGCTGAATTATTACCATTATTATCTAATATTAACATTCACTGGATATATCTGATATATTAATATTCACTGGATATATTAATTCAAATTTTAATAATATCCAGCATTGTCTTAGTGGAGGGGTGGATAATTTTATGGACACAAATACTTTTCTATATTGATATCAACATCAACAATAACATCTACACACAGAGATGTACACAATGAAAATAATCTTTGCATTTCCAGCATTATAGCATTTCCATTTGTACATTGAGTCTATCTATCAGATAGACCAGTGATGACAAACCTTTTTTTGGCTCGTGTGCCATAAGGGGGGGAGCGCAGCAGGGTTGTGCGTGGGCATGCTGCACCCATAATGCAACACACGACCTCCAAGTGTGTATGTGTGCATGAGAGACGCGACCCCCCATTTTTGCATGCTTTTTTTGCCCTCCCCAGGCTCCAGAGGCTTTATAGGAACCTAGGGAGAGTGAAAATAGCCTCCCCCCACCCCCCGGAGGCCCTCCGGAGGCTTCAGGGACCTTCAGGAGGCCTCCAGTGGGCTTAAACCGACCCCACAAGCAAACTGGAAGTTACTTCTGGTTTGCTCGTAGGGTCATTTTTAGTCCTCCGGAGGCTTCAGGAAAGCCTTCTGAAGGTCCCTGAAGCCTCTGGAAGGCTTAAACCAACTCTACAAGCAAACAGGAAGTCCATTCCCGAACTTCTGGTTTGCCCATAGGGCCGGTTTTCTGCGCTCTGGAGGCTTCAGGAGCTTCTGGGGGTAGGGTGGGGGAGGCCCCTCCCCCCAAGCTCCTATAAAGCTTCTGGAGCCTAGGGAGGGTGAAAATGGCTTTAAAAAAGGCTGAACTCAGCTGGCCAGCGTGCACATGTGCACTGGCCAGCGTGCACATGGGTGGCCAGCATGCACATGTGCACTGGCCAGCTGACAGGGCAATGCCTCGTATGCCCTGACAAATGGCTCCATGTGCCACCTGTGGCATACATGCCATAGGTTCGCCATCCCGGAGATAGACTATGTTAATAATTTTGTTTTGTGTTGAAAGTTTGTGGGAAATAGGTCAGTGATGGGATTCAAATTTTTTTAACAACCGGTTCCCTGCCCTAATGACACGCTGGGTGGACAGGGCTGGGTGGTCATGTAACTGGGTGGGTGTGGCCAACTCAACATCACCTGGCTCTGTCCTTCTCAGCCACTTCTCGCCACTGCAGAATACCCTGTTGAGGATGGACAGCTACTCCTGGCTGATTTTCTAACCACCCTCAGACTAATGGGGCTTGTGAGAGGACTAATTCTGTACTAGAACAATATTTACGTTGTTTCATCAACTACCAACAGGATGATTGGGTGGATTTGTTGTTCATGCGGAGGTAGCTTACAATAATTCCGTGCATAGCAGCACTGGGTTCACCCCTTTCCGTGTGGTGTTTGGCCAGGATTTTGTGCCCATTCCTGAAGTTCTTCGTGAACAGCCCCAAGTGTTGTCGCTGTCTGAGTGGAGTGACTGCCTTCAGCGTATTTGGCCTTTGGCTCTCCAGACTCTGGATGCTGCGCACCGCGCTCATAAGAAACAGGCTGATAAAAAATGGACTAAACCCTATGAATATAAAGTTGGTGATCAAGTTTATTTGTCCACTAGATTTCTTCAAACACCCCAAAAGTCTAAAAAATTGGGGCCCAAATATGTTGGCCTGTTTCCCATTGTCAAGATCATCAACCCTGTTTCTGTCCGGCTCCAGCTGCCTAAGCACCTCAACTGGGTTTACTCTGTTTTTCATGTTAACTTCCTGAAGCCTGTCTGCACTTCGTCGTTGAGGCCGCCTCTTCCTCCTCCGCCCGCTCTGCTTTTGGTTGAGGGTGAGCAATATTTCGAAGTCAGTGAGATTTTGGACTCTCATAGATGCCAGAACCATGTCCAGTACCTGGTGGCTTGGAAGCATTTCCTCCTTCTCACATTGAACGGGGTTGATGGGTCCCATGTTCTTCTCCAGTGCCACTCCAATCAGCTGCTGTTTTTTTCTTTGGTCTCCTTCTCATAACTCCAGCATCTAATTCCTCAGGGTCCTCTTTCTGTCCCACACCCCAAGTCCATCTGGGACGGACGGCAGGTTCATCCGCTCTCAGTTTGGCCAGTCTTTCTGTAAAAGATGGTCCCGCTGCTGCCCCCTCTTCTTCCTCCTGGTCGCTTACATGCAAAGACATTTCTTTTCTTCTTGTGAGGGCACCCCCCTCGGTAGTTGTTAGCTCCGGGATGGGTGCGAATGAGACTCAGCTTATTGTCAGCATCGACTTCATTTAGTAATCAGGAAAGAAACTACTCAACTCCATTTGAATTGAAATCAAGTGTACTTTTACTAATTATAAACGAACAGTTGCAAAGCAAAGCTGAGTCTGGTTAATTAGGCGCAAAAGTGAATAATATCATGTATAATTCAATCCCCTCCCCTTGGCACCCCCGTTCATAGTCCAATTATAATGCACCCAACTGTCAGGTGGGATATAACTTCAAAAGTCATCATCAGGATGGAATGCTGGACAGTTGGCCTTGGCGGGAAACTCCCTTCTTCCACATGCACAGTAAGGTGGTCAGATAAGTGTCTAGAAAGTTCCTCCAGCATATCATGATTCCCCTCCCAGATACCATGCCCCCCCTCCCCGTTTCAATGACAGCCGAATCAGCAGCAAAGCAGAGGCTGACATCTGGGCTGCAGGAGCTACATGGTAGGCTGGGGGAAGGCAGGCAAGCAGGCTGGGCTGCTGGGTGAGGAGCAAAGGAAGGCTTACCAATTAAAGAGAGTTGGGCCACCGTGGGGGGGGGGGGAAGCTGAGCGAGGAGTGGAGATCAATGAAGGATAAGGTGACCAGATTTTCAGATTGGTAAAGAGGGACACCATTGACTGGGGGGGGGGGGGGCTTGATTAAAAATTTTATATTTTGTCAAAAGATCACAAAAGGCGATTACATGACCCCAGGACACTGAAACCATCATAAATACGAATCTGTTGCCAAACATCAAAATTTTGATCACGTGACTATGAGGATGCTGCAATGGTCGCTAAGTGTGAAAATGGTCGCTAAGTGTGAAAAATGGTCATCAGTCACTTTTTTCAATGCCATTGTAACTTTGGTCACTAAACTCATTATACCACCTTTCTTGCCACAGTTCTTAAGTGAATAACTGCAGCTGATAAGTTAGTAACATAAGTGAACCTGGTTTCCCCATTTGACTTTGTTAAAAGGTCACAAAAGGCAGTTACATGACCCCAGGACATTGAAACCATCACAAATATGAATCTGTTGCCAAACATCAAAATTTTGATCATGTGACCATGAGGATGCTGCAATGGTCGCTAAGTGTGAAAAATGGTCATCAGTCACTTTTTTCAATGCCATTGTAACTTTGGTCACTAAATGAACTGTTTGAAAGCTAAGGCTAGCTTGCATTATAATGCCTTATGCTAGCTTACATTTTCAAGAGAGAGAAGCTAAACTCCTAAACACACAAGGAATTTGTCTTTGGTGAATATGCTCTCAGTGTACATAAAGAGAAATAGAATAGAATACATTCATCAAGAATCATAAGCTACAACACTTAGTGATAGTCACTAAAGCCTGGAGGATTGTTCCCTCTGTGCTTCTTTAAAACAGTATATGTTAGAATAGAATAACAGAGTTAGAAGGCACCCTGGAGATCTTCTAGTCCAACCCCCTGCTGAGGAAGGAAACCACACATCATTTCAGACAAATGGTTATCCAACATCTTTTTATAAACTTCCAGTATTGGAACATTCAAAACTTCTCTCCTTGATTAGTTTCCACCCATTGCTTCTTGTTCTACACTCAGGTGCCTTGGAGAATAGTTTGACTCCCTCTTCTTTGTGGCAACCCCTGAGATATTGGAACACTGCTATCATGTCTCTCCTAGTCCTTCTTTTCATTAAACTAGACATACCTAGTTCCAGAAACATATAGTTCCTCATATGTTTTGGTCTCCATGTTTTGGTCGAGATCATTCGGGGGCACGGGATAAAATACCACCAGTATGCGGATGATACCCAGTTGTATCTGTCCGCCCCGTGCCAACTCAATGAAGCGGTTGACGTGATGTGCCAGTGCCTGGAGGCTGTCAGGGTCTGCATGGGGTAAACAAGCTTGCACTCAATCCAGACAAGACTGAGTGGCTGCTGTGTTTCCCTCCCCAAAATTGGCTAAGCATTCCATCACTCAGGCTGGGGGTGTGTGAAATTTTACGCCCCTCAGACAGGGTTCGCAATTTGGAAGTCCTCCTGGACCCACAGCTGACCTTAGAACATCATTTGTTGGCTGTGACCAGGGGGGCATTTGCCCAGGTTCGCCTGGTGCACCAATTGCGTCCCTACCTGAACCGGGAGGCACTCGCAACAGTCACTCATGCCCTTGTGACCTCAAGACTGGACTACTGCAATGCGTTCTACATGGAGACTTCAGCTCATCCAGAATGCAGCCACACAAGCGATTGTGGGTGCACCTCGGTACACCCACGTTACACCTATCCTCCGCGAGCTGCTGGTTACCGATTGGTCTCCGGATACGCTTCAAGGTGCTAGTCATCACTTATAAAGCCCTTCATGGTATTGGACCTGGGTACTTGAGAGACCGCCTGCTGCCAATTAAGTCCCAAAGACCCATTAGATCCCACAGATTAGGCCTCATCCGGGTTCCATCTACTGGCCAATGTCATCTGGCTACTACCGGGGGGAGGGCCTTCTCTGTGGCTGCTCCGGCCCTTTGGAACGAGCTCCCCGCAGAGATTCGGATCCTCACTTCTCTCCAGGCTTTCTGAAAAGCCGTTAAAACCTGGTTGTGTCAGCAGGCCTGGGGTTGATGAGTTCCCTTCCCCTCTCGAATCATGTGACTGTTGGTTGTCTTTTAAATTCCCCTGTACCTTTTCTGTTGTAGTTTCTTTGTGTTTACCTCCCCCCCCCCGGGTTTGTGAGCCGCCCTGAGTCCCTCAGGGAATAGGGTGGCATATAAATAAAATAAACCTCAAACCTCCAATCCCCTAATCATCTTTGTTGCTCTTCTGACTTGTGACTGTTTTTCTCCTTTATGACCATTTCACCATCCTCATGACCACATGGTCAAAATTTGCTTGGCACCTGGCATGTGTTCATGATAGTTGCAGTATCCAGGATTATCCGATCACCATTTGTTACTTTCCCAGCTGGTTTCCAACAAGCAAAGTGACCGGGAAAAGCCAAACTTGCTTAACGACTGCATGGTTCACTTAACAATTGCAGTGACTCGGACTTCCTGGGAGGAGCCTACTGGTGGGGGCAGCAAAAAATCAGCTGCCTCCGAATTCCTGGCTACGTACCTGTTTAGAGGATCTTCCATCTGACGTCTTATCAGGTTTTCTTATCCTTCAGGCAAGAAGGAAAGAAGAAACTGTTTTGCTGGCAAATGCTCTTCGATTTTTGCAGCTTTTGTGCTTGCAAGGAAAGGGGGGCTAGCCCAAGGCAGAACGGCTGTCCGTGCTGGGAACTTCAAACTGCCTTGTGCAGGACAAAGTAGGTCTCTCCCACTCTGCTCAAAGTTTTGTTTGATTTATTCTTATCACGAGCTGAATCCGTTTACTGCGTGGACAATAATTGCTTATCAACATTTTAGCTTCTTTTCTTTTTCTCCTCCGAAAAATTATTTACTCAGAGGCTTTTAAAATGGCGCCGAGCAGGCTGGTTTCTCCGGTAATAACGAACACTTTTTGCTAATCCTCACAAGAATTCAAAACAAAAGAGATTGCTTATCATTTGTTTTGGTTTCACAATAGAAGAATTTTACTCCTTCATTAACCTTGCTTATTTGGAAGTTAAATGGTGAGGAATCTGCTGAACGGTCTTGTTACAATGTTTACTCACTGAAAGTTTTGCCAAGCCTTAAACTTCAAAATAAAAGCCTCTTTACTTAAAGCTGCATATTCAGGCAATAGAGTTTTATTAACTGCAGGCAGATAAATTTTGAAATGGCCTCAAAACCAAATATTAACTTGAAGTCGTCACCCTCTACTTCCAGGGGCACATCCTCAGTGCCTGGCACAAAGCTGCAGCCTCCGCTTCCTACGCCCCCTGCTGGGGATGTGTTAACAAAAGAATTTTTTCTGAGTAATCTAAGCGAGGCTCTTAATGCACAGACAATTAAAATGGAAGATAAGTTTAGAGATAATAGAGAGGTGGTAAAGCAGGAGAGAAAAGAGGAAATAAAAGAAATGAAAGAAGAAATTAAAAGTGAAATAAAAGGACTTAAACAGGAGCTGTATGAGAAATTTGATGCTAAGGTTGATAAAATTAGAGATGACATGCTGAGCCTTGTAACTGTATTAACAGAACATATTTCTGGAGTGGAAGATACTCTAGAGGTTCTTAATGATGCCAATGCTAACTTGACATTGAAAACAGAGGTGGTGGAACAAAAAGTGGAAAATGCTGAAAAAGAAATTATTATGATACAGTACCGACAAATGGAGTTCGCATTAAGAGTAAGGGGGCTGCGTGAGGAGAAACAGGAGAACCTGAAACAGATCCTATCGGAAGCTTTTGACCGCCTGATGGGAAGACCAGGGACCAATCAAGACTGGCAAATTGACAAAGCTTACCGCGTTAACTCCTGGCTGGCAAAGCAGAAGCAGCTTCCTCGAGACATCGTTATATATTTTACTACAAGAGAGTTTAGAAATATGGTACTGCAAGCATCTTATAACACTAAGCTTCAAATTGGCGGTCAAGACCTGGCTGTTTTGAAAGAGATACCACCTCAAATGTTAAGAGCCAGGAGAGACTACGCTTTTTTGGTCGAAGAACTCAGAAATCGTCAGATACAGTATAGATGGGATGCACCATTTGGCATCATATTTACATTTGATAAGCAAAGGTACCGCCTCAACTCTGTATGGAAAGCCCGAGATTTTTATTATAATATATTGAAGGCCGGACACCCTGCACCATCTGGACCTAGAGAAAGACCACAAGAAGGACAGGATAGACAGCAAACTACACAACCACCAGACAAGATGGAGTATCTCTCTTCTCTAGAAGTGCAAGGTGCTATGGAACCAAGACCTAGCCGCATGACTACTAGACGTATGGAGAAACAAGCTAAAAAGCAACAGCATCAACAATCATCGGCCATCGATCAAGGATCTACAATAACAAATCTGGAAGCAATGGGAGGAGCTAGACCTAAGGTTAAACAGGCCGTGCAGAAAGCTCTAAAAATGCTTCAACCAACCAAAGATGACAACTAAGATTTTAACATGGAATGTCAACGGACTGAACTCTCCACAGAAGAGGAAGAAAATATTTCATTATCTCAAACAGTTTAAGAACGATGTAATTTGTTTGCAAGAAACTCATATCAAGTCAACTGATCAAAAATATTTGATCAACTCAAAACTTGGTCAACATTTTGCAGCTTCTGCTATGGAAAAGAAGAATGGTATAGTTGTATACTTAAGAAAAGATATGAAAGCTGAATTAGGGTATCAACAAATTTGTGTGGGCAGGAAAGAAGCCGAGGGTAAAGATGAAAATAATGCAAGATGTACGTGAGAGAGGAGGATTGAAACTACCTAATTTAAAACTATATTATGATGCAGTGGCATTATCTGTAATTAGTGATTGGATTCACTTAACCAATGATAGAATATTGAACATTGAGGGACACGATCTGGTATTTGGTTGGCATGCTTACCTGTTATTCAACAAAAAATTGGATAAGAACTTTAAAAGTCATATTTTAAGAAATGCTTTATTGCGGGTCTGGAAGAAATACCAATATAAATTAAATGACAAGATACCCATGTGGGCAATTCCTAGACACGCAATTGAAAATATGAACATAGCACAAAAACATGACAGAATTACCTACAGACAGCTTCTTACCTCGGAAAGGGGGGGTATTACAATTAAAATCTTTAGAGGTATTAAAAGAGGAGAAGGTAGTTCAAACATGGTTCCAGTATGGGCAATTACAGGCTAGGTGGAAAATAGATCAAAAAATTGGTTTTATTCAAGTTGAGGATAATCTGTTTAAACAAATAAGAGATCAAAGCTTAATGCATATAAAGAGGATATATAATGTATTAATACAGATGGATTCGGAAACAGAATTAGTTAAAGATTGTATGATAAAATGGGCTCAAAATATTGAGGAACCAATAATGTTGGATACATGGGAAAGAATCTGGATAAGAAATGTGAAATTTACACAAGCTCAAAATCTGAGAGAAAATTTTTACAAGATGTTCTATAGATGGCATTTAGATCCTAAAAAGTTAGCTTCTATGTATCCGAATGTACAGCCTAAATGTTGGAGGTGTGGTTCTCTCGATGCTACATATTATCATATATGGTGGACCTGCCAAAAGGTTAAGGCATTTTGGATAAAAATATGGTGGGTCATGCAAAATGTTTTTAAAAGAAGGATAAAGTTTAGTCCTCAGTTATTTTTACTAGGTATATGTACTGACTTTACAGTGGTAGAGACCAATTTGATTCTGCACCTGATAACTGCAGCAAGACTGTTGGTGGCGCAATATTGGAAGAAGGAAGACTTGCCTACAATCCAAGAATGGACACTGAAAGTAACAAACTTAGCTGAAATGGCTAAAATATCGGCATATCTCAAAGATCATTCAAATGAGAGATATAAACGAGACTGGAAAAAATGGATTGACTATATACAAAATAAATACGGGACTAAGAAATTCCAGTTAGCCTATGCTTAAGATCAGAAATGATTTAAACTGTTAAAAGTCAGTTCAGTAAGAAGAAGCTAAGGTCAATCTAGAATGTCATTAATTTCTTTATTTCTTTTTTCTCAATAGATTTTAGACTGTGTTAGTTAAAAATCCATACCGTGTACGGGTTCTGGGAAGTCGGGGAAGGGGAAGGAGGAGGGGGGGTGGGGGGGTGGAGGGAGGGAGGGGTACACACAACAACAAAAATTGTACTTCAATGTCTTAATGATTGACAAATGATGACATATTTGTGTTTTTTTTTTAAGAAAAATAAAAAAGTTCTGTTCAAAAAAAAAACAATTGCAGTGACTCACTTAACAACTGTGGAAAGAAAGGTCATGAAATGAGGAACCGTCTTGCTTCGCAATGGAAATTTTAGGGTCAATTGTGGTTGTAAATCGAGGTCTAGCTGTACAGTATATGGAAATAATCCCAGTCCCTTAAAATTGAAGTGTGCTTGCCTTGCATTCTAAACAACAAAATATCCAACCATTTTTTTCTTAAATATTTTAAGCAAATGTTGTACAAAATCTCCCAATGTAATAAGCTTAACACTGTATCCTGAAGTGTTGGAATATAAAAACTGTCTCATTCACATAGTATGTGAAAATAGCAATGAATTGAAATGTATGAGTTTAAAACTAAGTATGGAGCTATTGTTTATTAGCCAATGTTGCACTCTATTTTATACAAAATGCTTCCGTATCAGAAAACACCCATGTTCTTCTATTCCAGACACCTGTAATGACCCCAAAGGACAGCTATTTGTCTATGACCTTCTATAACAAATTCATGGCTTTATACAGAGATACAATAATATCAACACCCAACTCTGCTCACTGAGTAGTTTCAGATAACTGCTATTTGAGAAGTTTTAGAAGTTACTTGCAATCTTGTGGCTAGTTTGCTGTTTAATCTGCTAGTTTTGCAAAAGGAGAAACTACACAGCCATAAAAATAATTCCTGTTGCTCAATGCAGCTGTGCTGAACTGCTTTCCTGGCATGATTTGGAAGATATTTTGTCACAGTAGATCAAATATGGATAAGAGAGCCGGTTTGCCTAGTAGTGGTTCAGGCACCAGACAAGAAATCAGGAGTTTCTAGTCCCATTTTAGGCATGAAAACCTGCTTGGATGAAATGAGGCCAGTCACTCTTTTTCCCCCTTCTTTCTTTCCTTCCTCCTTTCCTTCCTTCTTTCTTTCCTTCCTTCCTTCCTTCCTTCCTCCTTTCCTTCCTTCTTTTCCTTTCTTCCTTCTTTCCTTCCCTCTTTCTTTCTTTTCCTTCCTTCCCTAACTTTCTTCCCCCCTCCCTTTCTCTGTTGTGGGGAGTTGGAAGGAGCATTAGATCTGCTCACTGCCTTAAAAGTGGGATTTTTTAAAAATGGCTTTTTTTAAAGTGATTTCAGCCGGGATGCCTTTAGTACTCGCCCCATCCGTCCTCCTATCCTCCTTCCAAAAAGTTGATTTAAAAAGCCAGCGATCCGCGCCCGCTTCACCAGCATTCCTGATTCAGGGGCAGAGTCCGAGACAGGTGCCTGGGGGCGCCCTGTTCTGCCCTCAAAGCTTCGCGTTAAAGCCAAAAAGGACCTCCACAGAGATGGCTCCGGGAAGGCAGAGCAGGGACGGGACGCCGGAGAGCAGCTTTTGCCTACAGCCTTGGGGGGAGGAGGGTGTCTCCAACCCTGCCCTGCTTGGTGCCCCTCGTTGCTTGAAATGGTGTGCTCCATTTGGGGGGGGGAATGCAGGAAGTCCAAATAAGAGGCGGGCTAAGCCTCCGCTGGGATGGAGCAAGCAGAAGGAAAGGCAAGAGTGGGGAGGGGATGGGACTTCGCTGGTGGTTGCAAAGCAGCCTTCCCCCGATTGCCTTCCCCCAACACCCCCCAACCCTTTCAAAAGCCACCCCCATCGCCAGCTCCTCCCAACCGGATCCCTGCCTGCCTCCCCTCGGCTCACCGGGACCAGGTTGACAGCGGCTTGCATGGCATGGCTGCAGGGAGAGCAGCGCCTGAGAGAGGCAGGCAAAAAACAAAACTTCCGACGGCTGAGCCGCTTGGGACCAAGCCTCCTCCTTGCTGCGCTGCTACCGCCGGAAAGTCGTCGCTCTCCCTGCAGAAAAACCCTGCAGAAAAATGGTGCACGTCAGTGCTTACGCGCAGGAGGGGAGGGAGGAAAACCACTGCCCTCTAAAGGCCACATCAGGAACGACACTTTAGACAAATAAAAACTTTTTTTTAACGGCGTCCTTTTTAAAATTGATTTTCTTTCTTTTGGAAAATCGGGACTTTTTGAACATGCCCCGGGACATGGGACAAATTATTAAAAATCATGACTGTCCCGCCAAAAGCGGGACGTCTGGTCACTTTAATGAAGGAAGGCTCACCAGGCAGAAATCAGTTGGGCCATGTGGTTGAGGCAAGCAAGGAAATCAGAGAGCAGCAGCAGCAGCTATGCCTTGGACGTGACTCTAGGCACTGCCAAGGTAGGCCATGTGAGATAAGGAGTGAGTGGGCAGAGCCAGCCAATGGTGGCATTTGCTGGTTTGTTGAAATGTGCAGAATGTTAACTACCGGTATGCCTGAACCAGTGCAGCCCACCTCTGAAATTGGTCCTCTGTTAATTGGCAGTTTAACACTGAATTCCAGTCATATGATTTTAGTAGAAATGTGTATGTGTTTGTGCGTGTGTGTGTGTGTGTTTGTGTGTAAAGAGAAGTAATGGATCATAATCCAACTGAGCTAACAATACCAGGAAATATAGCCCCTAATTTCATTCAGCAAACAATCATTTATCATGCTTAAAACAATTCAGCAGGATCTATTTTTATATCTCATTTTTATTATTTTAATATATTTAAGACTAACAATTGCTGTTAGTCATTT
This sequence comes from Thamnophis sirtalis, assembly GCF_051295495.1. Lineage (NCBI taxonomy): Eukaryota > Metazoa > Chordata > Lepidosauria > Squamata > Natricidae > Thamnophis > Thamnophis sirtalis. The sequence goes on along the minus strand of NW_028261384.1, from coordinate 54,951,084 downwards.
AATTGATAGCATGTCAGCTTTCTAGGGAAATTTCATAAAGCAGTTTTCCTGAGAAAGATGATGCAGGGCAAATAAAGTTCAAATAAATATAGTGTAACTCTCAAGGATGCAATGTTTTAATAGAGAATTAAAACTAATCAAATATGGCTACAAAAATCTGAAATTATTGCTAGATAGCAAAGCAAAGAGATAAAAATGTTTTTGAAGCCATCTAGTGATTGTTCACATTTTTGCAACTCATTGACAAGGCTGAAGCTGATCTGGCTGTGGTTGGTCCCTTTTCATTGGGGCTTTTATTTCTATTGAGTTTATTCTCACATGCTTAAGGTTGACACAATTTTGAGTTGAAGGGGGAGAGTAGAGATAGATGGAGTTTTGCAGCCAAAACAACATAGCTCTCTTATGAGTCAGAGACATTCCAATGGTTGGCTGGCCAGAAGAGGAGAGAAGTCACCAAGCAACCAGCTAATATTCCAATTGGACAATGCAATTTTTTGTTTTGAGAAAACAAGAAACGTTTACTTTTAATATGGTGCAAAGCACAGGAACCTTCAGTACTGGCTTTCTACCAGTTTGTGCCAAGATGATATATCTGAATAAACCTGTTCCATGAGGAACCAAATTACCTCAGAGTTTTGTTAGTGTTAGGTACATTAATTGGAACCTGACATTAAGCCAATGCTCCAAAATTCTCCGCTTCAACCTGAGCCACTTTCTGGGGTCCTGAGTCCCGGCTGCTCACCTGGTCTACCCGGGAAGTAGGAAGATTCCAGAATGATGGAAAAATGGAGGAGGAGGAGGAGAATGTAATGGATGGTTACTGTGGTGGCTGTCTGGGGAGACAGCAGGCTCCAGAGGACTCCAGCAGCTGGCTGAAGTGGCAGCAGAGTGCACTCGGTTAGTAGGCACACAGCCTATGATTAGTGTTGGAATGCCAGCTGCTGGGAGCCTGTGCTGGGTGGAGAAGAACATCAGGTGCCAAAGTTTGTCCCAAGGACCAGTGGAGGACCTGGCAACAGGGAGGGGCTGATTGCCACCACCACCCAGGGGTGGACTTTGTCTTAGAATTCTGAATTGCAATGAGAAGTTAGTTGGAACAATGAAATTAACCCCCAAAAAGAAACATTTCCAGCAGCTTCCCACAAAACAGTGCTGCTGTCTGGAGTCCTCATCCCCGGCTGCACCCCAATCTACCAGGGAGCACAGACTCAAAGAAGATGGAGCAAAGAATGGTGACCCCTGAAGAAGCCACCGTTTCAGAGAATGTTTTGGGGGCCATCTACTATCCATTGGCGGTGGCAGTCACTGAAGCTGTAGCAGTGATTCCCGGCCCAAGGAGCCAGGGCTGTGGCAGTCCCAGCCTGGTCCTGATGTGTGAGGGAAGTGGATCAGCAGCCCCTGTATTTTTTAAAGAGAAAAAAGATGGTGTGAGTGTGTGTGTGGGGGCTTTGCATTGATTTCTGCAAAATAAATAAAGTTGCTCGGTTTCGTTCGGACTTGGACTCCACCGCCGTAGATCCAGCCGAGACACAGGGGGATTACTTGGTAAACCATCTCTGGGCTGAGTTCCAGGATGTTGCCTCTGGGGATGTGGACAAGGCCATTCGAGCTGTAAGTGCCTCCACCTGTATTCTGGACCCGTGTCCCTCCTGGCTGGTTGCCAACAGCAGGGAGGTGACACATGGCTGGATCCAGGAGGTCGTGACCGCCTCCCTTCGGGAGGGGTACTTCCCCGCCGCACTTAAGACGGCGGTGGTGAGACCCCTCCTGAAGAAACCATCCTTGGATCCAGCCATTTTAAACAACTATCGTCCTGTCTCCAACCTCCCCTTTATTGGGAAGGTTGTCGAGAAGGTGGTGGCCTTCCAGCTTCAACGGGCCTTGGAGGAAGCTAGCTATCTTGACCCCTTCCAGTCCGGCTTCAGACCCGGTTACAGCACTGAAACCGCTTTGGTCGCATTGACCGATGATCTCTGGAGGGCCAGAGATGGAGGCCATGCGTCTATCCTGGTTCTCCTTGACCTCTCAGCGGCTTTCGATACCATCGACCATGGTATCCTTCTGCGACGACTGCGGGAGGTGGGGGTGGGAGGCACTGTTTTGCAGTGGTTCTCCTCCTACCTCTCGGACAGGTCGCAGTCGGTGTTGGTCGGGGGGCAGAGATCGTCCCTGAGGCCCCTAACATATGGGGTGCCGCAGGGTTCGGTCCTATCCCCCCTACTATTTAACATTTACATGAAACCGCTGGGCGAGATCATCCGGAGGCATGGGATAAAATACCATCAATATGCGGACGATACACAACTGTATCTGTCCGCCCCGTGCCAACTCAATGAAGCGGTGGACATGATGAGCCGGGGCCTTGAGGCCGTTAAGAACTGGATGAGCGCTAACAAACTGGTACTCAACCCGGACAAGACCGAGTGGCTGTTGTGTTTCCCTCCCAATAATTTGGCTGATATTCCAACACTCAGGCTGGGGGGTCAAATTTTATACCCCTCAGATAGGGTCCGTAATCTAGGAGTTCTCCTGGATCCACAGCTGACTTTTAACCATCAGTTGTCAGCTGTGACCAGGGGGGCATTTGCCCAGGTTCGCCTGGTCCGCCAGTTACGGCCCTACCTGGACCGGGAGGCTCTCACAACAGTCACTCGAGCCCTTGTGATCTCTAGGCTGGAATACTGCAATGGGCTCTACATGGGGTTGCCCTTGAAGTGCATCCGGCGACTGCAGTTAGTCCAGAATGCAGCCGCACGAGTGATAGTGGGCGCACCGCGGTTCGCCCACATTACACCCATCCTCCGCGAGCTGCACTGGCTACCTGTCGATCTCCGGGTGCGCTTCAGGGTATTGATGACCACCTTTAAAGCACTCCATGGTAGTGGATCTGGGTACTTGAGAGACCGCCTTCTGCCGATTACCTCCCTTCGACCGATTAGATCGCACAGATTGGGCCTCCTCCGGATTCCATCTGCCAGTCAATGTCGACTGGCGACTACACGGAGGAGAGCATTTTCTGTTGCAGCTCCGACCCTGTGGAACGATCTCCCCATTGAGATTCGTACCCTCACCACCATCCAGACCTTCCGCACGGCCCTTAAGACCTGGCTCTCCCAGCAGGCCTGGAGATAAGCTTTTAAATTACCCGCCCGAGTGTTGACTGTTGAATGCAAGTTGGTGTTTTATTATCTATCTTGTTTACTCACTGTTTGTCTTTTATTATTGCACCCCCTTCCCGTGATTGTAAGCCGCCCTGAGTCCCCTCAGGGAGAAGGGCGGCCTATAAATTGTAATAAATGTCTGAAAATGTCTGAAATGTCTGTCTGTAGACACCTACTCTCTATACCTCATGAAGGACATGCTTGATGGAAATAAATAATGTTACTCTTTTATAAAAGTGTTAAATATATCAAAAAGCTATAGAGCAGTGGTTCTCAACCTGTGGGTCGCGACCCCTTTGGGGGTCAAATGACCTTTTCACAGCTAAGACCATTGAAACTCTAAACTTTAGACTCCCCCTCACATTCCTCAAAATCCCCTGCAGATGAGCTCCGGAGTCATCACCAGCCGTGCAAAGCATCACCACAGCCCCATGCTGTGGAAAACATAAGTGCGCATGCAGACCTCATACAATTACAGCCTCGGAGACTTTGTAATGGCAGGTACTTGTTCTGACTCGCCTGGGCTTCTGCAGAAGCTCCCCTCCGAAGCTCTCCAAAGTTCTCCGAAGCCCTTCGGGGGTACTGCCAGGTACTTTTAAGAGTGAGTGATTAAGTGAGTGAGTGAGACAGACAAACCAGGGGTGGGTTGCTCTCTCTTCTCTGGTTTGAATGCGGGCAAGTGGGTGGTTTAGTGGTGCACCTTCTTTGCTAGTTCGGGCAATGGAGAAAAGAGGCATGCAATAGTTGAGGACGAAAATGCTCCCCTTTGCACTTGGTGGCAGGGATGCTTTATCACATGCCTCTTTTTTTTCTCTGCCTGCCTGAATGAGCAAAGGAGGAGCTGGCCCCACACTGCCTGCTTGCCCGCATTCAAACCAGCCCACCCCCTCCTGTCTTTTGGCATGGGCTCTCTGGAGAGGGAGGGAGGTTCTTTCCAAAGACTGGCTTCTTTCCTTCCCTCCTGCGGCTGGAAAACAGACATTTTCACAGCGGCAGCAGAAACACAATCCCGGGCAGTCAGTTCCATCTCTCCCTTCCACAAGCATGTCCCATTGCTGCTAGAGCCGCTTTTGCTGAATCCAGAATGGCGGTGATGGCAAGAAGCGGCTGCCAGTGAAGCTCTCAGTGATGGCAAGAGTCCCGCCACCGCACCGAATTAAGCAAAAGTGGCTCCAACCACAACAGGACCAATAGGGGGTGGGAAATCCATGCAGAGAGAGGAAAATGCATGCATTCTCCATCCCCTCCATGAAATGAGGCAACTGTCAAGAGGGAAGAGGGCAGCACACGCCGTGTGGGCTTGTGCAGCAGCCGAAGAACAGGGTGCGAGGTGACCACAGTGTGTGTGTGTGTGTGTGTGTGTGTGTGTGACAGACAGACAGAGAGAGGCACAGAGAGAGAGAAAGGGAGGGCAGAGACAGACACACAAAGAGACAGAGATGGGGGAGGTTGGAGAGAGAGATACAGAGAGAGAATTTCAGAGAGAGAAAGAGAGGAAGGGAGGGGAGAGACAGAGACACAGAGAGAGAGAGAGACAGACAGAGAGGAAGGGAGGGGAGAGACAGAGACACACAGAGAGAGATGGGGAGGGAGGAGAGAGAGAGAAATACAGAGAGAGAATTACAGAGAGAGACAGAGAGAGAGGAAGGGAGGGGAGAGAGAGACACAGAGAGAGAGAGACAGAGATGGGGGAGGGAGGAGAGAGAGAGACAGAGATACAAACAGAGAATTACAGAGAGAGGGGAAGGGAGGGGAGAGACAGAGACACAGAGAGAAATAGAGAGAGAGGTAGGGAGATTAGAGACAGAGATATACAGAGAGACAGAGATGGGGGAGGGAGGAGGGAGAAAGACAGAAAAACAGAGAGAGAATTACAGAGAGGGATGGAGGGAGGAGAGAGACAAAGAGCCAGAGAGAGACAGAGACAGAGACAGAGAGAGACAGAAAGATAGAGAGAGACAGAGACACACACACAGAGAGAGACAGGGACAGAGAGAGAAAGAGAAAGGAAGGAAGGAAGAATTGGTGGTTGTTTTGTTTTTTCTTTCCTTTTTTTCTTTTTAAAAGAAAGGCACTCTTTCTACTTAGAGCCAGGAGCCTGCTCTTAAACTTCCCAGACAAAATTTCATTTATTTGTAATTATAAATAAATATTTCACAATATATAATTACATATTTTGTGATTAATCACTATGCTTTAATTATGTTCAATTTATAACAATAAAAATACATCCTGCATATCAGCTATTTACATTATAAATCATAACAGTATAGCAAAATTACAGTTATGGAGTATCAACGAAAATAATTTTATGGTTGGGGGTCACCACAATATGAGGAACTGTATTAAAGGGTCGCGGCATTAGGAAGGTTGAGAACCACTGCTATAGAGTTTTTCCTGTTACAACAACCACCATATGTGCTCAGTAAAACAGTATGTTATGACTTGCTAAAAAAACTAACTTCCTTTGAAAACAGAAACATATGCCCAAGGCAAGGCCACCATTTGATGAGATAGGAACCTCCACCACCTAGGCTGAAGCTGCAAGTAAACAAAATAAGATAACTGTGGCTCTGCAGGAAGTGTCATGCTGACCCTTTGTAGTGTAAAATGACTTAAAGAATGACTTAGGAGGTAGGGAGGGCTTCTTAGGTGTGCCATGCATTGCTTAGTGGGTATAAAATGTATAGCCTGAAAATTGCTTTTTGCTCTCCTTGTATTCAATCCATTTGGGAAGGTCTTGGAGGCTGCACTTGCAACTGCTTTTCATTTTTCTACAATAAACCTTTGAATTGTGAACCAGATTTGTTTCTGTATTGTGAGAATTAAATTAATTGGGTCTTACATCTCACATGTTCAACCACCTGGCAAAGGTGTTTACCAAGCTAGACCTCAGCGAAACTGCATGAGGTCAAGGAGGGTGATGAATAGAAAATAGCATTCAATTGCCCATTAGACAGCTTCCACTTTAAAGTCATGCCGTTTGGGCTACAGGAAGCCCCTGCAGTGTTCATGCAACTCATTAACAAGGCATAAGCATATGCCTACAAAGGAGTTTGTGTGTATTTGGTTGATATTCTTATCTTTAGAGAAACTATGGCGGAACACATCAAACTAGTACAGCAAGTTTTGAGGAAACTTCATTAAGCTTTAAGCTAAGCTCTCAAATGCAATTTCCACAATATCTCTCTATACTACTTGGAATACTGAGCGTAGAACTTTTAAAAAGTAAGCCGACAAACGCCGTTCTCTCCAGCCACAATTTAAGGTGGAAGATAGGGTCTACTTGTCCACGAAGTACCTTAAATTGGGACTAGCCTCTAAGAAGTTTGGTCTGAAGTTTGTAAGACTGTTTCCTATAGTAAAAGTGATTAACCCAGTTACTGTACAACTAAAACTTTCGCAGTTGCTGGAGAAAGTGCATCCAGTTTTTCACAGTAGTCTATTAAAGCTGCAGTGAGTTCCCAAGTCCAACCAATAAATTGGGCACCACCTAAGCCACTTGTAATCGAGGGTCAGATGCACTATGAGATAAAGAAAAAATTAGACTCGAGGCTGCATAGGGGTCAGTTGTAATATTTAGTGTACTGGAAGGGATAGCCTCTTTCTGAGGCCACCTGGGTGAAGAGTTTGAAGATAAAGGCAGATAAACTAGTAAAGCAATTCCATGCCCCCAAAAGCCAAAGGGCCCTCCCGGAGGAGAGAGTATGTGTTAGGGATGCTCAACTAACCTTACTGTGCTTTGTCTCCTTTTTGCAGGAAGTTTCCTTCAATTGAGGGGGTGAAGCCTGTCAACCCTGAAGCTGACCTGGCTGTGCCCGGTCCCTTTATATTGGGGCTTTTGTTTCTATTGGGGTTTATTCTCATATGGCTTCAGTTGACATAGTTTGGAGTTGAAGGGGGAGAGTAGAGAGTAGAGTTTTGCAGCCAAAACAACATAGCTCTCTTATGAGTCAGAGACATTCCAATGGTTGGCTGGCCAGAGGAAGAGGAGAGAAGTAGCCAAGCAACCAGCCAGTATCCTGACTGGACAATGTGATTTATTGTTTTAAGAAAACAAGAAACTTTTACTTTTAATGTGATAGAAGGCACATTACTACTGGCTTTCCACAGGTTTGTGTCAAGATGATATATCTGAATAAACTCATTATTTGAGGAACCAAATTGCCTCAGAGTTCTGTTTACAATGGTACATTAATTGGAACCTGACACTCATATTTGTGAGTTACATTTTAAAGCCTAATTTGCAATTTATACCAATTTGATGTAAATATAGATGAGGGGATATAAGGGGATATAAAATTTGCAGACAACACCAAGCTGGTAAGACTAGCTAACATTCCAGAAGATAGGCTCAAGATAAAGAAGCATCTTGACCAACTTGAACACCTGGAACTATCTAACAAAATAAAATTCAATTGTGAGAAAAGTAAGATTCTACACTTAAACAAGAAAAACCAAATGCACATGTATGGAATAGATGGTATGTGTCTCAACAACAGTAACTTTGGGAGGAATCTAGAATCACATAAATATGAGCCAGCATTGTGCTGCAGCCACCAAAAAACTTAACACTCTTTTATAGGTTGTATTAGCAGAGGAATAGAATCAAGCTCTTGTGAAGTGTTAATGCTATTTTGTAATGACTTCATAAGGCCGCATTTGGTTGCCATGATATTAAAAAAAAGATGTTGAAACTCTAGAAAGAGCTCAGAGATGAGCAAAAAAAGATGATTAGGGACTGGAAGCTAAAACATATTAAAATGGTTGCAGGAACTGGATATGTCTGGTTTAATGAAAAGAAGATGGAGACACGAAGGTTCCAATATCTAAGGGGCTGCCATGTAGAAGAGATAGTGATATGTTGTGACTCAGCAGAAGCTTGCTGTGAGTTGTTTCGGGATGCAGGATAATGAGCAGCTGTTGCTCGTTAGGGTCGTCTCATGGAGATAAAAGACTGATAGTGCCACGCCTTAGTTGCAGAAGTCAACGTTCGTGGTTCGTCATTTGTTTGTTCGTGAGTTCAGTTCCGTGATTCAAAGAGGCACTTGGATAAGTGATTTGCTTTCTGTAAACCTGATTCAAAGAGGCACTTGGATAAGTGATTTGCTTTCTCTAAACCTGGTTTGCTGTAAGAGTTTTGTTTTTGCATTTGCTGTGTAACTTTTTGCCAGAGATGTTATCTTCGTTTATTTTGGGCTCGCTGCCACATTGAGTCAGGACTGATAAAGATATTTCCTTTGAAGTTCTGTCTGGCTGTTGTTTGTGAACGAGTGAAGAGGGGGGTCAGAACAGTTTGACTTCTGCCATGACAAACCTCCATTCATAAAAATATGGAGCAGCTTTATGCTGAAAATGCCAGACTGAACCAGCAAATAGCCGTATTGACTGACCAAATTGCTCAGCTGCAGAGAGCTGCAAGCCCCCCCCCCCCAGCCAAGGAGGAAGTGCACAGTAGCCATGGCGAATAAATTTGATGGGAGTCAGGCCATGTTTGCCACATTTATGGGACAATGCCAGCAGTTCCTGAGTTTGAGAGCTGAGGACTTTCCCACTGACCGGATGAAGGTGGGATTTATTATCAGTTTGCTCTCAGGCACAGCTGCCCGTTGGGCTACCCCCTTGTTAACTCAGCTGAGCCCTTTGTTGAATGACTTCCAGGGTTTTTGTCAATACTTTAAACAGATGTTTGAGGATCCTATTAAGGGGGAAACATCAACTAGATGTCTGAAGTCACTGCAGCAGGGGAGTGGTTCATTGCAAGACTATGTCAGTGAATTTAGGCTGCGAAGCCAGGATTTAACGTGGAATGAACCAGCTCTGATGGACACTTTCCAAGATGGATTGTCTGATGCCTTGCAAGATGAACTGGCGAGGGTGGACATGCCACCGATGTTCGACGCATTGGTCCACTTGTGCCTCCGGATGGACACCGGGCTGCAGAGGCGGAGCCCTCACCGTGCAATCCAGGAGACCACTAGCGTGCCGGTTCATCAAGAGACTGCAGTGGAATGGGAGGAGCCCATGGAGTTGGGTGCTGTCAGACTCCGAGTGTCATGTCCAGAGATGGGCAGATGACATACTGAGGGGTTGTGTTTCTACTGTGGGGATCCTGGACACCTAGCGGGGAGTTACCCCAAGAAGAATAGAAGGGTTGCGCAGACTGCGGCCATCCCTCAGCAACAAACTATTGTGTCAGACAACTGGCACGTTTGTGCGGCTGTGATACCCCATTCGCACAATGTAGCGTGCATTTGTGGGGTGTGGAATCCCAGGGCAGATGCCCTGCCTAGGAAATCGGAGAACTCTGACCCTGCGAACTCGCTTCCACCTCAGACTGTTCTACCCATTGCATCCTGCGCTGCAGTTTATCATCCCGTGAGCATACAGTCTCTGATATGGGATGCGCAGCGGGATGACGAATGGGTGGAGCGACGAAAGGCAGAAGTAGGGCCGGCTTCCCCATGGACTTTGGAGGGGATCTTTTGAAGTATCGGGGCTGGCTCTATGTTCCCGCAGGGCACATCCGTAGACGGGTGCTTTCTCAAGTTCATGGCGCGTCTACAGCGAGACATTGAGGGTTTTTCCAGACATTGTGCCTGGCATCCCGTCAGTTTTGGTGGCCCCGATTGAGAAATGACATGCGGAAGTGCGTGGAGTCGTGTGTCCAGTGCCAATGGGCCAGGTCTGCAAGGAGGGCTTCATCGGGATTCCAGCCCTTGCCGACCCTGGTCCCCGCAGCACAGGACTTCGTTTCTAGGATCCCGGTGGGGTACCGGTGTCTGGGACTGTGTTCCATGGAGGCCGTCACCAACCCTTCCAGGCTGCACCCCGAGTGTCATAACCGGGGGAAGGGCCCTGCGGTGGAGGATAGTGTGGTGGCCCAGCAGGAGTCGGTGACTCCACCAGTGAGGGGTCTTATGAGTTGGCCTTGGAGGAGATGGAGGACCCTGGACAGGGTGTTAGGGCTCGGCCGGAGCTGTTAGAGCTGCAGCCAGACTCCGACAGCACGAGGGCTCGTGGTCAGCCTTGGAGAGGGTGGAGAACCCTGGACAGGGTGTTGGGGCTTGGCCGGAGCTGTTAGAGCTGCAGCCAGACTCCGACAGCACGAGGGCTGGTGCTTCGGCCTTGGAGAGGGTGGAGGACCCTGGACGGAGTGTCAACGCCACACAGGGTGGGAGGAGATGTGGTGGCCACCGGATACCTGGGGAGCATTGGATCAAGGGGAAAGTTCCTGCAGGTATTTGGGAATCATGAAAGAGGAAACACAAGAGATGAGTGCGGGCCATCTTATGGATAATCCATTCCGACCGCATCCAGACCATCAGACCCGGGGAACGGGCCGTGTGGTGTGGGATAGTGTTGTGACTCAGCAGAAGCTTGCTGTGAATTGTTTCGGGATGCAGGATAATGAGCAGCTGTTGCTCGTTAGGGTCATCTCATGGAGATAAAAGACTGATGGTGCCATGCCTTAGTTGCAGAAATCAACGTTCGTGGTTCGTCGTTTGTTTGTTCGTGAGTTCAGTTCCGTGATTCAAAGAGGCACTTGGATAAGTGATTTGCTTTCTCTAAACCTGGTTTGCTGTAAGAGTTTTGTTTTTGCATTTGCTATGTAATTTTTTGCCAGAGATTTTATCTATGTTTATTTTGGGCTCGCAGCCAGCTTGAGCCAGGACTGATAAAGATATTTCCTTTGAAGTTCTGTCTATATATATATTTAGTGTCACAACCCCTGGTAAGCCCCAATTATGGGAGGAAGCTAACTGCTTCCATTATCTGTCAATCGGCTCATCACAAGAGTCCATCACGACAGAAGCCCAATATTTTTACTGTTGCCTTTGTTATATTTTGTGGTTTTTTTAATTTGTGCTGATAAATAAATAAAGGGAGACTAGTATAGATCTATTTCAAGCTATTTAGCTCTCATCAGCTAACCATACCCTTACTGGGATTCGAACCTGTGCTGTATTGCATCTTAGGCAAATGTCTTAGCCATTAAGCCTGCATCCTGCATCCCGAATACAGGACAGGTTCGAATCCCAGTAAGGGTATGGCTAGCTGATGAGAGCTAAATAGCTTGAAATAGATCTATACTAGTCTCCCTTTATTTATTTATCAGGACAAATTAAAAAAACAACCACATATATATGTATGTATGTATGTATGTATGTATGTATGTATGTATGTGTATATGCATATGCATATGCATATGTATGTATATATGTGTATGTGTATGTGTATGTGTATGTGTATGTGTATGTGTATGTGTATGTGTATGTGTATGTGTATGTGTATGTGTATGTGTATGTGTATGTGTATGTATATGTATATGTATATGTATATGTATATGTATATGTATATGTATATGTATATGTATATGTATATGTATATATAATCATCACTAGGCATGATGAGCATAATATCCTATAGCTTCATCTAGTTGTATTAGGTTGTACTTCAACTTGTTGAATTACAGCTGCTATTATGGCATAAGATTTACAATAACGCAATATATTGAGAGTCTAACTTTTGTTATTTCTAATTAAAAGCAGAAAAACAGAATAACAGAGTTGGAAGGGACCTTGAGATCTTCTAATAGATTCAGGAAATCTTGTATAATTTCAGCCAACATCTGAACGTTTAATGATGAAAATGAATGAAAGAAGTTTGCTTTAAGGAGGCTATTTCCAGTCAAAGAATAAAAGGTGCTTCCAGATGGGCAGTTCAAGACAACCTACTACATTTTTTTTCAAAAAAAATGAAAACACAAAAGAAAACATGGCTGGAAAGGTGAAGAGTTATTTAGGAAAAAAAAGTAATGCCTCTCCTGTATAATTCTGTGAACAAGGAGGTAGCTCGATATAAACATTCTGGAAACATTATAAATACCTGCACTGCAGGTTGTCTGCCTGTTATGAAGAATAAAGGCAATACTTGTGAGTTCATTGAAATTTAAAAGGAGCATGCAGACAATGTTTCCTCATTAGAAACAATAATGGCAGGAAGGGGAGAAAAAACCACAAAATCACTGAAGTTCTCATTTTTATGTGTAATAACTTGGGGGGAAAAACCTTCAGCTTAGCAGTATTAGATCTCAGTAAATAGCAAAACATCAGATAAGCTTTCTATGAAGAAACTAAAAAGTTTTCTTTTTTCTGTTTTTTTTTTAAAATAACATTTAATATATGTATTTTGACTCTGGAAGTTTGCTCCAGAATAAGAAAGGATCTTCTCTTTTGGACAGAATGAAAAAATTCTTTGGAAATTCTCCAAATCTGGGCAGAAAATTTGGGTGGACAGCTCTGTTTTTTAAAAAGTATCCATTCCAGTAACTTTCAAAAAGTTATCAAGAAAAGGCCATTATAATGATTATGAAGATGTTGAAAAAAAGGACTTACAACCATTCCTCACATTTACAATTGTTGCAGTATCTCTGTGGTTACATGATCAAAATTCAGGTTCTTGCAACTGGCATAATGATTGTAGCACTCCAGGGTCACATGATTATCATTTGTGAACTTCCCAGTTGGCTTCCAACAAGCAAAGTCAATAGGGAAAGATTTGCTTAATGACTATGTGCTTCATTTAATAACTGTGTTTATTCACTTAACAACCACAGTAAAAGATTGTAAATAGGGTGTGACTCACTTGACCATGCTTAGCAGTTCTGGTCTCAATTGTGATAATAAGTCAAAGACATCTGTTTTTGGTAATTTGGATTGTTAGGAAAATAAAATACAGAAGAAGATGGAAGTAAGTCTAGAATCTTTTAAGATTTTAACGGACCCCCCGCACTCCTTTTACCTCATTTTATAAGAAAAAATGACCAAGTACCATAGAGCTGCCGGAAATACTTGGCTAGAGAGGGAAGTGACTGTTACTTCCTGGATTTTCTGGAGGGGAGCGGCACGGAGGTTGGAGGTCGGCTTGTGTGGGGGGAAAATGGTGGCTCCTCATTTTTCTTTGAAAAATATTTCCCTGGGACTATTCAATCATTTTAATTTGCTCAGTTCTTTGTATTAACATCTACATCATTCTGAGTTGACCTAGATTGGATTGGATTGTTCCTGCCTACTGGTAAGTGAGCTGGGTTTTTTTCTTTTATTTTTTAATGTATTTTAAAATAATATTTTATTTATTGTGCATAGGATTTATTAAAATAGTTTTATTCTGTGTGGATTTAAGTTAAGAACTCCCTGTTATTAAGCTTTCCTCAATTAATCTCTGAGTAGATTCCCACCAACTTCAAGATCCCAAGGGCACATCTTGGAAGCTACACCTTTGCTTAGTTTATAGATAATGCCTTTCCTTAAATATGAAAATAAATACATTTATTGTTCAAATGTGTACATCTCAATAGAAATGACTCTCAGGGGTGACAACAATCCACTAAAATAATAATATAAAACAGTAATTACAAAAACAGGAGCAACTGTTATGAAAATTATTATTAAAAAATAAAGAATAAAAATGGAGTTATTAAGTATATTAATTGCAGCAACCACAATACAAAACCTCGGTCCTTCTTTTCATTAAACTAGACATACCCAATTCCAAGGAATTAAAACATGCTTGCTCCTGGGGAGGAAAGCTATGGCAAATCTAGACAGCATCCTAAAAAGCAGAGACATCACCCTGCCAACAAAAGTGCATCTAGTCAAGGCTGTGGTTTTCCCGTTTGCAATGGATGGCTGTGAAGGTTGGACCAGAAGGAAGGCTGAGTACCAAAGAATGGAACTCTTTGAACTCTGGTGCTGGAGGAGACTCCTGCATTGAGTCCCTTGGACTGCAACGTTATCCAACTGGTCAGTCTTAGAGGAAATCAACCCTGACTGCTCTTTAGAAGGCCAGATCCTGAAGAGGAAACTCAAAGACTTTGGCCACCTAATGAGAAGGAAGGACTCCTCGGAGAAGAGCCTCATGCTGGGAATGATGGAGGGCAAAAGAAGAAGAAGGGAATGGCAGAGAAGGAGGTGGCTGGAGGGAGTCACTAAAGCAGTTGGTGTGAGCTTCAATGGACTGGATGGTAGAGGACAGGAAGGCCTGGAGGAACGTGGTCCATGGGGTCGCGATGGGTCGGACACGATTTGCAACTAAAAACAACAACCCAGTTCCAGCAACTTTTCTGTATATGTTTTAGCCTCCTATTTTTCCTAATCTTCTTTGTCGCTCTTCTCTGCACTGAGCCTCAACATCTGATCACCAGGGGGTTGAGAGTTTATTGGGTTTTGTAATGGAGTTTTACTTCAGTAAATTGCCTAGAGTCATCATGAGTGAGTTGGGCGGCAATATCAATTTTCTTAATAAATAAATAAAAAATTTAAAAGAAGCAATGAATCTAGAAGAGAAGTAACCTAGAACTAAGGAGAAACTTCCTAACAGTGAGGACAACTAGGGGAACAGCTTGCCACCAGAGGTTGTAGGTGCTCCATCACTAAGGTGACCAGATTTTCAGTTAAGAGGGACACCTTTGACTGGGGGAGGGGGCTTGATTAAAAATTTTATACGGAGCAACAAAAATTTTCATACAACGCAAAAATAGTATTGTAATATTCTTTTATTTCAACATAACTACAATTTATAAATATAAATTGTAACTGTTGCCAAACATCAAAATTTTGATCACATGACCATGAGGATGCTGCAACGGTCACTAAGTGTGAAAATGGTCGCTAAGTGTGAAAAATGATCATCAGTCACTTTTTTCAATGCCATTGTAACTTTGGTCACTAAGCCCATTATACCACCTTTCTTGCCACAGTTCTTAAGTGAATAACTGCAGCTGGTATTTTGTATTTTGGATAGAATCTTTTTTTAAATTTGTCTAAGACAATTTAAAAAAAGATTCTATCCAAAATAAATTGAAGTGAAACTATTTTTAAAAATTCTATGCACAATACCTTGAAATATATTGTGCATGGAATTTTTAAAAATAGTTTTACTTCAATTTATTCTGTGTGGAATAGTTTGAAATGTTTTACTTCAATTTATTCTGTGTGGATTCTTTTTTTAAATTGTCTTAGTCTATTTTAAAAAAGATTCTATCCAAAATACAAAATACCAGCTGCAGTTATTCACTTAAGAACTGTGGCAAGAAAGGTGGTATAGTGACCAAAGTTACAATGGCATTGAAAAAAGTGACTGATTACCATTTTCACACTTAGCGACCATTTTCACACTTAGCGACTGTTGCAGCATCCTCATGGTCACGTGATCAAAATTTTGATGTTTGGCAACAGTTAAAATTTATATTTGTAAATTGTAGTTATATTGAAATAAAAAAAATATTACAATACTATTTTTGCATTGTATGAAAATTTTTGTTGCTCTGTATAAATTTTTTATTCAAGCCCCCCCCCCCCAGTCAAAGGTGTCCCTCTTTACCAATCTGAAAATCTGGTCACAATAATGATATTATCTATCTAATTTGATTACAAATTGCTGTAAAATTTCATTAACAATAGAAGCTCGGGGGAGCTTAGACATTGATACTTATGTACAAAGCCACCCACGCACATTTAGTACTTTACCTGAAAGCAAATGCAATATTTCTGGGAGCCAATGACTCATCCACATTAAATAGATCATACCTGCATTTAGGACAGACTAATGAAGCATACCAGCTGAGCAGGGAAAATCCTGTTGGGACCACTAATATAGGTAAGATTGCTATTTTGGTTTTGGTCTAAAACATATATGCTTGGCAATGAATGCAATGGGAAAAAATCAGAAGAAAGTTTGCATTGTGTATGACAGTCTATAATCGATGCTTTAACAAATATAACATGTGAATTCATACAAGAAGTTAAGCAAGACACACAAGAGCTTAACATAAAGTCAGCCCCTATAATTTATAAAAAATGTAATATCAGGAGCCCACAATCAGACACCAAGAAGCCAGGACCTTTGAAAGCTGTAAGATTTTAGAAATCCATTAGTAAAACTTTAATGTGGCACAGAAAAAAAAGTATGCCATTAACATATTACATTTAAATTTACTTATAATGAATTTTTAAAAGTTTTGGCTTCAACTCACTTCCCACTTTGGGAATATGATCCTCAGCACACTACAGAGAAGAGAAATGCAATCTTTGAGCAAGAAAAAATTGTATTGATTATTTATGGCAGTTGTGGTTTATTGCATAAACTAAATTAAATAAATGATGACTGATTGTGAATCAGGTCAACAAGTTATATACCACATAGCAACAGTAGTTATTGCCATTGAATGTTAAAAATATTCACCATATAAATACTCTTTTTCAAAAATCCTTAAGATTACTAAGGGCCTGCCAATTCTTGGTAAACAAAAAGCCAGATGACTGTTTGATGGATAATGTGAGTCCATTTGCTTCTCTCTACTAAACTTTTAGATTTTCACAGACCACATCTTAAATGAGAGGCCATGTCTGTATTTTGCCTGGCCATACTGACTCATAAACCTGAAGATTAGGCCATGATGACAGATAAATGAGCAAGACAGATTTAAGAGCTAGCAATGGACATAATTGAGAATTAGATACATGCCATGAATTCATCTGTCTATTTTTTCAGGGTTAGGTATAAATCCTGCCTGTGTATATGCATGTTTTAAAGCAAGCCTTTATGTTCAGTTTTTTTAAAAAAGCTTTCTGAAGTCAGAGCAATAAATCACTACTGATACACAAGTTCTACAATCAAGGCAATATATAAAAAGGGAAAAATCACGTGCAATTTGAGAAATGAGAATAATGCTTGCACTGCAGAATACTCCAGGTTAAGCATCCAAAAGGGAACAGAAGCTATATTATACACAGGTGCTAAGATGGGGGAGCAACATTCAGGGTGTTACAAATTCACTGTAGAATTAAAGGTTTCATTTCTACAAAGGGCAGATTTTTATCCCTAGCATTTAGCCACTTAAACTGGAGTAAGGAAATTGCATTCAAGAGTTTCTTTTGTTTCTTGTTTGTCTCTTATTTTTAGACCTGATGCCTGGTAATTTAGTTTTATTTGAACTTGTGTTTGTCCACCTTTTTTTTCTTAAGTATCTGGCAAACTTTTAAAAAGTTCCAGTTTGGTGAAAGAGAATTAATCAAATATCTGTCATTTTTCAGAGAATCTACTTTGCACTTTACATTATGTGATTTTAAAAAGAAAGAAAGATAATGGGGAAAGGATTGTGACAATTCACTTTTGATGCTATAGAAATTTATAAGAAAGGTTGCTTCTTAAATAATTGCAGGCTATGTTCTCCATAACCTTTAGCCAGAGAAGAAGGGGCCGAAGAAGGCAACCTGTAATCAGCAAACAATTGAACCTCATTTTCCAGTAAACAATTTGTAGGATTAATCAGCAACCTTTATAGTGACACTGGCAGGGACGTGCAGTCACTAGAGGCAAGGGAGGCGGGGCCTCACCAGTCTCCTCAGGGAAAGGAAAGAATTTTAAATAATTTTTTTAAAATAATTAAAGCCAGGGTAGTTGCTACCAGATTTCAAGTCACAGTGGCTTGGTGTCTGCTCTCAGTATTAACTAGGAGGAGGCCAGAGAACTCAGGGCCTCCTTTGCATTATTTTTTTTTCGCCTTTTAAAAGTTAAGAAAGAGTTAAAAAGCAAAAAATTCCATATGCAAAGGAGGCACTGATTCTCCTGCCTCCTGATCGGGGAGCAGTGAATCATGCCTTATGCGCACGCTTACATTGAGCACCCTTACGTTGGGTGGACAAGAGGAGAGTTGAGAGAGTTTCCACAGCTGGAAAAGGTATGTGGATCGGACGGAGGGAGGGGGGGATTCAAATTTATTGTAATTAAATATGTAATTTTTTATTGTGGAGTGTGTGTGTGTGTGTGTGTGTATGTTTCTTTCTTCACAGCGATCCGGTGGGGTCAGAGGAGGCGGCGGAGCGCAGAGGCGGCAGGAACATTCTTGCTGCTGTGTCCCAACAGGCCAGGCGTCTCGCGTTTATGTCCGCCATAAATGTGAGACGCCTGGCCTGTTGGACACAGTGATGGCGGGGGGAGGAATGGGCTGGGTGGGCTGGCTGGCTGCGGAGGGGGGAGCCCTTTAAAGCCCAGCACCGAGCGGGAGGAGGAGGAGGAGGAGGAGGAGGAGGAGGAGGAGGAGGAGGAGGAGGAGGAGAGCGGTGAGTCCAGGCAGGGAGCATGTCGGGCGGGGGGTGGGTGAGCTGGTGGCAGGCTGGGGCAGCAGGATCGTTTGTCGGAAGAGGGGGGGGGCAAGGCAGTGGAACGCGACGGCGGCGAGAAGCATCTCAGATGGAGCCGGGACACCCGGAAGGCAAGCCGGCATACAAAATACCAGCTGCAGTTATTCACTTAAGAACTGTGGCAAGAAAGGTGGTATAAGGGCTTAGTGACCAAAGTTACAATAGCATTGAAAAAAGTGACTGATGACCATTTTTCATACTTAGCGACCATTGCAGCATCCTCATGGTCACGCGATCAAAATTTTGATGTTTGGCAACAGATTCATATTTATGATGATTTCAGTGTCCTGGGGTCATATAATCATCTTTTGACAAAGTGAAATGGGGAAACCAGATTCACTTATGTTACTAACTTATCAGCTGCAGTTATTCACTTAAGAACTGTGGCAAGAAAGGTGGTATAATGGGTTTAGTGACCAAAGTTACAATGACATTGAAAAAAGTGACTGATGACCATTTTTCACACTTAGCGACCCCCCTCCCCGCCTCCTCTGACAAACAATCCTGCTGCCCCGGCCTGCAACCAGCCCAGCACCGAGCGGGGAGGAGAAGGAGGAGGAGGAGGAGGAGGAGGAGGAGGAGGAGGAGGAGGAGGAGGAGGAGGAGGAGGAGGAAGAGAGCGGGGATTGGATGGGCTGGCTGCAGGCCAGGGCAGCAGGATTGTTTGGAGGCAGGGGGCAAGGCAGTGGAGCACGATGGCGGTGAGAAGCAACGTCCCCGCCGCTGTGTCCGACAGGCGTCTCGCGTTTATGGCCACCATAAACACGAGATGCCTGTCGGACACAGCGGCGAGGACGTTGCTTCTCGCCGCTGCTGCGGTCTTGCCTCACCAATGGTAACCCTCACCGCATGTCACTGGACACTGGATACAAAATTAAACTACCTGTCAGGTCCCAGATATTTCTCCAGGGACACTCGCATTTTGGTGGGACAAAGGGGGCGAGAATGGAGTGATCTGTATATGAAGCTTCTGTTTTCTGTTTCTTGCATTACTGTGTTAATCTCTATATGAAATTTCCGTTTCCCTGCAATGATGTAGTGTGAGAGGGGTTTGGTTAGCATTGCTTTAAATAGCTGGTTTTAAGTGACAAGCTTCAGTTCTTCCTAGATCTCTTATTATCAGAAACCTTTCAATAAAAGCTCCTTTGGAACAACTGCAGTTTCAAGAGTCCTGCTTTCTTGGGAAGATTGAAGAGACAAATCCTTACATTACCTTTAATTAATTAGAAATAAATAGCATTCACAAGCAACAGCACTTATTATTTACCACTTCATAATGCTTTATAGTCCTCTCTAAATGGTTTACAAATGTTATCCCCAACAATCTGAGTTCTCATTTTACCAACCTCAAAGGATGGAAGATTGAGTCAACCTTGAGCCAGTCAGCATCGACTTGCTGGCAATTGGTAGAATTAGCCTGCAATACTGCATTTTAACCACTGTGCCACCAGAGCTCTTATTGCAGATACCTTTGTTTGAAACACTTTTTGTAAAGAAAAACATCAGTGAGATTGATGCTATCACATTCTGATTATCTTGGGAGAAATTGTCCTAATATTAGTGCTTCTTTTGCCATTTTGTACTAATGCCTTTAAAGGCATGATCAGGTAATGAAATCCCAAAGTATGCCAGTATCTTTTACCCTTGTTAACAGAATGTCTGTACCTCAGAACTTTCTTTTTACAATCACAAGACTGAAAGGGCTCATCATGTAAACATGGAGAAGAAATGTCCAATTCCATTTTGGGCAAGGATAGCTGAAGGAAGGACAAGTGCAGGACATGGCATTAATTGCAACCATCCAGACTCACATTGCTGGGGAGATGGGTGGCATAGAAATGTAATAAATGTTACAAATAAAATAATTCACAAAAATCAGATTACTGACCAATGTAGTCTTTTGACTTTTAAAACTTAACCCTTTTATTTTTAAATAATCATGATTATGACCATCATGATCATGATCGTCCACAGTGGGCAACAAAGCAAAACGAAGTCTTACGTTTATATCCTTAGATGTTTCTATGCTCCACAAGTTTCTTAAAAGAGAGAAGGACAACCAGTTGCAGATCAGTGCTGCATCACTCAGCTGCAAAAGTTGGCAGAGCTAAGGCAGAGTTTCTGATAAGAGGGGAAACTCAAAATATTCAGCTACATGTTAGGTGAACAGAGCCTCCTCATGAGATTAGCAGAGTGGAGCCCTCAATACTGGGTTTTGAAAATGTGACTGAAATCTTTACTTAAGATATTTATGTATCCTCACATAAATGTATCCTCTCTGCCAATTTAATGCTAAATCAGATCTCAGGCTACAGCTTCTAAAATAAGTATATGCCTCACCCAGGGGTAGGTTTCAAAATTTTTTACTACTGGTTCTGTGGGTGTGTCTTGTTTGATGTGGGTGGCTTGTTGGCCATGTGACTGGGTGTCATGGCTTCATGGTCATGTGACTGGTTGGTCATGTGACTGGGTGGATATAGCTGGTTGTTCATGTGACTGGGGCATGGCCATCTTGACATCCCTCACGTCAAAGAGCACCTTGCCTGGCCTCTTCTCGTCTCAAAGGCCTCAACGAGATACAATTTCTCTGTCTATTTATTTACTACTTCTGAATATCCAAAATATACCATTTAATCCTATGTATATATGCCATATGTGTACATACCTACTGTATTTCCCCCAAAATAAGACAGGGTCTTATTTTCTTTTGACCCCCGAAATATGGCCTTGGCCTTATTATCGGGGGAGGGCTTATTATTTTCTGGGGCTGATGAGAGGCATGTGTTTTACCTTTCCAGCTCGATCGCATTCCTTACCATTGTGTCCAGGAAAGCCCCTGGTAAAAAAAAACCCTTCTCACAAGTTCAAATAAACTTCTAGAACTCGTGAGAAGGTTTTTTTAACCAGGGGCTTCCCTGGACAATGGCAAGGAATGCGATGGAGCTGGAAAGGTAAGACACGTGCTTCGCTTCCCCCCCCCACTTGCCACCCCTCGCTAAAGGGACTGCAGGGAAGGGAAGCAGCCAGACTGGGGCTGGGTGGGAGGTTTTGGGCTGCAAGGCACATGTCTTATCTTCCCAGCTCCTTTGCGTTCCTCGCCATTGTGTCCAGGGAAGCCCCTGGTAAAAAAGAAGCACCTTCTTGCAAGTTCAAACAAACTTCAGGGGAAAAGCGAGACATGTCTTAGCGATACCTGAGACTTGTTCAACTTGTGAGGGTTCCCCCCCCAGTACTGCTAGGATGCATGCCTTGCTTCTCCCCCCCCCCCTTGCTAACGAGACGGCAAGGAAGGTAACAGCTGCCTGGCTGCTTACCTTCCTCGCCATCTCTTTAGCAAGGGGTGGAAGGTGGGGGGGGAGAAGCGAGGCGTGCATGCCAGTAGTGGAGACTGGCAGCTCTGCCGCATTCCTCACCATTTTGTCCAGGGAAGCACCTTGTAAAAAAAAAACTCCCTTGAATCCCTCGACAAAATGGTAAGGAATGCAACAGAGCTGCCACTCTCCACTACTGCTAGGATGCGTGCCTTGTCCCCCCCCCCACCTTCCACCCCTCACTAAAGAGATGGCGGGGAAGGTAAGCAGCCAGGCAGCTGTTACCATTGGGGCAGGGTGGGAGGTGTTCTTTTTGCGTGGTAGGGAATGGGGCGTGAGACCCCTTGCTGGCCAGCCATTTTTTGCGGCGGGTCCTTTTTTGTGTGATAAGGAATGGGACATGAGGCCCCCTGCTGGCTGGCTGCTTTTTGCACAGTAGGGAACAGGACACAAGACCCCTTGCTGGTGTGCTGCTTTTTGCGGCAGGCCCTCTCTTTGCCTGCCCATCAGCTGTACTGGTAGGTATGGTAAGGGCATGTGGGGTGCATGGGGCATGTCCCTGCCCCTCCAGCCTCACCTCTTCATCTTGGTTGTGCATGCGTTTAAGTAGTTGGAGAGGGCTTGTTTTTTGGGGGGGGGGTATTTTAGCGCATGTCTGAGAAAAGCCCAATTGGGCTTATTATCAGGACATGTCTTATTTTGGGAGAAACATGGTATTTCATAGTATAGAATGTGTATAGGCACACAAAATCGCATTATCTACTATATATACATATATATTCTATGTAGGTCTTTGGTTATTCGGGTTTTCTCCCACGTAAAATTGGAAGTGTCTTGGCGACGTTTCGACGAAGTCTCATTCGTCATCTTCAGGCTTGTTTGCTCGGCTTCATGCTTCCAGGAGCAATGTGAGATCTCAGCTGTTTCTTCCTTTTAACTGCCAGTGGGGGTTTGAGCTGATGATGAGGCACGACCAAGGACCTGAAGCCAGACCGCAACTGCACCATTAGCCACTTTAAACCCTCCAATCCTTACATGAAGCACAAACCCCCAACCAATCAGAACACAGCCAAGCTCCCACCCAATCAGCTCAACCCCCCACTGGAAGTTAAAAGGAAGAAACAACTGAGATCTCACATTGCTCCTGGAAGCACGAAGCCGAGCAAACAAGCTTGAAGATGACGAATGAGACTTCATTGAAATGTCGCCAAGACACTTCCAATTTTATGCAGGAGAAAACCCGAATAACCAAAGACCTACATACTAACACCCGTGAAAACCTCAGAAAACAAATATATATTCTATGTTTATAGAGTACACCCACACAGCTCTTCTAACACTCTACACATTAAACCTCACTTATTGCATTACACACCCAGAGTCCACTTTCTGCCACATATTTAACTATAACTTCTGTACATTAAAACATTACATATGCCTTCAGATGTTCTTCCCTAGCCTGCACGTGACTGTTAGAGCCAGGAGATGTCATGGATTAAGTAAAATGTAGTGAAACTCACTTAAGAACGCTCTTGCTAAGCAACCAAAATGTTGAGCTCAATTGTGGTTATAAATTAAAGACTACCTCTGCCTTCCTCCACATGGCAGCCTTCTCCTAGTAAACTCTTTCTGCTTTCTGGCAATTTTCCTCTCTGTTAGAAGCCCCCAAATAATCCAGACAATATAAGCTTTCCTGCTTGAGCAGTGGGTTGGACTAAATCAGTGGTGGCAACCTTTTCCAGCACCGAATGCCCAAACTGCAAGCCAAAACCCACTTATTTATTGCAAAGTGTCATCACCGCAATTTAACCTGAATAACCTAAAATAATGATAAATAAGACAGAGTTCAGCTAATTGTTCTAAGAAAAATGTGATAAATGTACATTTATGCCCCCTTTTTTCTGCTTTTGAAATATTATGTTTAGCAACAATAAAAAAGAAAAACTTTTGTAATATCATTTCTCTCTCTTTCAGTCTCTCGCTCTTCCCCCTCCCCCTCTGTTTCTCTTCCCTCTTCTCTTTCTCTCACTGTCCCACCCTCCCTTTCTCTTTCAGTCCCCCCTCTCCCCCCTCCATCCCTTTCTTTTTCTCTCCCTCCCTCCCCTCTTCCTCTCTCTTTCTCTTCCCCCTCTCTCTTTCTCCCCTTCCTCTCTCTTTCCCTCCCTTCCTCCTTCCTTCTCTCTTCGCCCTTTCTTTTCTTTCTCTCTTCCCCCCTCTCCCCCTTTCTCTTTCTCTTCCCCACTCTTTCTTTCCATCCCTCCCTCCTTCTCTCTTTTCCCCTTCTTATCTCTTTTTCTTTCTTTCTCTCCCCCTTTCTCTTTCTCTCCCCCTTCCTCACCTGTCTTTTAAAATTGCATCTCTTTGTCACTCAGCTGGGCGGAGGGATGCAGAGCATCCCAACACAGCAATCTCTGCTGGAAAGCTATTGAGATGCCTCCATTCTCCTCCTTACCTTATTCCCCACAGATAAAGTAAGGAGGAGAACTGAGGCATCTCGATAGCTTTTCCAATGGAGGTTGCTGTCAGCCTCTGTTTCGCTACTTGCTTTTGGCTGCCATTGAAATGGGGTGGGGGAGGCCTGGTATTTGGGAAGTGAAGTTTTAATTACAGGAGAGATTGTGTAAAGGGAGTTTTGTTCTCACCATCTACTGCGCATGCTGGAGATAGTGATGGGAGCTGCCAAGGCCAACTGTCCTGCATACCAACCTTATGATGCTTTTTGAAGATGGAACTCACGTGACACCTAAGAGATTTGCAGATTGGACTAGGTATGGGGTTACCAGGGGGAGGGGGTTGGGTCACATATTGATATCTGTTCTGTCCCCCCTTCACGGCTCTTAACAAATGGCAAGACAAATAAACTTAAAAGGAACTTTCTTTATCAGTT
The DNA here is from genome assembly GCF_051295495.1 of Thamnophis sirtalis. Classification (NCBI taxonomy): domain Eukaryota; kingdom Metazoa; phylum Chordata; class Lepidosauria; order Squamata; family Natricidae; genus Thamnophis; species Thamnophis sirtalis. The sequence goes on along the minus strand of NW_028261384.1, from coordinate 54,926,519 downwards.
CTCAGTTCAAACTGGCTTCGAGCCCAAAAATAACATAAATACAGTCTCTAATGAGATAACCAAATACCAAACAAAAACTCTTACAAGTAATGCACTTCTCCAAGTGTAGCCTTGAATCAGGGTTACATAAAACTAAGCACTTTTCCAAATGTAAACCACGACTGCTGATTAATCAATGTTGTACGAACCAAGGAACGCACGAAGGAACATTAACTCCTGCGACTAGGGTGTGGCGGCATCCGTCCTTTTATCTCCAAACCTGCCTCTAACAAGCCCCAGCTGCATAATGAATCTTGTATCCCAAAAAGACTCACAGCAGACATCTGCTGAGTCACAACACTATCCCCCACCGCAGGGCCCTTTTCCCGGGGTCCGATGGTCTGGATGCGGTGAGAATGATGTGTCCACAAGATGACCCGCACCCATTTCCCTTGGTGCCTTTTTCATGAATCCCAAACCTCTGGAGGCATAGCCCCCTTGAATCAGAACTCTTTAGGTATCCGGGGGCCACCATGTTTCCTTCCGCCCTTCCCGGCGTCTACACCACATCCAGAGACCTCCACCCTCTGTAAGGTTGACCCACCAGCCCTCCTACCGTCGGAGGTTGATGGCAGCTCTACTGACTTCGGCTGAGCCTTAACACCCTGTCCAGGGTCCTCCACCCTCTGCACGGTCGACCCACCAACCCCCTTTCCATTGGAGGTTGACAGCAGCTCTACCGACTCCTGCCGAACCACCACGCAATCCCCTCCCGCAGAGCCCTTCCCCCAGTTTCGATGATCGGGGTGCGGCCCAGAAGGGTTGGTGACGGCCTCCCTGGAGCACGGTTCAAGACCCTGGGGTTCACCGACAAAAGGGTGAAGGACAAAACTGCGCCCGACTAAACCGCGTCGCTGACGTCATCAACAGGGCGACAACAGCGTGGAAACAGAAGCACGCTGTAAACCATAAACCTAAACTTAACACCTAAACCTAAACCTAACCCCCCTAAACCTAATCCTAAAAGTAATCCTAAACCTAACCCTAAACCTAACCCTAAACCTAACCCTTAACCTAACCCTAAACCTAAACCTAATCCTAACCCTTAACCTAACCCTAAACCTAACCCTAACCCTAACCCTTAACCTAACCCTAAACCTAACCCTAAACCTAACCCTAACCCTAACCCTAACCCTTAACCTAACCTAAACCTAACCCTAAAGCTAACTCTAAACCTAACCCTTACCTTAAGTTGAATCGGCTTTCTTTCAACGCGCTATTTAAAGCACCCTGTTGTCACCACGTTGATGACGTCAGTGACGCCGTTTAGTCGGGCGCGGTTTTGTCATTCGCCCTTTTGATGGGTCACGAGACCCTAGTACCCCTCTGGGACCCTAAATACAAAGTCCAGTGCTGCGGGGACCAGAGTCAACAACGGCTGGAATCTCCACGGAGTTCTCTTTGTAGACCTGGCCCAATGACACTGGGCACATGACTTCACGCACCTCCGTACGTCATTTTTCGGATGGGGCCACCAAAATTGATGGGAGGCTAGGCGCAACGTCTGAATAAACCCCCAATGTCTTGCTGCAGACGCGCAATGAATCTGCGCAAGCACCCGTCGACGGATGTGCCCTGCGGGAACATAGAGCTGACCCCGACACTTCAAAAGATCCCCTTCCAAAGTCCATGGGGATGCCAGCCCCACTTCCGCCTTTTGTCGCTCCACCCAGTCGTCACCCCGCTGCACATCCCGTACCAGAGCCTGCATGCTCACGGGATGACAAACGGCAGCGCAGGATGCAATGGGTAGAACAGTCCGAGGTGGAAGCGAGTTTGCAGGGTCAGAGTTCTTTACTTTACTCGGCAGGGCATCCGCCTGGGACTCCACACATCCCAAACGCACGCTATCTTGTGCGAATGGGGTATCACGGCCACACCAATGTGCTGATTGTCCGACTTGATCGTGCGTTGCTGAGGGACGGCTGCAGTCCGCGCAACCCTTCTGTTCTTCTTGGGGCAGCTCCCTGCCAAGTGTCCAAGATCCCCACAGTAAAAACACAATCCCTCCGCACGTCTGTCCATCTCTGTCCGTGACACTCGAGGTCTGACAGCACCCAACTCCATGGGCTCCTCCCAGTCCACTGCAGTCTCTTGCTGAACCGGCATGCTGGTGGTCTCCTGGAATACACGGCGAGGCCTTCGCCTCTGCAGCCGGGCGTCTATCCGGAGGCACAGGTGGACCAATGCGTCGAACGTCAGTGGCCTGTCCACCCTCGCCAGTTCATCCTGCAAGGCCTCAGACAATCCATCCTGGAATGTGTCCATTAGAGCTGGTTCATTCCATGTGGAATCCTGGCTACGTAGCCTGAATTCAGACACATAGTCCTGCAATGAACCACTCCCCTGCTGCAATGATTTCAAACTTCTAGCAGCTGTTTCTCCCTTGATTGGATCTTCAAACATCCATTTGAAATACTGGCAGAAGCCCTGGAAGTCATCCAACAAAGGGCTCTGCTGAACTAACAAGGGGGTGGCCCAACGGGCAGCTGTGCCTGAGGGCAAACTGATTATGAATACCACCTTCGTCTGGTCAGTGGGAAAGTCCTCCACTCTCAGGCTAATAAACAGCTGGCATTGTCCCAAGAATGCTGCAAACATGGTCAGACTTCCATCATATTTATCTGGCATGGCTACTGGGCACTTCCTCCTTGGCTCTGGGGGGGGGGTCTTACAGATCTCTGCAATTGTGCCATTTGATCCGTCAGGACAGCCATTTGTTGTGTGAGTTACGTATTTGCAGCATGTAATTGCTCCATAGTTAATGAAATGGAGGCTTGTCAGGCAGGAGTCAATCTGTTCTGTCCCCCCTTCACGGCTCTTAACAAATGGCAAGACAAATAAACTTAAAAGGAACTTTCTTTATCAGTTCTCAGTTCAAACTGGCTTTGAGCCCAAAAATAACATAAATACAGTCTCTAACGAGATAACCAAATGCCAAAAAAAAACCTCTTACAAGTAATGCACTTCTCCAAGTGTAGCCTTGAATCAGGGTTACATAAAACCAAGCACTTTTCCAAGTGTAAACCATGACTGCTGATTAATCAACATTGTACGAACCAAGGAACGCACGAAGGAACGTTGACTCCTGCGACTAGGGTGTGGCAGCATCTGTCCTTTTATCTCCAAACCTGCCTCTAACAAGCCCCAGCTACATAATGAATCTTGTATCCCAAAAAGACTCACAGCAGACATCTGTTGAGTCACAACAGATATCTATGATTTCACACTCTTTTGCCTCAGATCTTGCTTTGCTTAGCTGCTATCTTTTCATAACCAGTAAAAGTACTCTTAATTCTGCAAAATGGAGTTAAGTGGTTTCTTTCTTGGTTGCTGAGGGAGGTTGGTTTGACATTTGCTGTGTTGGGATGCCCTGCATCCTTCCGCCCAGCTGAATGACAAAGAGGCACAATTTAAAGAGCCAGGCCAGCTGGTTTGAGGGAGAGAAGCAGCTTCTCTTTCCTAATGTTCAAGCCTGATAGAGGACAACTGCCCCTTCCTCTTTCTTCCCCCTCTCTCTCATGTGTGTGTGTTTTTCTGTTTATGTGTGTGCATGATGCAAGCCTGATAGAGGACAGCTGCCCCTTCCTCTTTGTCTCCCCCTCTCTTTTGTTCACTGCAGCATCTGGAGAAGCATGGGGGTGGGGATAGGCATCCCTTTTGGGGAAAACACACACACACTGCCATCTCAAAGGTCTGCTGATGGATTACATAAAGAAAATAGACCCAGGAGTTCATTTCATTTATTTCATTTCATTTATTTCATTTGTATGCCGCCCTTTTCCCCAGGCAGGACTCAGGGCGGCTCACAAGTTGAGCAAGGGAAAGGGGATACAAACAGTTAGACACCAACACAAAACAATACATAATTTAAAAGCCAACAATCATACCATTCGAGATAGGGGCAACGGTTGTTTAGCCCCAGACCTGTCGGAACAGCCAGGTTTTAAGGGCTTTGCGGAAGGCCTGGAGGGTGGTGAGGGTGCGAATCTCCACGGGGAGTTTGTTCCAGAGGGTCAGAGCAGCCACAGGTAGCAGCCACTACCTCCTCTGGGTAGTCGCCAGTCGACACTGGCCGGCGGATGGAATTCAGAGGAGGCCTACTCTGTGGGATCTAATCGGTCTGGTGGAGGTAATTGGCAACAAGCGGTCTCTCAAGTACCCAGGTCCAATACCATGAAGGGCTTTATAAGTGACGACTAGTGCCTTGAAGCGTATCCGGAGACCAATAGGCAGCCAGTGCAGCTCGGGGAGGACAGGTGTTACGTGGGTGAACCGAGGTGCACCCACGATTGCTCACGCGGCTGCATTCTGGACAAGCTGAAGTTGCCGAATGCTCTTCAAGGGCTGCCCCATGTAGAGCACGTTGCAGTAGTCCAGTCTAGAGGTCACAAGGGCACGAGTGACTGTTGTGAGGGCCTCCCGGTTCAGGTAGGGATGCAACTGGTGCACCAGGCGAACCTAGGCAAATGCCCCCCTGGTCACAGCTGACAAGTGGTGTTCAAAAGTCAGCTGTGGGTCCAGGAGGACTCCCAAGTTGCGAACCCTGTCTGAGGGGCATACTGTTTGACCCCCCAGCCTGAGAGATGGAACACTTGGCCAATTAGTAGGAGGGAAACACACCAGCCACTTGGTCTTATCTGGATTGAGTACAAGCTTGTTAGCCCCCATCCAGTCCCTAACAGCCTCGAGGCCCTGGCACATCACGTCAACCGCTTCATTGAGTTGGCACGGGGCAGACAGATACAGCTGCGTATCATCTGCATACTGGTGGTATTTTATCCCGTGCTGTCGAATGATCTCACCCAGCAGTTTCATGTAGATATTAAACAGGAGGGGGGACAGGACCGAAACCTGTGGTACCCCATACGTCAGGGGCCGAGGGGTCAATCTCTGCCCTCTGACCAACACTGACTGCGACCTGTCCGAGAGGTAAGAGGAGAACCACCGTAGAACAGTGCCTCCCACCCCCACCTCCCGCAGTCGTCGCAGAAGGATACCATGGTCGATGGTATCGAAAGCCGCTGAGAGGTCAAGGAGCACTAGGACGGAGGCATAACCTCCATCCCTGGCTCTCCAGAGATTATCGATCAATGCGACCAAAGCGGTTTCCGTGCTGTAGTCAGGCCTAATCCCGACTGGAAGGGATCTAGATAATCGGTTTCCTCCAAGGACCGCCAGAGCTGAAAGGCTACCACCTTCTCAACAACCTTCCCCACAAAGGGGAGGTTGGAGACTGGACGATAGTTGTTTAAAATGGCTGGATCCAAGGATGGCTTCTTCAGAAGGGGTCTCACCACCACCGCCTTTAGAGCGGGGGGAAAGAATCCCTCCCGAAGGGAGGCAGTAACAACCACCTGGATCCAGCCCCGTGTCACCTCCCTGCTGTTAGCAACCAGCCAGGAGGGGCACGGGTCCAGTACACATGTGGAGGTACTTACAGCTCCCATGGCCTTGTCCACGTCCTCAGGGGTAACAGCTTGAAAATCAATCCAGTGATGTCCTACCAGATTATCCCCTGGTGCCTCAGCTGGTTCTGCGCAATTGGAGTCCAGGTTCGCCCGAAGCCGAGCAACTTTATCCGCGAGGAATTGGACGTAATCCTCAGCTCTGCCTTGCAAAGGATCGCTTGTATCCATCCTATTTAGGAGGGAACGAGTTATCCTGAACAAGGCGGCTGGGCGCGACTCAGCGGAAGCAATCAGAGAGGCAATGTGTGTTCTTTTAGTCATCCTAATTGCCCGGAGGTAAGCTCTGATGCTAGATGTTAAAAGTGCTCGGTCTGACTCAGACTTACTGGATCTCCATCGTTGCTCTAGGCGTATCTTTCGGCACTTCATCTCCTGGAGTTCCTCAGTAAACCAAGGGGCCCTCCTGGATCCACTGCCTCGGATCGGCCGTAAAGGCGCAATCCGGTTAAGAGCCTCTGTCGCTGCTGAGTTCCAGGCAGCAACCAGAGTCTCCGCCGGACTGCGGACGAGGGTATCAGGAACAACGCCAAGCTCCGTCTGAAAGCCCAAAGGGTCCATAAGTCGCCTGGGGTGGAACCACCTAATCGGTTCCTCCTCCCTACAGTGGGGGTTTGGTCTCCGAAAGTCAAGCCTCAGTAGGTAGTGGTCCGACCATGACAGGGGTAAGATCTCGCTACCTCTCAAACCAAGATCACAACTCCACTGCTCCGAGAGAAATACGAGGTCGAGCATGTGACCCGCTGAGTGAGTCGGGCCCCGAATTACTTGGGTCAAGCCCATGGCTGTCATGGAAGCCATGAACTCCTGCGCTCCATCAGAGTGTTCACTGAGCGAAGGCAAATTGAAATCCCCCAGAACCATAAGCCTGGGAAACTCAATTGCCAGCTCGGCTACTGACTCAAGTTGCTCTCCGGATGGATCTTCCTTTCTTAAGCAATTTAAGAGCATTTCCACTGTCTTGCAGACTTCCCTCCCTGCTTTTTCTTTTCTTTTTCCTGGCAATCTATAAGTTGGGATGGCGGCCCAACTTCAACTAGTTTTCTTTTAAAAAGCAGATGCAGCCCAGAGACCATGCAGCCCATCCATCACCCCAAAAAGTGCCTCCTGTTGGTCTTTCCTCTGGGGAGGAGAGCAAAGGAAGATGATCAAGGGAATGCCCTCCACTTCTTCCCCTGCTTCTCCACTTTGCCCACCACCCTGTCTATCCCCATCCTGATCCCAGGCGGTCAGGTACTGTTGCTGCTGGAGCTGCGTTGCACTGTTGGGCTCTGCCCCTTGGGACACACTTTGCAGCCAGTGGAGCCCCACGTGGACCTCTTCAGAGTACTGGGCTTCTTGGGCTTCTTTCCTCCCCCCCCCAACATCTGCTTTGATGGCAATTATGGCATCATAAAAGGCCTTTGGAAGATTGGCCCCCTCCCCCTCCTTTTTGCAGAAACTCCTCTTATGGGATAGCTTATCTTTCCTGGCTTTCAGCTTCTCTTCTCCAATTATCTTCTCCTGCCCCCCCCCCTTTGCACAGTCTCAGTTGCTGCTTGGAGGGGGGAGATTTCTGTTTTTGCAGAGCTGAGAGGAAAAGGGCCCTCCAAGGCTGCCCACCACTTGGCATTTTTGCAACCAAATTCTCCCCCCAAACAGAGGACCCCTCCACCTGAATACTGCAGGGCAGATCAGGCTAGGCACATAACTGGGCAATGTGTGTGGGGAGAGGCAGCTCTGCTGTGAATGGAGGGAGAGAAAAAAGTTCAGATTCTCTCTGTTACAGCACTTACCGTTGAATGCTGTGGCAGAGAGAAGCTGAAATTTTCCCTCCATTCACAGAGGAGCTGCTGCTCTCTTTAAGGTCTGTCCTGGCCCCCTCCCCCCTGGGGGTCAAAGTACCTGAAAGGGACAGACAGGCTACCGCAGCTCTCTTCCAAGCACACTCTGAATCCCTTCCCTTCTTTCTTTCTATCTTTTGGCAACAGAAGAATGAAGAAAGTGCTCTGGGAGGACAAGTGGACATCCAGGGGCTGCTGCACATGTGCCCACCCTGTTTCTGCAAATGCAGAGCCCCCCTAATGCAGAGCAATCCAAAAAGTGGATTGGAATGCTGCAGAAAAGGGTGCTTTTCACCTGGGCCTGCATGCCTCTCATGCCACCTCCATGGGGCTTTGGGCTCTGAAACAGCCCATTGGCTTCCCACCCACCCAGTCACCTGTCTGCTCTCTTTGAAGATCAATCGGTCTGACCACCAGTGCTACTCTGAAAACTTGGCCTGTGGAGTCCAGTGCTCTGAGGTGAAGGACACTTAGCCACAGCCCACTCCCCCATGAGGGTCTGCCCTGTACCCACCCACCAGCAGTTTCTACATCTTGCTCCACTTCTTTGCTGGTCATAAGCAGTGGGTGGGGGGAACTCTGCCTTTGCAGAAATGGAGCAGATGCATGTACAATAACCCCGGGATGTCTGCTTGCCCTCCCACAGCATCGCCGCCACTGCTGTCCCTCTCAGTCCCAGCACATGTCTGTGTTTCCACCAAGGGCCATGTGCCCCCCGACTGGCCAGGCCAGACTGGATGCTGACCTCAGAAGGCAAGCAGGCATGGGAGACTGCTGGTAAGGCCATGTGGAAGGCAGGGAAGCATGGCAAGGCTGCGGGGAAGGGAGTAGGCTGTTTGCTCCCTTCCCCGTGGCCCTGCCATGCTTCCCTGCCTTCCACACAGCCTTCTGCTTGCCTGCCTTTGAAAGCTAATGGGGATGTCAGGAAGCTGATGGGGTTGTCAGGAAGCTGATGGGGACATCAGGAAGGCCACGTGGAAGTCAGGGAAGCATGCAGGGCCATGGGGAAGGGGGCAGGGGCAGCAAGCTAAGCCATGACTCACAGGCTTACCTGACAGACAGACCAGGGTTGCAGAGCTTCAGGTAGGCAAGCTGCAGAGCAGAGACTGGGCAGGACGGGGCAAGTGAGTGGTGACCAGGGAATTGGGGTGGGGGAATGGCCAGGCTACCATTACTACTGGTTTGGAAAGGTACACCATATTTTCACTACCTATTCAGCCGAACCGGACTGAATAATTAGGAACCCACCTCTGACTCCACCTGGTTTCATTAAAGAGAATATGATCACCACAATAAATGAAGTCAGCTTGAACTTTTTCATTTGTAAACAATTCTTTACATTGTTTACTGACAATATTCTTGTGCAAAGATTGTTTCCAAGCTTGAGTAATAAATAGAACAATTGACTCTATTCACAGGTGTTTTCCCCTAACCTCTCTTGACTGTAGCTCATTCCTTCTTAAATTGATGAAAGAACAATCCCACATTACTGTATATGTCCTATAACTTAATAAGCATAATATAGTGTAGTTCATTTGATTTGGTTGTTTTATTATTTATGTATTATTTATTATTCAAATTTATATAGCCATCCATCTCCTTCAAAGATAACTGTAAGCAGTGCATAACAATAAATAAAACAGTTAATATAAAACTGATAAACATCTAAAAATACATTGTAATAAAACATGTAAAAGTAAAAATACTAACCTTAGTGAAATGGTTCCCTCACTAACGGGCCTATTAGAAAAGATCTCCAGTCCATTTGGTGCCAAGGCCTAGCAACAAAACCAGATCTTGAGGGCCTTATAAAAAATCAAAAAAGATTGGGCCAATCTCATTTTAGGGGAAGAATGTTCCATAAGATAATTGAGAAGGCATATCACTTAGGACCTCCCAGATAAGATAACAGAGAATACCAGAATTGGAAGGGTTAGACTTCTGACAGTGATATCATCGTGCAGAGGGTTTCGGAATGGTAGCTCCCATAATCCAAAACCTAAATTTCTTCGTTGGGGCTCAATTCTGAGCACTGCGGGACCTGAAGGGACCAGCAGATTCAGGGGAAACTCCAAAAACACCGGAGTGACAAGGAAAAAACCCCAGTAGATAGGAGAAACCCACTAAACCAACGAAGATCTACCCTGTCATTTTGACAGGTCCGGAGCAATGGTGGCACATAAGAGGGAAGCAAAGATTAGAGAAAGCAGCAGAAATCAGGGACATTTGAAACAATAAACAACCCAGCAAGAAAGAGAGAGAGAGAGAGAGAGAGAGAGAGAGAGAGAGAGAGAGAGAGAGAGAGAGAGAGAGAAGAAAGGGAAGGCACAAGAGGAAAAAGGCAGATACAAACTAGAAGTAGTAAGAAATATCCCAATTGATTGTGGAATAGGAAACAACAATCTGTTCAATAAATGTTAATGGACTGAATGCACCAAAAATGAGCATAGTTTTTCAATAAATTCTGGAAACTGAAGGCAGACATAATATTTATGCAGGAAGTACACATTAAAAAGGAACATATCAACATACTTGAAAATGTAAAATTAGGAAAATTATATACATCATTGGCTGACAAGGAAAAAAGAGGAATAGCAACATATATTAAAGAAAAAATAAACTCCAAATTAGTCTATACTGATGAAGAGGGTAGAATCTTAATGAGTGAATTAGAAACAGCACAAAAACTGATTTTATTAACAGTAATATATGCCCTAAACCAGAATCAAGAGGAATTCTACAGGAAACTACACAATAAAATAAATGAATTAGAGTAAGAAAATATCTGTCTAATAGGGGTCTACAATGCAATAGTGGATAAAAAGATGGACTATGAAAGTTAAAAAAAAAACCAAGACTAAGAAAAATACACTACCTAAGTCCATCTTTGATATGGCAATGGAATACAAACTTCACAATATGTGGAGAGAAATGCACAAACACGAAAACAATATATCTTCTGTTCGAATCCTCACCAATCCTGGGCAAGAATAGATATGGTTTGGACATCATCAGGATTAAGAAATCAATTAGAAGAAATTGAAATTGAAACCAATGAGTGAGCATATCATAATCCAATAAAATTAAAATGGAAAGGCCCAAAAAGAAAAAAAAAGATGGATGTTGAACCAAAATATAGTAAAGGAGACAGAATACATCTAAATGTTATAGAAAAAATTAAAACTATTCTTTAGAGTGAACAATAAAGAAGACATTTCACTGCAAAATATCTGGGACACCACGAAAGCATACATAAGAGGTCTCATGATTGCTTATATAGCAAGAAAAAATAGAAAACAAAAAGAACAACAAGAATGTATGAAGTGGAATTAGAATTACAGAAAGACCTACAGAATAAATTCAAAAAAGAAAAGAGAGAGATAATAAAACATAAGATCAGTTTAATAACCCAAAAAGAATTGGTGCAAAAACTTAAAGCTGCTAAACAAAATTACTTCGAATATGCCAATAAACCCAGATGATGGCTAGCATAAAGACTAAAAAATGAAAGAGAAAAGAGAGGATAATTATAATAAACTAATGACACAAATAAAAATCTAGAAAGATGGAAGAATATTCAGCTATCATCACTGGAACGTATAGCCACAGTAAAAATGAATATTCTTCCAAGAATTTTATTTCTGTTACAGGTCACACCAATAAACCCCAGTAAAACATTCTTCCAGAAATTAAATAAATTAACATCCAGATTTATATGGCAAGGGAAAAAAGCGAGGATGAAACTAAAGTCAATGCAAGACAGCAAGGAGAGGGGATGCCTAGCACTACCAAACTGGGAGTTATACTCACAAGCGGCAACACTAACATGGCTGATGGACTGGATGGAGTTAAAAAAACAAAAGAATCTTGGCTTCGGGGGGTGGAGCTGCCGCCGTCGAGAGCTCAACGGAGCTTCTCTCAGGATTCTGGTCTGTATATCTTATAAGATCTATAGATATCTCCCCTTTCTGGCAGAAAGGGGCAGGGAGAAGGTCAGTCGTTAGGATCTCTTTGTAATTCATAGCTTTTTTTTGCTGTGAATGGAGAAGAGGTTCAACATTAGCTGAGCTTTTACTCCAGCCAGTTCTCCGCAGCTGCCTTTTTTGCAGCCCCAGGCAGATTGCCCCCCCCCCCCCCAGGACAAAGCTAAGCTATTTAAAAATTAATCAGGGCGGGGACCATTCCTGAGGAATTTCTTCTATTACTATCTAAAATACCAGCTTCAACTTTGCAAAAGGCTCCCTTTTCTAGCTGCGTCACAAGATGGCGATCTTATAGCTTTTGTGTTTGATGTGACGTACTTAGTCAGCCCTACTCTCCTGAAGGCTTCTCCGTATTAGCTGTTAAAAGATTAACTGAGGGGAGCAGAGACTTTGATTCTTGGCTTGCTTGATTGCTTGTCTTTTATTTTTATTCTGGAATGGCTCCCAAATCTAAGCAGAAGCGCTTCCTTAATAACATATCTCAAAAAACTGCTATGAAGCCGCTACCCTTGCCTCCTACGCCCTCCACTGGAGATTTGTTAACACAAGAATTTCTTCTCAAAACGCTTAATAATTTCAGACAGGAAATTAATCAACTGATATCGGATTTATATGATCAATTTGATGCTAAAATTGCTCAAGCAAAGGAGGATATGATCGGAGTAATGACAGTCATGACAGATTATATTGCTGAAACGGAGGATAAATTGGAACTTTTGGAAGAAACTAACTTTAATTTGACATCCAAAATTCAAACGTTACAACAGGAAATTGAAAATGCTCAAAAACAAGTTGTCATGATAAATTATAATAAGACTGCCTTCGCAATAAGAGTTAGAGGACTGCGTGAAAATGAACAGGAGAATTTGAAACAGATCTTCTTTGAGGCTCTTAGCTGCTCGGTGGGAAGTCCGGGACTTAACTTTGATTGGCAGATTCAAAAAATCTACCGCCAGAATTCGTGGGTAGCAAAACAGCGACAGCTTCCGAGGGACATAATTATATACTTTACCACAAGGGAATCCAGAAATGTGATAATACAGAGGCTTTACAACAAGAGGTTGAGAATTGATGGACAGGACTTGATTGTTTTTAAAGAGATACCATCCCAAATATTAAGAGCAAGGAGAGATTATATTTTCTTAACTGAAGAACTCAGAAATTCTCAGATTCCATACAAATGGGAAGTCCCAGCTGGCATTACAGTTACATTTGGTAATCAAAAACACCGCATTAATTCTGTTTGTGAAGCCCGAGAATTTTATTACAAGACCCTGAAGGCGGGACTTCCTGATTCATCTGGACCTGGAGAGAGACAAGGAGAAGGAGAAGACAAGCAGCGAGACACATGGCTACAAGGCGGAGGGTGTTGCTTTCCTCTTCCGGAAGGGCAGAAGAGTAAAGAATAAAGACTTAGCGATGTTCTTAAAACTTTATGATTTCTGCCTGGGATAAAATGGAAAAGTTGCATATCGATGATGAGACATGGAGACTGAAAGAAGCGTTGCTGATTGTGGACACATATTGTATATAAGATTTGTTTGAACTCTAACTCAAACTGCGCATGAATTATTTTCCTAGGCGAGGAGAGCGGAGATTGCGAACTTTTTGAGTTGTGGTCTGGGACGAACGGAGTTGGGAGGTGCGTCGGAGAGGGAAGGGTAGCGAAAGCTTAACTAGACTACTTGGGGCTAGAATGCAAGCTGATGTTTGTATGAGTTGCTATTTCAATATAAGGTTAAGAAAGATTAGTCAGAGAGTCTCCAGGAAGGTGGAGTAAATATGTGAGGAGCAATGGACGCGGATAAAATATATATGTGGATATGGATAAAGGCAGGGTGGAAGGTAAAAAATTTACATGCGGATGTGGGTAAGGACAGAATGGGAGGTGTTGGAAATGAAAAATGAAAGAAGTACTTGAGTTTAATGGTTTTATAGAAAGGTTTGGATATTCGGATAAAAAAGAGATAAATTAAAGGTCTGAATAGATAGATAAAGCAATGAGACTTTTAGTTGGGGAATCCTAATTGATTTACTTACCTGGCTCTAATACAGTTTGAAACCCTGCAAGTAGTAAAATAACCGAAATTTGGAATGAGCTACATTGTTTAAGATTTACAGATGATGGGAAGCTGTGTTAATGTAGTGGGTTTATTGATCTTTCTTGTTTTTCTTTTTTTTTCTGTGTGTGTCTGTGTGTGTTTTTTTTTTCTTTTCTACTATTCCCTTCTTTTTGTTCTTCTTTTATTTTTTTTTAACTTTAAAGTTAGCTGGCTTTATTATACTCAAGTGCTTGTTAAAGAACTATGCCGGGTATGGGACCTGGGAAGCCGTAAGGGGGTTAGGGAGGGGGGATTATAGGGGGGAGGGGGGGAGGGTGGAATTACAGTTTCAATTCTTAGAACAATAAGAATTCACTTGTATACTGCGGCTCGTTTTCCTTTTTTTTTCTTTTTCTCTTTTATTTTCTAAAAAACTGAATAGATTAATTGTAGGGATACACCAAAGTGAGGAGAAGAGGGAAAGAAGAGGGAGAGTAAAGAGGGAGTGAGAGGGGAATGTAAGGAGGGTGAGATGGAGGGAGGGGGAGATGTCTGAGGGGGAAGGGAAGTAGAAGAGGGGAATGCTGGAGGGGAGAAATGAAAGTTGGAGGGGGAGAAGAAAGGGTGTATGGGGGATTGAAGTGTCATGTTGGGTTTTTTTTTATGGTGGATTTTTTCCTTTTTTTTGTTTTTTGTTACGCTCAGTATATAAGTGATTGTCTAAAATGAAAATGAAAATGAAATAAATAAAATGTATATATATAAAAAAAAGAATCTTGACTTTAGAAGACCATGATTAGCAAGTAGGATGGCACAGATTCCTATGGGATGGTAGAAACATAACCAATAAATACTTTCAAAAGCATTTAATTAGAAATGTGTTACTCCAAAACTGGCATAAAATTAAAAAAAATCACTACCTGAAAATTCCAAATTCGCTGTCACTGACAGAAATGATGCATCCAAATTTCACAGATATAAACAAATTGATAAGGTACAAAGACTTAATAAATGTGCAGGGAAACTTAAAAACAATTCAAGAATTGGCAGAACAAGGCATGAAAGTAGGCTGGTTAACCTACTTGCAAATTAAATCGAGATTCAACAACAATATTAAAATATATGAATTCCAAATAGAACAACATGAATTAGACAAAAAAATTCAAAGTACAGAAAAGAAAATAGGGAGAATATATAAATTTCTTCTGAAATATAAAATGGAAGAAGAAATAGTAAAGGAACAGATGGTAAGATGGGCACAGAACTTTGGCTACAATATCGAATTGGAAAAATGGGAAAAAATTTGGGCAACAAATTTATGTTGGTGGCATACAAGGAGACCCAGTATAAAATGTTGGCACCTACCCCGTGCAACATTAGCAAAAATATCATCAACAATTTCACCAAAATGTTGGAAATGCAAAAAAGCACATGGAACATATTATGATGGACATTTGAGGCAGCCAAGAAATATTGGAAAAAGATTAAAAATTGGTTAGAGTCAATAACAAGAGTCCAATTTGACTGGAAACCAGAGGCATTTCTATTAGGAATAATGATGACCAAATATTTAAAAAGAGATGTTGTATTTAATTTTACACACAATCAGTGTGGCTAGGATTGTTTTAGCTCAGAAATGGAAAAACAAATTAACACCAAATGAAAATGAAATAATAAGAAAGATTCTTGACTGTGCTGAGATGGACAAGTTAGCAAAAGAAATGCAAGGAAAGGAAGAGACAGAATACTATCTGATATGGGGAAAATGGTATAAGTGGTTGGATATGCAGGTCTTGGCATATTCGGGTCTTTTCCCATGTAAGATTGAGAGTATCTTGGCGAAGTTTCGATGAGGTCCCACTCACCATCTTCAGGCTGGTGCCTTCGGCTTCATGCTTGTGCGAGCAAAGCTGCTGTCTTTCTATAAATATTGGGGGACGGGTTGCTGGCTTTGTTGCTGTAGGCAGATTGGTTGGCTGTGTTGTAACATCTTGATTAGTTGACGGAGTTGATGTTTGCAGATTAGTCGGCTGTTTCATAACATCCTGTGTGGCTGAGGTACTGGCTATTATTCTTTTGTGTTGTAACGATCTAATGTATTGTAATGGGCTGTGTGATGACATTCTTTTTTTATTTATTTATTTATTTATTTATTTATTTTTCAAAACAAACACAACACATAAAATCTTCCTTCTTTACATACTGTAGAAAGTGTATCAGTTGGTTACAAAAGGTTTTTGTGCATCTCTTCCACAGTCATCAAGCATAATTCATATTAACTCAAGTATTTTAATTTAAGTATTTATACGTTACCATTATTCCACCATTTATAATTATAACTATAATTATTTAAACATCCTTCATCATAAAATATACCGAAATTTAATACATAACCACATACTGGCATTTCATTTAATTTTCATTTCATTTTCTAAAATCCTCCAATAACACTGAATCCTTATGTCTTATTCTAGCTAAACATCCATAATATTTAATAACAGACTTTTCTAATCCTCTTTTCCAAATTGCTATTGGCAATTTTCATCTAGTTTCCTTATATTATACTCATATATATATATATATATGTGTTCTGACCCCCACCTTGTTCATTCAGAAACAAAAGCTAAACAAAGCTTGCAAAGGAATGTCTTTATCAGTCCCGGCTCGAGCTGGCTGTGAGCCCAAAATAAACACAGATAAAAGGCTCTGGCAAAACGTCTTCACTCAAACTAATACCAAAGAGAATTACGTAAATCAAGACACTTAGCTAAATGCTTTTCTCAATGGTTACACACGAACAGAGAACGAACGACGAACGTTGACTTCTGCAACTAGGGCGTGCCACCACCAGTCTTTTATCTGCAGGAGGAGATCCTTAACAAGCCACAGCTGCTTGTTATCTTCTCCTGTGAGCATCCTGAAACCACTCACAGGAGATTTCTGTGTCAGAGTCTGATAGCAGCTCCAAAGGCCCTTACCAAGCCACAACATATATGTATATAGGTTGTCATCATTATCCCTCCTTTATTTGACTGTATCCTGTATTGAGGCAAAACAAAATGGATGCTCTATTTTAATACAAATGTTTCACTTGAATCAAATGGGGAAAGGCTAAAATCACTGAAAGCAACCCCTCATAGGTACTGGTTTTATAAGACTAATGTTTGATTTCTTTGTTTGATTTCTTGCTTACTTAATAGTTGATTTCTTAAATAATGAACTTTAACATAATTTCTACAGTTCCCTAAATCTATTATCAGAAGATACTGGAACATGTGTAAGGGAAGGGCACTGGAAGACAGCTGTGGGTGTAAGATAGAAACTGCATAAAAGCTTATAATATGAAAAACTTCTCTTTCTGTAAATCAATATGATAACTTCTGTTTCTTTAATTTTCCAAATGTACTTTTAGCTGTAATTTCTCAGAAATAGGAACTTCTCCTTTTTCCAGGGATACGCATCTGTAGCGTGCGGAAACGCCCCACACAAGGTGGTTATCTTAGGGGTGAAGTCACTCTGCCCACATTGCAAGGAAATGCCTTGCCATAGCAGAGTTTGGAGAAAAGTATAAAGTAACTGTCTTGGGGATAGCCCAGGCAGTTCAGATTTTGGTGTGTGAACACTCTGAACTCGATGCATCAATAAACCTGTTTCTCTTGCACCTTCGTGGTCTCACATCCCGTTTCTTCAGGGATTGTGGCTTAGGCCTCAATCTGCCACTACATTTCTGGCAATTTTGCTGGGACAAAATTGGGACCCTCTGGAGTGTCCACCCTGGTGTCGGGGCTCATCGAGTCAGGGAGAATCTCCCTGGTGCCAACAGACCCTTGTTCCAAGGGTCTTCCCAGTGACCGAGGGTTCTGGCAGTGATGGCTGACAGCTCCAAGAACCACCGGAGAAGGACCAGAGACCAGGAACTCCGAATGCCAGCTGGCCGAGACAGAGGACCCCAGACAGGCAAGTATTGCTGGGGCCCCTGAGTAGACCCGAATTCTTTTTTGAACCGGAGGTGAAGACCCGGACTCCTTGTTGAGCTGGAGGCGCGGCCTGATCCCCCATCGCTTAGTGGAAAAAGGTACCTGTGGGAGGAACGTTCCAGTGAGATTGGCTACTGTGTCTGGTGCCCTGGACCAGTAGCAAGTGCTTGCACCGTTAGCAGTTCCCATCGGTGACCATGGTACTCTGGCGCCCTGAGTCGGATGAGTGAGTGTGAGTGTGGTTCGCAATTCCCATCGGAGGCCGTGTCTATCCGGGTCCCTGGGTCGGATGAGCGACTGTTGTATTACTATTTGTTGTGTCTGGTGCCCTGGGAGGAACATGGGTGGTGGAGGAAGCACCCCCCCTTACCCTCCTCCAATGTATGTTAAATAACTTTAAGGCAGGATATATGTCTCAGGACTATGGCATTAAGTGGAGCAGGCATGAGCTTAGAAAATTTTGTGAGGCAGAGTGGCTTGGATGGCCCAACTCAGGCACTCTAGACCCGAATATAGCCCTTAGGGTTCATCAGTTAGTCTTTGACCCAGAGCTGGGCCACCCCAATCAAGCCCCCTATATTGATGTGTGGTATAATTTGATACGAACCTCCCGATTGGCTAACCAAGTGTAGAGCAAAACAGTGCTTGGTCATGTTTTCAAGACCCACCTCCCAGCCAACTCATAAGAAGACCCCACCAATCTTTCCAAGTGCCCCCAAAGAAATTCCGCATCCACCGCTCTATGTACCACCCCAAAGGATGGCAACGATAATGCGAGGATCCAGATTGGGCTCCTTGACCCCTCGGGATTACCCCTCGATCAGTGCACCCCTTCATGATCATCGGGGAAGACAGGGCGCCTCAGGAAACCGCTCGTCCGCAAGTTGGGACGAAGGAAGATGGAAGAAGTTCTCTCCCATGATCTCCTCCATGATCCTCTTCCAGGGCTCAGCAGATCTCACCCTCTCAAAACCATCCACCCAAATCCCTGAGAGCGATTCGGAAGGAAAAAAGAAAGAAGAATCAGATGATTGGTTGAGAGCAGTGGGGGGAGCAGTAGAAGAGGTGGTGGTGGACCAACCTGTGGCTAGTCATACCAGGGTGAAATAAGACATCCCTCTAGTCACAGCCCCCCTCAGACAGGTAGATCAAATACTACAGGACAGGGATGACCTACCAGGATCTCTACAGCCCCCTTGTTTCAACATTTTCCACCTCGAACCTCCTCAATTGGAAATTCCATTATGGCCCTTACAGTGAGAAACCCAATGAAGTGGCAGACTTGGTAAAAACTATTGTGGACACCCACAACCCTTCCTGACTAGATCTCCAACAGCTCATGGCCACCTTATTCAATCCTGAGGAAAGGGAGAAGGGCCAAGGGAGGAGAGACAATTTTTCTTGCACCCCTCTCATTGGCTTAGCAGAAACAGAGGAGATGGATTAAGGCCAACCCAGTTCCATCAGCCTCCCTGAACCTATGGTCTGCATTAATATAGGAGACAAAAATATCCCTTTCCTTGTGGACACCGGAGCCACTTACTCTGTACTCACCCAACCATTAGGCCTGGTCTCCGCCCAATCTATTAACATCCAAGGAGCAACCGGAGCAGCTCAAAAGCGTCCCCTGCTGGAACCTCTACAGTGCACCACAGGAAGATAAACACTAACTCACCAATTCGTGTATTTACCAGAGTGTCCGCTCCCACTACTGGGCCGAGACTTGCTTTGTAAATTAAGGGCCTAGATATTCTTTGATGAGAGTAGCTTGATGAATTTGAAGTATGGAAAAGTTAAACTGGAGATACTGAGGGAGGAAGCCTGGAGGATCATGGCGTTAGTGGAAGTTCCGGGAGAAAAGTGGAGGGAGTTTGGAGTTCCAGAGTTGTGAGCAGAAGACAATCCCCCGGGGTTTGCGGCTCACCACCCGCCAATCATAGTACAAGAACTTCCAATGAGAACTCCTATCCAGATTCTCCAAAGGGCGTATCCCCGGCCTATCGTAGCAGCCATTCAGGAAGTGATAAACCTCTATTTAAAACACCATATTTTAAAGCTGACCGATTCTAAATGGAACACTCCTATCCTCCCAATACCGAAGGGAGAGGGCTGCTTTAGAATGGCGCAAGATCTCTAGCCCGTAAATGCTGCCACCATCACCATCCACCCTATGGTGCCAAACCCGTACGTTCTATTAGGGCTGATACCACCTATGGCCAAATGGTTTTCAGTGATAGACCTTAAAGATGCTTTTTTCTCCATCCCTATTCACCAGAAAAGTCGTCACTTATTTGCTTTTGAATGGGAGAGTCCCATTACTGGCCGAAAACAACAGTATACGTGGACAAGACTTCCCCAAAGCTTCAAGAACTCCCCCACCTTGTTCGGGGCAGCCCTGGCAACAGATCTGGAGATGTTAGATATACCCCCACTTGATGTCATGCTCCAATATGTGGATGACTTGCTAGTCACTGGCCACTCCCAAGAGAACTGTCGCTTGAACACCTCTGCCCAATTAAACCTCCTTCAGGAAAAGGGATACAAAGCTTCTAGAAAGAAGGCCCAGCTAGTCCAGACAGAGGTCAGATATTTGGGCTATGATATACAACAAGGACAGCAAATCTTGGGGCATGAGAGAAAGGAGGCCATTTGTCAGTTGCCCATCCCCAGAAACCGGAAAGAACTTAGGGGCTGCTGGGTTCTGCAGGATCTGGATCCAACTTTGCCCTTCTAGCTAAACCCTTGTACAAAGCCACCAGAGGCAATAAGAAGAAGCATATGCAACGGGGAAAAGAAGAGCAGGCTAGCCTCTTGAAACTTAAACAGGCTCTTACCAATGCTCCCAGCCTGGGCCTTCCTGACCTAGACAAACCTTTCCACCTGTTTGTAGACACAAAACAGAACATGGCAGAGGGAGTGTTGACCCAGAAATTTGGGACTTGGCACCATCCGGTAGCGTACTTGTCAAAACAATTAGACCCGCAAAGGGATGGCCAACTTGCCTCAAGGTGGTGGCCGGTACAGCCCTACTGACTCAAGAAGCCAACAAATTAACATTTGGACAAGAATTAGATATCATACTCGCCATGCTCTCAAGGCTGTGTTAGATCGGAAAGGGCATCTCTGGCTTACAAACCCTCGAATGCTGAAATACCAGGGGCTGATTACCCATAATCCGCTGATCAAATTGATACAATCTCACTCCTTGAATCCCGCCACATTGCTCCCTGAACCAAATGCAGAAGCAATCCACAATTGTTTACAAACCATTGAGGAAACTTATGCCAGTCGCCCCGATTTGTAGGATGAACCCCTTCCGCACCCAGATGCCACCTTGTACACAGACGGCACTAGTTTTTTGCATGAGGGGGTACGGAAGGCTGCCTATGCAGTAGTCACATTAGAAGTATGGGAAGCAGAATCCCTTCCACCTGGTACGAGTGCCCAGCTGGCCGAATTGCATGCCCTCACAAGGGCCCTCGAGTTATCCCGTGGTCTCAAAGTTAACATTTACATGGACTCAAAGTATGCCTTCCTGATGGTACAAGTTCATGGTGCCCTGTATAAAGAAAGGGGCCTCATCACAGTCACAGGAAAAGACATTAAATATGGTCCCCAAATTCTGAGGCTACTAGACAGTGTAGGGGCCCCTACCCAGGTGGCAGTAATGCACATCAAAGGCCACCAAAAGGGAACAATGGACCAGGAATGGGGCAATAACAAAGCTGACCAGATTGCTCGCAATGCGGTT
Source organism: Thamnophis sirtalis (assembly GCF_051295495.1). Taxonomy (NCBI): domain Eukaryota; kingdom Metazoa; phylum Chordata; class Lepidosauria; order Squamata; family Natricidae; genus Thamnophis; species Thamnophis sirtalis. Next base: position 54,905,436 of record NW_028261384.1, on the reverse strand, counting down.
TTTCAACCTCTTATGTTGCAAGCCACGTGCCTTACCCTGTGGACTCCAACCCAACAACATCCTCTCTCCTATACCCCCCCCCCAGGAAATACAATAAGCTGTGGCTTTAGGAGCAAGACTCGAGGAAAACTGGTTGGTGCTGCCTGACAATAGTTTTCATCCCCCAACATTTGGCTTGGGAGGCCATGGCCTCCCTTCATAAGTCCCTCCACTTGGGAAAAACAGCACTGGAGAAGGCAATGTCCCGTGAGGTCTACATAGACAATATCTCTCGCTTAGCAGCCAGTGTGTGCGCTCGATATCAGGTATGTGCTGCTAAAAAACCCTGTCAGGGCCCCCTACTCCCTCGGGGCCACCAGCCAAAGGATGTCTACCCATTTAATTCCTTGACAATCGACTTCATGGACATGCCTTGTGCCAGCCAATATACAGCCATGTTGGTCATAGTTTGTACTTACACAGGATGGCCAGAGTGTGTTCTACTAGAACCAAGAAGGTTTTGAAGTTACCAGAGCATTGCTCAACCTGATCATCCCTTGCTATGGACTACCGTCTCGCATCTCATCAGACAACGCCCCTGAATTCATCCATAAAGCAACCCAAAAAGTAGCCAAGATATTGGGGATTGCCTGGAAACTATACTGTGCCTTTCACCCCAGCTCAGGAGGAAAGGTTGAAAGGACCAGTCGCACTATCAAAGATAAGATAGCTAAAATTTGTCAGGAAACTCACCTCTAAGCATGGCCTTATTGGCTGTACGATGTGCATCTAGCAAGGAACTTGGTCTCTTGCCCTTTGAACTTCTGTATGGGCGGGTGCCCAACCTCCTTGCCCCACAGGGAGGGCCCTCTCCTCAAATAGCTGATTCACTCAAAATTAAACCATTGCAGGCCCTCAATGCCATAGTTCTTAAATTACAAAAGTATGTGCTTGCATGTCGACCTCATGTCATTGTCACTCCAGTCCATAACTTTCACCCTTGTTAGGATGTTTGGGTCAAAGACCAGAAAAAGGAACCCCTAGGCCCTAAATGGAGAGGACCATATACTGTTGTCATCTGTTCTCTCCTTGCTGTTAAGATATCTGAGATTAAGCCGTGGATCCATTTGATCTTTTTAAAAAAATTAAAATTCCTCACCAGCTGGAAACACTTTCTCTTTCCATATCCTTCCATTTTGGGCCACCTCAACTTTGTCAGCTTTTGGCTGGATTTTTTATCACTGGCTTGAATAACTTCTCTTGCTTCTTTCAAGGATTTTGCAATATCCCCGAGATCAGCAAGATGTATTCTTCCTGTTCACTGTCTCTTCAGGATGGTTTATGTCTGTTTGGACCACCCAGGGGTAAAAGTATTGGCTGTGGTCTCAGAGCATTGAGACCACACAACCATCTCATCGCGAAATTGGTTCCTCCCTCCGTGTGATGACATTCTGAGCTCTATTGTAGTGATATCCTCAGTCCTGTGCTGCAACCTCCTGGGGGGTTGGCTGCGTTGTAACATCCTGAGCCTTTGTGTTGTAACCTTCTGAGTTCTGTGATATAATGAAACAATGCAAAGGCTCAGGATGTTACAACATCTTTTCATAGAAAGACGGCAGCTCCGACCACGCTTTACTCACACAAACATGAAGCCAAAAACACCAGGCTGAAGATGGCGAGTGAGACCTTGCCAAAACGTTGCCAAGACAATCTCAATCTTACACGGGAAAAGACCCGAATACAATAAGACCAGCATATACATATACATATACATGTACATGTACATATACATATACATATACATATACATATACATATACATATACATATACATATACATATACATATACATATACATATACATATACATATACATATACATATACATATACATATACATATACATATACATATACATATACATATACATATACATATACATATACATATACATATACATATACATACTTAAGAGGAACAAAGTTTACTGTAGAGATAGAGATCATATAAAGGTTACGTAGAGGCCGTGAGCAGCAAATTGCCACGTCTCGGTAACTGTCTATCTCAAATGTCTATGAGCTCACCTAATTAGCACCACCAGGCAGTACCAGGAACCATCTAGATATGTGAGACTCTACCCTGGCTGGAATGTTCTTAGAGATTGACAAGGAGAATACGCCAATAACAATGCTGTTGCCATATACTCTTCGTTGCTTGTGAAGAACTGTATAAAAAGCAATAAACTCAGGCTTCCGGTCTGGCGTCACGCCGGTGCAAGCTGCCGACAGATCCTCTGCTCGGTTCGCCCGACCTTTTGCACGAGCGTGGCCGTAGCAGGCAAGGTCTTTTTGAGGTGCGAGGACCAGTGGAGAGGGGAAGCATTGGAGCAGCGGAGGGAGAAAGGCGATCTCCCCCACAAAGCGAGAGGCTCCCTCAGATCGAGTGCAAAGGAGGTCGGCTGATTAATGGCTGACCAGAAGACGTGACTGCCAGCCTTTAACAAGGAAGGAAAAGACAGCTGCAGGGAACATATTGGATTGGAAGATGGTAAACGAAAGACCTTGATTTAAGAGACTAAATTTGAAGAAATTAAGAATCTAATCAATCTGAGCACGGATACATAAGTGGGTGCATTGAGTTGAAGCGGCGAATAAAGACGGACAGGGAAAGATTTAAGGGAGCTGAGCGGCAGATCGGATAGAGAAGGACTGAGTTTTTGAATATTTAAGTTTGGAGGATTAATAGTGGGCGAGACGGTGAAGAGAAAGACAGTTGGTTGGATCTGCCCTCCTCGTGGAAAAAGGGGAAGAAGATCCGCAAGCCACGAGGGTTTGAATCAGCTTTAAAACTCTTTAAAACTCTGGTGAGGCAGTGCCGAGACATGCTGATAGAGACAACAGAGGGGCGACATCTTGAAAGCGAAAACTGAGCGGCGGGGGGAAAAAAAGTCATCTCTCTCCCTGCCTCTTTCTTTATTTCACTGACAACAAGAAGTGATTGATGGGTGAGCTTTGAAATGACTATCGTGAGCTCTGACCTCTCCCGTCTCTTGACTCTCCACTCTGAAACGTTCTCTCCCTATCTGGTGGATGCCTCTTAGATACTATAGAACTGTTCTACTGTATAGTACTGCTCTAATTTAACTATCTCTCTTTTTTGGGGGGTGTTCATTATAGTGGATTGATTGATTGTTGAACAACATATTGAGATTTGGGTAACTGATATATTATTAACACTACCGACTAGATACTTAACTCATTGGTTAATCAATTAATTAATTAAGTATAAGTTATTTAAAAAGTTTATAGATTAATGTAATAGAATTGTATAGATACTCTAACAGCAACTAGAAGATACTGGAACTACAGATTAAAGGGGGATAGCTGAATTAGGTTAAATGGCAACAAGGATAGTAACCTTAACTAAAGGAAGCAAAAAACAAACTCCTCTATCCACTCCAGTGAGGGAAAAGTCGCCTGAGGGCAGGCTGACGGGAGTTAAGACAGCCTCAACTTCACAAGGCCAGGAGGTAATGATGGACTCTCTACAGGAAGCATTATTGAAGATGAATGAAAACATCACCAAAGGCCTGGAGGGAGTAAAGAACGAAATGAGTGAAGTCAAAAACAATATGGGGTGGATTGAAGAGTGAGTAGGGGCTATCCAAGCAGCTTTGTCAAGAAATGAACAGGAAATAAAAGAAGTTAAGGGGAGAACGGAAATAGCAGAAAAAAGAATAGACAAGACAGAGGATAGACTGGAATCCATAAACAAAAATCTGGAGTAGGCTATCCTCCACCTAGAATTAGAGAGATCAGCGTTTTATTTGAGATTACAAAATGTAGAAGAAGCGAGAGATGAAAATCTTCGGGAACTGATTGCAGAAATCCTGGGACTAGTACTCGACAGACCCAAAAATGAGATCATTAATGAATTGGATGTAGTTTACAGAATTAACACAAGCTTTGCGAGACGTCATTGACTTCCAAGGGAGATCCATGTGAGGGTTCTAAGAAGACAATTGAGAAAGGATATCTTAAGCACAATAAGTTTTAGTTTAGTTTTTTTTTTAGTTTTTAGTTTTATTTGTCATTTATAGGCCACCCTTTTCCCTGAGGGGACTCAGGGCGGCTTACAATTCGTGGGAAGGAGTGCAAGATAAAACATAAAATATGTGAATAAAATAAAGTAAAACAGTAAAACACAACATTCATTCAACATTCGGGTGGGGCGGATTATGATATTATCCCCAGGCCTGACGGGATAGGCAGATCTTAAGGGCTATGCGGAAGGTCTGGACGGTGGTGAGGGTACGAATCTCCATGGGGAGTTCGTTCCAAAGGGTCGGAGCTGCTACTGAGAAGGCTCTCCTCCGCGTAGTCGCCAGTTGGCACTGACTGGCGGATGGAATTCAGAGGAGGCCTAATCTGTGCGATCTGATGGGTCGAAGGGAGGTAATCGGCAGAAGGCGGTCTCTCAAGTACTCAGATCCACTACCATGGAGGGCTTTATGGATGGTAAGAAGCACCTTGAAGCGCACCCGGAGATCAACAGGTAGCCAGTGCAGCTCGCGGAGGATAGGTGTTATGTGGGCGAACCGCGGTGCGCCCACAATCACTCGCGCGGCCGCATTCTGGACTAGCTGAAGTCGCCGGATGCTCTTCAAGGGCAGCCCCATATAGAGCACATTGCAGTATTCCAGCCTAGAGATCATAAGGGCTCGAGTGACTGTTGTGAGGGCCTCCCAATTCAGGTAGGGCCACAACTGGCGCACCAGGCGAACCTGGGCAAATGCCCCCCTGGTCACAGCTGACAAATGATGGTCAAAAGTCAGCTGTGGGTCCAGGAGGACTCCCAAGTTGCGAACCCTGTCTGAGGGGTGTAAAATTTGACCCCCCAGCCTGAGTGATGGAACATTGGCCAAATTATTGGTAGGAAAACACAACAGCCACTCGGTCTTGTCTGGGTTGAGTACCAGTTTGTTAGCTCTCATCCAGTTCTTAACGGCCTCAAGACCCCGGTTCATCACGTCCACCGCTTCATTGAGTTGGCACAGGGCGGACAGATACAACTGTGTTTCGTCTGCGTATTGATGGTATTTTATCCCATGCCTCCGAATGATCTCGCCCAGCGGTTTCATATATATGTTAAATAGTAGGGGGGATAAGACCGAGCCCTGCGGCACCCCATAAGTTAGGGGCCTCGGGGACGATCTCTGCCCCCCGACCAACACCGACTGCAACCTGTCCGAGAGGTAGGAGGAGAACCACTGTAAAACAGTGCCTCCCACTCCCACCTCCCGCAGTCGTCGCAGAAGGATACCATGGTCGATGGTATCGAAAGCTGCTGAGAGGTCAAGGAGAACCAGGATGGACGCATGGCCTCCATCCCTGGCTCTCCAGAGATCATCGGTCAATGCGACCAAAGCGGTTTCTGTGCTGTAACCAGGTCTGAAGCCGGACTGGAAGGGGTCAAGGTAACTAGCTTCCTCCAAGGACCGTTGAAGCTGGAAGGCCACCACCTTCTCAACAACCTTCCCAACAAAGGGGAGGTTGGAGACTGGACGGTAGTTGTTAAGAACGGCTGGATCCAAGGATGGTTTCTTCAGGAGGGGTCTCACCACCGCCGCTTTAAGTGCGGCGGGGAAGTGCCCCTCCCGAAGGGAGGCGGTAACGACCGCCTGGATCCAGCCTCGTGTCACCTCACTGCTGTTGGCAACCAGCCAGGAGGGACACGGGTCCAGTATACAGGTGGAGGCACTCACAGCTCGTATGGCCTTGTCCACATCCCCTGAGGCAACATCCTGGAACTCAACCCAGAGATGGTCTGCCAAGTTATCCCCCTGTGTCTCGGCTGGATCTGCAGAGGTGGAGTCCAAGTCCGACTGAAACCGAGCAACTTTGTCCGCTAAGAACTGGACATACTCCTCAGCCTTATCCTGTAGGGGGTCCCCCGCATCCCTCCTATTTAGGAAGGAGCGGGTTATCCTAAACAGGGCGGCTGGGCGGGACTCAGCGGACGCAACCAAGGTGGCAATATATGTTCTTTTAGCTGTCCTCAATGCCCTGATATATTCCTTGGTGCATGTTGTCAGAAGTGCTCGGTTCGATTCGGACTTATCGGACCTCCACAAGTGCTCTAGGCGTCTCCTCCGGCGCTTCTTCTCCCGGAGCTCCTCGGTGAACCAAGGAGGCCTCTGGGATCTGCCGACCCGGAGGGGCCGTAGTGGCGCAATCCGGTCAAGAGACCCTGATGCCGCCAAGTGCCAGGCAGCAACCAGAGTCTCCACCGAACTGTGGGCGAGAGTATCAGGAATAACCCCAAGCTCCGTCTGGAACCTCAAGGGGTCCATAAGTCGCCTGGGGCGGAACCACCTGGTCGGTTCCTCCTCCCTATGGTGGGGGTTTGGCCTCCGGAAGTCAAGCCTCAGTAGGCAGTGGTCTGACCACGACAGGGGTATGATCTCATTACCCCTCAGACCAAGATCACAAGTCCACTGCTCCGAGAGGAATACGAGGTCGAGCATGTGACCCGCTGAATGGGTTGGGCCCCGAATTACCTGGGTCAAGCCCATGGCTGTCATGGAGGCCATGAGCTCCTGCGCTCCATCAGAGTGTTCACCGAGCGAAGGCAAATTGAAGTCCCCCAGAACCATAAGCTTGGGGAACTCAATTGCTAGCTCGGCTACCGACTCGAGGAGCGAGGGGAGGGCTGCTGCAACGCAGTTGGGAGGCAGGTATGTTAGCAGCAGACCCACTTGACCCTTGAGGTCCAACTTCACCAGCAGGGACTCACACCCGACAAGCTCCGGAGCAGGGATCCTACGAGGTGCTAAAGATTCCCGGATAACGATAGCCACACCGCCACCCCTTCCCTGGACTCTCGGCTGATGAAGCACCTGAAATCCGTCTGGGCACATCTCTACGAGGGCGACTCCTCCCTCCGTGCCCAGCCATGTCTCAGTAATACATGCCAGGTCTGCCCTCTCGTCTAAAATTAAGTCCCAGATGAGGGGAGCCTTGTGAACAACAGACCTGGCATTTAGCGACAACAGCCTGAGACCAGGGTCCTGATTACTCATGCCACCTGACTTCGGAGTGGGACTCATAGGGCCGGAAGGAGGGATCTCTGTGATGTAGCGAGCCCTCCTTCCCCGGTAATGGCCTGCCCTAAAGTCCCCGCCGTATCTGCCTCTCCCTGTTATGACCGCAATGCTCCGACCCTCTCCCGTGGCCGTAGTCCCCCCAACCACCCTGGTGACCCCCGCATTCCCCGGCAGGTCCTCCGAATCAAACATACTCAGGCACTCGCACAAACAATCCCCACACAATAGTTAAAAACACAAAAATACAGCAATAATGATAATAAAAGTGGGTCATTCACACTATCACATACAATCCCATACACTCAACATGCCAAATTAAAAATTGCGCAGGCTCACAGAGTCCGTACTAGGCTTATGTTATCAACCAAAGCCGGTAGAAAGTCCAATATAGTATAAGATGGAAAATATAAGTCCAGAGGTGTCTTCCGCCCTCTCCTGGGGGAGGGCCACACCTTGAGGGAGGCCCTTCTGAAGAGTTCGATATAGTCCAAGGGGGGAGATGGCTGAGAAATAGAGTAAGTTCGAATGTCAGCTGCAGCAGTGAGAGCCGGGAGGTCAACCATGATGAACAAGGCTTGATGCGTGGGTTCATTCCCAACAACCCCCTTAGTGTCTTTTCCAAAGATCGAAAACAGGAGGAAAAAGAACTTGCCTCAGATAAAAGAAGGAGGGGGGGGAATGGCATCCCATTCAGTGGTCGGGCCCAACGTTCTCAAAGGGCCCCAGCGCACCAAAGAGTCAAAAGTGGGCCCAGAAATAGACGCCCCCCAAGGTCACCAACTCGTGCAGTCTTCTGGCTCGCCAAGCTCGCCAGGCGCGATGTGCCCACAACGTTCCGCCGCCAGCGAGCCAGCAAGCCAACAGGCAGCGGGCCGCAGGAAGCAGGAGATAGGGGGGATAGGGGGGATCGAGAGACCCCTGATAGTTCGGCCACAAGTCCCGAAAACTGAATGAAGCTGTGGCGTCCACGAGCTGCGGCGTTTTTTCGGCCGATGGTAGTGAGCCAACAGCCCAGCGGCAGCAGGCGGCGGCAAACACAAAGGGAAGGTCGAGCTGTAATGTTGGGCGGTGATAATAACCAGCAATGTCGGCGTCATTCGGGGCTGGCAGCTCGGAGAATTGAATTTTTTTCCGGTCCGCTGCCAGCTCCGGATCACAGGACGTTCGCACCACCCCCACCTCCCTCTGCTCAGTCCCAAATACAATTTCTCCTCTCAGCAAATTTTCGTTTTCTTCTTTCCGGTCTCCGCGGGTTTTTTTCATTCAAGCCGCGATGTTAGGCGGCATCCGCGGCCAACAATGCCGGCGTCTTTCGGGGCTGGCAGCTCGGAGGGGTCTAATTTTTCCAATCCACTGCCAGCTCCGGGGCCGCTAGACGTTCGAAATAAGAGGGGATTCATTAACTTATAAAGGCAAAGAAATTCTTATTTTAAAGCAGATCCCCCGGAGAGTTAGAAAGAAAAGAAGGAAATATAACTTCCTCTCCTCACAATTAAATAGACATAGAATCCCGTTTCGATGGCTCCTTCCAGAAGGAATGCTAGTAACATGGAGGGAAAAGAAGTACCGGAGAGATACCTTGGAGAAAGCGCAAGAATTCCAGGAACTTTTATTCGCAGACGAAGAGAGATTTAATAAAGAAGGAACCTCAAGTAGAGGACAGGAAGATACTATAACTGAATCCCATCTGGAGGAGCGAGAGACGAGAGAGGTCAGAGAGCGAGAGAGATATGGCAGAGAAGAATCGAGAGCAAGGTCACCAATTGAGACAAGATCTAAAGGTGCCCTCAAAGCAAACAACATGTAAAGAAGTTGAGGAATGGGAAACGAATATACTATCAGCAAATATAAATGGTCTTAACATAACATTAAAAAGAAAACGTGTACTGTTGGATTTATTGAAACAAAAGTTAGATGTAATCTGTCTTCAGGAAACCCACATTAAAGAAAAATACAACAATCTGTTGAAATGCCCAAAATTAGGGAAAGTATTTTGTTCGTCAGCACAAACTAGAAAAAGGGGAATTGTGATGTACATAAAAGAATGGTTAAACCCAAAATTAAAATATGTAGATAAAGAGGGTAGAATATTAATGGTGGAGATAACGAATGGTGGGGAAAAAATCTTACTAGTTGGAATTTATGCCCCAAACCAAAAACAAGAAAGATTTTATGTAAATTTACACAAGAGGATAAATGAAATAAAGTGGCAAAATATATGTATTCTAGGGGACTTTAACGCAGTAATAGACGGTAAAATGGATTATAAGGGTATACACAAGAAAAGCACTAGAAGGAAACTACCAACTGCCTATGCAAATATGGTGAAGGAACTAGACCTCTATGATGTCTGGCGAACAATGAATGACAAGATACAACAGTACACATTCTACTCTCAACTGCATAATTCTTGGTCACGTATCGATATGGTCTGGTCAAACCCGGCACTACTTATGGATACTGTAAATATTGAAATAACAACAAACAAGTGGGCCGACCATCATCCAGTCTTATGGCAATGGAAAGGAAAGACAAAGATAAAACCTAGGTGGACATTAAACCAGAACATATTACAAGAGAAACAATTTGTATAATCAATAGAAAAGGAATTGGGATACTTTTTCCAAGAAAATGGTAAAGAGTAGACTTTAACACAAAACGTCTGGGATACGATGAAGGCAGTCGTGAGGGGAACATCAATAGCTTATATAGCAAGAAGAAATAAAATGCATAGGGAAAAATTTTATACATTGAACAAAGAATTGAGAGAGATAGAACTGCTGATTCAGAAAGAGCCAGACATTATCAAATACAGGGAAAAAGGAGAGTTAATTAAACACCAAATAAATCTGATCTCTCAAGAGGAAGTAGCACGAAACATTAAGAGAATGAAGCAGAACTACTTTGAACATGCAAATAAAACTGGGAGATGGCTGGCTCACAAAATAAGAAACGACGATGCAAAAAGAACTATTAAACAGCTGAGGGACAAGGAGGGGAACCTGAAACAGGAAATAGGGGAAAAGAAAAAGATCGTACAGAACTACTATAAGAAACTATATGAACCTGATAAAATTAGTGAACAAGACATCAGAAAATACCTAATAGAACAGAAACTTCCAGTCTTGCCGGAGGAGATGAGAGAGATGCTTGACAAGGAAATTACGCAAGAGGAATTGAAAAAGGCCATTCAAAAACAAAAAAACAATAAAACACCTGGTCCAGATGGGCTTCCGTTGGAAATCTATAAAAAACTCCAAAATACCTTAGAAGACAAAATATTAGATTTATTTAATGAGGCACTACAAAAAGGTAAGGTCCCAAAATCATGGGGGGAAGCTTTCATTACCCTAATACCAAAAGAAGAGGTGGACAGTAGTAAAATTCAAAATTATAGACCTATATCCTTGTTAAACGCAGATTACAAAATTTTTATATCAATTTTGGCGGAAAGATTAAAAATAATATTAAATCAAAACATTCATTCGGATCAAAATGGCTTTCTCCCTAAAGGCACATTCGGAACAACACAAGAATAATAATTAACACCCTGGGATTCTATGAAACAAGATCTGAGAAACAATTAGCATTCATTTTTGTCGATGCGCAGAAAGCATTTGATAATTTAGATTGGAATTTTTTAATCACACAACTAAAAATGATGAAATTCGGCGACAAATTTATTAAGATCATAGAAACTATATATTCACAGCAATTAGCAAACATTATAATTAATGGAGAATTAACAGAGAGGGTATGAATTGGAAAGGGTGTTAGACAAGGATGTCCGCTCTCCCCATTACTATTTATTATGTCGTTAGAGGTACTCCTAAATCAGATAAGATCAAATCAGGAAATTAGGGGTTTGACCATAAAAAAAGAACAATATAAAACACAGGCTTTCGCTGACGACATGGTCTTTATTATTGAAGACTCCCTAACCTCAGGACCGAAATTAATGAAGGACATTGAGGACTTTGGGCGTGTGGCCGGATTAAAAATAAATAAGGAAAAAACAAAAATGATTATAAAGAACCTTCCCAAAAAACAGATAGAAGAACTAGAGAAAGCAATGGAATTAAAGGTAACTAAAAAGGTCAAATACTTAGGGATTTGGCTATCTGCGAAATGTTCTTCTATAAAAGAAGATAACTATGATAAACTATTACGGAGCATCCAAAAAGATTTAAAAAATTGGTCGAAGCTACAAATATCGTTGATGGGAAGAATCGCAGTAATCAAGATAAATGTCTTGCCAAAAATACTTTATTTATTTCAAACGGCACCGGTCAAATTAGGAGAAAATTTTTATAATGATTTGGATAAAATGGTACGAAATTTTGTGTGGAATGGCAAAAAGCCTAGGATAAAATATAAACATCTTCAAGATAAAAGAGCACAAGGTGGAATGGGTCTACCAGAATGGAAATCATATCATCAAGCAGCAACAACAATGTGGATAAAGGAGTGGGTAATGTTAACCAACAAAAGAATCCTAACGATAGATGGCCACGACTTGCAATGGGGGTGGCACAATTACTTATGGTGTGAGGGAAACAAAGTCCACAATTATTTTAAAAGACACCATTTAAGAGGGGTACTGATTAATGATTGGCTTGAAATTAGAAAGAAATTCTATATCCAACTACCCAAATGGATATCCCTGACGGAAGCCCTGATATACCCAAATCTGATAAATTTTGACAAAAATGTTATTTATAAACAACTGTTAGATGACCAAAATAGATTAAATTCCAGGAAAAATTTGGCTGAAATGGGAATAAATATTGATTGGTGGCCATACTTTCAAATACAAAATAAATACAAATCAGATCTAGCACAATTTGGCTTTCAGGACAAGGACCAGGAATTGGATAAAATTTTAATAGGACCAGACAAGAAATTAATCTCGAAAATATATAACTGTTTCCTGACCCGAAAAATGGAAACAGAAAGAGTGAAAGAAGTTATGATAACCTGGGCCCAGAATATCGGCCACACAATTGACCTAGATGACTGTGAAAGGGTATGGGAGTGGAATCTGAAATTAACGAAGTCGACGGCCTACAAAGAAAATGTATACAAAATGTTCTACCGCTGGCATCTTTCTCCGACAAGACTAGCAAAAATTTCCACGAAATTACCGGCCAAATGTTGGAAATGCAAAATAACACTGGGCACTTACTACTACATGTGGTGGACGTGTCCGGTGGCTAAGACATACTGGAAGCGAACGCTAAGATGGCTGAATGAAATTATGTCAATTAAATTAAGTTTCAAGCCAGAAATGTTTCTATTAGGGATAACAGATCAAAAAATAAGTAAAACCAATCAATACCTTCTCATCCATATCTTGACGGCGGCAAGGATCGCTTATGCGCAGTCCTGGAAGAATGAAAATGCCCCTACTAGCACAATGGTGATGAATAAAATCCTAGAAATAGCGGAAATGAACAGATTGACAATGCGGATTAACAAAAAAGAAGACTCAGACTTGTACAAAGTCTGGGAGAAATTATACAAATGGCTTGACAAGACAGTGAGGATTAAGATATAAAAGGAGATAGTTGACTAACTTAAAATGATCTAAGCAACAACTTAAATATACAATATACAAAGACTGAATGACAAACGAGAGTAGAAATGTATTAGAGGTGAGAATTCACCGACGAGTAATACCATTAGACCACAATGTTGGAAAAACTTGAAAATCTGATAGGAAATCTGTTATAACTACCTGCATGGAATGAGTAACCTAGTCTTATACTAGGTAAGGCGAGATGAACTATAGGGAATGGACAGCGCCGTCTGCGCTGTAAATATGTAAAGAGCTTTATCTCTTTTTGTATCTTGTATTTTGTAAATCTTGCCTTTTTTTTATAACTTTCAATTGGGGGGGGGAAGAATCAGGTCACCCCCTGAAGAGGAAAATACGTAAACACAACAACGGATAGAGTGGATGGAAGGAGGAGTAGAAGGAAAGATAGGAAGGTGAGAAGAAAGGAGAGGAATAGGAGAGAGGGAAAAGCAGAGGAAGAATTGGAGGGAATGTAAGAGTAGGAGAGAAGGGAGATAAGGGAGGATGAGGGGAAGGGTAAAGGGGAGGAAGGGGAAGGAGACAAGGGAAAGGAGAGGAGGAAGGAAGGAAGGAGAGAAGAAAGAGAAGAAAGGGGGAAGGAAGGAGGGAGGGAAGCAAGGAGGGAAGGAAGGAGGGAAGCAAGGAGAGAAGGAGAGAAGGAGAGAAGAAAGGAGGGAAGGAAGGAGGGAAGGAAGGAGAGAAGGAGAGAAGAAAGGAGGGAAGGAAGGAGGGAATGTAGGAGAGAAGGAAGGGGGAAGGTAGGAGGAAAGGAAGGGGGAAAGGAAGGAGAGGAGGAGAGAAGAAAGGAGGGAAGGAAGCAGGGAAGGAAGCAGGGAAGGAGGAGGGAAGGAGAGAAGGAGAGAAGAAAGGGGGAGGGAAGGAGGGAAGGGGGAAGGAGGGAGGGAAGGAAGGAGGGAAGGAAGGAGAGTAGGAGAGAAGAAAGGAGGGAAGAAAGGAGGGAAGGAAGGAAGAAGTAGGAATGTTGTAAGATAAGATGGAGTTATGGGATGGTAAGAAAGTAATCTCAAGTATATTGTCAACTGTAGGGGGAAAATTGTTATAAATACATATTATTAATAACAGTTATGAGATCACATAATTGTGAATGTATATATGAAATTAATAAAAATTAATTAGGGGGATATAGAAGAAATTGATGATATGTTGTCTGTTTGTCCAGTAAATGCAACAGGAAAAGTAGATCAGAATGGAGCTCAGATAGTAGAATATTGTTCTTTGTCGTATGCAATTTTAATGGAACTTAGAAAAAGTATTAGAGATAGGGGGTTGGGTAGTACCTATGTGCAGGGAATGCTGGAAGCCACTATGAGAAATCATATTTTGGTACCTGAAGATTGGAAAACTACAATATGTGGTTTGGGACAGTGAATTTAAACAGCAATGTGCTGTGTGTGCTCTTTCCTCAGGGATGGGGTCTTTATTCCTGATCAATTGTATGGGTCTGGGGCCTTTGCTCCAGTTGATGCTCAGATTGTTTTACCAGCTGCCATTTTACAGGTTTCTTCTGAATGCACCTAACGAGCATTTGGAAAAGTTCCTGTTTCTGGCAAGCCTCATCAAGCCTTATCTAGTATCAGGCAGAAGGCTACTGAGCCGTATCCTGATTTTATTAACAGATTGCAGGATGCTTTAAGATGACAGATAGACAATCCTGAAGCTCAGATGGAGTTGCTGATGAAGTTGGCAAAGGAAAACGCCACTTCCAAATGCCAAGGGGCAATTATTGATCTTGGGAGCAATCCTGATTTGGCAGATATGATTAAAGTGTGTCAAAATATAGGAACAGCCTCTTATCAAACCAATTTATTGGTGGCAGCTTTATTTCAAGGCAGTAAGCCTCAAGGAAAGGGTTACAACTGTGGCAAACCCACTCATTTTAAAAGGAAATGTCAAAATCCGGGGGGTATGTCTGCAACATCCCACAACTTTTTCCATCAGGGGTTGAAAGCAAAAGCAAAATGTCCAAAGTATCAGAAGGGTTATCATTGGGCAAGTGAGTGTCAGTCAGGAAATGGCTGACTGGGCCGGTGTCTGGCCCTGGTCCAAACAGAGACAACAAACCAAGAATAGAAAATACTTCTGCAGCTACCAGAGGTAGTGCCGGTATTGATTTGATATTGCAGGAGGAAGTGAAAATTAAATTTCCTGGGGAGGTTCAGGTATCTCCCTACCAAAAAATTATGTAAGGCTTGACCTTCCGAGGTCAAGCATGGGTAAAAAGGGTATTTTTGTTATTCCTGGGGTGATAGATTTGGACTATACTGGTATTATTTATGTTCAATTGTGGACCAATTTGCCCCAAATTTTGCCAAATTACACTAGTCCTGCTCAACTCCTGCATTTGCCTTATTTTGTCCTGGCAGGGGGAGAGCCAAAGGACAGAGGGGAAGGAGGCTTGGGTTCTACTAACCCGGCCACTTCCATCATAGCTAATGTCAATATACCAATCACATTTCAACGGCCCTGTCAGATCATTGTGCTGCAGGGTAAGCCCTTTGAAGGAATTTTGGATACTGGAGCAGATGTTTCAGTGATCTCTGCCAAGCAGTGGCCTGTCACCTGGCTAACTGAGCCTTGTCCAAGTGTGTGGGGTGTGGGCGGTTGTCAAACTCCGTGTCAAAGTGCACAATTTCTTTCAGCCCTTTTGCTTAATTCAGATTTGGTCATTCAGGTCCACCCCTTTATATTAGATATTCATGTCAGCCTTTGGGGACGTGACCTGCTCAGTAAATTGAGTGCCACCCTTACTTTGGAAGACTGAGGCTACTGCCCTTCCATTAACTTGGCTGGTTAAAGAGCCTGTGTGAATTGATCAATGGCCCATGTCACATGAAAAATTGTCGGCTCCCCACCAGCTGGTAAATGATCAGCTGCTTGCTGTTCATGTTGTGCCTTCCACTAGTCCATGGAATACCCCTGTGTCAAGGCTGCTTCATTTAATAACCAAGAAAGAAACCACTCAACTCCATTTTGCAGAATTAAGAGTACTTTTACTGGTTATAAGTAAATAGAAGCTAAGCAAAGCTGGATCTGAGCAAAAGCGTGTGCAAGCAGTAGATATCAATACATGACCCATTCCCCTTCCCTTGGTAACCCCAATCCATAGTCCAATCCAATATCTTCACAGCTGTCAGGTGGGAGACATCTTCAAAAGTCATCATCAGGTTGGTATGCCGGACAGTTGGCCTTGATGACATAACATAAAAGAAAAAGGGAAGGGAAATCAATCGAGGTCAAGGCTTGTCAGGGTAGGTATAATAGAATTTGCGTAGGAGCTGAAGGGCCCGCACATGGAACTTATCAACCCATTCAGCATGTGAGGGAAGAAAATGTTTCCATGAAACAAGATATTGAATGCGGTTTCTATGTTTCCTACAGTCCAAAATTTCTTTAACCTCAAAATGCTGCTCCCCCTCGACCAGAAGAGGGGCTGGTGGAGACGTCCAAGGGGTACACAATGGAGAAACATGTTCTGGCTTCAGAAGATTGACATGAAACACCGGGTACACACGGTTGAGATATTTAGGCAACTCCAGACGTACGGACACAGGGTTTATGACTTTAACAATCGGGAATGGGCCAACATATTTGGGACCCAACTTCTTAGACTTTTGTAAGGTCTGGAGAAACTTGGTAGATAAATACACACGATCACCAACTTTATAATCTCTCGGCTTTATCTGCTTGTTTCTTATGTGCCCGATGAGCTCGGGCATCCAGAGCTCGGTATGCCAAGGGCCACATCTCCCAGAGTTGGTCACTCCACTCGGAAAGGGATAGAACTTGTGGTTTTTCCTGAGGCGCTTCGGGGATAGGCACGAAATCATGTCCAAATACTATTTTGAAGGGGGTAAATCCCGTGCTGCTGTGCACTGAGTTGTTATATGCCACCTCGGCATGAGGCAACAATTCCACCCAATTATCCTGCTGGTAATTGATGAAACACCGGAGGTACTGTTCCAAAACAGAATTAGTCCTCTCACAAGCCCCATTAGTCTAGGGTGGTGGGTGGAGCTTAGGCCCTGGGCAGAGCCTATCAGTTTCAGAAACTCCTTCCAAAACAAGGAGGTAAATTGGACCCCTCTATCAGAGATGATGCGGTCCGGCACTCCATGCAGACGATATATATGTGTAATGAACAACTTAGCTAACGATTTAGCAGATGGTATCTTGGAACAAGGAATAAAATGAACCTGTTTGGAAAACAAATCGGTAACCACCCAAATTACCGTATTTCCTTGACTCTCCGGTAATTCATCAATGAAGTCCATAGATATTTCCTTCCACGGTGCTTCAGGACGAGCCACTCCTTGTAGCAACCCTTGGGGTTTCCCTGGTGGCCATTTCACCATAGCACATGTGGGGCAGCTGGCTACGTAAGATTCAATGTCCGTCTTTAATGAGGACCACCAAAATTGTCTTTTAATGAGATGCAGGGTTTTAACAAAACCAAAATGCCCAGCCATGCCTGAATCGTGGGCACGTTGAAGAACTAAACTCCTAATAGTAGCAGGAACATACAATTTAGCCCCAATCCAAGCCAGGCCCTCCTTCATGGTGCACTCATCGGTATGTTGGTGAAACTATTCATCAGTTTCAAGGGCCTCCTTGAGTTTCGTAACGAGGTCCTTCGTGACTTCTAAATTGGAACTGGCCTGGCTTCTGGTGACAACCAGAGCAGTGAGGCTTTTCGTTGGGATGACTGGGTGGACGACACTAAGCTTTGAGCTGTTATATTGCGGAAGTCTGGACAAGGCATCAGCCATAAAGTTTTCCCCTCCTGGGATATATTTCAAAGTGAAATTGAATCTACTGAAGTGTTGCGCCCATCTCATTTGTTTGGGGGATAATTTCCGGGGGGTCTTTAAGACCTCTAAATTCTTGTGGTCAGTCCATACCTCAAAAGGGTGTTTATCCCCCTCCAAAAAATGATGCCAGGTCATCAAAGCCCACCTGACTGCAAAAGCCTCCTTCTCCCATATAACCCATCGCCTCTCAGTCTCGGTCAGCTTTCGAGAGGTGTAAGCGCAGGATTGTAATTTTTATTCATCTATACCTATTGCAAATGAATTTAACTAAGTTTAGCTAAATTGGCCTGGCCAGGTCAATTTCCACATCAGCAGCCGCTTCATACCAGAGCTGGAGTCTACGGGGGGGGGGTGCTCCGGTACACGCAGTGCTGGTAAATGTCTTTGTTCAACCCATCAGTGAAATGGTCTAGCAATGCCTCTTCAGACCAACCCCTCATAAAAGCTGAAAGCTCACGAAATTCTTGTATATAATCAGCTACTGGCCGTTTCCTCTGGGTAAGAGTTTTAAACTTAATTCTTGCTTTACGCTCTGTGAGGGGATCATCAAAGCATTTTCTCAAAGCAGTCATAAATCCATTATAGTCTCTCAGTAAGGGGAAATCAGCATTATGCAAGCCCACCATCCATGCCACCGCTTTATTTTCCAAAGCCATCATAATAACTCTTACCTTCGCTTCATCAGTAACCAGTTCATCACCATACATTTGCATAGAATTCCATATTTGAATGATGAAGAACCCTAAATCTTTCAGTTCACCCCCATATTTCACACTTAATGGGGGGACTTTAGCCATCCGGCATCTGCGGGGAGGGGCCCCTCCTCTTGGAATGTTTCTAGCCGCTGTGATTGGGGTCGGTGCTGGGTCATCTTGTTCAACTCCCTCCTCGGCCCCTCCAGTTTCTCTTGGATCAACCAAGGTTTCTGCATACTTCCCTTCTGGTTCTTGGATATTGGCTTCTCTCTCCAGACCACTCTCATGGGCTTGGCGCCTCTCCCACACTCCTTCAAAGAGTTTCATCACTTGGAACATCATAAGGTTCTCCTCCTCTGGGTCCCACCAGTCAGTCACTGGTTGTCTGGGTCTCCTCATAGTAATTCCAGTCAGAGGCTCTTCAGGGTCCTCTTTCCATCCCATTCCCCAAGTCCATCTGGGTCAAACAGATTGTTCTTCCAAGTGCAGGCCAGCCATTCGCTCTGTCTCCAAAGGGCAGGCAAATGCAGCAGCTCCCATATCTTCTTCTTGATCGCTGCCTTGGTAAGACATCCTTTAGGTTTTGGGTGCACCCCCCTCCGAAGGTGTCAGCTCTGGGATGAGTGCGAGATGAGATCCCAGCTTAATGTCAAGGCTGCTAAACTTAATAACCAAGAAAGAAACCACTCAACTCCATTTTGCAGAATTAAGAGTACTTTTACTGGTTATAAGTAAATAGAAGCTAAGCAAAGCTGGATCTAAGCAAAAGCGTGCGCAAGCAGTAGATATCAATACATGACCCATTCCCCTCCCCTTGGTAACCCCAGTCCATAGTCCAATCCAATATCTCCACAGCTGTCAGGTGGGAGACATCTTCAAAAGTCATCATCAGGTTGGTATGCTGGACAGTTGGCCTTGGCGGGAAACTCCTCTCCCTGCCACATGCACAGTAGATGGTGATTGGCTCCCTGGAAGTATATTCATTTATCTATTGATACCTATTCAGGAGCACTTTGGGCCACACCTCAATGAGGGGAAACAGCTAATCATGTTATTTCTCATATTTATTCAGCCATTACTGCCTTGGGCAAACCCTCCTCTTTAAAAACTGATTACAGCCTGGCCTATTCTTCATCAGCCTTTTTGCAATTTTGTACAACCTGGAATATTGTTCTTACTTATAGGCTACCCTACAATTCCAAAGATCAAGCGTGGAATGTGCTAATAGGTCCTTTAAGGACTGTCTTCACAAACAAATAAAAAAGGAGGGCTCTCGGGTACCCAATTTGTCATGGGTAACACAACAGGTTTAAAAAGTATTATTTACCTTAAATCAATTGAATGTCTCCATTCAAAATTTGACCACTTATCAGAGACATTTTCAACAGAAAACAAGTTTGCCTCCCTCTCTAGTATATCATCGGGCATTACCAGATAAAACATGGTTAGGGGCGGTCCCTCTGATTACTTGGGGAGGAGGATATGCTGCTGTGCTTGCTCCTACAGGACCCTTGTGGATTCCAGCACATTGCGTCCGCCCAGCTAAGGATGTCATGGTACCAGTCCCTGAATCCAGTTCCAGAAATGGCCAAGGTGACTCTACAGACGGCACAGAGGCCAATACGATCTCATTGGACCAGCTGTCCAGTGACATGGGGAGACGTGAAAAACCTAACCACCAAAGCATAGGCAACAGTAACAAGTGGAACAAACCCCCGAGAACTTATGTGCTGCTATTTTTGCGGTTTTAACTGCCAATTCCTTAGCCATCATTTGTTTGTTTGATTGTTAACTGCTGCCCTCTAGCGACAACAACTGTCATCTCACCCAAACACTCGCTTGAACCGCGAATGAAGCAGAACCTATGGGTGCAGCTAACTAGCATCACACAAAATGGTGTCTTTTGCTTATCTGAATCGTATGACATGGAAAATTTGCTTTCTACATGCTTGGTCCCTGTTTGTACCCCATCTGCAGTAATTCAAAACTTCACTGGCTTGAGTAGATTTCTATTAAATGAAAATTTTAACTATGGGACTATATCTAGTTGGAGGTTGATTGCCTATGATCCACCCCCTGATGCAATTGCTTTGGAGACCCCGGTATTGGCAGTACCTGAGAATATAACATGCACAAAAATAATTGTATATCTTCAAGTAAAAAACTTCACTGTCTTCGTATTAGTTCACCTGTTTTAAACTGTACAGATTTTGAGGAGACTTCCTTTAATTTTGCCCATGTTTGGCTCCCACAAGGATGTTTTTTCTTGGCTGGGCCAAGAGGGAGGAGTCCCCCTCTCAGAAATGTGCCCAGATGGGTTTCAAGTGCTCCACCAACCACGACACCAGAAAAAGGGGTGGGAGAGTAGCAATGGCTGTCCGGGAGTCATTAGTTCCTCGCAGGATCCCTGCCCCGGAGATTGTGGGGTGTGAGTCTCTTCTCTTGAAGTTGGACCTAGGGGTTCAAGTGGGCTTGTTCTTGATGTACCTACCTCCCAGCTATGTCACAACAGCCCTGCCTGTGCTACTGGAGTCAGTAGCCGGGTTGGCAGTGGAGTTCCCCAGACTAATGGTGCTGGGGGACTTTAATCTACCATCTCTTGGCGAACACTCTGAAGGAGCACAGGAGTTCATGGTCTCCATGACAACCATGGACTTGACCCAAATAGTTCAGGGCCCAACTCATAGAGCGGGACACACACTAGACCTCGTATTTCTCTTGGGGCAGTGGAGACGTGATCTGGAATTAAGGGGAACAGACCTCTCCCTTGTCATGGTCAGATCACTACTTGCTGAGGCTTGATTTCAGGACACTACTCCCCCACTGCAGGGAGGTGGAGTCGATTAAGTGGTTCCGCCCCAGGTGCCTGATGGACCCGATGGGATTTCAGAGGGCGCTTGGAGAGATAACTGACTCCCTTGCCTGCAACCCGACCGAATCCTTAGTCGCTGCTTGGAATGCTGCGGTGACTGAAGCACTAGATCGGATTGCGCCTTTGAGGCCTCTCCACGGCGGTGGATCCAGGAGGGCACCTTGGTTCACCGAGGAACTCCGGGAGATGAAGTGCCATAAGAGACGCCTAGAGCGACGTTGGAAGACTAGTAACTCTGAATCTGATTGAACACTACTAAGAGCCTTTATTAGGACTTATTTAGTGGCGATACGGGCGGAAAAATGCACTCATTTTTCCACTCTTATTGCATCCGCGGAATCTCACCCAGCCGCCCTGTTCAGGGTAACCCACTCCCTCCTGAAAGGTGAGGGGGTGGGGGAACCCCTGCAGGGAAGAGCTGAGGAATTTGTTCAGTTTCTGTCAGATAAAATCACTCAGTTTCGGACAGGCCTGAACTCCGCTTCGGCAATACCAGCCGAGGTGCCGAGAGCAAGTCTAAGTCGGTTTTCCTGGGATGAGTTCGATTTTGTCACCCCTGAGGAAGTGGACAAGGCCATGGGAGCGATGAGTGCCTCCACCTGTCTACTGGACCCGTGCCCCTCCTGGCTGGTTTCGACCAGCAGGGAGGTGACATGCGGCTGGCTCCAGGCAATCACCAATGCTTCTTTGCAGGAGGGGTCTTTCCCGCAACCATTAAAGGAAGCAGTGATGATGCCCCTCCTCAAGAAGCCTTCCCTGGATCCAGCCATCCTGAAAAACTACCGTCCAGTTTCCAACCTCCCTTTTTTGGGGAAGGTTGTTGAGAAGGTGGTGGCGCTTCAACTCCGACAGATCTTGAATGAAGGGGATTATCTGGATTCCTTTCAGTCTGGTTTCAGGCCTGAGTACAGCACAGAAACCACTTTGGTCGCACTGACCGATTATCTCTGGCAGGCTAGGGATAGAGGGCATTCCTCTATCCTGGTGCTTCTTGACGTCTCAGCAGCTTTCGATACTATCGATCATGGTATCCTTCTGCGACGTCTGGAGGAGGTGGGAGTGGGAGGCACCATTCTACGGTGGTTCTCTTCCTACCTCTCTGGTAGATCGCAGTCAGTGTTGGTCGGGGGACAGAGGGTGACCCCTAGGCCCCTCAATTGTGGGGTGCCGCAGGGTTCGGTCCTATCCCCCCTCCTATTCAACATCTACATGAAACCGCTGGGTGAGATCATACCACAGCATGGAATAAAGTACCATCAATATGCAGATGATAAGCAATTGTATCTATCTGCCCCGTGCCAGCTTAGTGTAGCAGCGGACGTGATGTGCTGATGCCTGGAAGCTGTCAGGATCTGGATGGGGGTAAACAAACTCGTGCTCAATCCTGACAAGACTGAGTGGCTGTGGATGCTGCCCCCGAAGGACAGTTCAGACAGTCCATCCTTGATCCTGGGGGGTGAAAATTTACACCCCTCAGAGAGGGCCCGCAGAGAGGATCGCATCTCTGCAGGTAAGCCAAAAAGTTCTTTCTTGCTGGCCAGAAGGTTCAATCCTGTCGCCTCGTTCCTTCGAGTGAGGTGTCTCAAGGAGGGGGGAAACGTTTAGTGACCAAAGTTACAATGCCATTGAAAAAAGTGACTTATGATCATTTTTCACACTTAGCGACTGTTGCGACCATTTTTCACACTTAGTGACCGTTGCAGCATTCTCAAGGTCACATGATCAAAATTTTGATGTTTGGAAACAGATTCGTATTTATGATGGTTTCAGTGTCCTGGAGTCATGTAATCACCTTTTGTGACCTTTTGACAAAATATAAAATTTTTAATCAACCCACCCCTCCGGTCAATGGTGTCCCTCTTTACCAATCTGAAAATCTGGTCACCTTAATGTTGACTATTCCTGCCAGTTTAGTGTCATCTGCAAATGTGATGATTTTCCCTTCTATTCCCTTATCTAGATCATTTATGAAGATACTGAGGAATACTGGGCATAATACTGAAACCTTGGAATACCTCACTGCTTATTTCCCTCCACATGGATTTGTTCCATTAAGGACCATATGTTGAGTATGGTTTGTCAGTCAGTTACAGATCTATCCAGAGATGATACTGTCTATCCTACACATTTCTAGCTTACCAAGAAGATTGTGGTCTATTTTGTCAAATGCCTTGCTGAAATCCAAGTATACTATGTTCACAGCATTTTGTTTGTCCACTAATTTAGTCACTTTGTCAAAGAATGAAATAAGATTCATTTGGCACGATCTGTCTGAGTATTGATGTCAAGCTTATTGATCTGTTTCCCCCCCTTTTTTTTGAAGATAGAAATCACATTAATTATTTTCCAGGCCTCGAGTAGTTCCTGGAGCTCCAAGAACTTTGAAAGATATGGTTCAATGTTTCGAGATCACTTCTGCAGTTCCTGATGGGAAGTAACCCATCAGGACCCAGTGATTTAAATTGATTTAGATGGATAGAGGTAGATGATGATTCCCACATTTCCCTTCTCTGCAAGTTGTCTTAGGATGAGCTGATATGATTGGGAAGAGATGATCCCTTTGAAAACTCAGTCCCGTACCATGGAAGGCTTTAAAAATTAAAATCAGTACCTGGAAGTCAACTGAGAACTATCACAGCCCTCAGAGATGTAACATGCACTTTTGTAGGAGTGTATATAATTGCCTTCCATCAATGGTCCAACGGTCAGTGAACCCCCCAAAAGTAGGCATTCTCAGGAATTTTGTAATGATAAAAGCAAAAGTTTGTTGGATACACTATTTCAGTACTCAAGAATCAAAACCAACTCTAGTTTTTCCTATGTAACTCATGCATGGTTAAACAATAGCTGTGCACTTCCCCACTTATAGATGTTCACACTGTCCAATTATGAATTGCCCTTTGGCTTGAGAACAGTTCAATTCTTTGTCAGATACCATCATCATGGATGGGTTCTTGGCTTCACGGTCTGTTTCTGGAGCATCTGCATTTTTTCTCACCCTTCCCTTCCACCAGGTTTTGTGACCTTTTGACAAAATATAAAATTTTTAATCACCAGGTTTCCACCAGGTTTTTGGCAAGTTGAATAGAAATAAGTTTCAAAAGGAGTTCAATCTTGATATGCCGACCCACCTGGGGAAAAACGGACACCTGGAAAGATATCAAGCATAGATTAACATCTTTACTCATATCTCTTGAATCTCCACAACCAATCCTGGTTTTTATGGGTATTTAGGGTGGAACCTTCTTACTAGCTTGTCTGCCCTGATGTCTTGTGATTTAACCCACTCTGCTTCTGACACTGGGTACTCTTTCCATTGTATCACATATTATGGTTTTCCCTTCTTGAATCTAAAATTCTCTTAATTTTGTAGTGTTCATCCATTCACAGAAATGGGGGGTAGAGGATGGTTTTCTATTGGCCTTAAATTGGTTCCTTGAACAGGCTTCAATGAATTACAATCAAATATCAGGGGGACTTTCCCCAGCACTTTTGGTAATTTTACATCCATTGTGACTGGGCTTATGATATGTACCAATATGTGTACCACATATTTCCTATGTGCCTTAACCCAGTTTCCTACAGAGTTGCCTTAGTCTCAGGTACTTTATAGATAAATACTTTTTATCCCCAATTCTAAACTCCTTTGAGGAGTGCTCCTCTGATCTGCCTGTTTCTTTTGCGACTTCCCTGCTTTCATAAAACTTTCTGCACATTTTCCCCGGCTTCTCTTAGGGCCATGATGGTGAATCTATGGCACGCGTGAGCCATTTGTTAGGGCATGTGATACGTTGCCCTGTCAGCTCCAACATGCATGCATGTGCTGGCCAGCTGACTTCCGCCTTCTTTTAAGGCCATTTTTCACCCTCTGGAGGCTACCCTGAAGCCTCTGGAAGGTGAAAAATAACCCAATGTTCAAGTTTGGGAACAGACTTCCAGTTAGCATATTGCACCATTTTTCATACATCAGAGATGGCAAAAAATGGCCCTATGGGCAAACTGGAAGTGACTTCCGGTTTCCCCCTAGAGCCATTTTTGATGCTCCAGAGGGTTCAGGGAAGCTTCCTGAAGGCTTCAGGAGGGCAAAGGCTTCAGGAGGCCTTTGGGGGGGGGGGGAAACGGCCTTATGGGCAAACCAGAAGTCCATTCCCGAACTTTTTCCTGAACTTTTTTGCACTCCAGAGGCTTCAGGGAAGCCTCTGGAGTGCTGTTTTCCCCCACCCCATCTTCTAGAAAGCCTCTAAAGCCTGGGGAGGATGAAAAACAGGTCCACTGGAAGAAGGCGGGGCTTAGCAGTGAGAAGACGGACTTT
The DNA here is from genome assembly GCF_051295495.1 of Thamnophis sirtalis. Lineage (NCBI taxonomy): Eukaryota > Metazoa > Chordata > Lepidosauria > Squamata > Natricidae > Thamnophis > Thamnophis sirtalis. The sequence goes on along the minus strand of NW_028261384.1, from coordinate 54,880,066 downwards.
CAGGCTATTCCTGGATCTCCTTCTATTCCAAAGCATTTGGACGGTTCCTTTTTGGACCCAAGCTGTCCCGAAGAGACAGTGAAAGGTAGGGGGAGACCCAGTGGTCCCCTAGACGTTCTAGGGACCTGGAAAAACCTCCTTTGCCAGTGACCTCCGGATTAGCCACAAGGCTAACTGAAACTGCAGACAGCCCTAAAGAAAGAGGAAAGTGTTTCCAGCTGGTAATAATATTTTATTATTCAGAGACAAACAGACCACCTAAAAATTCAAACTAATTTAAATTAAATAACAGAAGAATCTAGCGGCAATTTTGATCTTTTTAATGGTTTTTCGACGGTGGTTATCCTATCTTTTAAATGTTTTAAATGTTATTCACATGGACAGTGGATAGATTACTTCAACATCTCCTCTGATCTTCTGCAAGAGGGCTGTAAACCAATTCACTATAATTTGGCTGTTTACAACCTGACACTTTTTTTTTCTAGTTCAAAAGTTTTATTTCTTTTAAAACAAACATTTCATCATTCCTCAATCAGTAAGACATCGTAGTACAATTTTTTGTGTGTCAAAATAGTTCTAGTTTCTAGCCTAATGTTCCCTCCCTCCACCCTCCACCCAACCCCCTTCCTCCTTCCCTCCCCCCGACTTCCCAGAACCCATACACGGTATGGATTTTTAACAAACACAGTCTAAAATCTATTGAGAAAAAAGGAATAAAGAAATTAATGACATGGCCCACAAAGTACAATATTTGGGAATTTGGCTGACGGAGAGATGTTCCTCTATCAAGGTAGATAACTATATGAAATTGCTACAACAGGTATACAAAGATATGACTAATTGGAGTAGCAAACAATTGTCTCTGATGGGCAGAATCGCGACAGTCAAGACATATGTATTACCAAAATTTTTGTTTTTGTTTCAAACGGCACCAACTAAATTGGACAAATTTTTTTTTAAATCCTTGGAGACAATAGTGACACAGTTTATTTGGCAAGGCAAGAAAGCATGAATCAAAGCCCAAACCTTACAAAAACGCAGAGAACTGGGAGGCTTCGGAGTACCCAACTGGGAAGCATACTATAACGCAGCAATCATGACATGGGTGAAAGATTGGGTGATGTTGAATAGAAGGCGCCTATTGGCTATAGAGGGACATGACCTCCCCCAGGGATGGCATGCCTCCCTCTGGCAAGAAAGAGACACCCCACATAGGTACTTCATGGGACATTATATTCGGAAGATTTTGATGGGGGTCTGGGAAAAAATGAGGAAAAAATATTATCTTAGGGTTCCGTGTTGGTTGGCACCATTAGAGGCCTTAACGCATCCGAGTTTATTTAACTGGACAAGAAACATAACATATAAAGATATCATGACAGAAGAGGGCAACATAAAAACAAAGATGGAATTAGAGCAACAGGGCAGGAATTTGGAATGGTGGGAATATTTACAGGTTAGAAACAGGTTTAAAAGTGATAAGGCACGTTTCGGGATCTACCCAAACCCTCAGGGGCTAGATAAGATCTTGTTTGGTGGAGACAAAAAAATGTTATCGAAGATCTACCAATTTTTGACCTGCCAAGATACTAATGAAGAGATGGACAAAAGCCTTCTAACAGTATGGGAAAGAAACCTAGGTTATGAAATTGAAATGGGCAAATGGTGGGATCTATGGAGTAAGACCATTAAACTTACAACTTCTACTGCATTCAAAGAAAACATATACAAGATGGTTTATAGGTGGCACTTCCCCCCAACGAGATTAGCTAAGATGTTTCCTGGGTTATCTCCATTGTGTTGGAAATGTGGAAGAAAGGATGGCACATTCTACCATGTTTGGTGGTCCTGTACTGAGGCCACGAAATATTGGAAAAGGATTAAAAAATGGTTAAAAGAGGTTACCGGGGCAAACATTGAATGGAGACCTGAGAACCTGTTACTAAGCATCAAACCAGATAACATAAGTAGTTCAATATGGCATTTGAGCCTGCATATAATTGTGGCCGCAAGAATAACCTATGCACAACTTTGGAAATCCACCACTATACCGCCGGAAGATGCTTTAATTAAAAAGATCTACGAATGTGCAGAAATGGATAGAATGACGGGTTGGCTGAGGGACAAAGGAGAAACAGAACATTATCTTAGCTGGAACCTATGGTATATGTGGGCGACTAGGAGAACAGCAGGGACTTAAAATGGGGAAAGTTAACATAGGTACCGTAATAGATCCCTGAATCTTGCAATGAGAAGATGTGGCTTAGAGACCTAATAATGAGGAAGGAAAGAAAAACCAGGCTGTGAATGACTGTCACCGTGGGGGGGGAGGGGGGGTTGTATGTTTAAAACGGTATTTGTATCTGTATGTTTTACTTTATATTGTTATGTATGATTTGTCTTGCTTATGTCGTTGTATTTATGTCGCTGTATTGTTTTTTCCGTTTTTTTAAAGGTAATAATGTTTAATAAAAATTATATTTAAAAAAAAAAAAGAAATTAATGACATTCTACATTGACCTTAGCTTCTTCTTGCTAAGCTAACTTTAAACAATTTAAGTCATTTCCGATCTTAAGCATAGGCTAACTGGAATTTCTTGGTCCCGTATTTATTTTGTATATAGTCAATCCATTTTTTCCAGTCTCGTTTATATCTCTCATTTGAGTGATCTTGAGATATGCCGATATTTTAGCCATCTCGGCTAAGTTTGTAACTTTCAATGTCCATTCTTGAGTTGTAGGCAAGTCTTCCTTCTTCCAGTATTGCGCCACCAACAGTCTTGCTGCCGTTATTAGGTGCAGAATCAAGTTAGTCTCTACCACTGTAAAGTCAGTACATATACCTAGTAAGAATAACTGAGGATTAAACTTTATCCTTCTTTTAAAGATATTTTGCATAATCCACCATATTTTTATCCAGAATGCCTTAACCTTTTGGCAGGTCCACCATATATGATAATATGTAGCATCGAGAGAACCACACCTCCAACATTTAGGCTGTACATTCGGATACATAGAAGCCAGCTTTTTAGGATCTAAATGCCATCTATAGAACATCTTATAAAAATTTTCTCTCAGATTTTGAGCTTGTGTGAATTTCACATTTGTTACCCATATTCTTTCCCATGTATCCAACATTATTGGTTCTTCAATATTTTGAGCCCACTTTATCATACAATCTTTAACTAATTCTGTTTCCGAATCCATCCATACATTATATATCCTCTTTATATGCATTAAGCTTTGATCTCTTATTTGTTTAAACAAATTATCTTCAGCTTGGATAAAACCAATTTTTTGATCTATTTTCCACCTGGCCAGTAATTGCCCATACTGGAACCATGTTTGAACTACCTTCTCCTCTTTCAATACCTCTAAAGATTTTAGTTATAGTAACCCCCTTTCCAAAATGAGCAGCTGTCTATAGGTAGTTCTATCCTGTTTTTGTGCTATGTTCATATTTTCAATTGCATGTCTAGGAATTGCCCACATGGGTATTTTGTCATTTAATTTATATTGGTATTTTTTCCAGACCCGCAGTAAAGCATTTCTTAAAATATGACTTTTAAACTTCTTATCCAGTTTTTTGTTGAATAACAGGTAAGCATGTCAACCATATACCAGATCGTGTCCCTTGATATTCAGTATTCTATCATTAGTTAAATGAGTCCAATCACTAATTACAGATAGCGCCACTGCATCGTAATATAATTTTAGGTTAGGTAATTTCAAACCTCCTCTCTCCCGTGTCAACCTGACACTTTTATTGCTTGGCTGTATTGGCTTAAGATCTGATAAGATTGCACAGCTTTCAATCTGCTTTTACTTGTACTCTCAAGAAAAAAATACTAACTGCATACAAACATGGCATCTCTTCAAGCGTCTATTCAAATGATTTTTTCAGCACTACAGAAATTGTCTGACACACAAGATAGAATTCAGAGAAAATTGGATTGTTTGGTGTTTTTGGCAACAAAGTATGAGGAAAAAACTGAGAATGTTTTTCAAATACAAAATAAGAATGTCAGAGATAAAGAACCTGATACTCGTGATAATTGGTTTACTTCTGAGGGAGGAAAGAATGGAATGTTTGAAGAGGAATTAAACAGACAGAAATTTTACTTCAAAAGACAGGGCGCGGGAGGAGTGGGAAGCATCAAAGAATCCACAGTTTATGAAATATCATTGGCAAAATATTTGATACCACCACTGAGAATTAAAGACAAACATGTCAAGGAAATAAAGAGGGGGCGGCAACATTATATGAGAGGCATTACAGACAAAAAAGTGCAAAGATTTCTTTGTATGGACTTGCTCATAAAGATGTTTGGAGAACTGGACCCACAAAAGGCAGCAGATATAAGACTGTTCTGTTATTGGAGATATACAGGTTGATAGATGGAAGAGTATAACTTAAAATTAGCTAAACTTAGTTAAATTCATTTGCAATAGGTATAGATGAATAAAAATTAATAATGATAGTAATGTATACAATGTTGAGTTGATATGATAAGTAATAATTGGATATGAGAAGGGAAGGTTAGAAATATATTTGGATTATATATAAAGATTATTAATAACAATAATAATTATTATAAAAAATAAAATAAAACTATACACAGTTAAATCTTAACTAATAGGGGGGAAATGCTATGATATAGGATATAATTAAATAAAGAAAGGAGAATGATAATAAATTATATACATGGAGGATTAATTTTTTGGTATTAAATATTATGGATGTTTAGCTAAAACAGGATATGAGGACTTAATGTTAATGGAGGATTTTATAAATAAGCAAATGAAATGCCAGCATGTGGTTATGGATTAAATCTTTGGTATAGTTAAAGATGAAGGATGTTTAAATAACTGTAGTCAACTAAAAGTGGAGGTATGATTATGTTAATATAGTAAACATTTGAGTTAAGACATTCGAATTAATATAAATTAATGGAAGAGATACACAAAAACTTTTTGTAACCAGCTGATATACTTTTTTATAACATATACTTGTTGTGTTTTTTTTCTTTTTTATGTTTTTTTTTAATTGTGTATATCAAATATATAAGTGCATATACAATAGAGAGATACAAAGTGTGTCTGTGGGGGGAAATATAGTTAGGATAGATTAACAAAGGTAAGGGAATAAGAAATGATACTAAATTATATCTGGGTTGGCGGAAGTACCATCCCAAGGAAACATAAATCGAGATTTAAAATAGAAACACCAACAATAGTAGAAAAAGAAAGGGAAAAAGGAGGAGAAAATGAAAGGAAGATGGGGAAAGGAGAAAGAGGTAAGGAGAGGAGGATGGAAAGGAGAGAAAGAGGAGGAGAGAGGGTAAAAAGGGGAAGAGGAAGAGCAGGAACAGGAGAAAGGTATGGGAAGAAGGAAGGGGAAGGAGAAGAGGAAGGAGGAATGTAGAGAAGGGAGAGAGGGAGAAAGGAAAGGGAAAGGAAAAGAAGATGGAAGGGAGAGAAAAGGAAGGAAAGAGGGTAGGACGGGAAAAAGGAAGATTCCATCCCTGTAGCCACTTTGAATGGGGTAAACCCAGTGCTGCTCTGAATTATTTGTTGTAGGCCACTTCTGCAAATGACAAAAGTTCTTCCCAATTTGTTTGCTGATAGTTTACATAAATATTGCTCCACCATCGTATTGGTCTGTTCTGCTGCCCTATTCATGCTCATCAATAGTGTCCTTCGAATGGCATAAGCTTTCTTTTCTAACCTGCCCATCACCTTTCACTGTCAGTGAGCTTACAGGACATGTAAGCAAAAGGCTGAAGCTTCCCTTCAGTGTTCCTCTGAAGTAGGACAGCCCTATCACCATATCATTGGCGTTGTCAGATTGGATGACAAATGGTTTGTCTGGTTTCAGATGTTTAAGAACTAGTTCTGTCATAAATGACTGCTTGAGTTTCTCAAAAGCCATTTGGCATTTCAAAGTCCAGTTCAGCTGGTGACCAGGCTTAGGCTTTACTCCCCCTCCACCCATATTTAACAGCTCTGTAATTGGCAGAGCAATCTGGGTGAATGATGGAATGAACTAGTGGTGGGTTTCAAAAATTTTGGGAACCTCTTCTTAGGTGTGGCCTGCTTTCTGGGTCCACTGGTGGAACCTCTTCTAACTGGTTCGGTAGATTTAACGAACCGGTTCTACCGAATAAGTGCGAACTGGTAGGAACCCACCTCTGGAATGAACTATCTATACAAGTTGGCAAAGCCCAAGTAACTTTGCAGCTATTTTTTAGTCTGTGTGGCCTCCCACTCCAATATTGCTTTCACTTTCCTGGGATCCACCTCTAAACCTTCATTTGATATCCAAGTATCCCAAATAGCCCAGGTTAGTCTTGTGAAAATCATATTTCAATAGCTTAGAGTAGAGTTTAGCATCTGGAGCTTTCTCAGCACTAACTTCACATGCTCCTCCATTGTTTTGGAATATATGAGGGTGTTACCAGGTAAAACACATTGCAGTAATCTGATCTGGAAATGAGTTGCACAAAGCCATTTTGATTTGTAAACCATGAACCTTCTCCATCATAGGATTCCTTAAGATGGATGGTTTTTGAGTCTTAACATTACCAGATAATATGATCATTCTGGAGTTTATTTTTAGAGCATGTAGGTTGAAGAAGGCAGCCTTGGTGATTGGCTCACACAACATGCTAAAGTATAATGTGATTTTTTGAGGACTCATATCTGATATTAACAACTACTTCTATTCCAGCAATTGCAATTGGCACAAAATGGGTTTTAGCTTAGCTTAATGTGCAAACTCAGCTAATTATCATTTTATTCAAGACACAGTTGAACATAACTATAGTTAGTGTAATCTGTGAACTGTTGCACAATTTATTTTTGGCTTAACAATAGCAGTACAAAATAATATTTTTATGTCAAAATAATTTTCTGTTACCTTTCAGTTGCTGATGGGATATAGGACTATCATAATGCACTTTACTAGTTCAGGATAAGTTGGTGAATAAATGTTTTCTGACTTTCCCAACTAAGAAAGTTATCCAGAGTTATCCAGCCAGTTTCAGTGCTAAAAGACAACTAGAACTTGGATTTCCCCATTCCTAGCCCAGCACCTTAACCACCATCCTCCTCCTTCTTCTCCTCCTCTTCCTCCCCCTCCTCTCCTTCTCCCAGTTGACGTCAGACATTATTGTTCATGGAGTAGTCAAATCACATTAGTCAAAGATACCATTCATATTTCTGTCATGTGTAGGGCTTTGCTTTGCTTTGCTGCCCCTGGCCAGCACTCAGATCCATAGAGGGCAAATGGACACACTACTGTTCTGTAAATCTTTGACTTGAGACATAGGGGCATCTGATGATCACACAGGACTCCAGTCATCAGGTGCCATCCTGGGCCCAATGTCTGGGAAACCAGGCTCTGCCTATCATAAGCCAGGACAAAAAGTGAGTGATCGAGGTGTAACACCTCTTTAAAAACATTGGTGCAGCTGACTCAGATGATAGCACCTTCTAAGGGCCCCTTGCCAGGGTTACAGGAGAAAATGGTCAGTGATTTTGAAGGTGGAAGAGGATCTTTATTTAAACGACACATAAAGCAGAGGTACTGTCTTCATTTAGCAGTATCTGTACTTCGGTGAAGCAGCTGCAAAAGGCATCTGTTCTCCAGAGGAGTGGCCTTTTATTAATTCCTGGAAGTAGGTGTTAGATTGGGTGAATGGATGAGGCAAATTCAGGCTAACTGTAACAACAGCTCCTTATTAAGGAACACTATGTACAATCCAGCAAAGATTCTGTCCGGCAGCAGCCCTTTTATAGGGAGCTGTCAGTCGTCTTAACCAATCACCTTTGAGTACTATCTGACAGTATGTAACAGTAGGTATAAAATGTCTTTAATGACGGATGGAGCGACATGTCAGTTGGAGTACCTCTCAGGTCCCCTTAGGAACACTGCCATTCTGGAGGGGGAGGGGACAAGTTGTTGGAACTGAATTCTTTGTATGCTTTTGCTTTTGCTGTAAGACATGAGATTTAGGGAAGGGGTGATGGATGGGCTTTGCTTCCTCCCAGTTGGTTCCAGCTATCCAAGGTCACAACATCCTGAGTGTGAACTGCTATCAACCTAACATCTCAGAGTTCTCAAAAAATCTCTGCAGCATGTTATTGGCTGGTGGATTGGGGGGATCAGGGTATGGTTTGAAGAGAAACAGCTTAAACCTTGAATGGAAACTTCAGATTCCACCTGACTTATCTGCAATCACTTTCTCTCAGTAAAAGTTTCCTTTTGAACTACTAGTTTCAAAAGTCATGCTTTCTTGAGAAGATAGCTGAGGCATGTTCTTATAGTACTTCAGTAATATCAAACAATGGAAATTGTTAGGTAAGCTCCCCATTGGGAGAGCGAGTATGTTCAGCGAAGTGTTGTGAGAGTTATGTTGGAGAACACACAAACCAGCATAAAGAGACACTGCAGTTTAAATAGGCTTTTACTTTCGTGGAAATAGAGGTATCAGAGTCCATCAAACAGTCCAAGTCATACATGGATAATTCAGTCAGTCATCAATGTCTTTCAGTTAAGGGATAATCCAAATAACATAATCCAGTATCATATAATCAGTCCAGTAATCAAGGTTTGCTAACAGTTGCAAAACTTACAATAGATCACGGCACTCAGATCAAATCAGATCAGCATCTAACAAACAGAGAGAGAGCTAACAGGCATTCTGGTTTCCTCTTATGGCCGATTGAGGAAAACAGCAAGCAATCACAGTATGCTTTAAATAAAGAGGTATAGCATATAGAACCTTAGTTGTGCCCTTCTCCCAAAATCTAAACTATCTATGGTTGGCCTCGTAACCTATGAAATATAACTGTCAAGCTCTTTTCTGCCCTTTCAGTTGTACTTGTGAGGGAATATGAACCCAAGCTGGGGCTCCAAATGTGTGTAGATAAGTTAAATCTGGTTTTCTGCCATGCCACCTAGTGAATGGCAATTCACCGGTTGTTGTATTCACCGCATTATTTAAAACATGGTTACTACACATCATAGCTTCACCCTACAGTGTTTCTGGCAAAGCTGAATTAGCTAACATAGTTTGAGCCATGGTCTGTAATGTTTGCCCCCTTCATTCTACAAACAAGTTATGTTGCGGCCTATAAGGAGCAGAACGTTTATGCTCGATTCCAGCTGATTTTAACATCATTTGGAATTTCTGGTTTGTAAACTCAGTCCCATTATCAGTAACTACAGTGATAACCTTGGCTTTCATCCTTCTTTCCGCAAACCTCAGTCAATTAAAGAAATGCTGAAACATTTCTGTTTTATTTTTCATCAAGTAACAGAAACCATATCATGAATAATGATCCATGATACTTAAAACATAACAGGCACCTCCCAAACTGGGTTTCTTAGGTCCTATTATATCAGCAAAAACAACTTCCAGAGGTTCCTTTGTTTTAAAACTATTCAGTCTGTTTGCAGGAGTAACTTTGCTCTTCTCCTGATTGCAAACATTGCAGTACTCCTTCTGCCAATTTAACAGTTTGTTGCAGCATCTTGAAATTAATGTGTCCCATGCGTCTATGTAGTAAATGTATATATTTGTCATGTGGTTTCACATTATCATAACCTAAGTTAGCGATCTGGGCATCAGATATAACATATAAACCATTTGTTAATTTGGCAGTAATCCTATTACCTTCTTTTTCAATTATACAGTTATCTCCCCTAAAGGTTACTACATAGCCAATGTTAACCAGAGCCCTTACTGATAATAAATTAAATTTCATTTTAGGTACATATAACAATGGTAACTTATCCTTTAGGAATGAACAACATGTATTACCTTCACCAGCTGCCTTCACCTTCCATCCATTTGCCAAACATATATGTTCCTTGCTTGTGGTCATTTTTACAAACCTTTTTCTATCTCTAGCAATGCACTGTGATGCTCCACTATCATCAACCCACAAATCATGGTTTACTGGTGCATTGCTAGATATAGCCAAAGTAGACATAGCTAAGTTGACATTAGCATTCTTTCTAGCTTTTCTGGCATTCTGTTGTTTTGCCTTTTTACAGAACCTAGCTATATGTCTCTTAGCCCCACAAGAATAATATTGTCTACATTTTTTCTATTCCGGTGGCACCGTGCTTCTCTGACGATGTCTCCTCCGAGACGCTCCAGCCCCAAGATCATGTTAATCTGCCTGGACAGCATAAATCAGTTGTCTGGCAGATTGAAAACTCTTTCCTCGGGAAAAGAGGAAAGAGGAGAGCTGCCGAGCATGGGTAGAGCTCCCTCAACCCTTCCAGGAGTAAATTCTGGGGCTTGGAAGGTGTGAGCCCCCCTGTAGCTCGACACACTCTGCTCTCTGGACATGTCTGCTTTCTGCAGATCAAAGAGCCACATCCATCACTGCAATCAATGTTTTGATCTACATTTGAGTAAGAAGCAGGCAGAGCAAATACTGGAGAGTTTCACAATTGCAAGTATTTTAAAACTTTAATTCCGATTTACAAAAACTCCTTCTGTTAAAATTAATGAGATAGAAGTGAAAATGGCGTCCGAATATTGAAGGTGTGGCTGAATCGAAACTTAACAAGCAATTACATCTTAAGTGCTTCCTAACGTTGTTAAAAGAACTAAGAGCTAATAATTGGACTAAGTGGTTTGTTTGGACTTAACAACATGGTGGAAGATAAGTTTAATTGAATAGATGAAATGGCCTCAAAACAAGTTAGAACAACAACTACTTCAAAGAGTGCTGGCAGCTCTCCAGCCCCAACAAACAAATTACAGTCACTCTTACCTCCCTCCCCCCGCTGCTGAGGCTTTAACTTGATGCACTGCAAGGCGCTTTAAAGGGACAGGCTGCTGCTTTAGAACTTAAAATAGATGAAAAAATTACATCTGCCATTAAGGGGGTTTTGGAGGAAATATCTGGGATCAAGGAGCTAATTCAGAACTCGTAACCAGCAAATAAGAGAAGACATAGTGGAAGCCTTTAAAGGTTTGGCTAGCTATGTATCCTCATTGGATGAAAGAGTGGAAGAAATTAGCCAGTCCAATGTCAATCTAGAAAGGAAAGTTGAAGATGTTCAAAGTAAGACTGATAAGTCAGAAGCAGAAATTACAATGATACAATATAGCGCGATGGAATTTGCTTTGAGAATAAGAGGCCTGAAAGAGAATAACCAAGAAAATCTGATTCTTGCAGAAGCTTTTGACCAATTAATTGGTCAATCAAGAGCTGAGTATGACTGGCAAATAGACAAAATATACTGTGTTAATTCATGGATTGCCAGACAGAAACAATTACCAAGAGATATAGTAGTCTAGCTACTAGGAATATAAGAAACCTGATACTACATGAGTCCTATAAAACCAAGTTACCGACTGCAGGTCAGGAGGTGATAGTTTTGAAGGAAATTCCATCAAAAATGTTGAAATCTAGGAAAGACTATGCATTCCTAGTGGATGAACTTAAAAACTGCCAGATACAATATAGATGGGAAGTTCCAGCCGGATTAGTAGTGAATTACTTGGGGCAAAGACATCATCTCAACTTAGTTTGGAAGGCCAGAGATTTTTACAGCAATGTATTAAAAGCTGGTTACTCTCCATCTCTTGGATTTAGAGAAATGGAACAAGCAGGAGAGGCCAGACAGCAAGATACTCAAGGATCATTGGATGCTGGCCAAGCTCTGAATCTTTTTGTGGAAACAGAAGGAACTATGGAGCAAAGACAAACCCGAGCAGCTACCAAACACAAGGAACAAGAATTAAAGATGCAACAAGCCCAGACAACAACTCAAGAAACTATAAACATCAACACAGAATCTGTGGGAGGAGCCAGGCCAAAGATCAAATTACAGGATTTCCAGGTGGCTCTTAAAAAGCTTCAGGGAGCTGAAGATAACAATTAAATTTTTAACCTGGAATGTCAATAGCTTAAACTCACCACAAAAAGGGAAAAAATATACCGTTATTTGAAACAATTTAAAAATGATGTAAGTTGTCTGCAAGAAACACATATTAGAACAAATGACCAGAAATACTTGATGAATGCAAGATTGGGACAACATTTTGTAGCTTCTGCTCTGGAGAAGAAAAATTGTATAGTTATATACTTAAGAAAGAATTTAAAGGTTGAATTAATTGAAGCAGACTCTCAGAGAAGATATATCGCAAGTGAACTACTATTAGAAGGAAAAAAGATACTCTTAACAGAGTATAGTGGGCGGAGTATACGCCCCCAATCAACAACAAGAAAAATTTTATAAGTTGCTCCATACCAAGTTAATACAATGGGATTACAGATTGTGTATATTATTGGGTGCCTGGAATGGAGTATTGGATACCAAGAAAGACAAGAAGGGACCACTGCAAAATATTCAAACACCTGCAATATTACCTAAGTCTTTCTTTGATATGATGGATGATATTGAGCTAAGAGACATCTGACGGGAAAGGAATGCTGAAGAACATTATTCTCTGATAGGCATCAATCCTTTTCTAGAATTGATTTTATATTAATCACAAATGATTTTCTTTCTAAGGTAAAGAAGACTAAGATATGCTCGAGAGCTTTAACAAATCATAACCCGGTTTGGATGGAACTGGAATATGGGAAGAAACCTAGAAGGTCTTGGAGCTTAAATGAAAATTTATTTAGATATGACAAAAATGTCAATGAATATAAAAAACTGTTGAAAGAATATTTTGCTTTCAATATGAATAAGGGAATATCTATGGAAATGGTTTGGGATGCAAGTAAAGCATATATGAGAGGAGTTTTAATAAACTTAAATAAACTATATAGACATAGACAGGGGGGAAAATGAAAGGAATTAGAGGAAGAGATAAAGAAGAAAGAGCAGGAGTTAATATCTAACCCAGGCGATAAGAAGACAAAAGAGGCAATCACTTTACTACGAGCGCACTTTAATATGTTGATGTCAGATCAGGTGGCTACTAATTTATTATATGCTAAACATAATACTTTTTGCAATGCAAACAAACCAGGTAGATGGTTAGCATATGATGAGGAAAAAACAAAAATCTCGTACTATAGAAAAAATAGATTATAAAGGTAAGGAGGTTTATCAACAGGATATGATTAAAAAGGCTTTTTTAGAATTTTATACAAGATTGTACACTGGTGACAAAATACAAAGTTTAAACATAGATAGGTACTTGGAGAAAGAGAAAATCCCTATAGTTACGGATGAGCAAAGGGAGAGATTGAACCAACCAATAACTTCAGACGAAATCCTCCTGGTAATTAAACAGTTAAAAGTTGGGAAGGCACCTGGTACCGACAGACTGACAGCGGTTTATTATAAAAATTTACAATTAGAAATGGTAGAACCTCTTAAGGAACTATTTAATAGAATCCAATTGGAAGTAAGGGTACCACCATCTTAGAGAACAGCCTTTATCTCCCTGATTCCAAAAGAAGATCAAGATCTCAACCATCCAAAAAATTATAGGCCTATATTACTACTCAATACAGATTATAATTTTTTTGCTAAAATATTAGCAAATAGGTTGATGTTAGTTATACAATAAGTGATCCACAATGATCAATCTGGTTTTATACAAGGGAGACAAATGAAAAGTAACGTAAGACAAATTGTTAATATATTGGAGTATCTGGGAAAGAACAACCAAGTCCCCGCAGCGCTCATATTCTTGGACGCAGAGAAAGCATTTGATGAATGAATTGGCAATTTTTAGTGAAAATAATACAAAAGATGCAATTTGGAGAGCATTTTACACAATCTATCAAGGCAATATACCAGAAACAAACGGTACAAATTATAGTTAACAGTAGTTTAACAGAACCTTTTAAAATTGAAAAAGGAACAAGACAGGGCTGTCCCCCATCTCCATTATTGTTTATCTTAACCCTGGAGTTACTGTTGAATAAAATACGGGGGTCAGATGATTTACAGGGAATTAAGATTAGGCATGATGAATACAGATTATGAGCATTTGTGGATGACTTGGTTGTAACTTTAACCCAACCGGGGAAATCAACTATGGCTTTAATGAACATAATTAATCAATATGGTCAAGTATCTGGGTTTAAAATAAATCTAGGGAAAACAAAGATGATAGTTAAAAATATGAACACAAACCAAAGAGAAGAATTAGAAAGAATAACAGGATGTGAGATAGTAAAAAAGGTTAAATATTTAGGAGTTTATATTACAACCTCAAATAGGAAATTATATAAGTATAATTACGAACCATTATGGCATAGAATACAGGTAGAGATGAAGAAATGGGAAAAATTACAACTGTCTTTGCTGGGAAGGATAGCAGCAGTAAAAATGAATGTTTTGTCTAAGTTTTTATTTCTTTTTCAAATGATACCAATACTAAAAAAAGATGCAAATTGGAAGAATGGCAGAAGGATATTAATAAATTTGTTTGGGCAGGGAAGAAACTGAGAATAAAACTTAAAATAATGCAAGTTGTACATGAGAGAGGAGGTTTGAAAATGCCAAACTTAAAATTATATTATGAAGCAGTAGCTTTATCAATAATTAGAGATTGGATCAACTCAAACAGAGGATAGAATACTGAACATTGAAGGGTATGATTTGGTATATGGTTGGCATGCTTATTTAATATATGATAAGAAGGTGGATAAGATTTTTAAAAGTCATATTTTAAGGAATGCTATATTGCGTGTCTGGAAAAAATACCAATATAAACTAAATGATAAGATACCTATGTGGGCAGTACCCAGACCACTGTTCCCTCTAAGGTGCGTGCCTGCGCGGCTGCGCACATTGCAAGAAAACCCCGCGCAGCAGTTTTTATCTGCCACGCAGAGATTTCTTAAGAAAACGTATGGAAGTCCTTTGCAGGCGGCTACAACTGAATCGGCAGTGCTGTTGCCTGTTGGAGGAGGAGGAGGCGAACCAGCCTGCCACCACCGCCCACCACCAGCCCCGCTGCTCTTCCCGCCCCCTTCTCAGCCCCACAGTCCAGCGGTCGCAGCAGAAGCAGCCCCGGGGCTCCGCTGCCGCTCCCCGCATTTTCTGGACGGGGTCTCGCAGGAAGGAATCCCCTCTCCAAGGGATCCCTGTCCAGAAAATGCGGGGAGCGGCATCGGAGACCCGGGGCTGCTTCTGCTGCGACCGCTGGACTGTGGGGCTGGGAAGGGGGTGGGAAGAGCGGCGGGGCTGGCGGTGGCCGGCGATGGCAGGCTGGTTCGCCTCCTTCTCCTCCAACAGCACTGCCGGATTTCCGCCCAACGCTGCGGGGGCGCCAGCGGGAGCTTTGGCAGCTTCACCTCAGCAAATGTGTTGGTGCTGTTGGAGGAGGAGGAGGAGGAGGAGGAGGAGGAGGAGGAGGAGGAGGAGGCGGCAGCAATAGCACCTGAGGACAGGACAAGAAGCAATGGAAATTTGTCAGAAGGAGACTCAAGCTGGAAATAAGGAGAAATCTGACAGTAAGAACAATTAAAATCAATGGAATCTTAATTCATTTGCTACAGGTTTTCAAAAGACTGGACGGCCATTTGTCTCAGATGATATAAAGACTCCTGCCTTGGACAAGGGGCTGGACTAGAAGACCTCCAGTATCCCTTCTGATTCTATGATTTTAAAAACCACAAGCTTTTTACAGCTCACTTGCAACTTTACCAAATTTAATTCAGCCATTTCCTTTTGTTATTAAATGGGTATTGCTAGTTCAATGCACATGTGCTCCACTTTTAAGATGCTGAAAAAATCCCCATGACCTGCAACAAAATTCAATCTTCTACTCTTATCTTGCCCTAACTTCTGATAGGTTCCTGAAATATAGATCTATAAAATTTAGTGAAAATATTTCTATCTATTTTAATACAGACTCGTAAAACAGATTGGGACAAATGACATTAGTGCTCTGGGATAATAGCAGGTTTACTCTATTTGGATTTTCAGATAAAAGGTATCTTTTGTGCTAAGTTCTAACAATGTAGTTCTCTAATGTAACTATGAAACAGTCCAAATATATAATTCCCCTCAGGGAGGAATTCTGGGAGTTGAAGTCCACAAGTCTTAAAGCTGTCACGTTTGAAGACCCCTGGGAGTTTTTTCCCTAAAGGGTTAGGGGTGCAAGGGTCTTGTAACAACAGCTTTAAGACTTGCATGCTTCAAATGCCAGACTTTCTGAGCCAACATTTTGGTTGCTAAGCAGGAGCGTTGTTAAGTGATACTGATATTATATAACACTTTTAATTAAGCGGGTACCTTGAATAAACATAACGTTGAGTTTCAAATCATACTGATTTTGTTGTTGTCTTAGGTGACATATGTGAAAAAAATTCAGGTGCTCAGGCATGAAAATATGCCGCTCAAACACTATACTTTTCCGCTCACACTGAAAAAAAATTAGAGGGAACATTGACCCAGACACGCAATAGAGAATATAAGTATAGAACAAAAACAGGATGTAACCACATACAGACAGCTTTTTACCATAAAAAGAGGTGTATTACACTTAAAACCTCTGAATGTGCTAAGAGAGGAAAGGGTAAAACCCCATGGTTTTAGTATGGACAGCTACAGGCCTGATGGAAAAATGACCAGAAAATTGGTATTATACAGAATGAGGATAACCTAGTAAAACAAATTAGGGACCAAAGTCAAATGCATATAAAAAGGTTATATAATATATGGATAGAAATAGATTCTGAAACAGAGCTAGTTAAAGACTGTATGATAAAACGGGCACAAAATTTTGAAGAACCAATAATGATGGAAACATGGGAAAAGATATGGGTAAGAAATGTAAAATTTACGCAAGCCCAAAACCTGAGAGAGAATTTCTACAAGATGTTTTATAGATGGCATTTAGATCCTAAAAAATTAGCTTGTATGTATCCAAACTTACAACCTAAATGCTGGAGATGTGATTGTGTTGATGCTACATATTATCATATATGGTGGACTTGTAAAAAGGTCAAAGCAATTTGGATAAAAATATCGTGGATTATGCAAAATATTCTTAAAAAGAGGATAAAGTTTACTCGTCAATTATTCTTATTAGGTATAATCACAGACTGTACAGTCATAGAGACTAATTTGATTCTGAACTTAAAAACGGCAGCAAGGCTGTTGGTGGCGCAGTACTGGAAGAAGGAAGAATTGCCTATTATTCAAGAATGGACGTTAAAAGTAACAAACATAGCAGAGATGTCTAAAATATCAGCATACCTCAAGGATTATTCAGATGAGAAATACAAGCTGGAATGGAGAAGATGGATTGATTACATTCAAAATAAATATGGGACTAAAAAACTTCAGATAGCTTATGAATGACTGAGCAAGGAATGTTACAACTTATCTAAAGTTAGTTTTACAAAAGGGGAGTTAAAGTACAAGCGAGGGATGATGCTAAAGTTAGTTTATTTTAGTATATGGTTGTTAAAGGTTTATACCCTGTATTTGCTCTGAGAGATTGAGGGGGGGAGGGGATGGGGAATAGGGAGAGGGAGGGAAGGTGGAAGGTATATAATTGTAAAACTCATTAAAACTTTTAATGAAAAAAAAGAATAACATTTTCTAACAGTATAGACAGTCGTGCAGTAATGTCAGTCAATGTTAGTTCATCTCGGGTTAGGACTTCAAGAGAAG
This sequence comes from Thamnophis sirtalis, assembly GCF_051295495.1. NCBI lineage: Eukaryota > Metazoa > Chordata > Lepidosauria > Squamata > Natricidae > Thamnophis > Thamnophis sirtalis. The sequence continues at coordinate 54,862,443 of NW_028261384.1, read as the reverse complement.
ATACAAAAACATCATAATTCTCATCCAGTGAGGAGAGTATGATATAAACTTGATGTAGCTCAGAAAAAAATAGTTCTTTTTCATGTAGCTCCTGAAAAACCCCTTTCATAAAGGTTAAATGAGCTAACATATCTCCATCTCTCAGAAGACGTGCCCTAAACAGTTTTTGTGTAAGATGTATGTGTGCACCTACAGTGTCACATACATAAATTCTCTTCAAATTCTCCCAACAACTTGCAGCAGAATTTTCTCTATGAATATGTATTAATTGTTGGTCATTCAGTATTAGACCAATTATACACAACGTCCGTTCGCTGCATCGCTGAAAATCTGCTATCTTCTTGGCATCATCATCATTATCTAGATTCCAAGCAATTACATCCAGTGGATTCTGTACAGCATCCCATAAACCTTCCCTACGCAGGAGTAGACTGCATTTCATAGACGAGGAAAGATAATTTGTTCCATCCAACCGGGTTATCATCAATAGGCTTGTTGATGGGTCAGTTTCAGTTTCAGTTTCAGTTTTATTAAACATTTATAGGCCGCCCTTTTCCCTGAGGGGACTCAGGGCGGCTTACAATAATAAGGGAGTGGGTGCAGAACAAAACACAAAAAGAAAATGTGAGTAAAAATAATTAACGGTAAAAACACAACATTCATTCAGCATTCGGGAGGGGCGAGAGTAAAGTCTTATCCCCAGGCCTGACGGGATAGCCAGATCTTGAGGGCTGTGCGGAAGGCCTGGACAGTGGTGAGGGTGTGGATCTCCACGGGGAGATTGTTCCATAGCGTCAGAGCTGCAACTGAGAAGGCTCTCCTCCGCGTAGTCGCCAGTCGGCACTGACTGGCGGATGGAATTCGGAGGAGGCCTACTCTATGCGATCTGATGGGACGGAGGGAGGTAATTGGCAGAAGGCGGTCTCTCAAATAGCCAGATCCACTACCATGGAGCGCTTTATGAATGGTAAGTAGCACCTTGAAGTGCACCCGGAGACCAACAGGTAGCCAGCGCAGCTCACGGAGGATCGGTGTTATGTGGGCGAACCGTGGTGCGCCCACAATCACTCGCGCGGCTGCGTTCTGGACTAGCTGTAGTCGCCGGATGCTCTTCAAGGGCAGCCCCATGTAGAGCACATTGCAGTATTCCAGCCTAGAGATCACAAGGGTGACTGTTGTGAGGGCCTCCCGGTTCAGGTAGGGCCGCAACTGGCGCACCAGGCGAACCTGGGCAAATGCCCCCCTGGTCACAGCTGACAAGTGATGGTTGAAACTCAGCTGTGGGTCCAGGAGGACTCCCAAGTTGCGGACCCTGTCTGAGGGGTATAATTTTTGACCCCCCAGCCTGAGTGATGGAACATCGGCCAAATTGTTGGGAGGAAAACACAACAGCCACTCGGTCTTGTCCGGGTTGAGTACCAGTTTGTTAGCTCTCATCCAGTCTTTAACAGCCTCAAGACCCCGGTTCATCACGTCCACCGCTTCACTGAGTTGGCATGGGGCGGACAGATACAACTGTGTATCGTCCGCGTATTGATGGTATTTTATCCCGTGCCTCCAAATGATCTCGCCCAGCGGTTTCATGTATATGTTAAATAGTAGGGGGGATAAGACCGAACCCTGCGGCACCCCATAAGTTAGGGGCCTCGGGGACGATCTCTGACCCCCCACCAACACCGACTGTGACCTGTCCGAGAGGTAGGAGGAGAACCACTGCAGAACAGTGCCGCCCACCCCCACCTCCCGCAGTCGTCGCAGAATGATACCATGGTCGATGGTATCGAAAGCCGCTGAGAGGTCAAGGAGAACCAGGATGGACGCATGGCCTCCATCTCTGGCTCTCCAGAGATCATTGGTCAATGCGACCAAAGCGGTTTCTGTGCTGTAACCGGGCCTGAAGCCGGACTGGAAGGGGTCAAGGTAGTTAGCTTCCTCCAAGGTACGCTGAAGCTGGAAGGCCACCACCTTCTCAACAACCTTCCCCATGAAGGGGAGGTTGGAGACTGGACGGTAGTTATTAAGAACGGCTGGATCCAAGGACGGTTTCTTCAGGAGCGGCCTCACCACCGCCGCCTTGAGCGCGGTGGGGAAGTGCCCCTCCCGAAGAGAGGCGGTAACAACCGCCTGGATCCAGCCCCATGTCACCTCACTGCTGTTGGCAACCAGCCAGGAGGGACACGGGTCCAGTATGCAGGTGGAGGCACTCACAGCTCGCATAGCCTTGTCCACATCCCCAGAGGCAACATCCTGAAACTCAACCCAGAGATGGTCTGCCAAGTCATTCCCTTGTGTCTCGGCTGGATCTGCGGGAGTGGAGTCCAGGTCCGACCGAAACTGAGCAACTTTGTCCGCCAAGAATTGAACATACTCCTCAGCCCTACCCTTTAAGGGGTCCCCCGTCTCCCTCCTATTTAGGAGGGAGCGGGTTATCCTAAACAGGGCGGCTGGGCGGGACTCGGCGGACGCTACCAAGGTGGCAATGTGTATTCTTTTAGCTGTTCGTAATGCCCGGATGTATTCCTTGGTGCATGCTGTCAAAAGTGCCCGGTTCGGTTCGGACCTATCGGATCTCCACTGGTGCTCTAGGCGTCTCCTCCGGCGCTTTATCTCCCGGAGCTCCTCGGTGAACCAAGGAGGCCTCCGGGAGCCGCTGACCCGGAGGGACCGTAGTGGCGCAATCCGGTCCAGAGACTCTGACGCTGCCGAGTGCCAGGCAGCAGCAAGAGTCTCCGCCGAACTGTGGGTCACTCGCCATCTTCTCCAGGATAGTGCAATCACTAAATAAACAGCTGTCTGTATCAACACCAACTCTCCTTTAGCTACGTCTGGTACACTCTGGGCCCATAACCAGTATTAGGTAAGCTCCCCATTGGGAGAGTGAGTATGTTCAGCGAAGCATTGTGAGAGTTGTGTTGGAGAACACACAAACCAGCACTGCAGTTTAAATAGACTTTTACTTTCATGGAAATAGAGGTATCAGAGTCCATCAAACAATCCAAGTCATACACGGTTAAACAGTCAGTCATCAATGTCTTTCAGTTAAGGGATAATCCAAATAACATAGTCCAGTAACATATAATCAGTCCAGTAATCAAGAAAACAGCAACCAATCACATTTTACAGTATGCTTTACAGAAACAGGTATAGCATTGTTACTTGATTTATATATTGCCAACCCAACCGTTAGAATTATATTCCTAATAGAAATGTCTAGCACCCATAACCACACTGGTTCTCATTAATTAAAATGAGTAGAATTAGAGAAATGCTGTGACTTTTAATGCAGAGAACCAGAAACTCTGGTCTTTTTAAATGGAAACAGCAACAGTGAGATGGGCAGCATATACATTTAATAAATAAACAAAAAATAAAGCCTAAATTTCAAATTAAATTAGAGTTGCACTGGTGTATCATAATAATGCAACTCTGACCATCTCTAGTGGGAACTATAGATTTTGCATGATTGGAAGCACATTGGGGGATACCCTTAGGAACTTGGAAATAAAGTTTCTGTTTTATACAGCAATCCAGTGCATGCCTATTTAAAAGAAAGGCTCACTGAATCCATTATGATTTATTCCCAGGTAAGTGTGGAAGGACATCACTTTAGGAATCTCCTATGCTTCATGTGTATTCCCAGATTACAGTGCTCTCAAATTGGATTAATTCGCATTACAGGTAGTCCTCTACTTATGACTACAATTAGTCCAAAATTTCTGTTGCTAGGTGAGAAAGTTATTAAGTGAATTTTTTGTCCCATTTTATGATCTTGCTTGCTATAGTAGTTAAGTGAATCAATGCAGTTGTTAAATTAGCAACATGGTTGTTGAGTCAACTATTTCTTCAGCTGGCCTATCCTTAAAACAGAAGATGTTAAATATGAAATTATGATGATTTCTGAGTAGAAGAGTATTTTTTCCCTTCCTAATCAATCACAATAAATAATGCTATTCATTTAATGGCTGATTGGGGGGCATTTAAAGAATTGAACTGAGACTACTGTTTTTTTTTAGTTAATTGATGAGAATAACAAAGTTAACAGCTATGCATTAGTTTAGATGAGGTTCAGAAGGATAGAACAATGCAAATGATTTTATAGTGCCCTAACCTCTTTATTCTGAATCTCTCCACCAGAATTGATTATGGAAAGAACAAACTCCAACACCATATCGTCTAATATAAAGATGAAATTACTATTACATACATGCTAATATGAAATCCTTACTACTGGTTTAGCTGATATGGGATTTGAGTTCAAAACAGCTTCCTTGATATCTATATCTGTGTTAGGGTGTCCTCAAACTTTTTGAACAGGGAGCCAATTCACAATCCCTCACACTGTTAGGGGGCTGGACTGCCTGATTGGGCGTGGCTAGGTGGGCAGATGTGACTGGGTGGGCATGGCCAGTTTAGCAGTCCATTTTGCCTTTGTCCTTGCTGTACTTACTCAATCCAAGGAATCTATTTACTTAAGACCACCACCCCCAAGGGAAAATGAGCACAAACTTTCTTGCCTAACTTCATTACAACAGCCGCTTCAGTCTCCTTAAATAGGCCATTAAAAAAAGAATAAAACAAACAGGATTTCTTTCAAAATAATGATCATATGTTTCAGATGACCACACAATAAACCAGACTGAGAATGCACCTAATGCAGCTAAAAACCCCAAGATGGGCATTGAGAGACATTGGAGGCAAGTGGAAGAATGCAAGAATCAACACACACAGACATGCGCATGCGTGCGCGCGTGCGCACACACACACACACTCACTAATGGCAAATTAAGGAGGGATAATGGTCTCTCAGACTTGGGAGTGGACTATAGTTTGAAAAAAACATGAACAAAAAAACATGAAATAATACAATATTTAAAATGAAGGACAATTGTAATCAACATAAATACACTACTAATTCAATGGGAAGTGTGGGCCTGCTTATTTGGGATTACATGGCTAAATATCTTTTAAGCCTGGAGGAGAATTCACAAACTGATTTGCTTTTTGCCACACTTGTGGCAAATCAGTTTGTGAATTCTCCTCCAGGCTTAAAAGATATTTAGCCATCTGTGTGTATATATATATACACATGAATATCTACCACAATTGTTCAGCAACCATTTTGGTGCATATACTTTATATATGGGAAGAATCAAAGCAGCGGGTGAATTCTTCTTCAGGCATTATACTGCAGTTGCATTTGAATTAATATTGGTCAATTTCAGCTGATTTTGAAAAAGCTAAGATATGTGGAGACACGTCCCCCACCCACCCACCCTTAAATTGCTACTTTAAAAGCAGCCCATTCCAGGGATGGATTTCAAATTTTTTTACTACTTATTCTGTGAAGGTGGCCTATTTTGAGGACTTGGCAGTCATGTGACTGGGTAGGTGTGCCCATCTTGTAAAATGTGGTGAAACTCACTTAACAACGCTCTTGCTTAGCAACCAAAATTTTGGGCTCAATTGTGGTCATAAATTCTTTCTTTCTTTTTTATCTCTTTCTCCCATTTTCTTTCTTCCCCTTCCTTCCTTCCTTCCTTCCTCTTTCTTTCTCTTTTTCTCTTTCTCTCTCCTTTTTCTCTCTCTACCTTCCTTCCCTTCTTTCTTTCTTTCTTTCTCTTTTGCTTTCTCTCTTTGTCTCTCCTTTTTCTCTCTCCTTTCCTTCCTTTCTGCCTTCCTTTCTATTTCTTTCTCTTTCTATCTTTGTCTCTCTCTTTTTTCTCTCTCTCCCTTCCTTCCTTTTTCTTTCTTTCTTTCTCTTTCCATTTTTCTCTCTCTCTCCCTTCCTTCCTTCTTCTCTTTCTCTTTCCTTCCTTTTCTTTCTTTGTCTCTCTCTTTTTCTCTCTTCCTTCCTTCCTTTTTCTTTCTTTCTTTCTCTCTCTCTCTTTCTATCTTTGTCTCTCACTCTTTTTTCTCTCCCTTCTTTCCTTCCTTCCTTTCTCTTTCTTTCTTTCTTTCTTTTTCTTTCCTTCCTTCTCTTTCTTTCTCGCTTTATCTTTCTATCTTTATCTCCCTCTTTTTTCTCTCTTTCTCCCTTCCTTCCCACCTTTCTCTCTTTCTCTTTCTCTTTGTCTCTCTCTTTGACTCCGACCACATCTGGGCAAGCGCTGTACCCCCAAAGTGGTCAATTCGCAATTTAATGAGTTTATATGCCGCCCAATCCCGGTGGACTCCGGGCGGCTTACAAATACGAAATGAAATAAAATAACACACAAGGGGAGAATACAAACAATACAAACAATTTAAAAAACACAACCCACATTCGGTTTAACTGGGGGTTGAACCTGATTTGAAAATCAGCAACTCCAGGCCTGTCGGAACAGCCAGGTTTTGGTGGCTGTTGGGAAGGGTCCGGGTCTCTGCTGGTAGCTCGTTCCACAGAGCCGGAGCAGCTACAGAAAAGGCTCTCCCCCGAGTGGTCGCCAGTCAGCATTGTCCTGTCGATGGCACCCGGAGGAGGCCTAGCCTGTGGGTTCTTAGCGGACGTTGGGAGGTGTGTAGCAGGAGACGGTCTCTCAAACATCCAGGTCCAATGCCATGTAGGGCTTTAAAGGTAATCACCAGCACTTTATAGTGTGTCCGGAGACTAATAGGGAGCCAGTGCAGCTCACGGAGGATAGGTGTAACATGGGTGTACCAAGGTACACCCGATATTGCTCGCGCGGCTGCATTCTGGACCAACTGCAGTATCTGAACACTCTTCAAGGGCAGCCCCATGTAGAGTGCATGGTGGTGGTGTCACATGGTGGTGGTGTGCAGGCTGCCGACCATTCCACAGCCCGCCTGGATGGGGCTGCCCGGAGAGGAAGGATCACCAGAAGAAAGCCAACTGCAGCGGGCAACGAAATCAAAAAAAAAAAATGCAAATGGTGTTCATGAGCCCAGCCAGCCAACATTGCAGGTTTTCAAGCTCATCTGGAGAGGCATTTAAAAAAAGACACCCCCCAAAAAACCCTGCAAGATCTGGAGAGACAGGGAGGTGATCTTTTGGGGGGGATCCCCAAAACCAGGTTGTCCAGCACCCCATCACTCTGGATCTTGCAGATTTTTCAGTTTTTTTTAAAATAAAACCCAGATGAGCTTGAAAACTTCTGAGGTTGCTTGCTCTCCCTGGGCATATGCAGCCTCGGAGCCTGCAGCAACTTGCACAGTAAAGGCAATTAAGAACTTCTTACATACATGAGAAGATTTTCTTCACTGTGCAAAGGCTGGTTCCAAGGCTGCAGGCTCTGAGGCTGCAGGCACCCAGGGAGGGGGGAAATGCTGCCCGTCTGTTCCCTTTCAAAGCAACCTCATAGGTTTTCAAGCAGCAAGATTTGGAGCCACCAATCTCTGGTAAGATGTGTATCACATGGCCTAGCTTGTCTCATCCCGTGCCCCACCTGCCACCCCCAAATTGCATTCCACTGTGATCATCTCTCAGCCCTTGTGTGCACAGAAAAGAAAAACTTCCCAAGAATGCAAGAAGCTGTTAATTGCCTCACACTCACAAGAAATTTTGCCTTACTGTGCAAGATTTCTTCCTGCGCACAATGGCTGAGAGACACTTGCAGTCACTGTTCCCTCTAAGGTGCGTGGCTGCGCGGCCGCGCACGTTGCAAGAAAACCCCACGCAGCAGTTTCTATCTGCCGCGCAGAGATTTCTGTAAAGGAAACATGTGGAAGTCCTTTGCAGGCGGCTACAACTGGATTCGGCAGTGCTGTTCGAGGAGGAGGAGGAGGCGAACCAGCCTGCCACCGCCGGCCACTGCCAGCCCCGCCGCTCTTCCCGCCCCCTTCCCAGCCCCACAGTCCAGCGGTCGCAGCAGAAACAGCCCCGGGTCCCCGCTGCCACTCCCCGCATTTTCTGGACGGGGATCCCTTGGAGAGGGGATTCCTTCCTGCGAGACCCCATCCAGAAAATGCGGGGAGCGGCAGCGGAGACCCGGGGCTGCTTCTGCTGCGACCACTGGACTGTGGGGCTGGGAAGAGCGGCGGGGCTGGCGGTGGCCGGCGGTGGCAGGCTGGTTCGCCTCCTCCTCCTCCGACAGCACTGCCGGATTTCCACCCAACGCTGCGGAGGTGCCAGCGGGAGCTTTGGCGGCTTCACCTCAGCCGCAGCACTGGGCAGCAAATGTGTTGGTTGGGGGTTTTTTTCCCTAAAGGGTTAGGGGTGCAAGGGTCTTGTAACAACAGCTTTAAGACTTGCGTGCTTCAAATGCCACTGTCTGAGCCAACATTTTGGTTGGTAAGCAGGAGCGTTGTTAAGTGATACTGATATTATATAACACTTTTAATTAAGCGGGTACCTTGAATAAACATAACTTTGAGTTTCAAATAATACTTAGGTGACATCTGTGAAAAAAATTCAGGTGCTCAGGCATGAAAATATGCCGCTCAAACACTATACTTTTCTGCTCACACTGAAAAAAAATTAGAGGGAACATTGCTTGCAGTGGGGTGCAATTTGGGCTCACCCCCCACCCCAAGGCCCTCCAGCCTGCTTGCCCAGCACTCACTCAGCTGCCCCTCCTGGATGCAGCCGCTCATTGGCGACTGGAAAGCGAGGCCGTCTACAACCTGTTTGCCCAGCACTCATTCAGAGACCTCCTATCTCCTACCCACTCAGCCCCCTCCCCAAACATCCACCCCACCTGGCCATAGCCACTCACTGGTTCTTTCTTCTTCTGGTTCCAAACTAAGCCCTGGTTGGTTGGTTAAAGTGCAGGTTGGATCCTAATGCTCCATCACTGGAGGCTTTTAAAAGGCAGAACTTTTCAGTAAAGGCAAAGAAAGCTCTCAGCCATGACCGGCACTGCTGCCGCTCCCATTGGCTGGGTGGGCAAAGGAAGTGGGTGGGCGGGGCAAGCATGGTGCAGACAGGCAAGTCAAGAGAGTGAGCGAGTGGTGACTGGGTGGGCAGGGGGATTGAGCAGGGATAGGCCAGGGGATCATACTGGTATGGGGATGTGGCCAGTCTGCAAACATATGGCTGATTTCCACTACTGGTGCGTACCAGGAACAACCCACCTCTGTCCCCTTCCCTACTCACCCACTGGCCCTGAATCATATGGCTGTGAAAAACATCTGAAAGACTGTTTTTAAAGCACTCTTAAAGACTTTTAAAGACATTTTACACACTACTTTACAAGCTGATAGCTGCTTTGCAGGCTGGCATCACCTTCTCTCCTACTCATCCACCAGCCCGGGATCACATCGCTGTGAAAAAACATCTGAAAGACTGTTTTTAAAGTGTTTTTAAAGACCTTTAAAGATTTTTAAAGCACTATTTTACAAGCTGGGAGCTGCTTTGCAAGCCGGCACCACCCCCTCTCCTACTCACCCATCTGCCCTGGTTCACATGGCTGTGAAAAACATCTGAAAGGCTGTTTTTAAAGCACTTTTAAAGACTTTTAATGCACTACTTTACAAGCTGGCAGCTGGTTTGCAAGCCGGCACCACCCCCTCCCCTACTCACCCACTGGTCCTGGATCACCCTTTGGAACGATCTCCCCGTGGAGATTCGTACCCTCACCACCGTCCAGGCCTTCCGCATAGCCCTTAAGACCTGGCTAGCCCGTCAGGCCTGGGGACAAAGATAACTGCCCCCACCCGAATGATGAATGAATGTTGCTTATTATTTTATTTTATGTATTGTATGTGTTATTGTTTGTATATCCCTTCCCCTCATTTTATGTAAGCCGCCCTGAGTCCCCTCAGGGAAAAGGGCGGCCTATAAGTGTTAATAAATACTCTAAATACTCTAAATCACATGGCTGTGAAAACCATCTGAAAGGCTGTTTTTAAATGCAATTTTAAAGCATTTTAAGGCATTTTTAAAGCCTTTTAAAGGCTTTTTAAAAGACTTTTTAAAAGACTTTTAAAAAGACTTTTAATGCATTATTTTACAAGCTGACAGCTGTTTTGCAAGCTGGCACTACTTTACCGACCCTTGATCATATGGCTGTGAAAAACATCTGAAAGTCTGAAATTAAACAATTACAGTCAACTAAAACTCAGAACTCAACACCACAAATTGTTTGTCTATCTGTGATCTTTCCATAGCACTTTTTCTGAAGAAAAAGCACCAGAGGCTTTGCTTGGTGCTGAGAGATATGGTGCTGTCCAAGTCATTTGTCTACAATGAAGGATAAATAGTGCTGAGATGAACAAAAAAGACAGTTTTGATTAGACAGGGTGGAAGAATAACTAGCCTGACTTTATCCTACATAAACTATATAAATTGAAGAAAAAAGAAAAAACAACTGAGCTGATGAAATGGTAACAAAATACAAAATCTATAACTATACCCATAGAGTTGTTAGGACAATTAGATATTTTGCATTTATAAGGCCTCATTATAGGTTTATAGGTTTATAGGTTTATTGACATTTGTAGGCCGCCCTTTTCCCTGAGGGGACTCAGGGCGGCTCACAGTAAACCAAGGGAGGGGGAATACAACATTAAGACGACAACATATAATAAAATCAACACCATACATTCAGTATTCGGGCGGGGCAACGGTCCTTATCCCCAGGCCTGACGGGCGAGCCAGTTCTTCAAGGCTATGCGGAAGGCTTGGACGGTGGAGAGGGTACGAATCTCCACGGGGAGCTCGTTCCAAAGGGTCGGGGCTACTGCTGAGAAGGCCCTCCTCCTTGTAGTTGCCAGCCGACACTGGCTGGCAGATGGAATGCGGAGGAGGCCCAGTCTATGAGATCTTATAGGTCGTAGGGAGGTAATCGGCAGAAGGCGGTCTCTCAAGTATCCAGATCCACTGCCATGTAGGGCTTTATGGGTGAGTAATAGCACCTTGAAGCGCATCCGGAGATCGACAGGTAGCCAGCGCAGCTCGCGGAGGATAGGTGTTATGCGGGTGAATCGGGGTGCACCCGCGATCACTCGCGCGGCCGCGTTCTGCACTAACTGAAGTCGCCGGATGCTCCTCAAGGGCAGCCCCATGTAGAGCACATTGCAGTATTCCAGCCTAGAGATCACAAGGGCCCGAGTGACTGTTGTGAGTGCCTCCCGGTTCAGGTAGGGTCGCAACTGGCGCACCAGGCGTACCTGGGCGAATGCCCCCCTGGTCACAGCCGCTAAATGGTGGTCGAATGACAGCTGTGGATCCAGGAGGACTCCCAGATTGCGAACCCTCTCTGAGGGGTGTAAAATTTGACCCCCCAGCCTGAGTGTTGGAATGTTGGCCAAATCTTTGGGAGGGAAACACAACAGCCACTCGGTCTTTTCTGGGTTGAGCACAAGCTTGTTAATCCTCATCCAGTCCATGACGGCCTCAAGACCCCGGCCCATCACGTCAACCGCTTCATTGATTTGGCACGGGGCGGACAGATACAATTGAGTATCGTCCGCATATTGATGGTATCTAATCCCGTGCCTGCGGATGATCTCTCCCAGCGGTTTCATGTAGATGTTAAATAGTAGGGGGGATAAGACCGAACCCTGCGGCACCCCATAATTTAGGGGCCTTGGGGACGATCTCTGCCCTCCCACTAACACCGACTGCGACCTGTCCGAGAGGTAGGAGGAGAACCACCGTAGCACGGTGCCTCCCACTCCCACCTCCCGCAGTCGTCGCAGAAGGCTACCATGGTCGATGGTATCGAAAGCCGCTGAGAGGTCAAGGAGGACCAGGATGGAGGGATGTCCTTCATCTCTGGCTCTCCAAAGATCATCCATCAATGCGACCAAAGCGGTTTCTGTGCTGTAACCGGGTCTGAAGCCTGACTGGAAGGGGTCTAGATAGTTTGCTTCCTCCAAGGACCGTTGGAGCTGGAAGGCCACCACCTTCTCAACAACCTTCCCCAGAAAGGGGAGGTTGGAGACCGGGCGATAGCTGTTAAGAACAGCTGGATCCAAGGATGGTTTCTTTAGGAGGGGTCTCACCACCGCCTCTTTCAATGCGGCGGGGAAGTTCCCCTCCCGAAGGGAGGCGGTTACAACCGCCTGGATCCAGCCTCGTGTCACCTCACTGCAGTTAGCAACTAGCCATGAGGGACACGGATCCAGAACACAGGTGGAGGAACTTACAGCTCTCATGGCCTTGTCCACATCCCCGGGGATAACGTCCTGAAACTCAACCCAGAGCTGTTCTACTTGGTCCCCCTGTGCCTCGGCTGGAACTGCGGGTGTGGAGTCCAAGTCCGACCGAAACCGAGCAATTTTGTCCGCTAAGAATTGGGCATATTCTTCAGCTCTGCCCTGCAGGGGTTCCCCCGTCTCCCTTTTGTTTAATAGGGAGCGGGTTATCCTGAACAGGGCGGCTGGGCGAGACTCAGCGGATGCAACCAGGGAGGCTATGTGTGATCTTTTAGCTGCCCTAAGTGCCCTAGTATATTCCCTGGTGCAGGTGGTTACCATTGCTCGGTTCGATTCGGACTTATCGGACCTCCAACGGTGCTCTAGGCATCTCCTCCGGCGCTTCATTTCCCGGAGCTCCTCGGTGAACCAAGGAGGCCTCCGGGATCCGCCGCCTCGGAGGGGCCGCAGTGGCGCAATCTGGTCGAGGGCCTCTGACGCTGCCGAGTGCCACGCAGCAGCCAGAGTCTCCACCGGACTGTGGGCGAAAGTGTCAGGAATAACCCCAAGCTCTGTCTGGAACCTTGATGGCTCCATAAGACGCCTGGGGCGGAACCACCTGGTCGGTTCCTCCTCCCTACAGTGGGGGTTTGGCCTCCGGAAGTCGAGCCTCAGCAGGCAATGGTCTGACCACGACAGGGGTATGATGTCACTCCCCCTCAGACCAAGATCATAAATCCACTGCTCCGAGAGAAATACAAGGTCAAGCATGTGTCCCGCTGTATGGGTTGGGCCTCGAATTACTTGGGTCAAGCCCATGGCTGTCATGGAAGCCATGAACTCCCTCGCCCCATCAGAGTTTTCACCGAGCGATGGCAAATTAAAGTCCCCCAGGACCATCAACCTAGGGAACTCAATCGCCAGCTCGGCTACCGACTCGAGGAGCGAGGGGAGGGCTGCTGCAACGCTGTTGGGAGGCAGGTACGTTAGCAGCAAACCCACTTGACCCTTGAGGTCCAACTTTAGCAGCAAAGACTCACACCTGACAATCTCCGGAGCAGGGACCCTGCGAGGAACTAACGACTCCCGGATAACAACGGCCACACCCCCACCCCTTCCCTGGGCTCTCGGCTGATGCAGCACCTGAAATCCTTCTGGGCACAGCTCTACAAGGGGGACTCCTCCCTCTGGGCCCAGCCAGGTTTCAGTAATACATGCCAGGTCTGCCCTCTCGTCTATAATTAAGTCCCGGACGAGAGGAGCTTTATGAACAACAGACCTGGCATTTAGCGACAACAGCCTGAGACCAGGGTCCTGACTACTCGCGCCATCTGGTCTTGGAGTGGGACTCCCAGGGCCGGAAGGAGGGATCTCTGTAATGTAGCGAACCCTCCTTCCCCGGTAATGGCCTGCCCTGAAGTCCCCGCCGTATCTGCCCCTCCCTGTTACGACCGCAATACCCCGACCCTCTCCCGTGTCTCTAGTCCCCCCAACCACCCCTCCAGCCCCCGCAACTCCCGGCAGGTCCTCCGAATCACACATACTCATACACTCCCCCAAACAGTCCCCACGTAATCGTTAAAAACACAAAATATACAACAATATAATCGTAAAAAGTGGGACATTCATTCATCTCATACATACCTCATGCATAGCCCGTACAAAGGAAGAAAAAAGAAGAAAGGAAAGAAAGAATAAAAATTAAAATAGTTGCGCAATTAATTAAAAGTTTTTAGGTGCGAGTTCAGTTCGTTGCTATCAACTGTCCATCTGTTGCCCAGACCAAAGTGTCCTTCTGGGAATAGAAACCAGTAGTGATGATGGTAATAGTCAGGGCTGAGACAGACAGGATCACAAGCCCTAGGTCTATGAGTGAGGAAAATCTGGTAGGCGAAGTCCCGAGCGGCAGGGAACCAATGTTGGTAAAATAAGCAGCGTTAATAGAGAGAGTAGTGTTGATAACCAGGGCAGCGTTGGTAAAAGAGACAGTGCTGGAACAGGGGACTATATTGCTGGAAGAAATAGTAACAGTACCAGCAGCAGTATTGGTAAAAGGGACAGCATTAGTGAGGGGAGTAATGTTGTTAAAGGCAATGGTGTCGCTGTATTTAAGCCGAGTTAAGTATGGAGGGGAGGGGTATCCGGAAAAGGCTCCAGCCACGGCATGTCCAGTCAGCCGCCCGCTTTGCCTAAATCGGACAAAGCCCCCATTCGAACTTCCCAGCTCCAACCAACGATGGTAAATCCTCAGCCCAGCCAAAGTCACCATAAAAAACCCCAGTTCTCTGAGCTGTCCGCCACTCTGTCCACCAAACTGTTCTCCAGGCTTCAAAGTTTGTAAAGATAAAAATAGGGAAGGGGCCAGGGAACCCCTCCGTTGCTGAAGCCGCCGCGCCACGCTCTTACTCGTCTCCGCTCCCAGTGCCACCATGGAGCTGCTGCGCTTATCGCCTAGGGTGCCCGGCCACCGCTGGGACCGCCGGAGCCACCATAAAACGTTCTTCGTCGCCCCCTCCTCCACCATGACCATGCGGCCGCCGCGCCCGCCGCGGCCGCCGCGGCCGCCGGCAAGGACGCCCAGCCGCGTTGAAGAGTTTAAAGAGTTTAAAATCCCGGCTCGGCCAAAGGCGTCGGTCTCCCTCAGCTCGTGGCTCATACAGGTCCTCCGAGTTTCTGTCATCCCGGAGGACCCTGGTGAGGGCAGTAAGAGGCTAATTCCACGGGCTCCTAGAGCTTTTTTCGCCAGGTCTTCTGCGACGAAGGAGCCCTGGCCGCCTCCTCCCTCTACTGTCGGCCTCCCCTCTCAGCTGTTGGAGCCACCGCAACTCTGCCTGCCTCCCAACAAGAAGTTCGAGGAGTTCCGGGGCCAGCCGAGTTCAAGCCGCCACGGCCCCCGCACCCTCACCACCTGCGCAGCCTGTTCTGCCAGCTCCTTCTTCCGCCGGGCCTCCTCGCTGCCCTGCCGGTTTTCATTCGCCTTTGCTCCTCAATTCAGCCGCCCAGGGAGAGCCTCTGCCTCCTGAAGCCATCCACGGGCCGCCTCCAGGGCCGGTCTTCGCTTCAGCGGTTGCTTCCGACCCCAGGACTGGGAGAATTCAAAGGGCATATACTATACTAACTTTTGATTTCAGCCCTATATTAGATACAATTACTAATTTCAAATTTTATACTTGTCCTTTTATCCCTCAGTTTGTCAGAGAGCTCATGTTGCTTTTATCTGGAATATCTTGTTTTTCTTTGTCTATGATATTGTTTTTGTTTGAGCTTTTTATTTTTCAGAGTTTCTAATCCAGAGTTTCTGAATTATTTTGCCCTCTAGGATTTCTATCCATTTCTATTCTCTCTCTTAGTCTGTTGAAGTCAGCTCTCTTAAGTCTAAAACACTAGCCTGAATTTGTTCAGTTGCCTGTGCTTTTGCATTATGTCAGTATTCTAGTATGATATGGTCGCTCTTATTAAGAAATAATAGAAATTAGAAAAATGTTTTAAAAGAGATTTTTCAAAGGAGGAGGAGAAAGAGGATAGCAAGTCTATTTGATATATAAGACATGTTTTCTCCAAGCAATGTTTTCTAGAAGGAGAAGGAGAAAGAAGGGAGAACGAAGAAGAGGAGGGTGAGGAGGATGAGACAGAAAAGAAGAAGAGAAGGAGAAAGAGCAGAGTGAACGTTGATCTTGTCAGTAACTAATGTTTTCTAAAAAAAAAAATCCAAGTTGTGAAATATGTGAGTATAGATATGTTGAAAGAAATGTCCTTCTAGGTTTGGCTCCAAGTGAGGAAAAAGACACTGGGGACATGGAGGCTGCTTGGAAAGATGGTTTAATAATGGACAGGATCACATGGCTTGAGCTCCTGAACAGAAAAGGTGATCACATGCTTCAATGTTGGGTGGAGAAGAAGAGAAGGGCCGAGGAGGAGCTTGCTGGACTTTTTATAATCTGTTCAGCCCCACCTTTCTGTTTCCTGTTCCTGTGTAAGAAATGTATTCTGATTGGTTGTCAGACTCAATGGTGAAAGGTAAAGGTGCAGGAGCAGGTCACCTATTTACCCCAAATTTCTCAGAAGAGAGAGAGGGGGAAAAAGTGGTTACAGTGAGCAAAAAAAAACTGCAGCCCCCTTTAATGACTCAAAAGGAAGGAGGGAAAGAAAGGGGGGATACACACAAAGCAATCACAGGTCTCTGGATCCCTTCCACATCACTCCCTCGGGGCATGGGGACACACACTCACATTCATATTGCAATCAGACCTTCATGCTTGCTCATGCCAACCAAAACATTTTCACAAGCCAATGAGCTCCATTTTCTTTTCTTAGAGGATGTCACACTCCGTTCAGGTTTGGAAATGATAACACACATACATACACACACATACCATTAAACAACCTTGCAACTTACTAGTTCTTTACATGAAAGGCAATCAAAGTACATTCACACCAACTTTTACCATCAACATACTGACATTTACATTGCAATCAGACTGCTTTTGTAAATTAATTTCACATACAAAAATCCCATTTCATTCTTTCTTCATGCAAAGCAATTATTACAATTATTTCAGGGAGCTGTACATAAGCCAATGAGTTCCATTTTCTATTATTAAAGGATCTCAACCTCCCTCCAAGTCTTGAAATGATTACACCCATACACATACATCAGTGGTGGGTTTCAAATTTTTTGGGAACTTACTCTGTGGGTGTGGCCTGCTTTGTGGGAGTGGCTTGCCGGCCATGTGACTGGGTGGGAGTGGCTTGCTGGCCATGTGACCGAGTGCAGTTGTTTGCCAGCCATGTGACTGGGTGGGAGTGGCTTGGCAGTCATGTGACTGGGTGGGAGTGGCCAAAACGATGTCACTGAATTATTTGCCCCAATGGATGAAATCCAAAAGTATGAAAGAAAACACTAATTATGTAAGGAAAGGTCACTAAAATGTATAAGGAAATATTATTAGTTCTTGATCATTATTAATGTGTAGATAACTGTGGGACATTACACACCCACACCCACACAAACTATGACAGTGCCAGGAAAACACCAAATAATAAGAATCCCCCCCCCACCAAAAGACTACAAATGAAGCCAGTTCCCCCCCCCCTAAACCTAAGGATAGGAAAGACAAAGCCACTGGAATAAAAACCATCAAGGCATTGTGGGAAATTATAAAGGACAGTGCCAGGAAGCTCACAGAACCAGCAACCACCTAAGAATTACGTAAACAACCAGGATGAAACACACTAAATCTGGCAAAGCTACCTTGCACCAACCTGGCCTGCCCATAGTAAAGCAGCCACTTTGAGACACATAAACCTGGTCTGAACACTTAAAAGCAACATATTGCATCACAAAGAAAACATTTGCAAAAAGGAATAACATTTCTTGTAGTAAATATATTTTATAAACAATTAAAAAATAAAAAATCCCTAAAAATAATTTTTAAAAAAGATATTCTATAAATAAAAAAATCCTTAAAAACCATTGTTAAGTATTCTGCACATAATAATTTATACTGTAACAATTTTGAGGTATTCTACCAGCAATAATTTATACTGTAACCATTTCAAGGTATTCTACCAGCAATAATTTATAGTGTAAACATTTCAAGGTATTCTACCAGCAATAATTTATATTGTAACCCTTTCAAGGTATTCTACACACAATAAATTGAACTAAACCATTTTAAAATATTCTACTCAATACTTTTAAATAAAACAATTTAAAAAAAATTCTATACACAATACATTTTAAAGTATTGAGTATAGAATTCTTAAAAATGGTTTATTTTAATTAATTTTGGATAGAATCTTTTTTAAATAGTCTAAGACAATTTCAAAAAAGAATCCATACACAATAAATTGAAGTAAACCATTTTAAAATATTCTACGCTCAATACTTTTAAAACAATTAAAAAAAAGTTATGCACAATAAATAAAATATTATTTTAAAGACATTAAAAGAATAAAAGAAAAAAAAACCCGGGTCACTTACCAGCAGGCGGAATCATCAGCTCTCCAATGCAATGGATGCAGCAGGGAGCAGGCAGGCAATGAGGCAGCAGGACAGGTAAACTTACTGGACTAGAGGGACAAGGGTTGTCGGTTAGCTAGGCACGCCGCCTGGAAGGCTTAGCCAGCCAGGCGACTCTGGAGAGGGGGGGCAGGGGGCTTTCAGCTGCATGGCGTATGCCAGCTCGTGGCTTTCACGAGGGAAGGCCTGAAGGCCTTCCTTTGCGAGCTAGTCTGCTGCCATCCACCCACTTTCAGCCACATGCGAAAGCCGGCGCCATTGCCAACCAGCACCTTTCAGCCACACAGCATACGCCAGCTCGCAGTTTTTGCGAGGCAAGGTCTGAAGGCCTTTCCTCGCAAAAGCTAGCCTACGGCCGCTGCCTGCTTTTAGCCACGTGGCATATGCCAGCTCGCAGCTTTCGCAAGGCAAGATCTGGAAGGCCTTCCCTCGTGAAAGCTGCGAGCTGGCATAAGCTAGCCTTCCACTGCCCCCCCCTTGTGCTTAGTTGCTTACCTGAGGGAAGCAGCAAGCTGCTGGAAGGGGAATCGAAGCAAAGGGAGGACCGATCAGCAAGCGCAATACGACAGATGCTCGGGAACAAGAAAGACTCTTTTCAAAAGAGAAAGATTCTTTTCCAAAGAGGAATGTTGGCCATTAAAGACAACTATTACTGCTGCAACAGCTTTGTAACATATCCCTGTGGACTCCTCAGTCACTTTGGGAAGCTTTTTCCCTTTTTTTTAAGTGACAAGGGGACAAATTTTAGAAAAGGGTCTGGAAGTTAGCCCACATGCTTTCTGAATGTCTGGGCAACAAAGGAGATTGGAGAAGAAACTCAGGTAGAGCTCCTCTTCAGTTCATCTGATGGTGGCCAGAAAATCAGCAAATTTGTTGACAAAATCTAAATCAAAACTGCCTTCTGGAGGCCAGGTTGGCCAGAAAGATGTGCAGAGGGTTTTTACTCATGTTGAAGGCAAACCTCTAATAAGAATTTCCTTCATCTCATACATGCATACACAAGGCAACACTCAGCCTCCTCCCCCCGAAGGAAAAAAAATTCTCTACTCACCTCACAGAGTACAACCTTCCCCACTACCCAGTGGTGGGTTTCAAAAATTGTTCGAACCTACTCTGTGGGTGTGGCCTCCTTTGTGGGAGTGGCTTGCCGCCCATGTGACCGGATGAGAGTGGCTTGCCACCCATGTGACCGGATATGAAGATGCCGACGACACTTGTCAGGACCACCTTAAATTACCTCATACACAGCACTGGCATGCATAAGAATATGATGTAAACTTTTTTTTTTAAAGGCATCTTTGGTTTGCCTTAAAACAACTTCAACAAACGCAATGTTCTGATTGCACCACAAACGCAACAGTCATCCTTACATTACACAGAGGCACTGAGTTTTATAAATATGAGCTTGATAGTGTAGAATAATCATATCCAAGGGCCAGTGGTGGGTTTCAAAAAATGTTGGAACCTCTTCTGTAGGTGTGGCCTGCTTTCCGGGTCCACTGGTAGAACCTCTTCTAACCGGTTCGGTAGATTTGACGAACCGGTTCTACCGAATAGGTGCGAACTGGTAGGAACCCACCTCTGCCACTACCTAATTCAAGCCTCTTTGGCATTCAGGACTGGATGGATTCAGGATCTGCTGGCATGCGGCCAAGCCCATGTCACCAGGCCAAACTCACCCAGAGTGCTCTTTGACATTGTCTGTGGCCCACACCAGTTTCTTCAGTCCATCATGTTGAAAGCCTGCCAAACCTCAAAGGGGTTCAGCTGTATGACAAGCCAGATGTGGCTACCTTGAGGGAAAGTCCATTCATGTTAGTGAATGGAAGGTTTGAGAATACGTTGAGACCCATAGAAGTTTGAGAACACATCCAAGTCACAATGAGCCAAACATGAGACTTAAACGGAGGCTTATGGAGGGTCTCCTCTGGAGGCATCTGGATCCATGTGCTTTGCTCATCTGTGCAGGGCCGAAAGACATGCGAACAAGGTCCCCTCCCCCACAGAAAAGGCATTGTTGGAAGCTAAGAGGTAAGGGGGGTGGGAGGTGGGGTAGATAGCTTTTGGTGGCCCGTTTCTCCGGTCGCTCTTGCCCTCTAGCCGCCCCTGCCCTTGTCCTCAGGGATTTTTCTTCTTATCATCCTAACTTATCATCTTAACTAACTGTTGCTGCGGCCATGGAGACCTCTGGCCACGCTGACAGTTCTGCGTTAGATCCCATGCCGTACAACCTCATAGAAGGAGTGGATGGGGAGACGAGGAGAACGTGGTCAGAAAGCCAGCTCCCCCCTCCCCAACTGGCATCGACCTATTCAGCCATTTTAGACTCTAAGACTGCATATACTTTCTGGACTCTGCAGGGGAGAAGACTAATAGTGTGGACCCCCGCACACTCTTAAATTTAAACTTTTTACCAACTTCACCTTTTTTAAACTTGCGCCAACTGCTTTTGCGGGGCAAAAGTTTGCGCTTATTTTGTGTGTTGAGGGAATGTTTGTATGAATGGGTGAGAACGTGTCCTCACTTTTAATTTTTAAATTTGCTTAATTTTATATTATTACTTTGTATTTTAACTATTGTTGGGGGGGTGTATGAGGAGAGTGGCTGTGTGTTGTATATGATGGGATCGGGTGGGTGACCTGTGGCCCCCTCCACTGAGTGCAGATGTAGAAGTGGATGGGGGCCCAGATCTGCCCCCGTCCTGGTATGAATGATGAGTGCAGCCTGTCGGGAAGAATGGGGGCCATGGGAGGTGGGCAGGGGTCTACGATGACGGAGGAGGGTCGAGGCATTTCGGTCATGACTGGGAGGGGCAGCTATGATGGGAGTTGTAGGACTGGCCATTACCGGGGAAGAAGGATTCGCTACCTTATAGCGATTCCTAGTTCCGGCCCCACTGGCTCAACTCAAGGGCCTGGTGGCAGAGGAGAGAAGGGCCCTGGTCTCAGGTTGCTGTTGCTAAATGCCAGGTCTGTAGTAAATAAAGCTCTCCTCGTCCGGGACTTAAAGGCAGACCTGGCATGTATAACTGAAACCTGGCTGGGCCATGAGGGAGGAGTCCCCCTCTCGGAAATGTGCCCAGAAGGGTTCCAGGTGCTGCACCATCCACGACACCAGAAAACGGGGTGGGGGAGTGGCAGTTATTATCCGAGGGTCATTAGCTCCTCACAGGATTCCTACCCCAGAGATCGTGGGGTGTGAGTCCCTTCTCCTGAAGATGGACCTAGGGGTTCAAGTGGGCTTGTTTTTGACGTACCTACCTCCCAGCTGCGTCACAACGGCCCTGTCTGCGCTCCTAGAGGCGGTAGCTGGGTTGGCGGTGGAGTTCCCCAGACTGATGGTACTGGGGGACTTTAACCTGCCATCCATGGGCGAACACTCTGATGGAGCGCAGGAGTTCATGGCTTCCATGACAACCATGGACTTGACCCAAGTAGTTCAGGGTCCAATTCATAGAGTGGGACACACACTCGACCTTGCATTTCTCTCGGGGCAGTGGAGATGTGATCTTGAATTAAGGGGAAAAGAGATCTCACCCTTGTCATGGTCAGATCACTTTCTGCTGAGACTTGACTTTGGGATGCTACTCCCCCATTGCAGGGAGGTGGAGCCGATTAAGTGGTTCCGCCCGAGGCGCCTGATGGATCCGGAAGGATTCCAGAAGGAGCTTGGAGGGATACCTGACTCCCTTGCCCACAACCCGACAGAGGCCTTAGTCGCAGCCTGGAATGTTGCAGCGGCTGAGGCTCTGGATCGGATTGCGCCTTTGCGGCCTCTCCATGGCAGTGGATCCAGGAGGGCACCTTAGTTCACCAAGGAACTCCGGGAGATGAAGTGCCAAAAGAGATGCCTAGAGTGACGCTGGAGGGTTGTAACTCCGAATCTGACCGAACACTGTTAAGAGTCTTTATTAGGACTTATTTAGTGGCGATACGGATGGCAAAATGCACATATTTTTCCGCTCTTATTGCATCTGCGGAATCCCACCCAGCCGCCCTGTTTAGGGTGATCCGCTCCCTCCTAAAAGGTAAGGAAGCGGGGGAACCCTTGCAGGGAAGAGCTGAGGAGTTTGTCCAGTTTCTGTCGGATAAAATCACTCAGATTCAGGCGGACCTGGACTCTACTTGGGCAGCACCAGCTGAGATGCTGAGGGAGGGTCTTAGTCAGATTTGCTGGAATGAGTTTGAGTTTGTCACCCCTGAGGAAGTGGACAAGGCCAAGGGAGTGATGAGTTCCTCCATCTGTTATTGGACCCGTGCCCCTCCTGGCTGGTTTCGAGCAGCAGGGAAGTAACACGAGGCTAGCTCCAGAGGATTACGAACGCTTCTTTACAGGAGGGGTCTTTCCCACAGCCACTTAAGGAAGCAATGGTGAGACCCACTCCTTAAGAAGCCTTCTCTGGACCCAGCTATTCTTAAGAACTATCATCCTGTCTCCAACTTTCCTTTTTTGGGAAAGGTTGTTGAGAAGGTGGTGGTGCTTCAGTTCCAATCGACCTTGAATGAAGCAGATTATCTAGACTCCTTTCAGTCTGACTTCAGGCCTGGATACAGAAACCGCTTTGGTCACACTGAACAATGATCTCTGGTGGGCCAGGGATAGAGGACATTCCTCTATCCTGGTGCTTCTTGACCTCTCAGCGGCTTTCAATACCATCGACCATGGTATCCTTCTGCGATGGTTAGAGGAGGTGGGGGTGGGAGGAACTGTTCTATGGTGGTTCTCCTCTTACCTCTCTGACAAGTCACAGTCGGTATTGGTCGGGCGACAGAGGTCGACCCCTAGGCCCCTTAAATGTGGGGTACCACAGGGTTTGGTTTTGTCCCCCTCCTATTTAACATCTACATGAAGCCGCTGGGTGAGATCATTCGACAGCATGGGGTTAAGTATCATCAGTACGCTGATGATACACAATTATATCTCTCTGCCCCGCACCAACTCAGTGTAGCGGCGGACGTGATGTGCCGGTGCCTGGAGGCTGTTAGGATCTAGATGGGGTAAACAAACTCGTGCTCAATCTCGACAAGACTGAGTGGCTATGGATGTTCCCCCTGAAGGACAGCCCAGATAGTCCATCCTTGACCCTGGGGGGGTGAAAACTTACACCCCTCAGAGAGGCCATGCAATTTGGGGGTCCTCCTGGATTCATGGCTGACACTAGAACATCATCTGTCAGCTGTGACCAGGGGAGCCTTTGCCCAGGTTCGCCTGGTGCACCAATTGCGGCCCTACTTGGATCGGGAGGCACTCCAAATTGTCACTCATGCCCTAGTCACCTCAAGGCTGGATTACTGCAACGCGCTCTACATGGGGCTACCCCTGAAAAGCGTTCAGAGGCTGCAACTAGTCCAGAATGCAGCCGCGCGAGCGATATTGGGTGTACTTAGGTACAACCATGTTACACCTATCCTCCGTGAGCTGCACTGGCTACCCATTGGTCTCCGGATGCAATTCAAGGTGTTGGTTATTACCTTTAAAGCCCTACATGGCTTAGGACTAGCATACCTGCGAGACTGCCTACTGCCACACTCCTCCCAGTGGCTGGTAAGATTCCACAGGGTGGGCCTCCTTCAGATGCCGTCAGCCAGACAATGTTGGCTGGTGGCTCCCTGGAGGAGAGCCTTCTCTGTGGCTGCTGCGACCCTTTGGAACGAACTACCCCCAGAAATCCGGACCTCACCCACTCTCATGGCCTTCAGAAAAGCTGTCAAGACCTGGCTTTTCCAGCAGGCCTGGGGCTGTTGACCTCATTGTTGAGGTCCAGCCCCGACTGAAATGAATGTATCTGTGTCATTTTAATTTGTCTTATTTTATTTTTACTTTCTTTTATTTTCTTTCTCTTCCATTCTGTAAGCCGCCTCGTTGGGGGGAAGTGCCATCTATAAACCATCTGGTATATGTTTTCTTTGAATGCTGTAGATATTGTAAGTGAACGTTGATCTTGTCAGTAACTAATGTTTTCTAAAAAAAAAATTCCAAGTTGTGAAATATGTGAGTATAGATATGTTGAAAGTAATGTCCTTCTAGGTTTGGCTCCAAGTGAGGAAAAAGACACTGGAGACATGGAGGCTGCTTGGAAAGATGGTTTGATGGTGGACAGGATCACATGGCTTGAGCTCCTGAACAGAAAAGGTGATCACATACTTCAATGTTGAAGAAGAGAAGGGCTGAGGAGGGGCTTGCTGGACTTTTTATAATCTATTCAGCCCCACTTCTCTGTTTCCTGTTCCTGTGTAAGAAATGTATTCTGATTGGTTGTCAGACTCCCATGGGGCCTCAGGGACAACTCTCTAGGCTGTGTTTTGAATCCAGGTTTGGTTGAGTCCTCAGATGCCATGTGGTGAGTGGGTAAAAGCTAATCATGCTTAATCCCATCACCCTGGACCTTAACGGGAGAACTCTTTATTATGTAAAGGGACTGGCTTGGGCATTTTAATGGCCCATTGACAAAGGGGGTGGGGGCATGAAGCTGCAGGGAGGTACTGCAGGGAGGTTGTTGAGAAGGTGGTGGCCTTTCAGCTCCAGCGGTCCTTGGAGGAAGCCAGTTATCTTGATCCATTCCAGTCAGGCTTCAGGCCTGGCTACAGCACAGAAACCGCTTTGGTCGCATTGACCGATGATCTCTGGAGAGCCAGGGATGGAGGCCACGCCTCCATCCTGGTACTCCTTGACCTCTCTGCGGCTTTCGATACCATCGACCATGGTATTCTTCTGCGACAACTGCGGGAGGTGGGAGTGGGAGGCACTGTTTTACGGTGGTTCTCCTCTTACCTCTCGGACAGGTCGCAGTCGGTGTTAGTCGGAGGGCAAAGATCGACCCCCAGGCCCCTAACATACGGGGTGCCGCAGGGTTCGGTCCTGTCCCCTCTTCTTTTTAATATCTACATGAAACCTCTGGGCAAGATCATTCGACAGCACGGGATAAAATACCACCAGTATGCGGACGATACACAGTTGTATCTGTCCGCCCCGTGCCAACTCAATGAAGCGATGGACGTGATGAGCCAGGGCCTTGAAGCTGTTAGAGACTGGATGGGGGTTAACAAGCGTGTACTCAACCCAGATAAGACCGAGTGGCTGCTGTGCTTCCCTCCCACTAATTGGCCAAGTGTTCCATCTCTCAGGCTGGGGGGTCAAATACTATGCCCCTCAGATAGGGTTCGCAACTTGGGAGTCCTCCTGGATCCACAGCTGACCTTTGAACACCATTTGTCAGCTGTGACCAGAGGGGCATTTGCCCAGGTTCGCCTGGTGCACCAGTTGTGTCCCTACCTGAACCGGGAGGCTCTCACAACAGTCACTCATGCCCTTGTGACCTCTAGGCTGGAATACTGCAATGTGCTCTACATGGGGCTGCCCTTGAAGAATATTTGGCGACTTCAGCTGGTCCAGAATGCAGCCGCGCGAGCGATCGTGGGTGCACCTCGTTTCACCCACGTAACACCTATCCTCCGCGAGCTGCACTGGCTGCCTGTTGATCTCCGGGTGTGCTTCAAGGTGCTAGTTGTCACCTACAAAGCCCTTCATGGTATTGGATCTGGATACTTGAGAGACTGCCTACTGCCAATTACCTCCACTAGGCCAATAAGATCCCATAGATTAGGTCTCCTCCGAATTCCATCAGCCGGCCAATGTCGGCTGGCAACTACCCGGAGGAGAGCCTTCTCGGTGGCTGCTCCGACCCTTTGGAACGAACTCCCCGTGGAGATTCGTACCCTCACCACCCTCCAGACCTTCCGCGTAGCCCTTAAATCCTGGCTGTCCCAACAGGCCTGGGGCTAAAGACTTCAGCCCCACTCGAATAGTATGACTGCTGTGCTTTTTTAATGATGTATTGTCTTTGTGTCTGTAACTTGTTTGTCCTCCCCTCCCACTGAATTGTGAGCCGCCCTGAGTCCCCTCAGGGAAAAGGGCGGCATACAAATAAAGTAAACTAAACTAAACTCTGTCTTTAAAACATGTTTCTCCCTTTTCACATCCAGGGAAATGTAATATTCTGCCTTTTCAATATTTCCTAGGATATTTCATTTTTCTGGGAGAGGGCTGGGTAATAACTTTCTACAGATATACATATAATTAGGATCCTCTCTGATACATTGATACAGAATTGGGATAGTAGGAATTCTCCCAAAGCTTCCTGGATGAAAAGAAGAAACAAATACTTGTTTTCCCTTCTTTTAATGGGAGAATAAAAACTTAGCCTAACTTTGAATTCATATACCTATGTCCATTCAATTATGTATTATGCTCATTTTGCAACATTTTCAAACCCACACAACAGTTTTAGGCTTTCATAATTTTATTTGTTGATATCCCAACAATTGATTTCATAGAAATAAAGACAGTATACATAATGCTTCTGCCTCTTATTTTTTCCACAACAGCCTTATGTGGTGGGTAGAACTGAAAAAAGAGTGAATGACCCAAAGTCACGTAGCCATTTTTTATGCTTAGGAAAGAACTAAAACTCACAATTTTCTTGTTTCTAGTCTGGCAACTTAACCACTACACAAAGTTGGATCTCCTGCTGATAATGTTAAAAAATGTATTTATCAAGGCATGATATTGTGGAAGGAGATCAAAATAGGGATCTGGCTTTCTGCCTTGGTGATAAGGGAACAGAGATACTAAGAACCACTGCAGAATCTTACTAAAGGGTGTATTTTCCCAACCAAATCTTTCTTTCTTGCTGGTATATAGATGCTTGCAAAATCTTGAACATTAGTTTCCTCCCTTTTGTTCAAATAAATTGCATAAGCAATTCTTACAAGGGATCTCATAACAGTTCTGGTTTCACAAAAACAATTTAAGCATAAGATCTGGATAATGGATTAACATCTTTCTGTAATAGCAATAGACAGGGAAATATGCCATTGGGGTTTGGAAGTGGGCACTGGTCATAATCATACAATCCATAATCTTTGGCCATATTCAGGAAAAAAATTTTTTTAACTTACCTTCTTTACCCTAGATTGGTGGAGGAGATATTATGTAAATGACAATCAAGATTGATAATATCTAAACAATTCTAGCATTCAGAAATAGGAAAAACCTATATTTATATAGTTAATTAGGAATGTTAGTTAAATTTATATTGCATTTTGTTTAAGATTTTCTTCTTCTGATGTAAGTAGTTGGAACAATAGGAGGTTGCTATTAACCTACAGGCCTCTACAGTCTGTATTCAAAGCAAAAATGATAAAATTAAATTTGGTCTCAGGACCAGGAGAGGTTAAATAGCTAAGCTGTTTTGCCATAGATGTTCTAAATAAGGAATCAAGAAGATGACATCGATTTTTTTTTGCTGATCACAATGGACATAGGAAAGAGGTTAAATGGGAAACAGACAAATAATGACCAGATTTTTAAAGATAAAGGTAGTCTCATGTGGAATTTTAATAGAATATTGAGTTGATTTATTTATAGATTTATTATGGACATCTTGATATGATCAACTCATTATTTTAATCTGCAAATGACTAAGGTTATTTTTATAATGTAACAGAGAAAATGCATCTACTAACATGTAAGTGATGACATGAAGAAAAGCAAAAATCTATGGCAATTAAGAAATATTCATTACAAATAAAAATACTGGCAATGATTGACGACAATTCCTTTTACATGATGCTTTTGTTTTTCTAAAAAAAATTCTGATCCATGCCAATTAATGTTTGTCCAGTTGTCAATTTTCCATCCACAGTACTCAATTAGGTTTAGTTCAATGGAGTTTAAATGAATCCTGGTTTATTTTTTTCCGGTCATGGAAATTGAGTATTCCTAAGGAAAAATATATTTGTAGTGAGGAATCTATTCTTCATGAAGAGAGGATTATCTTCCATACCAATACAGGCTTCTAAAAAAAAGTTTATTGTCTGCAACGAAACCACTTTTAGGAAAGGACCCATCTGACAGAGTGTGAAAAGTTGAATAATTTTATACCTCTGACCCCTGTTAGACCCCACTACATCAGTAATTTTGAGATATCAAGATAAAGATTTTTCTGTGCCCTTCAGTCATTGCAATTTTTTTGGCAGGATTTTGGAGGTAGTTTACCATTGTCTCCTTCCTGGGACTAGAGACTGGCAGTTGCTTTTGTATCCAAGCTGGGACTAGAACTCATGGTGTACTGGTTTCTAATTCAGTTCCTTAACCAGTATGTCAAAGGAGCCCTCAGTCAGTTTTAACTCTTATCAACTACTTGGACAAGTCGCTGCAGTTTTCTGGGCAAGATTTTAGAAGTGGTTTGCCATTGTTTGCTTCTTAGGGTTAAGAGAGAGGTGCTGCTCCAAAGTCATTCAATTGGTTTTTATGTCTGTGGCAGAACTAGAAGTCATGATATCTTAGTTCTTTAGCCTGATGCCTTAACCACTGTACCAAACTGGCTCTTATTTAGGTGATGTGCAATAGGTTAAAGTATAATCAGCAGCCTGTATCTAATTACAAGAGAGAAAGTGAGATGTTTGTATCATATTCTTTTGTCTAATGTGGTAGAGTTAAAAAACCTCTCTGGAACTTTTGAAACATTTCACTGACTTGTTTTATTCAGAGGACTGGAAGTGAAGTTTCCCTATTAAGTAATTCTCATGCTTCTGCTATATGCAAGACACAGATAAAGAAATTGAACACATCACAATTTTTTGCTACCTTTAGTGAACATATTAAATAAACTACAAGCTCCATCATCCAGCAGTTGGAAGGGAAAGATAAGCATTGTAGTAGTAAACATTTGGAGAACACCAGATTGTGAAAATTTGAGTCTACATTTTTTTTGGCAATTGTGTCCTCCTATAGAATCCTAAATTGATGAAAGTGTGATGCACTCAAATAACCATACAGTAATATAGGGTGAGGAAACACTCTGCACAGAAAACTCAAGCTTTATTTCAGTTCCTAATCCCATTTTTATCCTCTTGTTGCTCGTTTGGCCAGCTCTCTGTTGCAATACACTGAACATTTTAACACCTGGAGGAAAGAGCTTGAGCGAGGGAGTAAGCATCTATTTTGTAATGAAATGATCCCAGGGGGGATCGTTCAATTCCCCGGCTTTCCAACAACGAAAAAGTAAAAAAATTCAGGGTCGGAAGGGAAAGGCGCGGGGGCGGGTATTTGTTGTAATTGCCTGGATCCTCCAGGGGGCGCGCGAGTAGAGCTTCCCCCTTTCCCCGCCCGCTGCCTAGCTTCTGCTCCTTCTGAGGCGGGGTGCCCGCCCGCTTCTTCAGAAAGAGGGGGAAGCGTGCCTAAAGCGGTGGTGGTTGCCCGATTCTCCCACTCTTCTGAGGGCGACGATTGGAGGATGGAGCCCGGCTTTCCGGAGGCATGAAACTCCCTTCTCTGGCAGCAGTTCCCCTCCACCGCACAACGCCTTTGCTGAAAGGGAGATTTTCAGGAGTCCTGGAGGTTCCCGCTTGATCGCCGTCCAGAAAGACACGGTGTACTATTGAACCTTTGCTTCTATATAGAGCGGGTTGCGCAGGTAAGGGAGCAATGTGCTTCCCAGATCTCCCGAAGCTGCTTGGTTCTGCATTACAGAGGGCGTGTTTGCTAACTTTTTTCGGAGACATTGTGTGCCGGTAATTTAGAAGGATGCTTGGATCTCAGGTTTGGTCTCTTTTCTCTGATTAAAGATCGGGCAGCCTTTATTGGGTAGGACCCAGATCGCGAGTATATTTAGAATCAGTGTGTTAAATTAGCCAAACGGGAAATCTCTCCCGTTGATTTCCACGGTCTTTTCTAAATTTAATCATTTTCACACATTGACTAAGTCTATCTGCAATCCTTGGTCTATTTCCCCGGATTGCAAACAGTGATAATAGGCAAGTTTCCCACTGTCCCGAGCACAGATAACCCGGGATACCTTTGCAGTATTAGTTTCCAGTGATTACAGGAGGCAACTCTTTGTCCCGATGCCCCCAATTGATTTAAGGCTGTCACGAGAAATGAGTGCTATATCTAAACCTTTGGGTTTCCATTGATGAAGGTGATGATATAAAAAAAGGGTTTAAAGCAATTATGGAGTATTTTTATTGAAGGATTTTGACTTGGAAAAGTTTTTTTTTTTTGTAAAAAACCCCCCATTTTGTGATTTCTCTATTTCTAAGTCAACCTGCCCTCAAATCTTTTTCTCCTTTCATGGACGATCTAATTCCCAGACTTACTTTTAGAGAGAAAGCATCTCTTAAAATGCTGACTATACCATGGATGCAACTGCTTAAATCCCCAAATTTTATTCCCTTGAGCTGTGCTCTGTTCAGTGGCAATTGCATCTGATCCTTCAGACCTCATATTCACCTCACATTAAACTAATGTGGCAGACCAGGGAATACCAGTCATTGTTTGGATAGGATCAATATTTGTGCAAATTTATGTGACAATGCCTAGAGACTGAGGGAATCCCAGTTTATTATTTAGAACACACTATGTAATTTGAACTCCAATATACATGTCTTCTCACAACAGAACAAGATAGTTTCCACTTACTTGCCTGTCTTGTTTTGGGATGCTTTACATGGCCTATATTTGAGATTTAATTTCAGAAGACAGAAATAAGCATTTGTAAATCATTGTGTAAAGATGAACAGTTTGCTCATTCTTACATTTTCCATCCACTTGTAAAGAATGTTGTGAATGGCCTTAAATGGGAGAATTATAATATTGTGATAATACTATAACCTTCTCCATCCATCACATCAGATGCTTATCAAAAAGCCACCTTTCTCAAATTTTAGGTGTTATTTCTCCAATTTCCAACAGTTGATTGACTGGGAATGATGACACTGGAGCCAAAAGTGATGTCTCTGGACACCAAGCCAGGAACATCTGAAAAAAGTTGTGTGGACAAAGTGGAAAATACTTCGCCATTGTCTGATTGATAGATGTAGTTCCTGTAAAGGGCCAGATGATAGTCCATCCCCAAATGTAATTTCCAGTTCCTCTTGTATTTAACATAAAATATTCCAATGCAATCTAGGCAGTAACAGACAATAGAAAATATTGTATTTGTTTAATAATTACAGGAAAATATAAAATTGTCCATAGATCTTTTTAAGGAAATGTGAGATATAGTAAAGATACAAACAGTGCTGATGGCAAAACATTAGTAAAATACAGTTTGGAGTTTAGTAGAATTAATAGGTGACATCATTTAAAAAAAAGAGATGAATATGTATCTTCTTTTTTTAACCTGAGTTAAATTCTTTGGGAATAAATGCAGTGACAATTTGTGTAAGAGTTTTCTCCCCACATACAGGTGTAGTTTAATTTAGCTTTTTTGACTATTTATGTAAAAAGCTTGATTGGCTAAGATGTTTGATTTTCATTTCAATGTCTCTCTTGCATGATGAATGAGAGATTTCAAGAACAGTATAACTCTAAGCATCTTTCCTCAAAAATAATCCCTGCTGAATCTGTAGGGCTCCCCAATGGGCAAATTGTACACTGGTAGATTTAAAGATTCTCAAGATTATTTCCTACATATTGATGAAAGCATAGGGCTCAAAGGTTAAACGCTAAATGTCAGAGTTTGCCTTTCAAATCTCCCAAATATTAATCTGTACATATTTGTTTCATTGCAGAACATGGAGGTGAACATTTGCTCAATTTAAAACCCTAACTTGAATATAAAATGAATTATATGCAAAATATATAGCTATAGAGTAGTATAAGGGATGCCATTGTCCACTAAACATGCTGATGGAATGGGCAGAAGCAAAAAAACTAGAGAAAGGACTATAGATAGACTGTAAAGGTTTTGCAGAAATCTATGGATTGATTTGATATCATGCAGTGAATTGTGAGGGTAGTTGGGGGTAGTTGTTCAGAGAATAAACACTTGCATATTTATTTAGGTGTGAAGATGGTCATATATGGCAAAAAAAATCTTTTGTATGTCATTTCATTTCATGTATTAAAATTTCATCTATATAAAATTATTTAGGTAAGGTTGCAAGTTCAAACACATACCTGGAATACATGTCATTGGATGGAGTAAAACGAATTGCTGAATAGATAGATGCATAGGCTTACCCTGTAAATTGGGTCACTTTACTTAAGCATTCATCATTAGTAGGGCAGAGATCTATGCCCAAGTGGGCACCCTCTTGGCATTCAAACATTAAACAAATGCTGACAGCTGAGTCTTTGACTTAAGAGATACCAGCTGGAGAGAATTCTGTACAGGTGGAGTCAGTTTTAAATAGACTTAATTCCACGGACTTTTGAGAATGTATATGTATGCATGTGTATGTATGTGTCTGTGTTTATATTATGTGTGTTTATACTGTATGTATGTATGTATGTATGTATGTATGTATGTATGTAGATAGATAGATAGATAGATAGAATGTAGACTGAATATGTATATGTGTGTGTGTGTCTATGTATGTATATGTATGTGTGTGTGTATATATACATACACACATACATATACATACATACATACACACATACACATACTAGTCTCCCTTTATTTATTTATCAGCACAAATATAACATGCGCGTGCGCGCGCGCGCACACACACACACACACACACACACACACATATATATATATTTAAAGTCACAACCCCTGGTATGCCCAAATATGGGAGGAAGATCACACTTCCATTCTCTGTCCTTCGGCTCGTCACAAGAGACCGTCCAGACAGAAACCCAATATTTTTTTACTGTTGCCTTTTTGTTACATTTGTTATAATTGTGCTATACTATCTCTACTAGTCTCCCTTTATTTATTTATCAGCACAATTATAACATATATATATATATATATATATATATATATATATATATATATATATATATGTGTGTGTGTGTGTGTGTGTGTGTGTGTGTGTGTGTGTGTGTGTGTGTGTATGTATATGTATATGTATATGTATATGTATATGTATATGTATTCATTCTACATTCAATATTTGCTCCAAAATTCCTTTATTTAGAAACTTCATGAATGTTACTGGATCTTCATCTTTTATAGCAAGCAAGTAAACGCTGACATTCTAAGAAAAGAGTTCTGAATATTAATTATGATATTCTTTTTAAAGCTCCTGGGATAAACCCAAACTATGCTTGTTGCTGCAACTGGTTCCACTTTGCTACTTCTTTTCAACATATGGATTGGCACTGGTATATAGAGGCATTGAGGCATAATATTCTTGTTTTCAATCCAAAATCATGAACAGAATGAAATATTTGGGGCTTGATGTTTCTTTATATTATTAAAAACTGATCATGTAGAAAGCCATTGCTATTTTACTGGACAGAGTCAATAAAATGGCTGTTATAGTCCTTAGGTTTAAAATAGATAATTGCTGAATTGCTGCACCGTACACCCCATCAACTTAAGGAAGAAAATAAACTGAGTAAGGTAAAAACCTAGCATTAGTTCAACCAACAATGCTGTACAAAACTTCAGATATTTCTTCTGGAAGAAATTGCTTTATTTCAGACCAGACTGCTTTTTGATGGCTGATGTTTACTCTGGATAGCAGCAGCCTTCTGGGCTCCACTCAGCCTTCTTTTAGACCTGTTTCCTAATCCCTTTTCTACTGAAGATATCAAAGATGAAAAGTTGAATCTTTTGCACGCTGAGCACGTTGCATTCCACTCCCAAGCTACAATTGGTATCTCTAATGTAATCAGTAGAAAGATAGTAAACATGGAGTTAGCAGCCTAGGAAGCCCACATCACAATCCAAAGCTAAGGCTGAAATCCTGAACTTCTAAGAAGGGCGTAGTTTATCAGATATTACTTCCGAACTAAGGTGAATTGGCTCAATGTATAAGAAAAGTTTATAGGTACTATACATGGAACTGCTCTTGAAGAGTATTTGGAAACTGCAGTCACACATAGAGTTTTTGGGACCCTTAGGATAGACTATATTTCACTACTGTTGCACCAGCTGCAATGCTTGCCAGTTTGCTTCTGGGCACAATTCAAGATATTGATTGTCATCTATAAAGCCCTTTAGGCATGTGTCGAAGTTAACTGAGGAACTATCTCTCCCCTATGGCCTTGTTCCATGCCAATGTGCTGCCAGGAAAGGACCTCATAAGTCAATAAATTCTGGCTGGTAGAGTTAAGCATTTTCCGTTTTGGTTCCTTGCCCTTTGGAACATTGTGCACTCCTCAAGGTGAGATCTGCACTCACTCAAAAGCGCCTGAAGACCTAGCTCTGCCATCTGGCCTGGGATCCCAATGGAGGTGAGATAAGACTGAGATAAGATTCCACTTCTTCCCCATGTACATCTTGTTCTCTTCTTTTCCCACCTTTAATTATTTTTAATCAATTCTGGTGTTAATATTTATTACTTTAATATTTTAATGTTTTATCTTGATGTTTTTATGTGGTTGTAATCCACCTAGAGTTGCCTCTTGGTGAGATGGGCAACATACAAAACAAACAAACACACTACTTTGCACATTCTGTCATATGGTAGAATGTACTCTATAGGCTTTTACTTCAGAGGCATCATGGTGCTGTTCTTTGCTACATTTTGCATTCCAATTATTGTTTTGCATTCATATGACTTTGTAGTTGCTACCTTATATCAATTTATGCTAGTGTAGTCATGGGAAAAAAGAAAAGACTTCCCTCACCTCCCAAAAAGCCAGAGGTTTAAAAAATCAGAAATTTTGTGTCCTTTGTGGTGATTTCCATGGGCACATCCACGGCAACACATGCAAGACATGGACCAGGATGGTCCAAAAAGTCAAGATAACAGCCGTAATAGATGCATATATGATGCACATAAAAATCAGGCAGAGCTTCCATCCCAGTGACAATTTAGAGGTTTGGACCTTATTGTGTGTACAGCCTTGTCACTGAATCTTAAAAAGGAGAGGTCCATTTTACTTTGGGGCAACCTTTTACGCAAGGCACCATAACAAAAAAGTCTACTCACTGTTCTGGTATTTTGTATTAGGAAGGCCAATTCTACAAGTATGTGGAGTACCTAAGTTCCAAGGCAAATGGAGATTTAGAGCTCAGCATCCTGAACCAGGAAATCAATTGATAGTCAGTTAGTTTCTAAACAAATATGTAAGCATCTCTGTATCTGCTATTACCAATTAGCAGGCAAGTAGCTGAATTTCCATCAGCTGTAGCTTTTGAACATTCTCAAGAACAAGTTATGTTCTTATCATGTTATTTATAGTGCAGGTAATACTTGACTTATGATTATAAGGAAGCCTATGCATTAGGGTGGTAAGTTGCAACAGTGGTATCAGTCATATGACTGACTCAATTTTATGATCTTTTTTGCAATGGTCATTAAGTGAATGTGCTGGTAATTAATATAAGCAGTGGTTCATTAATGGTACACATTTGCTGAAAACTAGAAATGTCTGGTAAAATGAGATCATGAGACCGCAGGATGCTGCAAACGGCCATAAATGTGGCTGTAACGCCAAGCACCATGGTGTGGACATGTTACATAAGGGGGGGGGGGGCTGGTGTCAGAACTTCAGATCCAGGTCATAAGTCTCCTTTTTCAGATAGGTCATAACTTTTGAACAGTTGCTAAGTGAACAGTTTTAAGTCAAGGACTACCTGTAGTCCAGATGAAAGGTAGCAAGGACTGGGAAACTATTGCAATTGCACCTCATATTGCATGGCACAAGAAATTTCAAGGACCATATTAGTTTTTGTTTTTTTTTAAAGCTAAATTTGTATGTTTTATTTAAAATGACTGTCCCTGTTTGGTGAATGTTTAAAATCATACTCCTGATATTACCTTAGCTAACATTCATTTGTGGTCTGTAAAAAGAGGACAGGTAAGGAGTATAATAAAAATCATTGTCATGTTAAAAAAAGTTTAAAATAATTCCAAACTGAGAAACTATTTGAAGAAAAATTATTAGGAGACGCAGCTGGATGATGCACTAAGGCTGTGAAAGTGAATCAGACACCACAGTAGAAGAAAAAAGCCTAGCGTGGTTTGAGCTTGTATCAGTTGATTTCTCTTCTAAAGGGATAAGCAATTGAAGATACACTGTGTTCTTAACTTGAAAGGCATGGGATGAGACATAGTAATTCAATCCGGCACAGTGGTGGGTTCCAGATCCCATTGCAACCGGTATGGTGCAATGTGGGCTGGGTGTCCACCACATGCACACGCGCAGCATGCGCGCAGTATACACTTACCGCTCGCAATGCTCCAGCGCTTGGCAGAGCATCACACAGGC
The DNA here is from genome assembly GCF_051295495.1 of Thamnophis sirtalis. Taxonomy (NCBI): domain Eukaryota; kingdom Metazoa; phylum Chordata; class Lepidosauria; order Squamata; family Natricidae; genus Thamnophis; species Thamnophis sirtalis. The sequence continues at coordinate 54,826,226 of NW_028261384.1, read as the reverse complement.
GCCATATGCTACGTGCACATGCGCGGAAGCCCCGATCGGCTCAAATGCAGGTAAGGACAGCGAGCAGGCATGTGGGCCCTCTGGAGCACCGTACTGGAATGGTACCTGGTGCTCCCAGCAGGCACCGGTACGGTTGTATCCCACACTGACCCGGTATAATAGTACTAAGTCAGTCTTTTGGTAATGTGAACTTTTGTGTCCACATTGACCTTTGCTATGAAAATGAACGATTGTTTTCAAATTACCTAATTCAATAAATTGCCATTGGATGATAGTAGCTTTTAAAGTATTATTAACTTACTAAAACTTTATAAATATAATGCTTGATATAAGGGGTTTTTTTTAATATTGGAAGTAAGTAGTTGAAGTCGTATTTTTCTTTCACTCAAGTGGTTCTTTTCCATTTGGAATTTTTAGCATCATGAATTAATAATAAAAAAGAAATTGGCTCAGAGAATATGGGCTTCCTATAAAAGCAGAGATTCCTTTTAGAAATCTGTATTCCTTGGATTAAATTTAGCCTCATATCCAGTTTTTCTACAACTGATTGATCATTGTTAATTTCAGATTAACTTTGGTGTAAAACATGCAGTTAGATTATGCTTTGATTTCATGATTTTTTTTCTGTGAAAATATTATCTATCTAAACAAAGGATTAATCTATAGTTTTTAGGCATGGTAGATTAAACAAGGAAGCAAGCAAAAATCAGAGTGGTCTTATTTAAATTATATTTGTTATAGATTTCATGCTGTGAGTCATATTATTTTTCTATCGATGTGCAAGAACCAAAATTGACATACAATTAAACCATATAATGCAGTTTGCACATTGAAACCCTAGCTGAATCTAACCATACAACAAACTCAGCTGAACAACCTCGCTTTAAAGTTTTTTTTATGAGGTACATTTTCAGAAAAATAATATTAAAAGGTAAGTTTTTTTTTTTTTTTGAAACTCACATTTTTAAATAAGCTACTGTGAAGAATTAACCTTATTGTCACTCTTTAGAACAGTTTTTCTATCATTCCCATCACTGCAAGCAAATTGAGGGATACCAAAGCGGGAATTTATATTTTGGGTACTAAAAACCAGACATTCCTTGTTTAAGTAATTGTTTTAGATTCTAGGGTTAATGTTAGATTGCTTGTGATTGATAAACTAGCTTGTTTTTACTTGGCAAAACAACCTAAAAACAGGACATACAATTTAAAATCAGCTTGAGGTAAGACAGTTTGTGAGAACAAACTAGAATTTGCTGAAATTTTAATGTTTAAAACATTTGTTAATTTAAATTAAATATTCATTTTGTCCATCTGTTTTCTTACCTTTATATCATATCTTCAAGGAACTGAAAGTGCATACAGTACTGTCTTATTTCATCCACATCACTGAAAGCAAATGACTGACATAAAATGATTCAATGAATTCTGTGTTCTACTGAGGATTTTGATTTGCTCTTTTACAGTCCACTCTCTAACCCAGAAATTTTGCTCCGTTTGAAAACCGTGGAACATTTTTTAAATTCTTCCTTCACTATATTTTATAAATAACTCAAGGTGGCAAGCCTATATAATACTCCTACCTCTCATTCTCTTGTTTTCCCCACAACAACAACAGCCTTAAGTAGTGGGTTGGGCTGAGAGAATGACTGGCCCAAAGTGACACAGCTGGGTCTTATGCCAAAGATAGGAGTGGAATTCATGGTCTCCCTGGTTTTTAGGCTGAGCAAAGATAAAATCAGTCCTAGGATGTTGGTGATATTGATAGTATCGACAGAAGCAAAAAAATACCTTGAGAGAAATGCTTGAGACCTTGAGATGGTGTTCACAACGTTGGGCTGCCTTAAAGCAGTGGCATCTTTCAGGCTTGTGCAGAGGCTCAAAAAAGTTAGGTTGCTTTAATAAGCAGCAGAAAGTTTTTGCATTTGTGTAAGGTCCAAATTGCTATTATATCCACAATCGCACAGGGTGCTAAAAATGAAAATAAGAATACCATTTTGCCTACACAATTGGCAAATAATTTAGAATCTCTAGTTTACACATTTCTGCAAGCTAATATCTGCAAGTTTTTTCAGTTTCTGAAAACTGTATCAGACAAAGTGGTAACAATCAGGAGTTGTCTTGATAAAGTTATACAAAAACTGGTGGACTGCGGACTGATGCGGGGTGTGTGTGGACCCCTGTTTTAAGGGATTACTTATTAAAGTTCATACAACTCTTAAAGCAGCTGCATCATTTTTCAGATTCCCTGCCTTAATGAAAGAATAACAGACTGATGCCCTATGACGTATACAAAAAATAATTTGTAATTTAACTAGAGATTCTGAAAAATATGGTATTTGCTTTTGGTATTCTGAGCATGTTCCTTGTACCTCTTGTTTGGTGCGATGTGGACCAGGTTATGCTGGATTATAAAGTAGTCTTTAGAGTAAGGAGCCTAGCATTCACAAAATAGTGTGAACATGTTTGGAGTATATGTGGGCTTTGGTTGAGATATTCTGCCCAAAATGTGCTAAAGCCATTGTTACCATTACAATAATAAAGGATAGTATGCTGTGGACTGTTTAGCAAATGATTCAAAACTGAGTAAGTGTTATCGCAAGGATATGATGATCCATAATGTGTTTATGGAGAAATATATAAATAATGCCTTTGTGCTGGTTATGAGCATGAATGTATGTATATATATATATATATATATATATATATATATATATATATATATATATATATATATATATATATATATATATATATATATATATATATATATATATATATATATATATATATATATATATATATATATATTTAAAAGCAAAGATTGCTTTCTTGTTGGCTGAAAATTGAAATGATATGCAATGAATGATGCAGTGAAGAAAACTGATCTGAAAATTAATATATTAAGACAAAGATATTTGTCTCTGATGTGTTTGAAGAAGTACATTATTTAACCATACAGAGAAAATGAATGAGTATTAAATTGAAAGGGATGGGTCAAGAGGAAGACTGAGAAGACTGAGCTGCCCTATGGAGCTGATGAGATTCTCGAAAAGTGAAGTGAGAAATTTGAAGAAGAAAAAGAAATATATGAAGTGGTGTATGAATATGCTGGTTTGTAAGTCTAGAAAGATGAAGAGATATATAATAAATGATGTTCGTATAAAATAGTTTTAGCTACTTTTCTCTTTTTTCTTCTTTATCACATTGCTATAATTTCTTTGGTTTAATCTTACTTATTCCTTATTTCTTTCTCTGAAGTCTATATTACAGCATTTATCCAAGAAATGAATAGCATGTGGTATTTAGGTATATACAGTGTTTCTCTAGATAGTTTGTGAGGATGGAAGATAAGAGAAATTGAAATGACTAGTCTTGTATAATCATGTTGATTGAAGAGATATGTTAATTGTAAATCATTTAAGAGATAAAAGAAGAGAAAAAAATTGCAAAACTAATGTTTGTAGAATCTTGTACAAACAAATTCAGAAGTAAATCTTAACAAAGATATTTTGTAAGATAAGTGGATAGTGTATAAGATACCAGCTCTTCCATGAGTCCTTGTCTCCATATGGCCGGAGAGGGGAAAAACCCAACAAACTTGTATTTTTTACCAACTCAATATTATCAGTCTATATTATTTCTTTGCTTTTCAAGGTTTCTGTTGTGCAATATAGTAATAAAATTCTTTATGGATCCTGCTTAGAGAATAAAACAAATGAGTGTGACAAATTAACCACAATTTAGCAATTTTTAACAGCTTGTTTCAAATATTTTTCTCATTTTTGGTTGAAGTGCTATTTTTTTGTTCCTAATTGTTTTTTGAACAATAGCTAATAATCATTTGACCATGCCTACTTGCAGTGGCCATACATTCTCAAATACTTTATTAATTGTATTTCCATTGTATGAAACAGTACGTTTCATGGTAGTATTATCAGATGAATTTGTTTATTCCTCTGGCAGGAAGAATTCCTATTGATTTCTAAAGATTAAGATGATATTAAAAGCACAGGTGCAGACTCCTTTGTTGGCACATTTCCCAATCTTGTGGAAATAAGAATAAATGGATGTATACTGGAATAAAGTATAAATCATCTTGCTAACTTGTGTAATGCTATCCACTTCCCAGGTGAAAATGGGGTTGCAGACAGATGAAAGCATGCTTTGGGAACATATGATCCCCAATTGCATGAATCAAATCAGATGTATTTTAAGCAAGGCCACAAATCAGAAGGAAAGCAAATAGTGAATCCTTAGGAAAGGAAAAACAATGAAGATAAAACTTTATTTTTAAAAAATATATATTTATTTTCCAAACAAACATACAAATCCTCCTTCTTTACATACTGTAGAAAGTGTATCAGTTGGTTACAAAAGGCTTTTGTGCATCTCTTCCACCGTCATCAAATATAATTCATATTAATAATATCTTAACTCGGATATTTATTATATTACCATCATCATACCTCCACTTTTATTTGACTATGATTATTTAAACGTCCTTCATCATAAAATATACCAAGATTTAATACATAACCACATACTGGCATTTCATTTACTTATTTATAAAATCCTCCATTAACATTAAATCCTCATATCTTATTCTAGCTAAACATCCATAATTTTTAATATTAAAATTTTCTAATTCTCTTTTCCAAATCCCTGTTTACCCTTTACATCCAATACCCTTATATTATACCCATACATGTATATAATTTATTATCATTATCCTTTCTTTATTTAACTATATCCTATATCATAACATTCCCCCCCCTAATAATTAAAACTTAGCTGTGTCTAATTTTGTTCTTTTTTATTGTTATTGTTATTAATAACCTTTATATATAGTCCAAAAGGATTTCTAGCCTTCCCTTCACAGGTAACATTCAATGTTCATATCTAATTATTACTTATCATAACATTAGACATTGTGTCAGCCTCTGTTTTGCTGCCTGCTTTTTGGCTGCCATTGAAAGAGGGAGGGAGAGCATGGTTTTTGGGTGAGGGAAATAATCTGTACAGGAGGACTGTTAATTGGGAGTTGTTCTCATCATCTTCTGCACATGTGGCAAGGAGGGGAGTTTACCCCCAAGGCCAATTGTCCGGCATACCAACCTGATGATGATTTTTGAAGATGTCTCCCACCTGACAGCTGTGGAGATATTGGATTGGACTATGGACGGGGTTATCCAAGGAGAGGGGAATGGGTCATGTATTGATATCTAATGCTTTCACGCGCTTTTGCTCAGATCCAGCTTTGCTTAGCTTCTCATTACTTATAATCAGTAAAAGTACTCTTAATTCTGCAAAATGGAATTGAGTGGTTTCTTTATTGGTTAATAAGTGGAGCAGCATTGACACATTGTATACATTACTAATTATCAATTTTTATTTAACTATACCTATTGTCACTAAATTTAACTAAGTGTAGCTAGTTTTAAATTATAGTCTTCCATTTATCAACCTGTATCTTTCCAATAGCAAAACAATTTAATGTCTTCTGCCGTTTGTGGATCCAGTCCTCCAAACATCCTCTTGATCAAATCTGTATGGACTCTTCTTAGCAACTCCTTGCTTGTAATATCCCCCATGTAGTCTTGACGCCCTCTTTCTGTTTCCTTGTTCAGCTTGTCTTTAATTATCAGCAGTGTTATCAAATATTTTGCAAATAGTATTTCATAGTCCATAAATTCTTTAATGTTTTCTTCTTTTTCCATGCCCTGTCCTTTGAAATAAATTTTCTCTCCATTTAATTCCTCTTTCAATATTCCATTCTTTCTTTTTTCAGAAATAAATCAATTGCCATGAATATCAACAGGTTTAATCTCTTTATATTCGTCTTCCATTTCAGTTTTTTGAATTTCAATCTCCTTATTTTGTATTTGAAAAACATCCTCAGTTTTTTCATCATATTTATTGTTAAATGCTCCAAATATTCCAATTTTCTCTCATTTTTTTCCTCTGTATTTAATAATTTTTGCAGTTCTGAAAATATTCCTTGCAAATTCAAAAATGCCATATTCATACGCAGTTATTTTTTTCTTAGAAGGTCAGCAAGATTAAAACATACATTCACAAGCTCTCTATAAGTGAAAACAAACTTCAAAGGGATAGCTGTGGAATCTTATCAGATCTTAAGCCAAACAGCCAGGCAGTAAATAGCTTTTAAAAAGTAAGATAACCACTGTCCAGAACCATTACAAAAATCAAATTCTCCGCTAAGTTATTCTATTCTTTGATTTAAGTTGGTTTTTAGGTTTTATAGGCAGTCCATTTTTTAAAAACAATAAAAGTTTCTCACCAGTTGGAAACACTTTCCCTTTCCACCATCTCTTCGGGATGATTTAGGTTCATTGGGACCCCCCCAGTTGACTGCGATCTCAGACCTTTGAGATCGCACATTGTCTCATCATGGCTTCAGCCCCGCCCTCTCAAGATAAAACTTTATATATGTGCTGTGACCGTTACATTAACTGGTTGCATTTCATTCAGAGATCACAACATAAGCAGCAAGAATCCATGTTGATGTTGACAACTTTGGTCAACAAACTTTTCAGTGCAATAGTAGAAACGTAATTTTATTATAGTGAAAAGAATTCTAAATTTTTAGCACACATGTTTGTTGAGGGACCTCAGGGCTCTCAGAGGTTAAAGTCAAGTGATGGTCCCTATCCTCCTGCCAATTGTGCATTGTGCATCCCCCACATTTTAGAGGCTTTTCATATACTGAAATAAGATTAAAGTGCCAGCGGACTTTGGTATATGAAACTATATGTGAACAGCAATAGCACTTAGCTTCACAGTGCTTTATAGCCCCCTCTAAGTGGTTTACAGAGTCAGCGTATTGCCCCCAACAATCTGGGTCCTCATTTTACTGACCTCGGAAGGATGAAAGGCTGAATCAACCTTGAGCCTGGTAAAATTCAAATTGCCGAACTGCAGGCAGCCAGCATACTGTAAATACCTTGTTTACAATGTAAAGATGCAAAATGGTTCTGGAAGGTAGAAGTGTAGCACCTGGGATGAAAAAAAGATCATTCAGCTCCTTCTTTTAAATAAAAAAAACCTAAATCTAATTATTATATCTGTTTCAATATGGCACTTGGAACTCATCTCAGCATTGATTGTTTAAAGATTTGTACTGATGGTCTGGCCATGCAACTGCCTGCAGTGTGCTACTTTTTTATTGGAACTACTTAAAATGCTTAATTATTATTGAATCAACAGATTCTTTGGATTCATATAATACACAAATATGTGCATGTGGTTATGCTGCCTGTTGTCCTTTTTCTGTTATTTCCCCCCCAAAAAAAATTATTTTATTTTATTCTGTTAAAGATTACAAAAGATCAAATTATAAAGGTAAACAAAAAATGAAATACAGAAAACAAACAATGAGCAAAAGAAAAATCTAAATATAATGAAAGAATTTTAAGTTATTGAACTTGCAAATATATCACAGATGTCATATATTAAATGTTATATAGAAATAAATAATTTACAGACATATTTTAAAATTATTAAATAGAAAAATAACACTAATTGATGATATTACTCTGGTTTGTAAATATTGTGACAAAAAATAGAGGGGGGAGGGAGATTGCTTCATTCTCTGATTAATGGAGACCCTTTTAAAAACAGATAAATAGCATATCTAATCTAAAATATAATATTTAATATTGGATTTAATGTCACTTTTTCAATTTCTCAAAATAATTCTTTTGGCAATCCCTCATGCTTTGGTATATTCAAAATAGTTAATTTCCGAGTTTGGGAATAATAGTTATAACTAACATTTTAAACATTGAAGGAATTGTTCCTAAACCTACCTATTTACATTAAAATGTTTTAAAAGAAGGAAATAAATCTCAAGACAAAACCATGCAGGTGAGTAAGCTGTTGATAAATTTTCATCCTATTTCTCAGAATATGGAATTATGCAGAAAAATACAGTATGATTTGGTCCCTGTAACAGCAGCTTTTAGCCGTGATTGTGATAGCCTTTTATTTATTTCTTGCAGAAAATGGGAGCTTATAATTATGGTGCAATTTCTAATTTTTGTGCTTGGGTGATGAATATGATTTTATGCCTGGTTTGGGAAACTAATTATTAATTTTAAATATGCATAAATTATATAGCCATTATGGTTATAGTCTGGGGATATTACTAAATCTTGGTCCTTAGCCAAGATGACTGGGCTCATCTAGCAGCTTCTTCATCAAGCTTAGTTCTTTTAAATGAGCAGAGAATCCTGAATTTCTGTAATCTTGTTCAAGACCATTCTTGACAGTTTTCTGAACTGTCTGTGAAGAAATGAAATATATCACCTAACTACTTTGGAGGAATGATCAAATAAAAAAAAAAGAAATGCAACATCACAGTTCTTGCATGTGGTAAACTTGTGACATGATCACTATGTCATTTTCCTGACAGGTTCTATTCTGAAATAAGTACATGAACCATCCTTATAAGCATCGTATAGTTTGGGACTGGGGAAATTGAGAAACCATCTGCTACTACTTGAAACTATGCCAGATGACACTATCTGCTGAAATATGTTGAGTCTGACTGCCCTTTCTCCAGAATATGTTCTCCCTCTTGCTCAGGGCCTGATTATTTAAGATGTGTGGCTTAATTGATATTATTTTTTATAATGTTAGGGTGGACTGGTGTCATTATGTTACTAATGAAGAATATATAGAACTTGGGAAGGGAGAAAAGTTATATTTGGTTTATTTTTTTCTTCTTAATTAAAAAAAAAAGACTGAAACCTAGGGAGCACAAGGCTCCCCAGCTCCATCTTCCTCCTCCTTTCAATAATCACTAAAACATCCTTGACAACTTTGAAAGTTATGGACTTCAATTCTAAAATCTACAACTAGTTGAAGGAATTCTGGGAGTTAAAGTCTGCATATCTTAACTAAGGTGACCAGACGTCCCGCTTTTGGTGGGACAGTCACGCTTTTTAATAATTTGTCCTGCGTCCCGTGGTGTTGTAAAAAAGTCCCGATTTTTGGAAAGTAAATTTTAGCAAGTAAATACATGGCACGTAAACATTGCACAGCAGTTTCCCACTGCCGCACAGTCTCATTTTCTGGACATGGACTGCAGTCTCTGTACTCTGCACAATGGCTATGGAATCGTGAATGAAACCCCCTCCAGCTAATTGCGAACGGAGACGAACGCTGTTTGCCCTATATCTATATCACTTGACGGCTTTCCATTGGACTTGGAGGCATCACCGCGTAGCTTGGCGTCCATCACACGTTGATGATGTAGACGGCTTTGCTTGGGGGAGTTGTTTGTGACGTGGCAGAAGGCGGAAGCGATGTTGCAGCAGGTGGGATCTCAGGGGCTATTATTTCCTAGCGCAGGCCAGGGACGCTGAGTGGGTTGCTCGCATCGGAACTGAAGGGACTTTTTAATATTGGAGAGGGAGGTGAGCTGGAAGAGGACCTGGTGGAGGACTTCCAACCAAGGTTGTGGCTGTGGGAAATGAGTACATTGCGATGAACCTACACTAAGCTTTCACAAGTTGCAGCTGCTTTGTTAGAAGAAGAAGGGCTTGGCTCTTGCCCTCATCTTCCTTCTTTCTCCTGTGATGGTGTCTGGGCTTATGCCCGCAAAGCATTTCTTCCTTCCTGTCCCCAACTGTTAAATGTGTTTGTATATTGTTTTTAATTTGGGGTGGGGGAGCTCCCAGGCAATTAAAATGTGGGTATAATTGGAACGAAACTCTGAATTGTTGAAATAAAATCCTCTGATGAATTCTAGCAAATTATGAAGACGGAGACTTGCAGGGTGCGAAAATTCCAGGTCGGCAAGGTGGCAGCATACAGCAAACTCTTTTAAAGATTGCTGGTGCTTACTGGTCATTTTTAACTCAAATATAGTAAGGTGGCCTTAACATATTGCATGAACAGCAGGTTTGCGGCAGTATTATATGCCTGTGAGTTGGAATACATGACATTAAGTTTAGAATTGTTTTATTTAGTTATGCAACTAAGTATATTTCCCACTGGTAATTTATAATGTCTTCTAGAGTCATCCCAT